>NC_045428.1:157653140-158853140 GCF_902635505.1 Sarcophilus harrisii | reverse complement strand
GAATTATTTTTCATGATCCCAAATTACCCCCTTTGCTTCAGCTATGCTTTATTTTATTTCATTTTCTACCTCTCTATCCCATCTTATCTTGAATCCTTGTCCACTTCTTGCTATCTTAATATGGGGGTCCTTTTTTCCTCTTTACAATTGCTTTTTTGGTAACCTCATTAAATTCTACTGATCTGTCACTCAATTCCATGTAGATGACATACCCTAACTTCTATTTTGAGCTCTACATAAGGAAAATTAATTTCATACATTCATAGAACCTACTATGCCCAAAGCATCAAGCTAGAACCAGAGATAAAGAGCAAAAAGAAAATAGATCTTGCTCTCAAATATTTAAAATCTTTATTGGGGTGGGATTGAAGAGGAAGTAGGGGGATAGAATATGTACATAAATGACCATAAAATAAAGTAAAATGTTGGAGAGAGAGAGTGGAGTGACAGTTGGGAATGCAGAGGTGGGGAAGAGAATCAGTAGCTTTCACAAGGAAAGTGGTACCTGAATTGAGTTTTAAAGGAAAATTAGAATTCTCTGAGTTTGAACTGAAGACTGATTTCATTCTAGGCACGTGGGACAGCTTGAATGAATGCAAAGAAGTAAAAGACACAGAAATGAGATCAGGAAATAGCTAATAATCCAGTTTGACTGAGACCATGGAATTCATGAAAGAGAATAAGATGAACAAAGGTTAGAAAAATTGGTAGAAGCCCACTGTGGATCACCTTAAATGCAAGATTAAGCACTTTGTATATTACTTTGTAGGCCTAGGGTGTTTAAACTTTCTTTTTTAACTCAAGCTCGAAAAAATAAATTTATGAAAAAATAACAACAATAATACACTTTAAAATTTGCAATATATATATATTTCTCATTTGATCATCTAAACATTTGTGAGGTAGATACTGTTATTATTATGATCTGTTTTCACAGATGAAGAAATTGAGACTGAAAAATGTTAATGAGTTGACCAAGATCATGCATCAATTAAACAACTCATGTGGAATTTGAACTTGTCTTCCTGACACAAAATCTACTGTCTTGTTTACTACCCTATCTTCACATATACACATGTGTGAGTTTACACACACACACACATATATATATATATATATATATATATATATATATCTGTTTGCCCATATACATATGCCTATATTCCTCTATATATTGATGAATCTATTTTATGCATATGTATGCATGTCTTTATTATGTTTATCTGTATCTTACTATCCAGCCTCTTGAGGGATTCAGAGATGGGGAAATTAATGATATGAAGAAGATAGGGATTACTTTTTGTTAAAGACTTCATTACAATGCTCAATTCATGTTTTAAAAGAAGGGTCTTTTTTGTTCTCAATTTGTTACCCATTTAGTCAACTTTGAATCAGGAAACTTTGAGTTCAAATTTTGCCACTGGTACTTCATAGCTGGCTCAGCTTAAGCCAGTTGTTTATTGTTTCTGAGCTGCAGTTTTCTCTGTAATATTATATTATATAACTATTATTATATGTAATGATATAATACATATAATTTTAATGCTATTATAAAACAAAGAACCCACCTCCCAGATTTGTCATAAGCATTTTAAAGTTCTATGTAAGTGCTAGTTATTGTTATTGGTGTTCATTTTAATATCCAAAAGGCTTTCCCCAAGTGACTGGAAAGGATTTTAGAAAAAAAAATTATTATTTTTTTTAATATACTATTTAAGATATTTGCTATAAACTTTAGCAGAAAAGGGAAGAGAATAGATAAGACTGAAGACTGAATTATAGTGTCAAGGGAAAAGTCTTTCTTTTTTATTTCACTTTCTTCATTTTCTTTTTTCTTTCCTTATTTCTTTTTAGGATATGGAGACAAGTGAATTTGTAACCAAAGGAGAATTAACCAATATGGTGGAAGAGTTTACAGATAGAGAAAGTGATTGATAAAATTGGATTTTCAAGGAAAAGTAGGGGCATGGGATCAAGGGGTGTTAATTTTGGCATGAAAGAAAGTCATGAAATCTTCTAAAATTCAAGGCAGGGGAAAATTGTGTAAAAGTATTCTAAGGTATGAAGTAGAGGACAGGAGGGAATTTATTGTTGATGGCATAAATCTCAGCTACAGAGAAACTGTTGTCTGAGAGAGAAGTTAAAGGTAAAGCTGGAGCTTGAGAGAGGAAAAAATTGGAACAATCACTGTGGGGAACATGATAGGGAGTACAGAGAGATGATTGATTTACTTCTTTTTTGAAAGGATAATTTGACTATACAATTGGAGAAAAACTATAGCTATATTATTTGTTATTTCAGCAAGGCATTTGACAAAGTTTCTCGTGATATCCTTGTAAACAAAATGAAAAATGAAGGCTGGCTATTTATCTGGATACATTGCAAGCTCAACAATTGGGCTCAAATGATGTTGATTAATCAATCAATGCCAATCTAGACAGATACATCTTTTGAAATTTTGTATTGCTCTGTCCTTGGTTCTTTCTGTTCTAAATGTTTTTCAATGACCTGCATGAAGAAAAACATAATTAAGTTTTAAATTAATAATAAAAATGGGAGGAGTAACTCATGGGATGACAAAATCAATTATTATTATTTTTATATATAATTTTATATATGTTTATTTATATTTAAATATAATATATATTTATATACACTTTTATATATAATTAAAATCAATTATTAAAATGATGTTTGTATTTACTTTGTATCTTTTTAATATTTAATATTTACATTATACCCTTCTCCATTGTCCCTCCAAACATCCATACTCCATAGATTATAAATTCCTGAAGACTAAAGAATTTTTCAATTTGTTGTACTATATCAAACTAGCACAATTCCTTGCACATAGCAAATAAATACCTACCTAATAAATAGGTGTTTGATTGAATTGAATCTTGGTAAGTGGGAAAGATGCACCCAAGATAATAACATTAGAATCAATAGGAATAAGTATAAAATCCAGGTTCAAAATACAAGTATACAGAGAATGGAATAATCCTGTCTAGATAGTTCATAAGTGGAAAAAAAATCCTTGTGGTTTTAATTAAAAACAAGTTCCATATTAGTTAGTTGTATAATATAAATTTGCTCCCCTTCCTCCCACCACAAAAAAATGCAGACTTTGACTGGCTCAATAGAACCAATATGTCCAGATCAAGAGAGGGAATACTCCTATGTTCTGTTCTGTTGAGAACATATTTGGATTAATTTGTAAGTTCAGGGAATCACAAGGACATTTGCAGAAAAGAAATACAGAAAAGGTGGACCAAGATTCAGAGGAACTAAAATTCTTGTTCTAGGGAATGTTCTAAGGAATTAGAGATGCTTGGCTTGGAAAAATGAAAACACATAGAACATGAGGAATGAAAGTTACTTTAAAGTATTTAAAGGGCCATATCATACACAAGGAATTCTTTTTCTTTCTGTTTAACTATAGAGGAAAGAATAAGATTAATGAGTAGAAGTTAAGAATCTTACTAAAATAAATTTCTCACCACAGGAGATTAGAAGAAATCATTCAGGGATCTGGATAAAATGAATTCTAAGGTCTCTACTAGATGTAATGATATATGATTTAAATTTATGGAGGAATAAAATATTTAAAAAAATGTTTCTTTGCATCTATGATCTTATTTACATGGGTATTTCCTTCAACAATGTAGATCTCATCCTATCCTTGTTTACTTATTCTTGAACACTTCTTTTTCATTTCTTCTCATAAATTTACCCTAGGGGCTTAATCAGAATTCTGGGCACTTTCCACATCTCTTCTTTAAATTGTTTGGGTATTAATAGTACATGTATATTGATTATTGGCTGTCTCTATCTCTAATTATGGTGTTAACCTATGGTTGTTTTTGTTGCTTTTTTCCACCAGTCCTATATTATAGACTTGGCACCATTAAAAAATTATTATTTAAAAAATATTCTTACCTGCTCACATCCACCATGCTTTTCTATCACTCTCTGGTAATGCTCAACTTTAATTTTTAAGAAGATGTTATTTCATAATTTGTAATTTTCAATGCAGTGTTATAATCTTTGAGAGTGAGATTGAATAATTAGAAGATGTTTGCAATTTCCCTAGGGCAGTTGTAATCTTCTTTAGTCTTCTTGCTCAATTTAGGCCAAACTCACTGGTCTGAAGTCAAGAGAAATATTTAAATATGAAAAACCAAAATATGTATATATAGTTTTTTCCAAACAATATGGTATATGAATTAATATATTAACACTACAGTATAAAGTGTCAATCCAAGTACACGATGTGTACTTGGTCTATCTACTCTATTTGTCCTTGGACTAGCTCAACTCTCTCCATCTTTGTTTTCTTTGTCACCATTTCTATTTTTGGAAGCACATATTGAATTTTACGTCTAAATATAATACTTCCATGATAAAACAATTGCTATGAAAAATTTAAAGATATATTTCATCTCTTTGGATTTATCTTTAGCATTATTGATTTCAAACTGCAAAGTACCTTAATGATTATTTAGTACAATCTCTTCATTATATTAAAGAGGAAATTAAGGTACATAGAGACATGCTTATACTCAGGTAATAAGTGGCAGAGTTGAGTTTTAAACTTAGATCTTCTGATTCCAAATTTATAACTATTTCAATTATACCATCTTTATTCTTCAATAATTCTTCAATTTATTCTTCAACAATTCTTCAACTTATGTTGGTTGCAACATTTTTCAATCTTTCTTTAGTTTTTTTTTTTTGTATTTATACTAATCATAATATTTAACCATCCTTCTATGCAATATTTTACAAACAAATTTATTATAAAACAGTGTTTTAAATATGACTACTATATCTGTCTATCAGAAGTTTTCTGACTGAGGTTTCTAAGCTTTTTGTTTGTTTGTTTGTTTCTTCATTATGGAAATGGATTTATATTACTTATACTCTTTAGGTTGTTGTAGTTGTAGAGGTGTCTCTATCTGCTTCTAGCTCCACCTATCATTTTTTTTTGGTGGAAACAACTTACATAAATAGGTCAGGTTGGAGTGAATTTAATTGAATATGTGACTATAATATATTCTTTCTTATTTTTCTACTAGCTTTGTACTAAATTTTATCTCAGTTTGTAGTCTGAACACAGCAGCTGATTCATTGATGCCTAGTATATTGGTAACATCTTTCTAGTCTGTTAGAATATAACTACTTTCATTTTATCTTGTTTTATTATTTAAAGCTTGTCATATGTAAAGCCTCCCAATTTTTTGATTGATGAAAATGTTCTTGATGAATGTGTGAAGTTTTTGGGTAGTCTACAATATTTGAATTCTCTCATTCTTTACCCTGGAATTATATTTTCCAATCCATTTTTTTAACCTATCTTTCCCTGTAAAATCACTTTTTTATATCTTGTGAGACAAAATAAACCCAACCTTATCAGCTCCTTTATTTACCTCTCCAAGAAGAGCCTATGAATCATCCTTCAACTTAATAGCAATTTTTTTTTAATTTTCTCTAATGACAATGTCAGGATTTATATGATTTAGTTCCCCTCATAGAATGTCTATTTATTGGTCACTAAATAAAGATTTCAGTTTCAATATTAATAGCTAAGTTATGTTTATTGACAATATGATTACTGAGCACCCTTATGTTTTTTTCCTACTACTCTGCTACTGTCACTGGAGATTCACAAAGGGACTCCATAGTAATGATGGACATTTTATATTTTTCATTGTTTTATTTTTTCTTAGATTTCCATGGCCAAAGAATTATCTCCAACTATTCAACTTTCTGGTGATTTGCCTGTTTGTCCTTACAGAAACTGATCTTTAGAAAATAGACATAGCCTATGGCAGGAATCCAAGCCCTTGAACCATGGTATAACTTAATAGAATTAGCATCCCACAAGCATAACCTTCAAGATTCAGAGCTATTTGCATTCCATAATGACTTTATAATGAAAAAAATTATAAAGGAAGATTGTCACAATGTTAATATTGGGAAGTTGATATTTGACAGTTGAGATTTCAAAATTCTATACTTTTGAGAAGAAGTAGAGAAGAGAAAAAAGCACAAGTATCTGTATTCATCTATTAAGTGAACTTCTGAGAGCTCTCATTGATTAGACACAATTAGACACAAAAGATAAATATAAACAAGGTGAGGAAAAACACTGTAGAACAACAACATGGGTGTGTGTGTGTGTGTGTGTATGAGAGAGAGAGAGAGAGAGAGAGAGAGAGAGAGAGGCAGACAGAGACAGAGAGATGGAGATAAAAAAAGGTTACAAGTCTATAAAATACAATGATGTAATCTTTTGTAAGGTTGTTCCAAAGGAGAAGATGCCACTCCCTCAGCAATCTAGATTAACAAATGATCTGGGGAAGAAGAAATAATCAAGAATATCAGTGACTAATATGGATATATGTTTTGCATGATTATTCATGCATAATTTCAAGAGAAAGAAGGAAAGGGAGGATATTAGAGCTCAAACAATCTAAAAATGTTAAAAACTGTTTTTACGTGTAATTGAGAAAAATACAATAAAACATTCTTTTAAAAAGTTTATCATGATTAAAGTGGACAAAATAAGAAAAATATATAAACCACATGGATATAGTGATGTGGTCATTAGTGATTTTTCTTGGCATGAAAAGTAACTGGATGAAGAACAACAAAGGTTGACAACTAAGTATATATAACTGCATGAACTGACTTGTCAGAATTATTAAAAGTCAGAATTATAAAGACTCTTTCTAAATGAATAATTAGAACTTTCCTTTTTGGAATGTGGACTCTATTAATGAGCTACTTTTAACTCATCAGTCAAAAGAGATGGTACTCAGAAAGAATATCTTTCATTTATATTGTTTTTACCTTCAAAACACTTCTGAGTGTATTGTCTTGAATTTTTATATATCACTTCTTCAGTATAGCTCAATTTCTTTTATCATCAATGTATGAATAGTGTAACAGTCATGTAAGTTGTATATAAAATTTTATTTTAGTATCTAATAAAAATCAAGAGACTTTCATAAGATTTTTATTATTGATTTCAGTAAAGCTTTTACTCTACTTAAAGAGAGTATTCAGAGAGTAATCCTTCCTCTCTGAAATGCATTTGACAGCTATGGCTAGCAAACCTTTTGGTTCTGTTTGAAAGTTCAGTATGCATTGCTTTGGCAATCATTTTTGTAAATCAAGCTCCAATACTTTTTATATTCAGAATATATGTTATAAATCCAATAACAAATATATTTAAGTAAAACATAAGGATAGTGCAACAAAAAAGTAGATCAAATAATCAAATTGTTCTCTGCTCTCTCACACTAGTGAGTATTACCCTTTTATGGACTCTAGCAAATTCCCAGGAATCCCTCTAGCTTAGTTAAGGGGGAAATTCAATTGCTTCAAAAATCATTGTTGTTGTTGTTCATCCTTCATTCTCAAAGTGGACTAATGACATCAGGAGGGTAAAGTCTTCACTTGCAAGTAAATTATATTTAGGTGAGGCAGGATTATGCAAAGTCATCAGCCTTAGTCTCTCCTCCAAGGTCATCAGAGTCAAGTGGGAAGACATAGGTCAGGACAGTTTGTTTTAGGCAACACCTGTAAGTGTTTATTTATTTAGTGACTAAGGGCTAGGTAAGAATTGAGGCAAAAAATGACCTAATTTGACTTCCCAAAAGAATTACTCAGGGTAGGCAAAACTCTCAGACTTTCTGACCAGGACAGAAACAATTGCGATTTTCACTCACTATGAGCCATCAAAACCTAAAGAATGAGCTAGAGAGGCTTAAGAAGGACCCTAGTTACCATCAGTGAGACCCAGAGTGATTTGGGTTTAAAATCATGGACAAATAATAAAAGAAACTTAGCTTTTATTGCCCAATAGTAATCTATAGAAGCCTCTTGGGGACAGCATGGAATGTATTGAATTTCATCAGTTGAGGTCTTGTGCCATCAAAATTCTCATGGGTTAAGGCAGGAATACTTTTGCTATATCTCCCTATGTAATCCACTTCCACTTGCCCTATAACTGCTACTCATAGCTACCTCTGGAAACCCATCTTTTGAAAATTTCTGCTCACTTACTACTTCTTACCATTTAATTATTCTACCACTCTGCTGACAGATATGCAGCCTTCATTTCTTCATTCAACTTCCATCCAAAAATATTTATTAAACCCCCTCAGGTAATATATTGTGCTCATACCAGGGAGAGATGAAGCATATAGATGAAACATGATCCTTGCTTTTATAAAACAAGAATTTGACTACAGTTAACACTATCAGTAATGATAACAATGACAATAATAACTGGCCCTTCCTTCTATTATTTATATGAGCATAGGCAAGTCACTTTACTTCCATGAATTTCTATTTTTCCAAATGTAATATGATTATTAATATTTATAGTAGCTACCCTTTGGGATTATTGTGAGGCGAGAACTTTCTGAATTATAGGATTATAAAATTAAGAACTAAAAATAATTTTCTATAACAGATGAAGTAACTGAGACCCACACAGTTTTAAGTAACTAGTATTAATTACTAATTAGTATTAGTATGCTGTCATACATAGTAAGTAATAGCATTGGGATTTGAATCATGTCCACAGACTCCAAATACAATGTCCCTTTTTCTATTTTATACTGTCTTAAAAGTCCACAGAAATGCACACACAAAAAATATTAGAATACAAGTAAATTATAGATTGCCTAAATTTATTGTGATAAAACAATTAGTTTAGTAAAATTAATAATAATAATAATAATGTCTTGGATGAAGAACACATAGCTTGACTTTTCTTTCTGTTCTGCCATTAGTTATCTGTGGGACTTGAATAAGCCATTTAATCTCTCATTCTCCTCATATGTAAAATGAGAATTAAAAAAAATAGTTTCAAAAAGCTAATTCTTTAGTCTGATGATTAGGACTCTGCATAATATTTCTGATTCTAGCTTATATTTTTTGCCCTTTCTCATGTTCTAGTTTTAGCTAGAATATAGCCATTTTCTAAACTTAACATTGCAGCTGCTATAGAGGACTGAATTTCAGACCTGGGATGAGGAAGATGTATTCAAATACTGTCCCTGATTTTGAATGTTTGTCTGACAGCTAGGCAAATCACTTAACCTCATTGAGTCTCAGTTTCTTCATTTGCTAAATGAGTATGTTCAATTTGATGACTCCTAAAGTTGTATTCAATTCTAAAACTTTGATGCTCTGATCTTCCATTTACACATTTACACAGGCTATAACAACTCATGTCTGAAATGTATTAACTCTAAGTTTCAGAATGCTCAACTCAGGTGCTACTTCATCCACGAAGCCTTCTTCCTCCTCAAATTCCATTTAATTTACTTATCTACATACAAGCTTTATTCTCCTAGTGAAATTTAAATTTCATGAGGACATTGAATCCCCAGGACATAGCATAGTACTTTTTTTTTCTGTATACTCCTAATAAATGAATTGTTTTGTATTTTGCAAGAAAAGTCACTAAAATATTCATGCCCCTTCATTCAGGAATCACATTATTGAGCATATATCTGAAAAAGATCAAAATTAAAAAAGAAAGATCATATATATCAAAATATTCATAGTAGCACATTTTGTGGTAGAAATCTAAAGAAAGTGAGTATGTATTGATTATGGACTGACTGTACAACTTGTATTATATAGATTGAATGCAATATTACTCTACTATAAAAATGGTGAAAATGAATTTAGAGGAAGATAGAAAAACTAGTGAAAACCTGTGAAAGCATATATCCTGTAAATAAAAGGCTATTAAATAAAAAAAAAAAAAAAAAAAAAGAAAACCTGTGAAAGCAGTCGGTACTATGAGACAGTTCTTCTTATAGAACAGATCTTAAAATATTCTTCCTTCCTTTTGGTAAAGAGAGGAGATTGATTGAAGATACAGAATGTGGGATATGTTATTTAATAGTGTTGCCTTTATAATCAGTTTTGCTTAAATTTACCTTTATTACAAACAAGTTTCAGTGTATATGAGATATCCAGAATGATTTTTTTTAAAGGAAGGCACCAATAAAATTTTTAAAAATCTTATTCATATTTCTCCTAGCTTTCAAATACCATGACCATATTTCTTTCTTAGTGGAGTATAGGAGGAGGAGAATGTTTCACACACATTCAACTCTCCTGAATTTATATTCTACTGGTTTATAAAGAATCAGAAAGAAGAAAGTCTTTTTTGTAAGTGCATTTGACACTAACTTTTGCCCCTGGGTAAATCAAAGGTCTCTAGGTCTCAGTAAACTCATTTGTAAAATGCAGATAATAATATGTATATTGACTACCTCACACAAGGTTGAACTTTATAAATTTTAAATATTGTGTAAGTATGAATTTGTATTATTCCCTTCAAAATGGTTCAACAATATTTAATGACAATCAAGAGATTTGATATCTTCCTCCACTAAAGTCCTTTTTTGATGGCTCACTGCTGTGAATAGGTGAACCCTGGGGAACTCAAAGTCAGTGCTGGGAGATGTAATCATACTGGAAGGACTTCTGGAAAGATAAGTTACGGTAACAGATTTTGAAAAGATTTGTTGTCAGAAACATTGACTGACAAGGCAATGGTTTTTATAGCTGTTGGAAACTATCAAACTATCTACAAAATTTCAGAGGTATTATAATCTATATTGGTGGACATATAATAAAACCGATGAAATCACCTATCTTTAGAAGCATGCAAATATTTAAAACTTAGTCATTTGTCAGCCAATTCTTTGTAGGGATTAGTTGAAGGCTACAGAAGAGTAAAACCATTTGGTAAGCAGATGGAACCTGTGGGTGGGGTTCGAGGTCACAAGCACCAAGGAAAGTGGAAAAGGGGAAGACAAATCTCCTACTCCACATTTTTTCCCTTGGTTTGATTTCACAGTCTTGTCATTTAAGTCACATCCCACTTTGGAAGGGTTGTTATAAAGTACTTGACTAATTTTTTGTAAGTTCTTTTCAATTTAATTTGGATACTATTTCAAAATGGAATTTCTTAAAAATTCAAATGTTTGGTTAGTTTGGAAATGTCTTTGGGTATGGATATTTTCTTGAAAACATCTATCATTTTCAGATTTTGAAAACAAATATATATATATATATATATATATATATATATATATATATATATATATATACATACACACACACTTTCCCAAAAAAGTCACTATAACTTTAATTCATTCAAATAATCATTCAAAAATAGATTGTTTCTGCAGAAACAGGAACAGATGATGAACAAGCTAATGATTCCACCCAAAATAAGGATGTGATTGCTACCTGGAAAATAGGAAGGAACAAAGTTTCCTTTTTTGTTATGACAACCTTTTTCTTAAGTTCACTTAATTGGTTAAGAGAAAGAAAGAAAGAAAAAAAAATTGATGGAAAGTATATTATTTCACAAATGAAGGTGGTCTAGCTGTGCCAGACTTAAAACTACATTATAAAGCAGCAGTCATCAAAACTAAGAAATAGAATAGTCGATCAGTGGAATAGATTAGGTTCACAGGACAAAATAGTCAATGATTATAGTAATCTAGTTTTTGACAAAATCAAAGGCTCTAACTTTTGGCATAAGAACTCACTATTTGATAAAAATGCTGAGAAAATTGGAAACTAGCATGACAGAAATTAGTCACTGACCCATATCTAACAACATATGCCAAGATAATGTTGAAATGGTTTCAGGATTTAGACATAGTGATATTATAAGCAAATTAGAAGACTATATGATAGTTTACCTCTCAGATCTGAGAAGGAAGGAATTTATGACCAAAGAAGAACTGGAGTTCATTATTGAACACAGGATCGATAATTGTGATTACATTAAGTTTAAAAGATTTTGTACAAACAGAGCTAATGCAAACAAGATTAGAAGGGAAGCAATAAACTGGGAAAACATTTTTACATTCAACCGTTCTAATAAAGGCCTCTGCTAAAATATATAGAGAATTAACCCAAATTTATAAGAATTCAAGGCATTCTCCAATTGATAGTCAAAGGATATGAACAGACAATTTTCAGATAAAGAAATTGAAACTATCTTTATTCATATGAAAAGGTTTTAAATCATTATTGATCAGAGAAATGCAAATTCAGACAACTCTTGAGATTCTACACACATGTGAGATTAGCTAAGATGATAGGAAAAGATAATGAGGAAAGTTGGAGGGGATGTGGGAAAACTGGGATAGTACTCCATTGTTGGTGGAATTGTGAATAGATCAAACCTTTCTGGAGAGCAGTCTGGAACTATGCCCAAAGGTTACCAAATTGTGTATACCCTTTGATCCAGCAGTGTTCCTACGGTGCTTATATCCCAAAGAGATCTTAAAGAGGGAAGGGACCCATATGTGCAAAAATGTTTTTGGCAGCCCTTTTTGTAGTGGCAAGAAACTGCAAACTGAGTGGATGCTCATCAATTGGAGAATGGCTGAATAAGTTATGGCATATGATTATTATGAAATATTATTGTTCTATAAGAAGTGATCAGGAGGATGATTTTAGAGAGGCCTGGAGAGATTTACATGAGCTGAGGCTAAGTGAAATGAGCAGAACCAGGAGATCATTGTATATGGCAACAAGAAGATTATATGAAGATCAATTCTGATGGTCATGGCTCTTTTCAACAATGAGATAATTCAGGCCAGTAACAATGATCTTGTGATGATGAGAGCCATCTACACCCAGAGAGGAGACTGTGAGAACTGAGTATGGATTACAAGATAGCAATTTCACTCATTTTGTTGTGGTTTGCTTGCATTTTATTTCCTTTCTCATTTTTTTCCCTTTTTGATCTGATTTTTCTTATGCAGCAAGATAATTGTAGAAACATCTATGCCTATATTGCATTCAACATTTATTTTTACTATGTGTAACATAAATAGTTTTACTTTCCATTTGGGGGGGAGGGAAAAATTGGAATGTGAGGTTTTTTGAGGGTCAATGTTGAAAAAATCATCCTTGCATATGTTTTGAAAATAAAAAGAAACTTCAGTAAAAAAGAAAGTATATCATTTATTACAATCAAAATATATTAAGAACCAAATTTATTCTTTAAAATGGCATATTACTAAGTTTTATGATTTATCAAAATGTTAAAGTAAAAAAATTAAAATTCAGTTAGTGAATTCTAAGGAAACACCCTCTTCTTATGTAGAATAACACTTATTCTCCAATGTATTTAGATAGCCTGGAGAACTTAAATGACATCATAGACCAATTATATATAAGATTAATTTTTCAACCCTGGCCTAACTCTGAAGTTTGTTTTCTATCTGCAATTTGTTTCTTTGAATATATAAAAGTTTAATTAAGTAAGTACAAGATATTCCTGATTCAAGGAAAGCTCAAAGATCCATTTTCACTTTCCTTCCTTCTCTATGTTTCTCCTCTAAGTATAGAATAACAATGGTTTTGTATGATACTGGAAAAAAATTTATTCTTTAACATTTTCATAGTGGAATTGATTCTGGTCCTTGATCATTCTAAAGAGGACTTCATTTCTTATTTGAAATTCAAAGTGACTAGTCTTTGGGACTGAATTTGCATGTTTGGTAAGTGATATTTAGAAACAAGACACAGACACTAAAGACACATATCATATAAACCAAAAAGAAACGAGATTTCTCCTATATCCTATTACTCTCACTTGATTTAGGTTTTCTTAACACTTTTGTGTCATAGACACCTTTCACAGTTGATGAAATCTATTGATCCCTTTTCATAATAATATATTAAAATATATCATTAAAATTTTTAAAGAACAAGGTAGGCTAATTTTATTAAAATAAAGATAATATGCTTTTCATTCATGTTCACTTATCCTCCTGAAATTTATCTATAAGTTTTTTTTTTTTATATGTCAGGATAAGATCCCTTGATCTAGTCAAACTATTTCATTTTGGATATGAGGAAACTTGAGTGAAAAAAGGGATAATGCTTTTTTCAAGGTCATAAATGTTTTAGAGTTGGAAAGGGATATCAAAGATCACCTATTTCTTACCTCTGATTTTGGGATGGGAAAACTAGACTGGCGAATGTAAGTAGCTTGTCTAAGGTAACACACCGATAGCAAATAACAGAAACTAGAACCTGAACCCAGGTGTTCTGGCTCAAACCAGTTTCTCATCTGTTCCACGTAGTAAAGTAATGTCACCCCAACTCTACACCATCATCTTACCACCACCACCCTTTCCTATAATAAACATGTAATCAATGCCCTCAAATTTCTTTCAAATATCTAGCTAGCCATTAACCATTCATTTGGCTGCCTGCTTTCACTGGATTTTACTGGTAGGGGGTAGATATTTCCCTCAGCTGGAGCTCTAAGCATACCAAATGCCTCCTTATTTACATCTTTCTTTATCTATAATTATATAATTCCACTATCTCTCAATCTGATAGCACTTTGGACATTTCCTAGTCTTTAGAGATGATCTTTACTTAGGCAGGCTGAGATAATTTCCAAAATGTACATTCTCTTCTAGTAATCCAGAAACTCATTATCATCATCTGAAACCCTGCAGCTATTTACAGTGCTGCTCTTCTGGCTTTGTTTTCTATGTAGGGTCTGTCTCCATAGTTGTCTTTAAGCATCTTAGAAAGGCATAGATAGGAACCCTGACTCCTCAGAAAACCATGCTCAGTGAGATGCAAATGCTCTGTTTTCCATAGGGATGGATCAAAATTAAATTGGAAAAATTATGTTTGAATTATGTCAAATTTAAATCCAAAATTCCTCTCTTGCATTAGTACTATTAGAATGATACAAAAGAATTTATCCTTCATTTGGAAGGGCAAAAAGCAGGAAGAAGGAGGGTTGTGGAGGGAGAGAGGATGGGGTTTATCATTGGAGGGATCCAGCTACTGTCACTTCCCCAATCTATTCACTCCAACCCCCAACAAAACCTATTCTTTGATACGTGGCAGTGAGTTTGTCTTTGGGTGTTACTGCTCAGAAAGTAAAATACTGAATGTTTTACTTGTCTGAGATGTTCCAATTGCTTGCTAAGATAATTTTTAATATAGGTGACAGGCTTTCCTTTAGTGAGAATACACTATGTTGTGGGAGTTGGAATTTGAATTTTCTTTTCAGTGCATAACTCTGCTGTCAACACTGAGCAGGAAAAGCAGCAAGGAGAGCTGTCAGGGGCCTCTGGGAGTCTGGAGGGCTGTTAGAAAAGCTTCTGGGCAGTGAAGGGGAGAAAATTATAGGCTTCACTCTGGGCTGCAGCAAAATACTCAAAATACTGCATGGTGGATCTGGGAGAGAAATAGTCTGGCGCTAATTTTTAAATGTCTAAATGGAAGTTTTTTTTTTTTTTTTTTTTTTTTTTTTTAAATCTCAGATGTAATTCTTTGTAAAATGGGCCTTAGGAAGTTAGGGGGAACCTGAAAAATATGCATAGGTTCAGAAGTAAAAAAAAATATTTTCTAATGGCATTTTTAATTTCAACAATGAAAATTCTATTATCATTCAGTGAAAAGAAGTGAAATAACTAGCTAATGGATGTTTGCTTAAAATTACAGTAAAGTACCTCATAGATGAGTTAGGGAGACAACACAAATTATTAATGTTCTATCTAGACCAGTAGTTCTTTAATGTATGGGCCCCTTTTCAGAATTTACAAAACTAATAAATTATATTGAGATATAATTATGTATGTATGTATGTATGTATGTATCCATCTCTTATCTATCAACACACTGCTAAAGGCAGCCAGAAAGGTAAAGTGGCCAACCTAGAATCAGGAAGATCTGAGTTCAAATCTAGTCTCAGATGCTTACTAGTTGTGAGACACTAGACAAGTCACTCAACTTTTTGTTGGCTGTTTTCTCATCTGTAAAATGGGGACAACAATAACATCTTTCTTCCAGGGTTATTGTGAAGATCAAATGAAAATTATAAAGGCCTGAGCATAGCAACTTTTTGTTAAAGCTTTTTATTTACAAAGCATATGGACCCTTGCAAAATCCTTTGTTCCAAATTTTCCCCTCATTCCCCCCACCTCCTCATCTACCTGGCAGGTACTCCAATACATGTTAAATATATTAAAATACATGTTAAATGCAATATATGTATACATATTTATATTATCTTGCTGTACAAGAAAAAACAAATGAAGAAGGAAGAAAAAGAAAAACTGAGAAAGCAAACAAAATGCAAGCAAATAACAACAGAGTCAGTGAGAATGCTATGTTGTGTTCCACACTCTGTTCCCATGGTTTTCTCTCTGGGTGTATATGGCTTTCTTCATCACTGAACAAGTGGAACTGGTTTGAATCATCTCAATGTTGAAGAGAGCCATGTCCATCAGAACTGATCGTCTTATACTCTTGTTGTTGCCTTGTATAATGATCTCCTGGTTCTGCTCATTTCACTTAGGATCAATTCATGTAGGTCTCTCCAGGCCTCTCTAAAATCATTCTGCTGGTCATTTCTTACACAACAATAGTATTCCATAGCATTCATATACCATAATTTATTCAGCCATTTTCTATTTTATGGGCATCCACTCAGCTTCCATTTCCTTGCCATTACAAAGAAAGTTGCCACAAACTTTTTTTGCACATTTGTCCCTTTCCTTTGTTTAAGATTTCTTTAGGATATAATCCCAGTAGAAACACTGCTGGATCAAATGGTATGCACAGTTTGATAACTTTTTGAGCACAGTTCCAAACTGCTCTCCAGAATGGTTGGATTTGTTCACAGTTCCACCAACAATGTATCATTGTCCCAGGTTTTTCACATCCCCTTCAACGTTGGTCATTATCATTTCCTGTCATCTTAGCCAATCTGACAGGTGTGTAGTGGTATCTCAGATTTTTCTTAATTTGAATTTCTCTGATCAATAATGATTTGGAACAACTTTTCATATGACTAGAAATAGTTTCAATTTCTTCATCTGAAAATTGTCTGTTCATATCCTTTGACCATTTATCACTTGGAGAATGGCTTGAATTCTTATAAATTTGAATTAATTCTCTATATATTTTAGAAATGAGGCCTTTATCAGAACCTTTGAATGTAAAGATGTTTTCCCAGTTTATTGCTGCCCTTCTAATCTTGTCTGTATTAGTTTTGTTTATACAAAACACATTTTACTGTGCTGAGTGTTGAATATATAAAGATAAAAAGCTGGGAATTTCTGTTTTCAAAAAATAAATAAAATGTGAATTATCACATATGCAGAGTTGAGATTAGACTGTGAGTTTCTATAGGGCAGAGATAATTTTTGCATTTCTTTGTGTTCCCCCACACCTAGCACCTTAGATTGACCAGTTGCCACCTCCTCTTCTCTTTCAATCATTGATCATCCCACTGCAATCTGACATCAGCTCAACTGAATGTGCTCATTCCAAGATTATCAATTATAATCTTACTTGCTAAATCCAATAGTCTTTACTTGTTGTTTATATTTCTTAATCTCTTTATTATTTTTGACATTACTGATAACCTGCTCTGGTAGTAGAGGAGCTGCTTAATGAATTATACTCTATTCTAGTTCATTTCAGATGAGGAAATTGAAGTCTCAGTAAGCATTAGAATATTCAGTACTCTTCCCACTGTGCCACAACATTTACATCATCCTTTATGGCTATGACATTTTATTGATTTTATTGACAGTTTATTAGTTAGTTTTTCTTTTCATATTGGGGGTATGACAATTTTAAAAGCTGTCACCAAATGGATTGGTGCTGTTAGATCTCTTAGGCAGTTAGTCTTCTTTCCAGGTGTGTGACATAGAATCACAGATCTGATGTAAAAGCTGTATCTTCATCTTCCACTTCAAGCACATGTCTCTACATTGTCTCTAAACACAGGAGGGCTTGCCTTAGTATTAAGAAACCTAATCTTCCCTCTCCATTTTGCCAGTGCCCCTAAAAGACTTCATAACCATGGACATGTTATGAATGCCTAAAAATACTTCTAAAAGAGAAAATTCTATAACCACCCCCTCCAAAAAATTCTTCCAAAGACTAACAATTATTATTGACACCATTTCTTTCCTCAAAATTTATAATACAAATGCTTACCTTTTTTAAATCGGTAGCTAAACTACTTTTCATGTACTTGAATAACATCAGATCACCTCTCATTCATTCTTTATCTCAGAATAAAATTCTATCATATGAATCCTATTTTCCTAATTATTCACTTTGGACATATTAGACAATTAATGAATGTAAATGAAACTGAACTCTAATAACTCTACTAGTTATCCTTTCAATTTTCTTTAAGTTTTCTACTTCTTATTATGTATACTAAATATCCAAATCATAAATCTAGAGCATTCCTATAAAACCATTCTAAGAATTCATGTCTTAGGACACCCTCAGAATAAGTTTCCTTTTTGTCTTCCAATAAATGTCTCCTGCATGGACTCAAAAATGGATTGGTCTCAAAATACCAAATGTTCTATAGCCAAGAGAGTTATTTTGAATTCTAATGTCCTTAAGAATTTATTTAGTACACTCCATGTGACCTTATTCTTTATGATCTCCAAAGATTCTTTTTTTCCCATATATTTCCATCTAATTATCCCTAATAATCTAGCTATCTCAAAAAATAAAAACAAATAAACAAACCTTCCACTGATATAATCTGTAACATTTCATAGATCCAAAGTCTGGGGCTCATATAGATGTGATTCAGACTCGAGGGCTTCTCAGATTTTCTCTGACTCATACCCCTTTCCAGTTTTCCCTTGGAAATAAAATTATTTGGCTTACATTTAGGCCTATCAAAGTTTTCCCTGGGAATATTGAAATATATAACTTCTTTCTGGGTCCCTAGAGATGTGGATGAAGGTCCTCAGCTCCCATGCAAACACTTTTTTTTAACACTCTTTAAACAAAGTACCATTTTCCTTTTCATTACAAATGCTGTTAAACATCAACTAAGCTCTGTTCTAGGTACAAAAGAAGATGCAAAGTTTGGCTAAACACAAAAGGGGACATTTATACACAGAAATGATTTCTGATCTGATTCTACTTGAGATGATTGCTTTATTTGTAAGAGGACTCAAAAGCCTTTCCACATTAAAAATAAATAGATTTTTTTTGGATAGGCGACTATAGTCATTATTTGCAATGAATTAAGAATATACTTTGGCCTTGTAGTAGACCAAACATGTTTTCCCCAAAGAACTCTCTATCTTCATATTGCTGCATAAAGACTATTGCTAGTACTAGATCCAAATCATCCACAGATCTGTCAATTTAACTTATCTTCAAAATTTTTCTTACCTTTTTCTTGCTCACCATCCCTTCATTTCAGCTCACTATACTAAAATGCTCATCATTCAATCTATTCACCTTTCTAAACTGTCACATAGCCTAATGAACATCATTTCAGTGCTTGTAGATTACATAGAATGTCTTAGGCACACATTGTTGAAGATCCTGTCTTGCTTTTGTTTAATAGACTTATGACATTCTTATTTAGCTGTAGAGATGAAGAAGACTCTTTGAAATGATAGTTTTTTTCCATAAATACCTTATATAATAAGCAGGTAGTGATTTGAACAAATGTTTCTGATAGTATGTTTATTATATGCACAATTTAAATGTGAATAACATTTTATAAATCACCTGGAACTTTAGTTGATTTTGCCAGAGCAAACTCAAAAGCAAGTATTTCAAATCAAGAAGAATAAATAAAATAGAATTCTCAGAACTCTGGAAATTTAAATTTGAGACAAATTAGAAAGTAAATAGCTATGTCAACTAAGAGAAAATCATGTCATATTTGTTAAGAACAAATAAACATTTCTTATTTATCAAGTTCTGTTACAAAATCTGCTTTTACTCAGGGTAACAAATTATCCCTGAATCATTTTAGTGTGTTTTAAAGAAGTGAAATGTCAGGTTCTTAGAAGGGATGGGCACAAACATTTGAATAAGATAAAACTGTAACTTCAACACTAATCTTCACTCAATCCCCTTCAAAAAGACTATTGAGACCAGAAAAAGTTCATCTCCTATTACCTCAAACACATATACTATGTTGTGATTTTTTCCTTTTCTTTTTATTCTTAATCATGATGCTAATTATAATCAAAATTTAAATACTTCTTTGAGATTAGTAAAGAGCTTGCAAAATATCCTCTCATTTGATGCATCCAAAAATCCTGTGAGATGAAGATTACAGATAATGAAACTGAGGCAAAGAAGTTGTTACATTCTCAGGTTTATACACACAGCTAGTATGTCTGAACAGAGAATTGAAGCTATGCCTTCCTAATTTCCAAGTCCATTACTACCTCTAGGTTATTTTCTGTCACTAAAATATACATATACATATACATATACACAAGTCATTCAATTCATCAACACTACCACCAATCAGAGATTCATTTCTCTTTTGCTCTCATACAGTTTCTTCTCTAATAAATCCTAAGCTCCTCTTTTAGACACACTGATCTAGCATTTACAGAATAGGCAAACAATTTATTTCTTTTCATTATTGTTATATTATATTATATTATAGTTATCAATATTATACTGCAAATGACAAGATCGTAAGCTCATTGTGTTCTCAGTTTGATGCTCATTAAACAATTCTATTGGGCATCCCACAATCATGTCGGGAGCAAATCTAGCACATATGTTTTAAATTCTCTGCACTTCATTTTAGGAAGAAAATTGACAGAGGTAATGTAGTTTAGTGGTTAGAAAGTATTACTTAAAAGAGAAAGGTAAGAGTTCAAATTCTGTCTGACACAGATATGACTGGTAGTCATTTATCTTCTTAGTTCTTTAGTGATATGGTATTGATTTTCACTGGTAGGTTGAATTTGCTTCTCCATTATTTCTTCATACTAATTAAATCCAGATGCAGGTCTTGTCTCTACTTCTACCAATACAAAAGAACATATCTAAAGAAGGGAAACTAGAATGAGAAAGGGTTCAAGAAACCATTGATCTTTACCCAAGAAAACATGCACTTATAATGATGTTGGGAATGTTGACTCAAGATAATTGAAGTATTTAGAGGAAGGATACTAGAGGCACTTGAAGATAGCTTTTTTTTTAAGATTTGAGAGGTTCTTATGCAGCCAAGAGATTAGGTTTATTTTGTATAGCTCTAAAAGAAAACAATGGGTAGAGGTTGCAAGGAAATAAATTTCACTTGAATAAAAAGAAAATTTCCTTATGATTGGAACATTACTCTAACTGCTGATAGCAGGAATTTAGATTATATGTATCTTTGAAGCCCTGGCACTTAGTACCATTCCTTATAGAACCTAATAAATATTATTGCTATAGGTCTCTAATTTCATTAGGATGGAAAATTCCTCTACCTAATGGGCTCTTTTTTCCCATAGTTGTCTGGGATTTAGTAAGGTTAAATGATTTAGCCTAGATATTGAGCTAGGAAGTGTCAGAGGCAGGATTTTAAGCTAGGTTTTCCTGACTAAAATAAGGATACTGATGAATAAAGAAATGGATTTAGAATAATTAAGACCTAAACTCTAATCCCACTTTAGAAAATTATTAGATGTTGAACCATGGACAAAGCATGTAACTTCTTTCATCCTCAGTTTCCTTACCTATAAAATTTTTTTTGGGGGGGGCGGTATTTATAGTACCTACTTATTAAGATCAAATTACATATATAAAGACCATTGCTAATTTTATAGTACTATATAAATGCTATCAATCATCATCGTTATTGATGTTATTTATATAATGCTGCCTTTTGATTGATATTCACAAAGTCCTTACCTAATGAACTACTTTATTATGGAACGAGTTCCCTCTCATTGAAGGTGTGAAGCAAAATGGTCATTTTTTTTTAGAATGAATAGTATGAAAGGAAAACATACATTAAATAGGGATAATAAAATCCCTTTAAATTTCAAGAGTTTTCCAGACTTGAATGTGAAATTTATATAACTTTATAATATATATTCTAATTATAAATATATTAGAACTCCATTAGTATTTTTAAAAATATTTGGTATCATATATGGAATTTGACTGTTTCAGGTAACAAAAATGATTGACTGAGGTCTTTTCCAACTAAAAAATTAATGAGAGGGATGGACCCAAGATGATGGATCCAAGGTAGTGGAGAGCACACACACTTCTTTCTGAACTTCTCCCACAATCCTCGGCTAACTACTAAATTCAGCCTCTGAATTAGTTCTGAATTGGCAGAATCCATGAATATTGGGAGTGCAACAAATTACCAGCAGAAGATAGTTTCAAAGATCACCAGAAAAAGTCTGTTTTGGTTGGGCATGGAGGGAGGTGGCCAGTCTGGGCACAGATGCCAGCACACACTGTGCAGAATCAGAATGGGGTGCAGACTCCACATAGTGGAGAATATAAGGGGAAGATTTCTACAGTAGTGCTGGCTACTCTGCCCTAGCTACAAGCCAGTAGATCAGCAGAGAAGTTATAAAACATCCAACACAAACACAAAAGGTAAATAGTAAAGCACCAAAGGCTGGAGTCTTCTGGGATCTGGCCACGTCCACCAAGCATTGGAAATGATTCAGCACAGGCTTAACACAGTCACTGTTGTTTTGCTGCTGTTTGTAGAGGAAGCTTGGAAAACCTCCTTTGCCCTAAAAGCAGATCCCAATTTTGTTTTTTTTAATGAGTAAAAAGGCAAAGAGAACTCTAACTATAGATAGCATTTATGGTAAAAGGGAAAAACAGATTTTAAACCCAGAGGAGACTAAAAGCAAATTATCTCCAGATGAAGCCCCAAAGGATGGTATAAATTGGTGCCCACATAAGTCTCTCCTAGAAGAAATTAAAACGGAACTTAAAAGAGAGCTAGAAGAAAAATGGGGAAAGAAAATGAAAATTTTGCAAGAGGGTGGAGGAAGTCATATAACTAATTAAAAGATAGACTTGGTGAACTGGAAAAAGAAAATAACTCCCTGCAAAACAGAATTTGTGAAATGGAAAAGGTAAATATCTCCCAGAAAACCAGAATTTGTGAAATAGAAAAAGAAAATAACTCCTTAAAAACAGAATTTGTGAAGTGGAAAAACATTGCATTGAACAAAACAACTCATTTAAAAACTCAATTGGACAAATACAAAAAGAAGTAAAAAAAGTAAATGAATAAAATAATTCACTAAAAATAAGAACTTAACAAATGGAAATGAATGACTCAATGAGACATCAAGAATCAGTCAAGCAAAACCAAAAAAAAAAAAAAAATGAAAAAAAAAGAAAAAAAATATAAAATACCTACATGGGAAAAAACTGATCTAGGAGAGAAAATCTAAGGATTGTTGGACTCCCTGAAAACCATGATGAAAAAAAAGCCTAGACACTATTTTTCAGGAAATCATCAAAGAGAACTGCCCTGATATCATAGAATCAGAAGGTAAAATAATCAATGACAGAATTCACTAAACACCTCCAGAAAGAGACCCAAAAATTAAAACTTCAATTTCAAAATTATCAGACTAAGTTAAAAAATATTATAAGGAGCCAGAAAAAAAACAATTAAACTGAGCCACAATTAAATCAGGAGCCACAATAAAGATCACCTAGGATGTAGCAGCTTCTACCTTAAAGGATCAAAGGACCTGGAATCTGCTATTCCAAAAAGCGAAGGAACTTGGTGTAATGGGCTGAGACTTGAGTTGATGCACTGAGGTTCCAAGCACGTGAGGCTAAATAGTAATTGGACTATACTCTATTAATATACATGCTTGATAAAGAATGGCCCCCGCCCACTCTCTGTGCAAGTCCTGATGTGTTGTATAGGAAATGACGATTTTGGTGGGTGGAGGCAGGGAGACAGGAAGAGAGGCTGAGACAGATTGCTGTCTGGGTTCTATGCTGGTGGCTGCTCCTCTCTTGGCTTCTGGTCTAGCTAGCTTCTTGACTCAGCTGCTAACATTGCTATTGCAGATTCCCTTCTACTCCGACCTTTCTTCATCTCTGCTAAGAATAAAGACTGACAATTTTCCCCTAACTGAATTCCTAACTCTGGCTGATTGCAGCCAAGAATAAATTATCCCACTAATCTGAGCATTTTCTTCCAGGGAAGAAGATGGGCATTCAATGAAAGTGGTGAATTCCATTTATTTCTGATGAAAAGTCCAGAGCTAAACAAAAAATTTGACCTCCAAATATAGGATTCAAGAGAAGCATAAAAGATAAAAAGAACTCTTGAGAATTGTATTTCTGTTATAGGTATATATAGAGAGTGCATGTATAATTCAATTTTACTGTTATAATATAAAAAAGGAACTAGATGTAAAGGGGATTGTAACAGAAAAGGGGAAAAGTAGACATAAAGTGAGGGAGATTACATCTCAGGAAGAGAAAAGAAAGGAAGGGAATGAAAATTGTGGGAATCTTATTTTCATCAGATTTGGCTCAAAGAGAAAATATTAGACACATTTGGTTTATAGAAAAACTTCTCTTACCTTATTGAAAAGTGGGAGGGGAAAGGCCAAAAGGAAAGGGGTAGGCTAGATAGAAGGGAATACAGAAATAGTAGGGGAATGTGGTGTTCTCTTCTTTTATATAATATGTGATGGTTCTCTGTGAGAGCAGGTTTCTTGGGAAGGTTTTCTGGAGGCAGCCTTAGTTTCAGTTCAGAGAAATAATCATTCCAAATGCAGCCAGGTGTTAAAGTAGTTCTTTATTATTTCTTCCAAAATAGTCCAGTTAGCTTTCTTTGGTTCTGAGAGCTCTTGTTGCTAGCTTCAGCCTCTCTCTGAATCTTGGTTCTGCCTGACTGCAGATTAGCTTCTCAATCTCCTGAACTGAACTCTCACTCTGTCAATCTTCTGAAGTGACTTCTGGCTCTAGCTCAACTCCGAGTCAGGGCTTCTTCTGAACTGACTCTGCTGACTGAGCTCAGCTGTTTTTATGCTCTCTCAAAGGTTTACTCCTCCTCTGAGAGTGGGATTATAGGAGGTGTGAATTCACTAAGTTACAAAGTTAACTTTGTGTATCTCCTGTACTTGTGAACTCCAATGTGTGAGCTCTAATGTGTGACCTCTAGTGTGTAAACTCTTAAAGGTGCAAACCCAAGCACACAAGCATTGCTTCCATCAATTCCACTTAGTACCTTGTTTCAAGTTCTGGCCCATAACATCTCCTTGTAGGATCAGATCAATCATACTGAACCATGCTAAATTAGATAATTATTGTCTCTATCAATTCTAATGACTTAACACTTTGTAAGGATTTCAACAGGGGAAAAGTGTAAGAAAGGGAGAGGGACTTTAAAGGGGGAGGAATTCTAAAGGAGGAGGGCTGCTGGAGGCAAGTATAAAAGTATAAAAGATAAAAGTATAATCTGGGGATAATAAGATGGCAGGAAATACAGTTTTAGTCATTTTAATCATAAATGTGAATGGGTTGAACTCTATCATAAAGTGGAAACAGATAACAGACTGCATGAAAAGCCAGAATCCTACAATATGTTGTTTACAAGAAACACATTCAAAGCAGAGTGATAAATATTAACTAAAAATAAAAGGCTAGAGCAGAATCTATTATGCTTTAGGTGAAGAAAAAAAAAAGCAGGGATTGCCATCCTGATCTCAGATCAAGCAAAAGCAAAAATTGATCTAATTAAAAGAGATAAGGAAGGAAACTATATCTTGCTAAAGGGTGCCATAGATAATGAAGCAATATCAATGCTAAATATATATGCACCAAATAGTATAACATAGAAATTCATAAAAGAGGAGTTAAGAGAGTTACAAGAAGAAATAGATAGCAAAACTATAATAGTGGAAGATCCCAACCTTGCTCTCTCAGAACTAGATAAATCAAACCACAAAATAATAAGATGGCAGGAAATATAGAATTAGTAGTTCTAATTGTAAATGTGAATGGGGGAATGGGGCGAACTCTCCCATAAGATGGAAGAGGATAGCAGAATGGAATAAATGCCAGAATCCTACAATATGTTGTTTACAAGAAACACATTTAAAGCAGTGATACATACAAAGTAAAGGTAAAAGGTTATTCTCCAACTGATAAATGTTCAAAGGATATGAACAGACAATTTTCAGATAAAGAAATTGAAACTATTTGTAGCATATGAAAAGGTGCTCCAAATCACTATTGATCAGAGAAATGCAAATTAAGACAATTCTGAGATACCACTACACACCTATCAGATTGGTTAAGATGATAGGAAAAAATAATGACGAATGTTGGAGGGGATGAGGGAAAACTGGGACAATGATATATTGTTGGTGGAACTGTGAACAAATCCAACCATTCTGGAGAGCAGTTTGGAACTATGTTCAAAAAGTTATCAAACTGTACATACCCAGTAATCCAGTAGTTTTTCTATTGGACCTATATCTCAAAGATATCTTAAAGAAGGGAAAGGAACCCACATGTGCAAAAATGTTTGTAGCAGCCCTTTTTATAGTAGCTAGAAAATGGAAGCTGAATGGATGCTCATCAATTGGAGAATGGCTGAATAAATTATGGTATATAAATGTTATTGTTCTGTAAGAAATGACCAGCAGGATGATTTCAGAGAGGCCTGGAGAGACTTACATGAATTGATGGTATGTGAAATGAGCAGAACCAGGAGATCATTATGCATGGCAATAACAAAACTATACAATGATCAATTTTGAAGGATTGGCTCTCTTCAACAATGAGATAATTCAAACCAATTTCAACTGTTCAATAATGAAGAGAGCCATCTACATCCAGAGAGAAGACTATGGAAACTGAGTGTGGATGACAACATAGCATTTTCACTCTTTGTTATTGTTCGCTTGCATTTTTGTTTTCCTTCTCAGGTTTTATTCTTTCTAGATCCAATTTTTCTTGTGCAACAAGATAACTGTATAAATATGTATACATATATTGGATTTATCATATATTTAATATATTTAAAATATATTGGAATATATGCCATCTAGGGGAGTGGGTGGGGGGAAAGAAGGGAAAATTTGAAATAAAAAGTTTTGCAAAGGTTAATGTTGAACGATTACCAATGCATATGCTGTGTAAATTTTAAAAAAGCTTTAATAAAATAAATTTTACAAAAAGGAAACTACATGTATAAAAACAAAAAAAAGAGAAAAATTTCCAATTTTTTAGATTTGATAACCTCTGCATGGATACTATCATTTTTCACTTACACAATAC
This sequence comes from Sarcophilus harrisii, assembly GCF_902635505.1. NCBI lineage: Eukaryota > Metazoa > Chordata > Mammalia > Dasyuromorphia > Dasyuridae > Sarcophilus > Sarcophilus harrisii. Next base: position 158,826,011 of record NC_045428.1, on the reverse strand, counting down.
ACACACACACACACACACACACACACTCACACACACAATTTACATATAAGTATACACATATATGTGCATGTAAAATTATTCTATATATACTTCTATTCATCAGTTCTTTCTGGATGCAAATAGTGTTTTCCTTCAAGTTTTCCTTGTAGTTAATTTTGGTATATGAGAAATACTATGATAAATAGTCAAGTCAATGGATGAATAGTAACTTATTCATTCAAAATTGTTCTTAAAACAATATTGTTAGTGTATACAAATCTCTCTTGGTTCTGCTTACTTCACTCTTCACCATTTTGTGCAAATCTTCCCATATCTTTCTATGATCATTGAATCCATCATTTTCCTTAGCATAGTAGCATTCCAGCACAACCATACACCACAATTTGTTCAGCCATTCCCTAATTGACAGGCATGCTTGGAATTTTCAGGATTTTTGTCAACACAAAGAAAGTTACTGCAAACATTCCATTCTCATTCAAAGGTAAAATGACTACTTTTGAATTTTCCTCCTTATTTTTACTCACTATTTTCTTTCTCAGTCTTTTTTTTTATCCTATCCTTGCTATCTTACTTTCTCCCTCCACTATCCAACTCCTCATTTCACCTACCCCTTCAAGAGTCTCCCTCACCTTCTCTCCCACTATCCCAAATCTCAATCCACATGTTCCTCTATTTACATTTCACAGTCCCTAGCTCAAAAATCCTTAAATGTTTATGAATTTCTACTTCTTACATATTTTATTTTTATTTTTATATTTCATATATTTCTCACCTTAAAGCAATACAATTTTCACTACTTCATATTAATTTTGTATAAACAAAATATACTTGTTTTCATTGCTTTCTCTTTTCCTATTTCATTTTTCTCTTTGCATTTTGTTCCTGTGTATCTTTCTGCCTTCATTTATTACAATATGCTATATATCTACTTCAACTCAACTAAATATATATATATATATATATATATATATAATATGTACACAGTCTTTCCTATACCTTTGTCCTCATATAGTCATATCTAAAGTTGTTTTTTTCCCTGAGAATATATTATACACTGATGACTTATTGAATGGAATTTATAGCATGACTTTTCTGTTACACACAAATCAATTATAAACGTACTTAAGTATGAATAGATGGGTATCTTAAATTACATAGAAACTCCTATTAAAGACAATGAGGGCTACTGAATGTTTTTAAGTACCAGAGTGGCAAGATCAGATAGTTGTACTAGAACGATTCTTTTGGCAGCTTAGTGGAAGATTTTTTTTTAATTAAATTTCTCTTGATGATAAGAGAGAATTGCTAGAGGGAGAGACAGTTTGGAGACTATTACAATAATGTACACAAGCAATGATAAAAGCATAAAATTGGATGGTGGCCATTGGGATAAAAAGTGAAGAAAGATGGAAATAAGAGGTTGTATCTGTGTATGTGTTTTTTTTTTTTTTTTTATGAGCCATTGCATTGTTTTTATTCCTTATTATTTACAGCAGAATGCAAACAGATTATAACTGCCAAATAATGTATTAATGAATACCTACAAATGAGAATGTAATTTTAAAGGCAACTACTTAAATATAAATTTGTTTCAAATTAAACTTGATGGTCTAAGTTGATATGTCTGCTGGGACTCACATTAATTTTATCATAATCAGTCAAATCAACATAATAATTCATTATTTCCATTTTTCTGAATTATGAATACAATAAGTAAGACTCTTTTTCAAAGCACTTTCTCTGGTCTTTTACAATATTATTTTTCCTGGATTAAAAACATCAAGAACAACAGCAGGAATTCTTGAAGATCAGTGATTCAAGATGCAAATGTGGTAAAATATTTTACCTGGTCTATATCTAATGTTTGCATTTTTAGTTAGATATATCTTTATTATTTTCTTACATTTTTGATAAAATACAAACATGAAAATTCTACTCATGCCTCTTAGAATACTGATCCTAGAACTTTTTTTTTTAAAAATCATTTTAAATATTTTTATTTCCCCCCAGTCATATTTAAGACTTTTTTACATTTGTTTTTTTTAATTTTGAGTTCCAGATTCTCTTCCTTATTCCTACCAATTGGGGGTAGATTTGACAGAACTTGACAATTCATTGCATATGAGTTTTAGAGAAGAGGAAATAAAGATAATGCCAAGATTTGAGTCCTGAAAAGAATAAGATTTGTTTGCCTTGGGAACTGTCACACTTCCTTCCTCCCCTCCTCCAATTTCCACATCTGCTCCCCACCCCCATAATTGCTCTTCATTGTTTTTCATCTTACTAAGATAAATAAATTTCTTTGCTGCTCTGAAGTTCAGCAAGTCCCTTTCATGGATTTACATTACTATAAAGAGATTGCTTGGGTTAATCTAAATGAATTGCTTACCAAGGGTGAAGTTATTCTAACATGCAGTTTCTAGCTAGACAAAAGTCCTTAATCTTCATGAAGCAAATTATTTCATTAAAGATTCCCTTTAAAGGTTCCTTCCATTGAAGATCTCAGATCTCAGAAGATGCATATATCCTTTTCTCTTGTTTTCTTTCCCCCTTCTCATTTTTCACTAAGGGAAGGAAGGAAATAAGCATTGATTAAGTCTCTATTGTGTGCCAGACATTATGTTTATCATTTTACCAATTTATTAGTTGATCTTCACAACATCAATTGAAGGTAAGTGCTAATATGATCCCCACAATACAGTTGAGAAAACTGAGAGAAACAAGTTAATTGACTCAGCCAGCTGTTAAGTATCTGGGATAGAATTTTAACTCAAGTCTTCCTGACTAAAGATTCTGTATTTTCCACTGGGCCAGCTATCAAATTCTAGAAGAAAAATAAACAGTGCTGCAGTGTTTACTTTTATTTTTGTTTCCTTTCTTCTTATTCTTTTCTACCAACTTTTTTTCTCCACATTCTCCAACTCAATAGTTAGAATTCATATTTGTAGTTGGTGATAATTCATATGCCCTTGATCAGTCATAATTAAATAAATCAGCGCTTTATAGATCTCCATTTGTTTGGGGTCGTGGGATCATAGATATCTGGAAAAATCATAAAAACCTATTAGTGTCCTTTAACTTCTGACTTTTAATAATAGATAAGGAAGTAGAGTCCCAAACAGGAGAGTGACTTGCCTGATTGTGGAGGTCATAATTATCATATATCAGATAGGAACTGAGGCCCTGAGATTTTGGATTCTTACTTATGTATATGACCTCCCATTCTTCCATATGATTCTAATTTTGCATTCTGGATAACTGCAAGTTATTCTATTAGTTCTCCATATCCCCCACACCCCATGTACACATACTAAGTTCTACATGGCTTGTGTTCTAACACTGAATTTATTTTCTTCCACCTTCTTCCCACCTTCTGCATTTTTACATCAGTCTATTTGAACCATTATTTCATCTTTACTCTCTTCCAGCTCCTCACTTTGCATTGACCATAATTTCCCCTTCCTAAAATTCATGATTCAGACAAAAGATATTTAGCTGATTCTCACAATAACCATTTGAGTATGATAAAGCCAATGGTATTTTTTATTTAAAAATATATTATAGGAAATACCCTTTAATTTTTTTGTTTGGGGATAATGAAGAAAGATAAATCATCATTTCAATGTCCTATCAGATTAATCTATGGGATTTTCTTAAAAGAGTAAAGCATTATGGAAGAATTTGAAAGCAGTTTCCTCATCATTCCATTTGAGAAATAGACTTTTTGACAATAAATTTAATAATAATTAAGAATGAAAATGGGTTTCTGACCATAATTTAGATGAGAATTGTAGTGGGGTAGTCAAATGAAAGAACAGTTTGGAAAGCAGATATCGTTTTAGCCTGAACATCTTCTGTCTTCTATAATATTGTCAATGATTGGAAGTCATATATAGCCATTGACTGGAAAGAAATAAAGCTGGTGGAAAGAGTTGTAAACACGCCCTGGATGAATTAAGATTATTTAGCTAAATTATATTTGAGATCTACTAGGAGGCTAAAAGAGTTGGATAATAGTTTTGTGGTTTTTTCTTCATCTTTGAAGCTTGCTCATGACATCATGGGATTATATCTTGATTTGTGGGCGAATTAAATTTAAATGAGGCAGACCTGCAAAAAATTGTAAATCCAAATTCAGAGCAAGGCAAAAGCCAGGACAACTGATGGTGGCCTGGGAAGTAGTGGGTGACCTTGGTGTCTTCAATATCTGACCAAGCTCTAATAAGACTTTACAACTCCATTTCAGCCACAGTCTTGGCTTTTGGAACACATTGATTATATCTACCTATTTTTCCTGGGAAGAAATTTTTACATGCCTGGAATAACCATCCTCCTAATTCATTGAGGGATTGAGGTCTGTATAACCTTAAACATGATGTATTTCATATGTTGAGATAGCTTTGTTAGGTTGTAACTGTTGTACATGCTACAACTTCTTAGAGCCACAGGTGAGAATGTTCAAAGGATGAACTTGTTAACCACATGCAATAACTCTCTCCTTCTACTGATGGAGGTACAGAAAAAGAAAGCTAAGGATGAAGAGAGAGGCTCAGTAACAACATTATCTCCCAGTAGAGAGTGCATTAGGAATCTCTAAAAGTAACTGAATAAATTAAGGGTGGCGAGGAGTAACAGAGAAAAAAGGTCCCATAAGGCTATAAGACAACTCCAGAGGATATTAAAAGCTCTGCAATTTCAGAATTATGCCCTTCAATGCATATAGCATGAACTCTCATGTTTTCGATGTAAATAGTCCTCTACAATGGTTTCCTAGTCATGCATATTTATCACATATGACATCTATGTGTTAATGGATTTTATGTTTTACCTACTTTTACCAAAGAGTATACTTATTTGTGAGGCAATGACCTCTAATAGTGTGTGTATGTGTGTGGTGGTGGCAAAGGAATTTTACTATCATTATGCTATTATATTGGTATATATTTTGCTATTTCAATAATAATAAGTAATTACATTTTGCTATTATACATCTCAATAATGATAAAAAATAATCGACAAAATAGATACCTTCATTTTAAATTGTGGATTCCAATGAGTAAATTAGTAAAAGTAAACACATTGGTAGGAATTTATGAGATATGGTTTAGAAAGAATTCTGACACACAAAATACTTGCAGTGGTTTTTTGAGAACCAGTGGATGAGAGTCAAGCAGTGATAAGGAGGATAATAAGGCATATTCCCATTTTTGGGAGGAGTAAAACTGAAAAACCCCAAATTTCTGACAATTAGTGACAAAGCTAACATTAGAATCAATATGTCTTAATATTTTGAGTGGTGTTCTTTCTACTATAACTTTTGTTAGTTTTTAAAATATTAGTTTGTTAGTTTTTTAAATGAGCAAAACTATTGTTGTAGGAAATAGATTATTTATAAATTATTTTTAAAATTGCAACAACTCTATAACTGGTATCTATATATATAACCCATTGTCCAACAAGCTAATTGCAAACTGATTTGACTCTCTTAGATTGTATCTATATGATGTAGCAAAATTCTCTGAAACATTTTTTAAAAAGTACTGAAGATCATGATAATTCTCACAATAGTTCCTTGCTCATTGGAAGATTAGATTATGTTAAAATGTTTAATAAATGAAATTTTTTGTCTAGTCTAATTTGCTATGCATTCTTACTATCTGTTGTATTCTAGCTGCCTTTAAAGACCAACTAGGTGGCTCAATGATTTTAGGATCAGGAAGACCTGAATTCAAATGTGGTCTCAGTCATTTACTATCTAAGACAAGTCGCTTTATCTGTCTTCATCTTAATGCTTTGGGAGAAGGAAATAGCAAATCATTCTAATATCCTTGCCAAGAACACCCCATGGACATTATAGTTCATGGGATCACAAAGAATCAGACACAACTGAACAACAACATCTGCATCTAGAAGTAAACATAGGGGGGCGGAGCCAAGATGGCGGAGAAGACACAAGCGACTTTCTAAGCTCTTCTCTTACCCTCTTTATCAATATTATATCGAGCCTCAAAAATAGTCTTGACTGCTACAATTCGTAAAGATAAGAAGTAGAACAACTCACCGGCCGAAGAAAATCTGCAGTCTCGCCAAAAAAGGTTGGTTCCGGGGCCAGGGGGGAGATCGGCGCAGACGGGGAGAGAAATTAGGTTCCGAGGAGAGTCTCAAACCGAGGGTGAAGGCACAGATCTCAGCACAAGCGCGCAGCCCCAACCCGCAGTACAGGGCTTTTCCTTGGGGCAGTTGTGATCCTGCACGGCAGGAGGACGCAGCCCGGGTTAGCCTCCAATCTGCGCAGTGGGGAGCTCGGCTTGGGGCCATAGAGCTTTTCCAGGGCCGATTTGCATCAGGCAGAGACACTGGGCAGAGTTTGTGGCGGTCTGCAGTCAGCTGCTAATACTCACAGTCCCTCAAGAGGCTCCAGCCTGGGGCGGTGACACTTTCACCACTTAGTCTCTAGCCGAGGGCAATCGATAATCCACTCAGCCCTACTAAGCAGTTTGATAGCTCGGCCAGTGCTGAATCCACCTCCTGTTGGGGAAGGGAAAACTCTCACACAGAGCACTCCCATACCTTGGAGCCGGAAATCGGTTTACATCTCTCCCTATTCTGCAGAGGAAGCTGGTAACCCCCTTGCCTAGGAGACCTACCCTAAAGGCTTTAAAACATGAATAAAAAGATGAAAAGAACAATCCACAGCTTCTATGCAGAAAAAGAGCAGGTCAGCAAACCTGAAGAGACCTCAAACAGCAAAAATGCATCAGACTGTCCTCCTTTACATAATGCTCTCATAGAAGAGACCATTAAAAGTCTCAAAAGAGAGTTAGAAGATAAAATGGGGAAAGAGAAGGCCTTACAAGAGAGCAACAACTTCCTGAAATACGAATTGGAAAAGTTAAAAAATTATCAGGAAGTGCAGGAAACAAAATTAGTGAATTGGAAAAAATAAAGAACTCGCAAAGAAAGTAGGATCTGTGAATTGAAAAGAAAAATAATTCACTAAAAAAAAAATTAGTGAAATGGAAAAAATTCCACAGACCAAAACAATACATTCAAAAAACTCAATTGGACATATACAGAAAGAAGTAAAAAAGCTAATGAAGAAAATAATTCTTTAAAAATTAGAACTGAACAAATTGAAACTAATGATTCATTGAGACAGCAAGAATCAGTCAAGCAAAAACAAAAATGACAAACTGAAAAACCACGAATTATCTACTTCAAAAACGACAGACTTGGAAAATAGATCTAGGAGAGATAATCTGAGATTATTGGACTTTCTGAAAACTATGATGAAAAAAGAGCCTAGATACTATTTTACAAGAAATCATCAAAGAGAACTGCCCAGATGTAATAGAATCAGAAGGTAAAATAGGCATTGAAAGAATTCATTGAAACACCTTCTGAAAGAAACCCTAAAATAAAACCCCAAGGAATATTGTGGCAAAATTTCAGAACTATAAGATTAAGGAAAAATTTTACAAGCAGCCAAAAAACCATTTAAATACCGAGGTGCCACAATAAGTGATCACCCAAAATCTGGCTGCCTCTACATTAAAGGAAAGAAAGGGCCGGAATATCATATTCCAAAAGGCACAAGAACTTGAGATGCAGCCAAGAATAAACTACCCAGCTAAGCTGAGCATTTTCTTCCAGGGAAGAAGATGGACATTTAATGAAACAAATGAATTCCATTTGTTTCTGAAGAAAAAACCAGAACTAAACAAAAAATTGATCTCCAAGAATAGAACTCAAGAGATGCAGAAAAGGTAAAAATAACTCTTGAGAATTGTATTTCTGTTGTGGATATACAAAAAGAATACATGTATAATTTGATTGTATGATATAACATAAAAAGGGAAGTAGATATGGAAAAGGGATGATGGCAGAATAAGGTGGGAAGGAGGGATAAAAGAGGGAAACCACATCCCACAAAGAGGTTAAGGAAACTTATCATATCTGAGGGAATTTAGAGAGGGGAGGAACATTGTGTGAATCTTACTCATCATAGAGTTGCTCAAAGAAAAATAATTGACATTTGTTTTAGAGAAAGTTCTCTCGCCTCATTAAAACGGGGAGAGGAAAAGGGAAAAGAAAAGAGTAATAAGGGAAGGAAGGGGGAAAGACTCAAAGGGGGGAGGGAGGGATTATAAAGAGGATAAGTATCGTGATACAAGAGGGGTACATAAGTTTAAAAGGGGAAAGAGGGTTGGGGAGGCAAGAATAAGTAAAGCACAATCTGGGGTTATTAGGATGGCAGGAAATACAGATTTAGTAATTCCTAACCGTAAATGTAAATGGGATGACCTCCCCATAAAGAGGAGGCAGATAGCAGACTGGATCAAAAGTCAGAACCCTACAATATGTTGTTTACAAGAAACACATTTAAAGCAAGGGGATGCATATAGAGTAAAAGTAAAAGGCTGGAGCAAAATCTATTATGCTTCAGGTGAAGTCAAAAAAGCAGGGGTAGCCATCCTTATCTCAGATCAAGCAAAAGTAAAAATTGATCTAATTAAAAGAGTTAAGGAAGGTAACTACATCCTGCTAAAGGGTAGCATAAACAACGAAGCAATATCAATATTAAACATATATGCACCAAGTGGTATGGCATCCAACTTCCTAAAGGAGAAGTTAAGAGAGTTGCAAGAAGAAATAGACAACAAAACTGTAATAGTAGGAGATCTCAACCTTGCACTCTCAGAATTAGACAAATCAAACCACAAAACAAATAAGAAAGAAATTAAAGAAGTAAATAGAATATTAGAAAAATTAGGTATGTTGATTTTTGGAGAAAATTGAATGGAGATAGAAGGGAATATACTTTCTTCTCAGCAGTTCATGGAACCTATTCAAAAATTGACCATATATTAGGACATAAAGACCTCAAAATTAAATGCAAGAAAGCAGAAATAGTAAATGCTTTCTTTTCAGATCATGATGCAATAAAAACTACATTCAACAAAAAGTTAGGGAGAAATAGACCAAAAAGTAATTGGAAACTAAACAATCTCATCTTAAAGAATGATTGGGTGAAGCAGCAAATTATAGATACAATTAATAATTTCACTCAAGATAATGACAATGATGAGACATCATACCAAAATTTGTGGGATGCAGCCAAAGCGGTAATAAGAGGAATTTTATATCCTTAGAGGCTACTTGAATAAAACAGAGAAAGAAAAGATTAATGAATTGGCTTGCAACTAAAAAACTAAAAAGACCAAATTAAAACCCCCAATCAAATACTAAATTGGAAATTCTAAAATTAAAAGGAGAAATTAAAATATTGAAAGTAAAAAACTATTGAACTAATTAATAAAACTAAGAGTTGGTTCTATGAAAAGCCAATAAAATAGATAAGCCTTTTGGTAAATCTGATTAGAAAAAGGAGGGAGGAAAATGAAATTAGTAGTCTTAAAAATGAAAAGGGAGAACTTTCCACCAATGAAGAGGAAATTAGAGAAATAATAAGGAGTTATTTTGCTCAACTTTATGCCAATAAATTTGATAACCTAAGTGAAATGGATGACTACCTCCAAAAATACAGACTTCCCAGACTAACAGAGGAAGAAGTAAATTGCTTGAATAGTCCCATTTCAGAAAAAGAAATAGAACAGGCAATTAAACAACTCCCTAAGAAAAAAACCCAGGACCAGAGGGATTTACATGTGAATTTTACCAAACATTTAAAGAACAATTGGCCCCAATGCTATATAAATTATTTGATAAAATAGGGAATGAAGGAGTCCTACCAAATTCCTTCTATGACACAGACATGGTACTGATACCTAAACCAGGTAGGCTGAAAACAGAGAAAGAAAATTATAGACCAATCTCCTAATCGAATATTGATGCTAAAATCTTAAATAAGATATTAGCAAAAGATCACAGAAAATCATCTCCAAGATAATACACTATGATCAAGTAGGATTTATACCAGGAATGCAGGGCTGGTTCAATATTAGAAAACTATCAATATAATTGGCCATGTCAATAACCAAATTAACAAAACCATATGATCATCTCAATAGATGCAGAAAAAGCATTTGATAAAATCCAACATCCATTCCTATTAAAAACACTTGAGAGTATAGGAATAAATGGACTTTTCCTAAAATAATAAGCAGCATCTATTTAAACCACCAGTAAGCATCATATGTAATGGAGACAAACCGCAACCATTCCCACATAAGATCCTGAGGAAACAAGGTTGCCCACTATCACCGTTACTATTTAATATTAGCATTAGAAACGCTGAGCTTTAGCAATAAGAGCTGAGAAAGAGATTAAAGCGAATAAGAATAGGCAATGAGGAAGCCAAATTATCACATCTTTGCCGATGACATGATGGTATACTTAGAGAACCCCAGAGATTCTGCATAAAAGTTATTAGAAATAATCCACAACTTTAGCAAAGTTGCTGGTTATAAAATAAACCCACATAAGTCATCAGCATTCTTTATATCCTAACAAAATCCAACAGTCAGAGTTACAAGAGAAATTCCATTTAAAGCAACTACTGATAATATAAAATATTTAGGAATCTATCTGCCAAGGAAAATCAGAAACCTTTATGAGCAAAATTACAGACCACTTTTCACACAAATTAAGTCTGATCTAACCAACTGGAAAAATATTAAATGCTCTTGGATAGGGCGAGCAAATATAATAAAGATGACAATATTACCTAAACTAATCTATTTATTTAGCGCCATACCAATCAGACTCCCAAAAACTATTTTAATGACCTAGAAAAATAACAACAAAGTTCATATGGAAAACAAAAGGTCAAGAATTTCAAGGGAATTAATGAAAAAAAAAATCAAATGATGGTGGCTTAGCTGTACCAGATCTAAAACTATATTATACAGCAGCAGTTACCAAAACTATTTGGTATTGGCCTAAGAATAGATTAGTTGATCAGTGGAATAGATTAGGTTCAAGTGGATAAAACAGTCAACAAATATAGCAACCTAGTCTTTGACAAACCCAAAATCCCAGCTTTTGGGATACAAGAACTTACTGTTTGATAAAATTGCTGGGAAAATTGGAAACTAATATGGCAGAAACTAGCATTGATCCATACTTAACGCCGTACACAAGATAAGGTCAAAATGGGTTCATGACCTAGGCATAAAGAATGAAATTATTAATAAATTAGAGGAACATAGGATTTCACTCTCAGACCTGTGGAAGGGGAAGGTTTTATGACCAAGCAGAACTAGAGATCATTACTGATCACAAAATAGAAAAATTTCTGATTATACCAAACTGAAAAGTTTTTGTACAAACAAACTAATGCAGACAAGATAAGAAGGGAAGCATAAACTGGGAAAATATTTTTACAGTCAAAGGTTCTGATAAAGGCCTCATTTCAAAATATATAGAGAATTAACTCTAATTTATAAAAATCAAGCCATTCTCTAATTGAAAATGGTCAAAGGATATGAACAGACAATTCTCAGATGAAGAAATTGGAACTATTTCTAGTCATATGAAAAGATGCTCCAAGTCATTATTAATCAGAGAAATGCAAATTAAGACAATCTAAGATACTACTCACACATCTGTCAGATTGGTTAAGATGACAGGAAAAATAATGATGATTGTTGAGGGAGTGGGAAAACTGGAGTATTGATTCATTGTTGGTGGAGTTTGAACGAATCCAACCATTTTGGAGAGTAGTTTGGAACTATGCTCAAAAAGTTATCAAACTGTGCATACCCTTTGATCCAGAGTGTTACTACTGGGATTATATCCCAAAGAGATGATAAAGAAGGAAAGGGACCTGTATGTACATCGAATGTTTGTGGCAGCCCTTTGTCAGTGGTTAGAAACTGGAAACTGAATGGATGTCCACTAGTTGGAGAATAGGCTGAATAAATTGTGGTATATGAAAATTATGGAATATTACTGTTCTGTAAGAAATGACCAACAGGATGATTTCCAGAACGGCCTGGAGAGACTTACACGAACTGATGCTGAGTGAAATGAGCAGGACCAGGAGATCATTATATACTTCAACAACAATACTAGATGATGACCAGTTCTGATGGATCAGGTCCATCCTCAGCAACGAGATCAACCAAATCATTTCTAATGGAGCAGTAATGAACTGAACTAGCTATACTCCAGAAAAGAACTCTGGGAGATGACTAAAACCATTACATTGAATTCAATCCCTATATTTATGCACACCTGATCTTTGATTTCCTTCACAAGCTAATTGTCAATAATTCAGAGTCTGATTCTTTTGTACAGAAAAATAATGTTTGGTCATGTATACTTATTGTGTATCTAAGTTATATTTAATATATTTAACATCTACTGGTCATCCTGCCATTTAGGAGAGGGGGTAAGAGGTGAAAAATTGGAACAAGAGGTTTGGCAATTGTTAATGCTGTAAAGTTACCCATGTATATATCCTGTAAATAAAAGGCTATTAAATAAAAAAAAAAAAAAATAGAAGTAAACATAGGGAATGACTAGGAATATGGAAACTCTCACGAGAAAATCTCTGCATATGGAAGAATTATGACTACATAATTATAGTTCTTATGCTGACTTGTAAGTGCTTAAAGTTAAATATTCTAAGGTTGGTGTAATGGGCCAGAATTCTGGAAAAATGTACTTGAAACAAGGATTCTTACAACAAGGTATTAATGGAATTGATAAGACAATGGTTATCTAGTTTAGCATATGCGTTCTCTAGTTCAGTATGATTGATTTAATCTTACAACAAATAATGGTTTCCTAGTGATATAATGATTGGTTTATACTCAGTATACTGTAATGATGTAATTGTAATATAAAGTGAGGACAAAGTCAGCCACAGACATTCCATCTTGGACCAGCCTCCTGGCAGCTCTTCTGCCTCCTGCATTCCTCCACTGAAACCAAGACCCATTCCAGAGGACCTTCAGGAAACAGACTGTGAAGGAGATAATAAAGACTTTGGACTTTATTCATGAGTATTCTTGTGGTAATTATTCTGCTGAGAACAAGGCTGATCCTGAGACCTCCAGAAAATTAACCAGAACATTATAGGTTGGTTTTAAAGTTCCTTTAATTGCTTAGACCATGGGAAGGTAATATCAATTTCCTTACCAACTGAGGGAGGAGGGGAGAGGAGGGTTAAAAGAATAGAATTTGGTACTCAAAACTTAAAAAAAAAAGGAATGTTAAAAATTGCTTTTACATGTAATAGAGAGGTAAATAAATTACTATTTTAAAAAGATTACAGGAAAATAGGATCCTTAAATATTTTCCAAAAGTAACAAAATTGAAAATATTTCATTTTCCTTGGGGAGTGGGGGATGTGTATGGAATACTATTGACATCATGAAATTTAGTAAAGAAATAAGAACAGCCTCCTGTCAAATATATCTCAAAATTACAAAATTTGAAAATCTAGATGCTTAAATGACCATCTTGTCTAACCTAAACAAGAGGGGAATATTTTTAATGGCAAAATCAACAAATAGTCCTCTAATCTCAAAAGTATTGGGAAAGCATTATAAAAAATGATTATATTTCTAAGCACAAAAATTGACCATGTATTAGGACATAAAAATCTCAAAATCAAGTGCAAAAAGGCAGAAACAGTAAATGCATCCCTTTCCAGATCATGGTATAATAAAAATTACAGGTAATAAAGGGCCAAGGGAAAATAGATCAAAAATTAATTAGAAATCAAATAATCTGATCCTAAAGAATGAGTAGGTGAAACAACAAATCATGGACAAATTGATAATTTCATCCAAGAGAATGAATAATGAGACAGCATATATCAAAATTTATGGGATGCAGCCAAAGTATTTCTTAAGGGAAATTTTATATCTCTAGATGCTTATTTGCACAAAGAAGAGAAAGAAGAAATCAGTGAATTGGGTATGAAATTTTAAAAAAAAAGTAGAAATAAAAACGAATTAAAATTTCTCAAGAAGATCAATGAATTGGGCTTTCAACTAGAAAAGTTAGAAAAAGATCTTATTAAAAATCCCCAATTAAATAACAAATTTGAAATTCTGAAAACAAAAGGAGAGATTAATAAAATTAAAGGTAAGAAAATTATTGAACTAATAAATATAATTAAGAATTGCTTTTATGAAAAATCTAACCAAATAGATAAACCTTTAAGTAATTTGATTAGAAAATGGAAAGAAGAAAATCAAATTGCTAGTATCTAAAATGAAAAAGGTGAACTTTCCATGAATAAAGAAGAATTTGAAGCAATAATAAGGAGCAATTTTGCTCAACTGTAAGCCAATAAATCTGATAATCTAAGTGAAATGGATGAACACTTAAAGAAATATTGATTACTCTGATTAACAGAAGAGGAAATAAACTACTTGAATAGTCCCATTTTAGAAAAAAAATTAAACAAGCTATTAATGAGCTCGCCACATGAATTTACAATTGAATTCTACCAAACATTTGAAAAGCAATGAATGCCAATACTATACAAAATATTTGGAAAAGTAGGGATAGGATTCCCACCAAATATGGTCCCGATACCTAAACCAGGGAGGGTCAGCATAAAGAAAACATTACAGACCAATTTCCTAATGAATATTGATGCAAAAATCTTAAATAAAATATTAACAAAGCAACTATAGCAAGTTATCACCAAGATAATACACTATGACCAAGTAAGATTTATATCAGGAATGTTTAATGTTTATACCAGGCTGGTTTAATATTAGAAAAATTACTAGCATAATTGACAATATCAATAATCAAACTAACAGAAACCATGATTATCTCAATAGATGCAGAAAAAGCATTTGACAAAATCCAACACCCAACACTAGAGATTACAGGAATAAATGGAGTTTTCCATAAAATGATCAGTAATATCTATTAAACCATCAACAAGCATCAGATGTAATGGGGATAAACTAAAATCATTCCCAATAAGATTAGAGGTGAAAAAAGGTTTCCCACTATCATTAATACAATTCAATATCGTATTAGTAATGTTAGCTTTGACAATAAGAGAAGAAAAAGAGATGAAAGGAATTAAAATAGATAATTATGAAACCAAATTATCATTCTTTGCAGATGATATGATGGTATACTTAGAGAACTCTAGAGAATCAACTAAAAAAACTACTAGAAACAATTCACATCTTTAGCAAAGTTGCAGGATAGAAAATAAATCCACAGAAATCATCAGCATTTTTACATATCACCCATGAAGTCCAATGGTAAGAGATATAAAGAGAAATCCCATTTAAAATAACTGTTGATTATAAAAAATATTTGGGTATCTATCTGCCAAGGCAAAGTCAGGAACTATATGAACATAACTACAAGCCACTTTTCACAGAAATAATCAAATATAATCAATTGGAAAAAATCAAGTGTTCATAGGTAAACTGAGTGAATATAATAAAAATGGCAATACTACCTAAATTAATCTATTTATTCAGTGCCATACCAATCAAACTCACAAGAAATTATTTGACAGATCTGGAGAAAATAAAAACAAAGTTCATCTGCAAAAACAAAAGGTCAAGAATTTCAAGCCAATCAAGGAAAAAATGCTAATGAAAGTGGCATAGCTGTGCCAGACCTAAAATTATTATAAAGCAGTGGTCATCAAAACCATTTGCTACTGGCTAAGAAATAGAATAATTGATCAGTGGAATAGGTAATGATCACAAGACAAAATAGTCAATAACTACAGCATTCTAGTGTTTGACAAAGTCAAAGTCCCCAGCTTTTGGGATAAGAACAATTTGACAAAAACTGCTGGGAAAATTGAAAACTAGTAAGGCAGAAACTAGGCATTGACTCACATCTAACATCACATACTGAGATAAGATCTAAATGGGCTCATGATTTAGACATAAAGAGTGAAATGATAAGCAAATTAGAAGAGCATCGAATAGTTTACCTCTCAAATATGTGGAGAAGGAAGGAATTTGTTTCCAAAGAAGAACTGGAACTCATAATTGAACATCAGATAGATAATTTTGATTATATTAAGTTAAAAAATTTTGTACAAACAATACAAATGCAGACAAGATCAGAAGGGAAGAGATAAATTGGAAAAACATTTTTACATTCAAAGGTTCTGATAAAGGCCTCATATCTAAAATATAGACATTTATAAGCATTCAAGCCATCCTCCAATTGATAAATGGTCAAAGGATGTGAACAGACATTTTCAGATGAAGAAATTAAAGCCATTTGTAATCATATGAGAAAGTGCTCTAAATCACTATTTTTTAAAATAACTTTTTATTGACAGAACCCATGCGAGGGTAATTTTTTACAACATTATCCCTTGCACTCACTTCTATTCCGCTTTTTCCCCTCCCTCCCTTCACCCTCTCCCCGAGATGGCAAGCAGTCCTATACATGTTAAATAGGTTACAGTAGATCTTGGATACAATATATGTGTGCAGAAACGAACAGTTCTCTTGTTGCTCAGGGAGAATAGGATTTAGAAGGTATAAATTACCTGGGAAGAAGAACAAAAATGCAAGCAGTTTAAATTCATTTCCTACTGTTCTTTCTTTGGGTGTAGCTGTTTCTGTCCATCCTTGATCAATTGAAACTAAGTTAGATCTTCTCTTTGTTGAAGAAATCCACTTCCATCAGAATACATCCTCATACAGTATCGCTGTTGAGGTATATAATGATCTCCTGGTTCTGCTCATTTCACTCAGCATCAGTTCATGTAAGTCTTGCCAATCCTCTCTGTATTCGTCCTGCTGGTCATTTTTTACAGAGCAATAATATTCCATAAGATCCATGTACCACAATTTACTCAACCATTCTCCAATTGATGGCCATCCATTCATTTTCCAGCTTCTGGCCACTACAAACAGAGCTGCCACAAACATTTTGGCACATACAGGTCCCTTTCCCTTCTTTAGTATCTCTTTGGGGTATAAGCCTAGTAGAAACACTGCTGGATCAAAGGGTATGCATAGTTTGATAACTTTTTGGGCATAGTTCCAAATTGCTCTCCAGAATGGCTGAATGTGTTCATAATTCCACCAACAATGTATCAGTGTCCCTATTTTCCCACATCCCCTCCAACATTCTGTGTTATCTTTCCCTGTCATTTTGGCCAATCTGACAGGTGTGTAGCAGTATCTCAGAGTTGTCTTAATTTGCATTTCTCTGATCAATAGTGGTTTGGAACATTCTTCCATATGAGTGGTAATAGTTTCGATTTCATCATCTGAAAATTGTCTATTCATATCCTTTGACCATTTATCAATTGGAGAATGGCTTGATTTCTTATAAATTAGAGTCAATTCTCTATATATTTTGGAGTCCTTTATCAGAACCTTTGACAGTAAAAACGTTTTCCCAATTTATTGTTTCCCTTCTAATCTTGTCTGCATTAGTTTTGTTTGTACAAAAACTTTTCAATTTGATATAATCAAAAATTTCTATTTTGTAGTCATTAGTGATCTCTAGTTCTTCTTTGGTCATAAATTCCTTCCTCTTCCACAGGTCTGAGAGATAAACTGTTCTATGCTTTTCCAACTTATTTATGATCTCATTCTTTATGCCTAGATCATGAACCCATTTTGACCTTATCTTGGTGTACGGTGTTAAGTGTGGGTCAATGCCTAGTTTCTGCCATACTAATTTCCAATTTTCCCAGCAATTTTTGTCAAATAATGCATTCTTATCCCAAAAATTGGGGTCTTTGGGCTTGTCAAACACTATATTAAAGTTATTGGCTGTTTTGTCCTTTGAACCTAACCTATTCCATTGATCAACTAGTCTATTTCTTAGCCAATACCAGATGGTTTTAGTAACCGCTGCCTTATAATATAATTTTAGATCTGGTACAGCTAGGCCACCTTCATTTGATTTTTTTTTCATTAATTCCCTTGAAATTCTTGACCTTTTGTTTTTCCATATGAACTTTGTTGTTATTTTTTCTAGGTCATTAAAATAGTTTTTTGGGAGTCTGATTGGTATAGCGCTAAATAAATAGATTAGTTTAGGTAGTATTGTCATCTTTATTATATTTGCTCGCCCAATCCAAGAGCATTTAATATTTTTCCAGTTGGTTAGATCAGACTTAATTTGTGTGGAAAGTGTTTTGTAGTTTTGCTCATAAAGTTTCTGATTTTCCCTTGGCAGATAGATTCCTAAATATTTTATACTATTGGTAGTTACTTTAAATGGGATTTCTCTTTGTAACTCTGACTGTTGGATTTTGTTAGTGATATATAAGAATTCTGATGACTTATGTGGATTTATTTTGTAACCAGCAACTTTGCTAAAGTTGTGGAATATTTCTAATAACTTTTTAGTAGAATCTCTGGGGTTCTCTAAGTATACCATCATATCATCAGCAAAGAGTGATAATTTGGTTTCCTCATTGCCTATTCTTATTCCTTTAATCTCTTTCTCAGCTTTTATTGCCAAAGCTAGCATTTCTAATACAATATTAAATAGTAATGGTGATAGTGGGCAACCTTGTTTCACTCCTGATCTTATTGGGAATGGTTGCAGTTTGTCCCCATTACATATGATGCTTACTGCTGGTTTTAAATATCTAAATCACTATTGATCAATGAAATGCAAATTAACATAACTTTGAGATACTATTACACACCTCTCAGATTGACTAAGGTGACAAAAAAAATGATAATGATAAATGTTGGAGAGAATATGGGAAAATTATAACACTAAAAAATTGTTAGTGTAGTTGTGAACTGATTCAACCTGGAAAGCATTTTAGAACTATTCCTGTGGCAACTAGATGGCTCAGTGGACAGACACTGGTCCTGAAGTCAGGAGGAACTGAGTTTCAAATCTGGCCTCAGACAATTAATATTTTCTAGCTGTGTGATCCTGGGCAAGTCACTTAACCCCAATTGCCTCAGCCCCCCAAAAAAAATTTCCAAAGGGCTATCAAACTATGCATACTCTTTCAGCCAGCAATGTGTCTCTACAGGGTATGTAACACCACATA
The DNA here is from genome assembly GCF_902635505.1 of Sarcophilus harrisii. Classification (NCBI taxonomy): domain Eukaryota; kingdom Metazoa; phylum Chordata; class Mammalia; order Dasyuromorphia; family Dasyuridae; genus Sarcophilus; species Sarcophilus harrisii. The sequence goes on along the minus strand of NC_045428.1, from coordinate 158,807,053 downwards.
ACCGAAAAAGGAAAAGGACCCACATTGGAAAAATATTTGTAGCAGCTTTTTTTATAGTGGCAAGGAGATGGAAACTGAGTGGACACCCATCTGTTGCAAAATGACTGAATAAGTTATGACATATGAATATTATGGAATATTATTGTTATATAAGAAACAAGCAGCAGGATGATTTCAAAAAGGCTTGGAGAAACTTACTTGAACTGATTTAAGGGAAGTAAGTAGAACCAAGAGAATACTGTGAATGACAATAAGAAGATTATGTGATCAATTTTGATGGAAATGACTCTTTTTAACAATGAGGAGATTATGCCAAGTTGTGAAGGAGAGAGCCATGTGTATCAAGAAAGACTGTGGGGACTGAATGTGGATCACAACATAGTATTTTCTTCTTTTTTCTTGTTTGCTAGCTTTTCAGTTTTTCTCATTTTTTTTCCTTTTTGATCTGATTTTTTTTTTGTGCAGCATGATCATTGTGGAAAAATATATAGAAAAATAGCACATGTTTAACACATATTTGATTACTTGATTTCTAAGGGAGGGTTTGGGGGAAAAGAAAGAGAAAGTTTGGAACACAAAATTTTACAAGGGTAGTAATTGAAAACTATGAATATATTTTGAAAATAAAAAGCTAAAAAACAAAAGCACAGTGCAAACATTTATAAGAAAAGCCACAAAGAAAAATGTTAATTGAACCCAAGACTAACAAGAATTACTGAAAATGTTAAACAAAGATATAAGGGTGAAAAAGGAAAAAATGAGAGGAATGAAAGAAAATTAGGAAAAAATAACAGACCACATGGTAAAAGAGACATAAAAGTGAATGTCTTGAAAAGACAAATTGGGAAAATGGGAGAAAAATAGGTAGAAAAGCTTACTGAAGAAAATAGTTCCTTAAAAAATAGAATTGAGGAAGTAGAATTTAATGACTGTATGAGTATCAAGGAAGTAGCAAATAAAACCAAATGAATAATAAAAAAGAAGATAAAATATGAAATTTCTCATTGGAAAAAAAATGAGTTGGAAAATTGATCCAGGAGTACTTGAGAGAATATTTAGTGTCTTGAGATCTTATTTCAAAAAGTTATTAAGGAAAACTGACCCAATTTCTGAAATCCAAAGGATAAAATAGAAATTGAAAGAATCTACCAATTACTTTCTGAAAGAGATCAAAAATGAAAACTACCAGGAATAGTATACAAAATTCCAGAGTTCCCAGGTCAAGAAGAAAATGTTGCAAGCAGCCAGGAAGAAACAATTCAAATATTGTGCATCCACATTCAGAATCACACAAGATTTGGTAGCATTTACATTAAAAGAGTGGAGACCATGGTATATAATGTTCCAGAAGGGGAAAGAGGTAGGGTTACAAACAAGAATAAACTACATGGAAAACATAAACATGTGGACCACAACATAGCATTTGCACTCTTTTTGTTGTTGTTTGCTTGCATTTTTGTTTTTCTTCCCAGGTTATTTTTACCTTTTTTCTAAATCCATTTTTTCTTTGCAACAAGATAACTGTATAAATATGTATAAATAGATTGCATTTAACATATCCTTTAACATTTTCAGCATGTATGGGACTGCCTTGCCTGCCATCTAGGGGAAGGGGTGGAGGGAAGGAAGGGAAAAGTTGGAACAGAAGTTTTTGCATGGGTCAATATTGAAAAATTACCCATGCATATGTTTTGTCAATAAAAAGCTATAATAATAATAATAATGATAACATACAACAATAAAAGAAAACATGAACATAATCCTTCAGGGGGAAAATAGATATTCAATGAAATAGAGAATTTCCAAGCATTCTTAATGAAAAGAGCTGAATACCAAATTTGACATTCAAACACAATACTTAAATAAAAGGTAAATATGAAAGAGTAACCATTAAGGATTCAATAAAGTTAAATTCTTTACATTCCTATATGGGAAGATGATACATGTAACTCCTAAAAATTTTCTCATTATTATGGCAGTAGAAAGAATATACATAGACAGAAGGTATGTGTATGAGTCAACCTATTCATTGGGTTATATATTATGTTACATGGAATATAGTGGCCTTCATATAACCAGAATTTGTTTTTTTAACATTTATTGGTCCCATTTCATGCCTCAGAGAGAATTTTTGTACTATTCAAGAGAATGATAGTTGATGAGGTCTAGATATGGCGTACCTAAATAAAATTAGGGTTTAGTTGAGGTCTAGTGGCAGGTTCAGGGTACAGGAAGTCAAGCAAAGCTTCCCTGCAACCTCATTGGATTCAGCACAAGGATACGGTGGTAAATGAGGTCTAGTAGTGGCACAAGTCCCCGATAAAAGCATTTATCAGCCTGAAAAACTAGATTGATAAAAGATCTGGCTGGGGGCTGGGACAGCCCCAGATCTTCTATTGGAATGCAAAGGGACCAGAATTTGTGAGTCAAAGGGTAATTACATTAACTGGGGGCGGGGGGGGGAGAGGCAGGGGGGAGTTGGGAGTCACAAAGAAAAGAATCTTTCCCACATCAATAGTGACTGAGATCATTCCTTCACTTTCCTAACATTAAGAAGAATACTAGGTTAAAATTACATCTAATATGCCTCAGATATTTATAGGTTAAGGGCAAGAATTACCCCTACATAGTTCTCTTTACAGTTTTTGTGAGCTTAGGAAGAAAAGTAAAAATAAGCTATTTTCCTCAGGAAATAGAAGGAAAAGGGAGAGGCAAAAGGAATTTCATTTCAGATCTAAAAAATAGCAATTAGCTCAAACTCTTTGTATCAGCTGACTTGATTTTCTATCTCTCAAATATTTATTACAGAAAAGATAATTGTTTATAATGAGCAAAGATATTTATCAGAGCAAACCATAAAATGATAATAAGAAAATCCTATATAATAGTTTAGGTCATAGAATACATAAATTAGGGAATTCTGCCATTCTTGAGATGAAATTCCAATTCAGAGGAGGAGATACCAATCTTATTTATTCTTAGCAATATCTCCAGTTCAGGTGCTGTGAATTAAGGGATATTGACTTATCTCTCTTTATCTATGGCACAAGGTACTTTTGATTACCCAAAGTTCACCTCTTTTCTCTTCCTTCTCTGTCTCTTTCACCATGTGGTTGTCCTACAGGTGAACGCTAAGCTCCCTAGGTAATAGAACTACAGATACCATTGAAAATATGATTTGTAATAAAAGACGAATTGGTGATCACTAAGAACTGGCACAGGTTCACCAAGAACAAAGCAGGAGAGTCTCAAATAATTTTGCTTTCTCACCAGGTTACTAGACTTGTATATCTAGGGAATGCTATAGACTTAATGTAATTCCTGGAATTCAGTGAGACGCTTAACAAAGCTGTCACAATGTGAAAGTAAATTGAACAATATTTCAGGCTTATCAGCTAAAGTGTGGTCATTCAAAGAAAAGGGAGAGATTAAAACTCCCTTAAACTCCTTGTTTTAATATCAAGAACAAAAGATATTTATTTAGAAATTTCAGCAGTTAAGACCTGCACAGGCAAAGTCCTTTAGTTGTTTGTGTTCCATAAATATCCTTAAAGTCTTTGAAAAAACTTGTTTTATTTTATTTTCTCATTCTATATACGTGTTGACTCAAATCAATAGTTAAAGGAATTTTAAAGTGTTTAATATGATTGATTCTGTCCATTTCTCAGAACTTTTGAGATATCATGGCTCAAGAAATTTCCCTTGTAGATTGTAAATAAATAAAAATGTGATTCTAACATTAGATACTAATTTTTTGTAAGTCTCTGCCTCTTTAATAACTAATTCAGCAATGTTGATTTTCTACTATGTTCCCAGCATTATGCTAAGTGCTGGGGAAATAATAAAAGACAAAATATAATGCCTGCCCTCAAGTCTCTTAAGGTCTTTTTGGTAGAGACTAGCATACAAATATTTACAAACAAGCTATTTACACGATAAATAGGAAATTATTAACAAAGGAATTATTTAGCTTGTTTAATCTCTTACTTCCTATAGTCTTTTTAAAGGAAATCCTTGTTTTTTTTTTTTTTTTTTATATTAGTCTCTGCTTGAATTTTTTATAAAGTTACTCTCTCCTTTTGGTTAATCTTTAGGTTTTCAGTAATTTTGGGTAGACTTCCTTTCATCTTGGCCTTTGGTTTTTGAATGAATTCTTGGGCAGTTTTTGAGTGGAGAAATGATATATGCCATGATATGCAAGTGAATTGGATTTAAGTGAGGGAAGGCCCATGACAATCACAGAGGAATAAAAATTAAGTATATTATCTGCTTCCAGAAGTGGGGGGAACTGATATTTATTGAACACAGACTGAAATATGCTATTTTTCACTTTCTTAATTTTTTTCTCTCTTTTTTCCCCTTCCTTCCTTTCTTCCTTCTTTCCTTTGTTCATTTGTTCCTTCCTTTTTATTTTTTCTTTCTTTTTGTCTGTCTGTCTTTTCTTCTTTCTTCCTCTTTCTCTCATCTTCTTGTACAAAATAACTAATATGGAAATGTTTTATATAATTGCACATGTAAAACCTATGTCCAATAGCCAACAGTATCAAGGAGGGATGGGGAAAGGTAGAAAGAAGGATATAATTTGAAAATTCAAAATATTAAATTAAATTGTTAAATTTTTGGGGGAAATGATATATAAATATTTAAAACATCAAATAAACCATCTCGCATGGTTTCCTATTACTGATGATCTTTTCAGGGAAAATCATTTGCTGGGGTTATCATAGTGCAATCTATCTATCGGTGTGTAGATTGCTCTTGATTAAATTGCCTTTTTTCTAAAGTTTATTTTTTTTTCTGTCTTTGATTTTATGATTATGAAGAAATTACAAGGGCAAATAATCTGTAGGCAATGGAAGTCAATGAATATTTTTGAGCAATCAGGACATTCCTTTGCAGTTATTATTGACTAAATAGGTTTTGAATTTTAAACTAATTTAAAGATTTTTGCAAGTAATTTAATTTAATAATTACATTTTTCAAAAGGCTTTAAATTCTAAATTTATTTACATCTGGTAAGAAATAAATGACTACATAACATATTATAATTGAACCAGTATTAATGGTGAAAATTAATGGTAAAATGGTGAATGGTTTCACATGGTTTCTAGAGTCTAATATACTTTAGAATTTTTGAAACATTACTTATAATATCTATATAGTATATATGATGCCTGATTCTTTGTATTATGCCTTTGTGATGACATTTTTTATAGTTTTGTCACTGTTAAAATTAGTGGTTGTTATCAGTGATAAATTAGCTATTTCTATTCCTTATTCCTATTTATTATTTTTTTCAAGATTCTGAATGACATTACTGGGGGAAAAACCCAACAACAACTATATTAAATAGTTTTATCTGGTACTATTTTATTCTATTCTTCACATTGCAGAAGTGAAAAAGCATAAGAAAGCAAATTCACAATAGGAAAGAAATATATTCTGCTACCTGATCTCAGTAGTGAGAATTTTGGGGGCTCTTATTTCATCACACTAGCTATCTAAGTATCATGATGGAAATAGTTACCATAGTAACCACTGTAAGCCAGATAAAGACACAGGAGGATGCAAAACAAACAGAGCATCCTTTTTGTTTCTGTCTAATTCTTACCATGTTCATTCTGCTATTGTACACTGCCCATTTGGTATTGCTTTACATTTTTAGAAATTTTCAGTATTTCAATGTATTGATAATTATTTCAAGAAACATATTTCATTTAATTAGAAATATTCAATGTGTTAGTCATGTGTATACCACTGTAGTAGGCATGGTGATAACTTAGAAAATAGGAAAATTTGGTCCCCTTTCTTAAGACATTTCTAAGCTAATGTAATAGACTGGTGAAAATCAAATGCAAAAATAATATTCTATATTATACAATAAAAATGAAATTCTATGAGAAAAGAGCTATACATCTATTAACTATTTTAGCCATGAGGCTAAGGAAAGTTTTGGAAATGGGTTGGAGTCATGAAATCTTTGGGAATAATTTGGCAATAGTTTCAGATTATGACATATGTTCATATTTTATGACATGAAATAAAACTTAATGTTCCTTTATTAGTACTTCTTAGAGTTGTCTTAAATTAATTTTAATAGTATTACCTTCTAACCTATTACCTATAAATCAGAAATATAGCAACATATACTTTTGTGAAGACTTTTTTTATATGTTGTAATGTTAATTTTCAACAAGGAAGACCCTCAACTAATTGGCTAGTAATAGTCAGAGACTGAATTTTAACTCAGGGAACTTGTCTGCAAGTACCCAGATTTTTTTTTTTTTCATTATCACTTTTCCACATTTTCTTGAAATTTAGTAGCCCCAAAGGACCTAAGAAAAAGTAAATAGTATGGTGTCCTTTAAAAGTCCAGTGAAACCTATATATTTTCAGAATAATTAAAAAAATAGTTTTAAATGCATAAGGTAAAATACATAGGATTACAAAAAGGGAACTAATAACATTGAAATATATTTTTTAGAAAGTTCCCAGTTCCCAGGTTAAGAACTCTTATGTAAAGACTATAAGCTTCAGTGAAACTACCAATCTATATCAATAGAGAATATTCTTTGTTAGGACTTTCTCAAATCTATAAAAACCAAGGTATGATCAATTTATAACATACATTCATATTTAAATGCATATATACATAATTGTTATATGAAGAAATTTTATCACAAGTTATTGAAAGACCAGAAACATCTTTCTGCATTATCACATTATTTTGATTTTATTTTATTCTTTCAGCTAATTTGAAATATGACACTTTCAGATAGTGGGGAACAAACAGTTTCAAGTGAAACAATATCGGTCTTTACATATCTTCTGTTAAGAACACTTCACTCTTTTCTTTAGAAATCTCTGGCTGGCTAGTTTTCTCTGCCAATTCTGGTAAAGGCCAATTTTTTTCTTTACAGAAGGACCTTTTCAGTAATAGGATGCTTGGCAGGGTAAGATGCTTTGAATAAATAAATATACATACATATACATATGTATACATATGCACATACATGTTATGTATGCACATATACCATGCACATATATACATGCACACATTTGATTTAATGAGGATTAGCAAGTGCATGCATTTTGTGAGAAATTTCTGGTTCATCAAAAAACACAGAAAATGACCAAAAAACAACATGAATTTCTCCCTAAAATAAACCAAAGATACAAGAAATATAGATCTTTCTATAAATTGGATGGGATTATATTATGTATACTGGACCTGATATGAATGCACATAGTGTCTAGCAGAGAGACAGAAAGACAGACAGATATATGTCAGAGAAAGAAACGGACACACAGAATAATACTTGCTACTTTGTCAGAAATGACACATATGATGTATATGAAATGAAATGAAATAAAAAAATTGAAGTACTGTCCATCTTTGAATCATCAGAGAAGGTGATTCAAAGAGAAGATGTAGAGATGTATCTCTATCTCTGTATAATTCAGGAGGTGAAGAGAAAAAAGGAAGGAGACCTGTAAGAAGAAAAGAATCATCTTCTACTCCTCTGATCAGTAAGAAGAGAAGATACTCAGAAAGAGGTTATTTAGTCTTTACATTGCGATACTTCTCATCAAATTTTTCACATATGCCCCTAGTCATGTCACAGATCCCTTCCTAATCAAGTTTCTTAGTGTTAGCATGTATACCTTGGAAAAAAAAGATACATTTATACCTTCTACTGTCTGAGTTCTAGGTAAGATAAGAGAGCTAGTAAAGTCACCTCATCCTCTCCTAAATACTTTTTTTAACCCAAAGTAATGTTACTCCTTCAGTTTCTCCTTCCCTCCCTTTCACCTTTCCTCCCTCTCCATTTCTTTTTTTCTTTCTTTCCTCTGATTCAGGCCTCTCCCTGGAAAACTCAGGATAAGAAGAGGAAAAGGATTTTGTTTAGCACACTAAGACAGCAAGCAGTTGTGGCTCCAAATGTAGTGTTGTTTTTTTGTAGTGTTGTTTGTGACTCCAACGTAGTGTTGTTTTATATAGACAGGAAAACACAACTTCCATATAATGGCAAGACAATCCTGATTGGTATAGTTTTCAATGAAGAAATGCAGTTAGTGACACCTCATCTCTTTTTACTATATTATCATGGGGAGATGGTGATATTTCTAGACCACCATCTCCTGCAGGCTGGTTTTGCAGTCCCTCATGTATAAGTAGGTTTTAAACATGAAGTCACTCTAACTCTATATAAGTGTTTGACTTTGTCAAAAGTAGGGCTTATTAGTTAATGAGAGATGGCTGCTCCCTCAATTTAGACAGGTGACTCAAAACTCATCTGAGACTTATAATTCTAAAGATGAATGGGGGAAATGAACTATTATACTCTATTTTAAATGGCTAGACAGCAGCAAAGTCTGAGGATAAACGTTCAGCTTCTTAGCAATAGGTTAAGTCTAAATACATGATATTTTTAAAAATATATAGCTTTTGATTATACTCTTTAAAAATTTTAGAATAATATCTCTCAACGTGTTGTTAAGCAGTCACTTTTGATTTTGGAGGATAGGATAAGGTGAGAATGTGAACTTAAAAGAGGCAATTCAGTAAATTCTTGGGAAATCTATGAACTTTTGACCTAATTATATGATTAATCCTTTTATAAGTTTTTGAAACATTTAACCTGGAGAAAAGATAAAAGATCAAAAGAGGGTTTAGGTTATAGAATTTAATAGCAGTTTAATCTACACTATTAAATTATCCATATACCTCTAGCACTATCTTTAAATTCTATGTTACCTTTCCCCCACTTTGCCAACCTCCACTATCACTGCCACCACCATAGTTTCTTTCTTTAATAAAATAATAATACTATTCTTTATAGAAATATAAAATTTAACTTTGTGATTTATTTTCATTCATAGTTTGGACTATATGACTTAAGAGAAATTTTCTCAATTGGATTCTGAAATCTATTTATTTTTCTTTTTCCTCCTTTTCCTCCTCCTCCTCCTCCTCCTCCTCCTCCTCCTCCTCCTCCTCCTCCTCCTCCTCCTCCTCCTTCTTCCCCTTTTTGTTCTCCTCCTTCTCTTTCTTATTCTCCTTGTTCTTCTTCTTGTTGTTCTTCTTTCTTTCTTTTTTGTAGGCAGAGGGAAAACATATTTGACTATTTCTCCAAGCATCTCCTTGTTTTGAATATGCTTATGGAAATGATAAAAAACAAAGTTAATTTTTTCTACATTACATAATTCTTCCATGTTGAGTTGACCAACAACATTTTTCATATGCTTCATATATGTTTTTTAATGAAGCAATGTTATGGCATTACAGACTCTATTTTCTATTTCTGACCAGCCATGCCTCTTCTCTTTTCTAATAAAATACTACAACTATTACCTTGAATATTTTTCATATTAAGTATTATTTTAGATTTCTATTTACATTTTTGGATTTTATAAATTCTTATCAATCAATATTAAGAAATATAATTTTCAGCCTGAAATTTAAAAAAGATTTTTGAAGATCAAAGATACAAAAAGGCTATGTAGTATAGGGTGGCAGTATCAAAATAAAATAGAAAGAGGGCCACTAGATCATATGTAAGGATCCCAGTGGACCATATATTATCCTGTTTATTTCTGTTCGTTTCCTTTTGTTTAGTACTCAGAGGCATTTGTCTTGCAATTTTTGGCTTAATGTTAACTTCGCCTGACCAAAACCTATGTCTTGAGATGTGAAAATTTACTTGAGAGCTTTTAACCATTACTTAGATTTAAAAAAAATAACCAGAAAGAATTTCAGCTGTACCTGCTCTGTTGCTGACATGGAAATTCTCCTCTTTCAATCAATTTGTGAATTCTTTAAATATAATTTAATCTGTAGCTTGACTTAATTTGTCTATAAGTTTGTTTCATAAGGTTTGTTTCCTTAGGGAATGTATGAAATTATGTCTCTCAGTAAATTTGTTTAACTTCAATGGCACTGAAAGTATGGGAAGTATGTTTCTATCTTGTCTTTATATACAGCAATGTACATGATTGTAATATGTAAAATAATTATTTCTGTCAGTCTGATATAACTTTGCCTTAAATAAGTTTTATTGGAATCTTTGTAATTGTTTGTTTTCTCTTCTCTTAACCTCTTCTTAAGCAAAATAATAAATCTAGGTTTTTATCTTCAAAATTTCTGGGTTTTGTTAAATAAATTTCTGGCAGTAGTTATCCACCACTATTAGGCAGGAAGAAAAAATTTCTCCCATAACAAAAATCACACACTATTTCAGAATTATCTTAATCTGGTTCCAATTGTACTGGGTAGTGTTTGAAGTTGCATTTTAGCCTGGGGTATATTTTTGATACTACTTATGTAGAGAACAGAAAGATGGAATCAAGAAAGAGGCAAATAGGGATTCAAGTTCTGACTCAGACTGAGTTTGTGACCCCTAGGAAAGTCATTTAATCTCTGGATCCTTGGCAACTACTTAAGAATACAAGATTGCAAAATAATTAACAATTTGCATTGCTAAAATAAATTTCCTACTAGGGACACCTTACACCAATGAAATCAAAGGTTTGGTTAAAAATAGTTTTCAATATTTTTATAAAAATGCATATTTTACATGGCAACAAAAACCAAATATCCATAATATTCTTACTATGGCTGTGTTATAGTCCATTCTCTCAATGGATCTTCACAGACCCTATGAAGGGAAAAACAATATTAAAAGATTTTGGTGAATGTGATCTTTTTTATCTCTGAATTTATTTAGCACATTTACAAAAATAAGATCACATGGAAATATTAGGAGAAATTTCACAAGTTTGTAAAGAATGGGGGGAAAAGGTGGATTTTTTGTTGTTTGTCTTGTTTCCTTTTTTTAAAAAAAAAGGGTTTGGTGGGAAGAGAACCCCCTCACTTCCCATTTTTCTATTTCCAGGGCTAAATATTTTCAGATAAATCTTTGTGACTATTTTCAGATAGTATGAGATAGTAATTATAATAGCACAGTGTCTGGTACATAGTAGGTGCTAACTAAATGCTTATTCCCTTTCTTTCTCCTCAGAATATGGCTTTGCTGTGCTTATTTAACAACCTCATCCATAAACTTCCTGAAATAGAACCTTGACCTCTAGGAAATCTAAACATTTGTGGCTTTAATTTTTAGAAAGACAAGTAAATTCCCATTATTATTTATAAATATGTTTTCTTTACCTAAAAAAAAATAATAGTCATATGAAGCAATGAAAAGGATCCTATCTGGCTTTTACTTTCTGACCTTTTGGCCAGTGTGGCACAATATCTCAGTAGTACTAAGTAGTTGAATGAAAAAATATACAGATAAAGCAAATTATCCCTTCTTGTCATGGAATTACTTGGGTGTTAAGTAGAAAATATTTCTATATGTGAAGTGGTCCTAACTCTTTGTTTTTTAGATGATTGGCATTCTTCTTGTGAGGCAAATATTCTTCTTATACAACTTATTTGAGTCACAATATGTGTTTTTTCTTTTGAATTTTTATTTCAGGTAGAGTTAGAAATGAAAAAGGTGGTTCATGTAGAAGAATTTTCATCTCACCCAGGAAAAAGAGAAATGAAATAGTGACTAATAGTCTTCCTCAAGTGAATTCAAATTATGAAGATATTATGGGAAAAATGCCTCCTTTCTGAGTTCATATTGTTGGTAAGTGCTGCTGAACTAAATAACTACAATGCAAAAATTTTAGAGGTTAAGAAAAAGCAGTTTTCTTACACTTAAGCAAAAGTCCAAATCTCAGACAACAAAACCAACAGCATCAAAAATCAAAGAAATCTGAATTTTAATTAGGATTCCAACAAGCCCTCATATAAAATATTACATCAAAGCAATAGAAAAATAATTCTTTTACATATTATAATCTTGTACATTCATCTTAGGCAATAAAAATTTGAAAAAGACAAGTTTTTCATCCCATCATTCCTCCAATGTCATAAAAGTTGAACAAACTTAAATAGTCATAATCTAATAAAACTCCTTAAAAAAAGCATTAAATAAACTCTTTAGGTAAAGTAAGTCAGTTAGAGTTAGAGGATTTACAAGTAAGCTAAAAGAGAAAGAAGGGATTGGTATATCAACAAAGATCTGGGAAAAAGCTAAGAATCTTCCTCTAGCTTCTTGGAATGCTTAAGATCCAAGTATATTTTCACAATACATAGGACAGCTTTCAGTCAACTCAACAACTTCTTGATAGGAAGAAACAGCCCATATTTTCCCATAATGTTATTACATGAGTCAGGTTTTGGTCAGATGAAATTATATTATTTTTTAATACTATTATTATTATATTATAATTATTATATATATTTATATATAATTAATGTATTAATATTAATTAATATTATAATCATAATACATTATTTATAATATATTTATAGCATATATCATATAATTATATAATATATTTATAATATATAATATAATATATTATAATTAAAATATATTAATAATTATATTTAATTAATTGATAATTACATATAATTATATAATTATTATAATATATTATAATATTTTTTTCTTTTAAAGGCTTTGAGACCCATTTCTTCAAATTCAAAGTCTTCTGTATCATTTGTTTCTCTGCTTCTCTAGTCTCTTGGGTACCACAAACTAGACAGTTTTGGCATTGATATGAAAGAAAATTCAGAGAGTTTAGTTGCTATCTATGTACTCATGGGCACACAGGGACAAATAATTTTTAACTCTCTGAATCCAGTTTTCTCACCATAGAATCTCATTTTGTATTTAGTGCCTAGTAAAATGCCTAATATGTATTAGATACTTAATAAGAACTTGTTCAATTGAATTGAAATGAAACTACAATTATGGGTTTGAGCAAAATATAAGTAAAGTCTGCTAAAAAAAGTCATAATATAATTAGTAAAACAAAACAAAACAAAAAACTTAACTTCCATTTAACCAGTACTTTCTGGGATGAGATCCATATAAAAGGAATTCTTAATTAAGAAGTTCCTTTTACAAATGGAGATAATGATTTGCTCTTAAATTTATAATTTGAATAATAGAGAGTTACTTGGGCACTGAAAGCTTACGTGACTTGCCAATTAATACAATTGCTACAGCACATGTCAGAAGACTTGAGCTAGGCCTTCCTGACAAGGAAGCTAGATGTATATTTATTATACCATATTTTAACTACTAAACAATGCTTATCATTTAAAATTATTGTTCTTATCTTATTACAATTAGGTAGAGTTTTGTTTTGTTTTGTTTCTTTCTTTTTTTTTTTTGGACTATGATGACTATGTAATGATAACAATGAAATTAAACAGGTTTGTTTTTTCACTGTTCTTAGTGAAAAGGTATACACATAATATTGGCTCTTGAATTTAAGTATATTTATTTTTAATTAAGCCTCCTAGTACTATAAATTTACTAGTTTTAATACAAATTAATACTATGTTATATCAAAGGCTTTTCTATTTGTCTAAATATAATATTATATTTTAATAATTTAATTAGTAGTATGACTCATTGATATATTATTACTACAAATTAAATTTAATAATATTAAATATTTTAAAATATAAAATGAAATACAATTCTGAAATATATTTGTTGGTATTTTATTTAATTATTTTGTTTCAATATTTTATTTTATTTGCTGGGGCAATTGTGATTAAGTGACTTGTCCAGGGTCACACAGCCAGAAAGTGTTAAGTGTCTGAGGCCAGATTTGAAATGAAAGGCTGTTCTATCCATTACAGCAACTACTTGTCCCATTTTAAAAGCATTGTCCATAAAGATTATGTATTGACATAAAAACACCAAAGTTTGCAAAGTACTTTGTATACATTATTTCATTTGGGCATCACAATTCTATAAAGTAGGTAGTACAGATATTATTATTGTTATTTCAGAGAAAAGGAAGCTAAAGTTTGATAGCTTGCCTATACTTATAGAACTAGCAAAAGTTCTAGCAAGAACTTGGAAAACATCTGAATCAAACTCAGTTCTTCCACATTTCAAATTCTGGACTCTTTCCTATCTAACCACAATATATTTCACTTCTTTTCTTTCATATATCAGTGGGGGGAAAAAGAAAAAAAATTGTCAGTTATTTAAATAACTTATCAATTGGATTAAGTTAAGAAAATTCTCTTAATCACTTTGATCTTTAATTTCCTCACTTGTGTAAAATAGAATTTCCAGGTCAAGAGTGAGGAGATCACATTCTATATTGTATATAAAGTGCCTTGTAAACACAAGCAGCATAAAAAGCCAAGATGGAGAATGGAGAGGACATTCTCTGAGCTTTCCCTGGCTTCCCTTGGAATCAAAACCAGATCAAGCCTCTGAACTGATTCTTAGAGTGACAAAATCCACAAATATTTGGAGTGTAACAAATTTCCAGCAAAAAATATCTTTGAAGGGCTTAAGGAAAGGTCTTTCTCAATCAAGCAAGGGGGGGACATAACCCAGAGCAGATGCAGTGTGGTGCAGGAGAGAAACAGGGCACAGGACCCATGAAGGAGAATCTAGTGGGTGACTCAGCCAAAATATAGCAGCATTGATGACTCTGTCCTGATTCAGAAGTCAGTGGATTAGTATTCTACCTGTGAGTTCTCCAAATGTAACTACAGAAGACAAATAGTGAGCCCCTGAATACTTACATAATAGATTGTTGAGCACACTTGCCCAGCTTGGGAAGGAAGCCAGGAGTACTGGCCCCAGAGCACCACAAAACTCTGTTGCCTTGTAGAGAAAGCTTGGGACAATCTCCCCTTGCCCCAGGAACAAATCTCAACTTTTAAAAATAAACAAACAAACAAAAAAAAAAAAAGCAAAAAGAACTCTGACCATGGATAGCTATTATGGAGACAGGGAAGAATAGACCTCAAACCCTGAGGACACTAAAGGCAAAACACCTCTAGATGAAGCCTCAAAGCAGGGTACGATTTGGTCTCCAACTCAAAAGACTCTATTGGAAGAATTCAAGAGGGATCTTAAAAGAGAGTCAGAAGAAAAACAGGAAAAGAAAATGAGAACTTTGCAACAGGAAACACAGAAATTATCTAAAGAAAATGACTTCTTAAAAAGTTGATTTGGTGAAATAGAAAAAGAATAACTCCCTAAAAATAGGTGAAAAATTGGTGAAATGGATAAAAAATCCAATGAATAAAACAACTCATTTAAAGTTCAATTGGTCAAATGCAAAGGTGAAAAAAAAGCTAACTGAAGAAAACAACTTACTAAAAATTAGAATTAAACAAATGGAAGTGGATGACTCAGCGAGACATCAAGAACTAGTTCATAATGCTGAGTGAAACAAGCAGGGCCAAGAGATCATTATATACTTCAACAACAATACTATATGATGACCAATTCTGATGGACTTGGCCATCCTCAGCAATGTGATGAACCAAATCATTTCCAATGGAGCAGTAATGAACTGAACCAGCTACACCCAGCGAAAGAACTCTGGGAGATGACTAAGAACCATTACATTGAATTCCCAATCCCCATATTTTTGCCCACCGGCATTTTGGATTTCCTTCACAGGCTAATTGTACAATATTTCAGAGTCTGATTCTTTTTGTACAGCAAAATAACAGTTTGGTCATGTATACTTGTGTATCTAATTTATATTTTAATATATTTAACATCTACTGGTCATCTTGCCATCTGGGGGAGGGGTTGGGGGAAGGAGGGGAAAAATTGGAACAAGAGATTTGGCAATTGTCAATGCTGTAAAGTTACCCATACATATAACCTGTAAATAAAAGGCTATTAAATAAAATAAAAAAGAAAAGAAAAGAAAATATACAAAATAGAAAAAAAAAAGAACTAGTTCAAACAAAATAAAAAAAAATGAAAAAAAATAGAAGAAAATCTAAAATACCTTTTTGGAAAAACTATAAAGGAAGAACCAAAGCATCAAGAAGACAGGATCAATACATGCATATGGACTGACTTCTTTCCTAGACCAGAAGAGGGACTGGGGCTATAAAATTGTTAAACAAGAGAAAGTTAGAAATGGGAGCACTAGAAGTACTAATATCTTTGTTTTGTTTACCCAGAACAATGTACAAGAAGAAACAGGCAGCCTGTTGGGGACAAGAAAAATAGACTTATTAAACTGTTGGATATCTATCTGCTTGCACATATACTAATCATAACCTACCTTCCTCCAGAGGACCATCTTGAGGTATCCTGATCTATATTTGGCCACTGGACCCAGATAGCTCTGGAGAGGAAAATGAGACAGGTGATCTCACACAGCCCTCCATCACTTAAATTTAACTCACTTTTATGTTATGGCATCACCTTCCTGTTGTCAAGCGCCTCTTTGAGAATGAAGGACAAACACAACAACAAATAACAATTAATTTAATAAAAATGAAAAGAATAGTTGAAACTGAACTTAAATTATTCCTTTTAAATCCTTACTTTAAATATTACATTTCAGAAGTCTCCTAAGAAATTCTTTGCTAAAGTATCTCTTCAATTCCTTGCTCTGGTGTAGAGGTAATGACAGCAAGGGAGAGAAACTTTTAGCAGATTCTATTAATCTGATTTTAAAAAGGCTTTTGCATGGGCCCAATGATGAACAACATGTATGTGATTCAGGGGTTAACCAAAATATATTGGGACAACCTTTTCATCAGAGGCAATTAAATGATGAATTTTTTGCCTACATCTGTTTATGAAGAGAGATAGCATGGCCTGGTGCCTAAGGAGTCAGAAGGTATAGCTTTGAGAAGGCAAAACCTGGCTTCAAGTCAACACTCCTTTGCCATGTGTGTCTGGTGTGATCCAAAACAAGTCACATAAGTTTTCAGTGCTACGGGCCATACTATTATCCTATTGATGGGCATCCCTTCAGTTTTCAGTTTCTTGCCACTACAAAAAGGTCTGCCACAAACATCTTTACACATCCCCCCAACAAACTGTCATAATTTTTTTGTTTAGCTTTCATTTCTTTTCCCCGTTCTTTCTTCTATCTCTCTTTTAAGATTCTTTTTTGAGCTCTTTGAAGAGAGCCTTTGAGCTTCAGATCAGTTCATATCCCCCTCTGAGATTTCAGTTGTAGGGATTTTGCCATTGCGATCCTCTTCTGAGTTTGTGTTCTGATCTTGTGTGTGTGTGTGTGTGTGTGTGTGTGTGTGTGTGTGTGAGTGTGTGTGACCATAGTAGCTATCTTTGATTACGGTTCTTTTTTGCTTTTGTTCTCAATTTTAAAAGCTCACTTGCTCCTTAAATACAGAGAAAAGTGTTCCACCCTTTTTTTTTTTTTTTTTTTTTTTTTTTTTGATTCTTTCTCAATGCTGGGTTGTATTGAACCTACCAGTTATGGCAGGATTCAGGGCCTCATAATTTGTCTTCTGTGGTTGTGTTAGAGGTCTCATAGCAGACCTCCTGATCCACTAACCTTCTGAATCAGTACTAGATTCCACATGTTGGGTCTCCCCACTCTGAACTACCACATGCACTGGGCCATGTTTCCTCTCCTGCCCAGGTAAAACAGATCTCTCCTCAAGTTCTTCCAAGATGTCTTAAGCTGGAAAATTATTGTGTTCTAAATGTTTGCAGGTTCAGCAATTTCAAAATTCATTAAGAGGTTTGATTTAGCATTGATTCTGAAGGACTTCTGGGAAAGAGCTCAGGCAATGTCCTGGCTTCTCTCCACTATTCTGGCTCCAGCCCAAACTTCTTTTTAAACTTTCCTTTTATTTATTGTCTTTCCCAATTAGAATGTAAGCTTCTTGAGGGCAAGGATCCTTTTTCTTATTTTTTGTCTTTGTATTTCCATTTCTTAGTACAATGCCTGGAAATTAATGAGTGCTAATAAAATGTTTGTTGACTGAATGAGGTCTCATTGAATTTGTAATTTTGACCATAAATTCTTGACTTGTATAAAATGTTATAAAGTGTTGCATTATTGACAATGTGTCGAAAACAAATTAGTATCAATGCCTACCCAAAGTACTTATCACAATGTAATCTTGAACTTTCAAAAATGTGGCCAGTGAACAGTATTTATTAAGTTTAGCATAGGCTGAATGTTAGGTTGTAGCATCATCATAATTACAGTTGCATTGCAATACTAAACAATTCATAGAATGTAGCTTAATTTGTAATACTTTTAAAGCCAGATATATTCATCTTTTGGTAAGTCAGACTTTACTAGTCAACTTGATTTTGTTGTAGTCAAGTCAAATGACAAAAACCTCAAATCTCTTATTTATCAAATAGAATTCTACATTGGAAAAATTGGACTGACTGGCCAGATTTTTTACTCTTGGTTTTTTATACTGCAAGTCACATAGATGACCAAGAATCATAACTTTAGAAATTTAGTTTGTCCTATTGAATCGTTGTTTTGGTGTCCCCACTTATGATCATGTTTTCATAGTTTTAGTAAATTAAAAACTAAGTTGTTTTCATCAATCTCCCTTTTTAAGTTTTATTAATGATTAGGAATAACATTAATGTGAGATGGAGGAATTAGACATTTTGATAATAGAGCATTGGAAATAATGTTGGATTGAAAGACAAATGGCCTGAATACTTGTTCTACTATTTGCAATCTGTTGATCCTTAAACAGATCACCTTATTTCTCTGGATCTCAAATTCTTCTTGTGTATAAAAATTCCTTCTAGCTTTTTCTAGGGCCTACTTAAGTTCAAAGAAAAACATGATTAGAAATAGAAATTTGAATTAACTAAACTGGTCTAAGACCAAAAAAAACCTCATAAAACTAATTCCTATTTAAGAAGACATAAATTGAATGTGTGGAAGGGATACTTATTTTTTTGAAGTAAGAGATCTTTGCAAATATTAAAATATTGAATCATTATATTTCTATAGCCATTTACACTTTACAAGTGGCTTAAAATCCTATTGTTTTTATTCCTCATAATAGTCATGTTGTGTAAATAACATTAGAATTCCCCATTTTCTAAATAGGGAAATAAAGAATCAGAGATATTAAGTATTTTGCTCAAAATATACAAGGGATAATTTTCAGAGTCAGGGTCTTTGGTATGTATGGTCTTCTGATTACCATTACCAGGTCACTTTCTTTTCAATTCTCCATGCTGATATAAAACAACAAATGCAGAAATTAATATCTAAGTTCCAAGAACATTAAGTTTAGATCCTTCAGATGTTCTCCCTTTAGAAATTAACAAGGCAAAGAATTGTTTTCAATAAATAAACAGATTTATAAGAAGACTAGTTGGTTACCAATAAACATTTGAAATTGTTTCCTAATTGAACTTTTCCTAAAATACATAAAATTGCATGTATCTCTTCAGACTGAGAACTGTTCATTCTTTTTCTTTTTAATGACATATTGCCAGCATGTGGTCTTCAAGCATTTCTAGTATATTTAAGAAAACTATGTAGACATGTAAGAGAACCCACTGAGTTACATGTTTCCTATGCTGATTACTATGGGGAAAAATATAAAGCAGGTTAATTATATTGGACACTAGATAGGGACATCCTAAAAGCCATAAAAAATTTGGGATTCTTAAGTAAAATCATTTCTAAATAGACTTTTTTTTTTCTTTGCATGAAGGAGAATGTATTATAGGAGACTTGAAATGTTATTTGACGCCATCTATTATTAAAATTCCATAAGAAGAAAAATTACAGTTTTCATGTTATGGCACTGAAGAAAGTAAACAGGCTTATAATCATCTAGCAAGCATATATTCAATACCTACTATATGCCAGATTTGATTGTTCGGCACCAAGGAGAGCTTGAAATTTTCTGACCTACTCTACCATTTCTTACTAATTTTCCCCCCAAGGCAATTGTGGTTAAGTGGCTTGTTCAGGGTCACACAGCTAGGAAGTGTTAAGTGTCTGAGACCAGGTTTGACCTTAGGTCTTCCTGACTTCAAGGCCGGTGCTCTATCCACTGTGCCACCTAGCTGCCTTACTCTAGCATTTCCTTATTTTCCTTGTTATATAGATGAAGAGTCTCCATTTCATACAGGTAAAGTGATTTGCTCATTGTCATATGTCTAGTAAATGGTAGATTCAGGATGTAAAGCCAAATTCTCTAATTCAAAATACAGTACTTTTTCAATCATGACATGACACTTCAGTTTTCTTAATTAAAAAAAAAGAAAAAGGTATTTCATCTATCTTACATGTATGTCAAGAAAACAAATAATATCAGAGTTGAAAACACTGAAAATTTTAAAGCACTATAGATTGAGGCAGTGTTATTGTTCTGTTCTATATTAAAAATAACAAAAAACAGAACCAAAAAAATAAACATAATTCTGTACCTTTCATTTCCATTTCTTATGAGGCAGTATTAGCTATGTCTTTCTATCTTAAATTTATTATGTTGAATGGTATCCATTTATGCATTTATTCCCCTTAAATGGTTGAAACTCCTACAGGCAAAACACTGTGATAAATACAATTATTATCTCCATTCAATAGTTTAGTAAATGTAGGCAAATAGTCACTTAGTCTCCCAACTATATTGGAATCATAATGAGAGAAAGTATGAAATTCCTTCTGTGAGGAACTATATAGGGAATCAATAGAAGATGGAGGGTGGTAGTGGAAGAAAAGTATTACTGAGGTAAGGATCTAGTTAGGATTAGATAACATGAAGGTAATCCCTATCCCAAATCCCACTTGAGTGAGACTCTCCTTATTGGAAAAGATAAAGTCTATGTCCTATAAAAGAAGTCAGGAAGAATTAGTAAGAGACCAGAGCTTCAGTTCTCAGCCACTCCTACTTTAGGATTCTCTCAAGGATAGCATTGAGCTGGCTTCCAGTTTCAAGAATGAAGATGGAAGAGGGCAACACCATTTTATGTTGCTGAAGGAAAATATTCTGGGAAATCATAAGAGCATTTGGAAGCCTCCATCATACCTTTATAGCCATCTGGTTATTCCAAGGACCTTTCCTGATTGGCTTATCTTGATTTAAATGGTAGTTTCTTCACTCTATTGTATGATATATATAATTCTATGCATACCTTCTATGATTTTCTGTTATGTTATTAATTTAAATTTTATTTTTCTATAGTATATGTATTTTTATGGAATTAGTATTGGGTGGGAAACATATAGTTCCTTTACCCCAAATGACAAAGCAACCCAAGTTAGATGGAACCTAATCATAAACCTAATCATACCCCTTAGCTGAACAATATGTAAGCAGACAGATATACTTCTAGTCTGACATTCCTTCTCTCTCTGAAGAGAACAGAATAATAGCTTCTAATCTCGTAGCAGAAATGAATGTCTCATTTGGAGAAGAATGGAGAAAGAGGCTAAATATGTCTATTATGCTTCCCTTCAAGCACATATGAGGATTGCTATTCTCATCACAAATGATCCTGCCTTACAAATAGATTCTAATTCAACATAAAATTATAGCTAACCTAGTCATCTTATGTTTTTATCTAACTTCATTCATTAGTATGTGATTATGAGAAGGGTAGGCCCCTGGTGGTAATAATTTTCGGTTGGTGTGAGTCACAAACTATAATGAGAAAGGAGAATAGGGATAAAGGAGAGTTAGGGATTCTAGAAGAGAAGGAAGGGCAGAGTTGAATTTGTTAAATGTAGGATTGAAATTCAGAAGAAAGTTCTGGTTATCAATTCTGATAACCTGAGAGAGTACTGAGGAATGGAAAGATTTATTCTGAGGACAAGCATTTTTAGGGAGGGTAAGGCATTGAGACTATAGAATGATAAGAAGTTTTGATCTGATGAGGGAATTTGGGACTTTTGATAGATATTCAGGTGGTAGAAAGCTCAAGAGTGTGAACATCTCAATAGCTGAGATGAAGCTGAGAAGTAGGTCATGAAAGCTGTGATCGAGGAACTGAGCTTTTAAAGGAATGCAATCTATATGTTGAACGTCCTCTAGAATAAAGGTCAGGCAGTTGATGAAGAGAATGACAATAGCTCCATTTCTCCTATTTTAGTTTTTTTTTTTTTTTTTACTCCCTCATTTATATATTGTAGGAAGTTAATTCATCCCTCCCCTTCTCTTACTATAAAAGATGTTCTTGAATACCTAAGCTTCTTTTTGTTTTTAAATCTGTCAATACATATTTATTAGGTACCTATTATGTACTTACCAGTCTCTGAGCATAAAAAGACAAAAATTAAATCTTACATGTCTTCAAAGAGCTTAAATTCTTTTTTCTTTGACATTTTTTTATGAATCATGTTAGGAAAGAAAAATCAGTACAAAAGGGAAAAAAAACACGAGGAAAATAAAAGGAAGAAAAAGAAAAAATCAACATAAAATGTGTTGATTTACATTCATTCTCCACAGTTCTCTCTCTGGATGCAGATGGCGTTTCCTATAAAAGTTTATTGGGATTGCCTTGGATCATGGCAACACTGAGAAGAACCAAGTCTTTCATAGTTAATCATCACATATTCTTGTTATTACTATATATAATCTATTCCTGATTCTACTTGTTTCACTTAGCATCAGTTCATGTAAATCTTTCCAGGTCTTTCTAAAGTTAGTTTGTTTATCATTTTTATAGGACAATAAAATTCCATTACTTTTTATATCATATTATTTAGCTATTCTCCCAATTGATGGACATCTTCATTTTCCAATTCTTTGCCACCACAA
The DNA here is from genome assembly GCF_902635505.1 of Sarcophilus harrisii. Taxonomy (NCBI): domain Eukaryota; kingdom Metazoa; phylum Chordata; class Mammalia; order Dasyuromorphia; family Dasyuridae; genus Sarcophilus; species Sarcophilus harrisii. The sequence continues at coordinate 158,784,462 of NC_045428.1, read as the reverse complement.
AAAGAGCTGCTACAAACATTTTTACACATATGGTCCTTTTTCCTTCTTTATGATTTCCTTGGGATACAGACCCAGTAGTGGCACTGCTGAATCAAAGAGTATGCACAATTTGATAGACCTTTGGGCATAGTTCCAATTGGTTCTCCAGAATTATTGGATCGTTTCACAGTTCTGTCAACAATGCATTAGTATCCACAGTTTTCCTACTCCAACATTTATCATTATCTTTTCCTGTCATCTTAGCCAATCTGAAGGATGTGAGATGGTTACTTAAGTTTTTTAAAGTACTAATGGAAGCACCTCTGTATAACTTGAATAAACATTTTCCTGATGTAGTGTAAAGGATATATAGGGATTAAAGAGAATTTAGGATGTCTTGCCATTTTTTTAGGTTTGTGAAAAGTGTTTGCACAGGCACTAGTACTGGTACAGGAAACTGATATAGAATTTATTGAGAAAGGAGAGAGTGCCATAATGAGGGGCAAAGGAGAAATGCTATTGGGATCTTGAGTGAATAGTAAGTTTGAATGAAATAAACCCCAAAGGAGTAGAGTTGTAGCAAAAAAAGAGATTTTCAAGGAAGCTATGAGAAGAAAGATGTATTCTGATATCCACCCTGGGATAAATATGTTGGGAAATGGGGTTGGAGAGAATTGTATAAAGAACATAAGAGAAAATATAGCAATGCTGAAATATAGAGCTCTTAACTTGGGTGTCTGTTAACTTTATGTGTGTGTTTACCTATTTTGATAAATGAATTTCAACATAAGTTGTTTTCTTTATAATTCTATCTACTTTTAAAAATGAATTTAGAAACAGTATTCTGAGAAGGGGTCTTTGGGCTTCGACAGACTGCCATAGGATTCCATGAGACAAAAACATTAGGACATCTGCCTTACAAGGTATCCAAATAGTAAATTCTATCACCTCTTTGCCAGGACTATGAGTGTCAAATGCAATATTTCTTCCCAAATTTTCCTCCTTTTGTGAAAGTGCACAACTTTAAGATTTTAATAAAAATATCCTATATATCTTTTGACTATATTTTTAATATTTCTGTACTTCAGAAGTGTTTATTAGGTTTACCACTCCATTCATCAACAAAAGTCACAACATCTCCATGGTTAGTAAATAGTCTTCATGAGATAATACAACAAAAAACAAACTAAATAAACAAACAGATAAATAGGTAGATAGATAGATAGTTGGATAGACAGAGAGATAGATAGATAGATAAATAGATAGATAATTATCCCTTACTTGATTATCAACCTTCTTGTTCTGGGTTTCTTTGAATACACATTGGCCAGATGATGATGATAACTCTAAGACCACTGCTCCTTCCCTGATATCCCATTAGCTCTTGACAGAGGTTTATCTGGCTCTCTCTCTCTCTCTCTCTCTCTCTCTCTCTCTCTGTCATTGAGTATATCCATTTTAGCTTCAGAGCTAACTTTACATTTAATTTTTTTAAAAATGACATGATTGCATTAAAGTTTTATTTTCTCTTTCTGCTTACACAATTTTGAAAAATCATCCTCTGTACCTTGATTTCCTCATTTGTAAAATAGGATGTTAGATTAGATGTTTCCTAGGGTTCTTTATACCATGTGATATTATGATACTAAAAAATACTATATACATATATATATATATATAATCTGTTTCAAAGCTAAAAAAAATTACCATAGGGAAGAGACATTCAGTTAGAATAAACAACAATTAAATTGTTCATTTTTGAAGATTATAATTGATCTAACATTTACAAAAATAGACATATATAAAAGACTGGAATTTGATGTATTCTTATATAGCTATATAATGAGAGGTATAGCTACATTGAGTGAATTGTGAAAAAATGATTTTAAAATGTTCTTTTTTAAATGCAGCCTCTTTGTAAGATCATACCCACTCTCTGTGACCTTCTATGGAGCATATTTTCTATTTCTTGTGCATTTCTCTACAATATCTAATATAGTACTATGTAGGTTAAATATTGCAGGATGACATATCATTCAGTAAATTTACATGTTGGAACATAATAGACAGAAAATCTTTTTTTTTCTTTAGTTTGCTTATGTAATTTGGAGTAGGAGCTAGAGCCATAAGTAGAATTTTGACTGTGGTAAATACCACTTGGGACAAATGAAAGGAAGCATACTCTCAGTTGTGGGAGAGCAGAGCAAGAAAAGAAAGATACTCAACTTAGGGTGATATCTGGACCCTTACTGTTTAAAATAATTATTCCTGCCTATATGGGGTTAAGTTGAGTTGCTTTGATGCTAGCAAAGAACTGGAAGCACTGTTATACTTCTTTAAATTTGAGTGCTTGCGTCACAGATTAAACAGCCCTACTTTAGTTATATCTCTGACAAGAGGGGAAGGGTTTGATTTAGTTAATGAAATTCCAACTGTGAGCAAAAGGATTTAGTAAAGTCTCTGATTAAAATTTTCCATAATGGTATTATAAATGATTGCAAGTAAATAATGGAAATTAGATTTGGATAAACTTTGGTTTCAATTATAATTTCCAAAATAGTTGCTAACATAAATTTCTACCAAAAATTAGTTTTAAAAAATGGAACTGGTAGTACACTTTGTCCATAGGCATTTTAACCCAATAACATCTTGGGTTGCAAATGAAAGATTTATGGTAGACATAGTATACCTTTTTTTGGACATATCTATTCACTGTTTTAGTGTAAACAAAAAGTATAATTTGCAATAGGAAAAAATGTTGCATATCAGGTTTCCTATAAATTTTCAAATGAAACCACACACCCACATACATAGGGTGACCTTTCCAATCATGACTAGGTACACATCATTTAACCTTTCTCAGAATCACCTGCAAAAGAAACATGTTGTTGTATCTCACAGGGCTATTGTGGGTTGTTGTTGGTCAGTCATTTGGGATTTTCTTGGCAAAGATATTGTAGCATTTTGCCATTTCCTTCTCCAGCTCATTTTATAGGTGAGACAAATAGGGTTAAGTGATTTGGTACATCTAAATAAATGAATATAAGTCAAAGAGCTGAAAGGTTCTGTGATTTTCTGATGATATATTCACTTTCATTTGGGGTGGGAGTGCAATGTTCCTCCAAGGTTTTTGAATTTTGAAAATGGAAAATTTGCTTACATTAAAAATATGAGCCCTAGTTTTCAAAGGGCAAGAGAGCAGAGCATACATTATCTCACATCCCTTACATTATTTTGAAATCAGTAACAAATGAACCCAAAGTCAGAGAACAACCAACTAAAGCACTGAGTTGGTGGTATTGTTCAGTCATTTTCATTCATGTCTGACTCTTCATGATCCATTTGAGGTTTTCTGGGCAAAGATACTGGAGTAATTTGCCATTTCCTTCTCCAGCTCATTTTACAGATGAGGAAACTGAGATAAACAAGGTTAAGTGACTTTCCCAGGTTGTCATCATTGTTGTTCATCCATCATTCTCAAAGAGGACCAATGACATCATGAAGATATTGTGAATGGATTGGATGCAAGTGGGAGAGAGCTTTGCAGAGTTGTTAGCTTCATGCTTTCCTTCAGTCATCCAAGTTTAGTGGTTAGATAAAGATTGAAGTGACTGGTGATATCCCAGAAGTCTTAAAGTCTCTCTAAGATCTCAATTTACAATCCATAATCATTCAATGACTGAGAGAAGGGTAAGAGTTGAGACAAAAGATAGCTCAACTACAATCACAAAAATATCAATCTGGAAAGGGAAGACCTTCAGTTTCTGGTCAGAACAAAATCATCTAGCTACTAAATATTCAAGGACAATTTGAACTCAAGATGAGTTCTTCTAATACTCTATACACTGCACCTTCTAGATGTCCAAAGGAGTAAATAGTGCAATAACATTTTTTTAAATCTCCAACAATGTGCAGATATTATTAAGTAAAAAATAAAACTAAGAGAATAGATGAAAAACAATAGAATAACTAGCATTAATAAAGCTTTGTAAGGTTTGCAAAGTGCTTTAGAAATAGAGGTCCAGCATTCTTTCCATTATTGCTTAGTTACTCCCTCTTGAGAGAGTCATGCACACAATCTATTGCTTAATTTTTGCTCTTTCAGACAATACTAGTAACATTTCCCCCCATATAATAAAATTTTTAAAGCCTGTCTTATTGCAGATTAACAGTTATTTTCAGCAAGAAAATAGGAAAGATGTTTACATATTAATGGATACTAAGATAATACATATTTAGAGTTACCGGAAAGAAAACCTCTGTCATTGAATTCTGATAACACTTCTGCCGCCCTGTCCAGAGGAAAACCAGCAGCTTTTCTGGGAGTAATAACCTTGCCCTGTTTGTTTTACATGGTGTCAAAACAGGTCTGTTAAATCACTGAGAAAGAGCACACTGCCTGATGAAGTGGCAGCAGGGTGCTTGTGGTTTCATAACAACATTGAAATTCTATCTTTTCTCTAAATTTCCATGACAGACCCTGGCAGGGTTGATGTGGGAAGGTACATTTGCCTACAGCTGGTGGCAAAGAGTTGGACTTAGAAGGAGAGCAAGGGAAGGGAGTGGAGGAGGACCAAACAAACAGCTGATCAGAAGCCTGGGAGGAGACAGAGAGCCAGACTACAGCATAACATCTGCTCAGACCTAGAGGCAATCAGGGACAAACCTGCCTTCCAAGGGAGAGTCATGTCAGCCTAAAAAACAACAGCAGCAGGGAACAAGATAGAAACGAGGATGTTGGGGGAATAAGCTGTCCTCCTTGCCACTCACAGACGCTGATTTAAGCCATATATTGACTTAAGATTGCCCAATGCTTTCCCAATGACATTTAATTTATTTAAGTTGCAGCAGAAGAGGAAAGCTATCAGATTACCTCGGGAAGATGGCAAATAGTCAGTATGGATTTAGAAAATACCTACTCTTCTGGTGAATCCTTAAAACTCTGTAGAGTGCAGTGAGTGATGAGAAGAATAGGGTTGTAGTCTGAAAAATATCTTCTTTCCAATTAAAATAGATCATGATAATATATTATTTTACATTTGACAAAGCATATCTCACAGTAGGCAACTAAGTAGCACAGTTGATAGAATTCAGAGTTTGGTATTAGGAAGACTCATCTTCATGAGTTCAAATATGATATCAGGCACTTACAGGTTGTGCGACCCTGGGAAGACACTTAATACTATTTGCCTTAGTTTCCACATCTGTGAAATTAGCTGGAAAAAGAAATGGCAAACCATTCCAATGTCTTTGATAAGAAAATCCCAAGTAGGGTCACAAAGAGTTGGACGTAACTGAACAACAATATCCAATATCCCTGTGAGGTATAGATGTCAACATGCTCATTTTGCAGATGATACTCAGAAAGGTTAAATGATGTGTACATAGTTATACCTGGGAAGGTCTTCTGCCTTCAAATTCTATGTTTCTTGGAACCATATCTTGGGGACTCTTACTCTTTCCCTTTTTTAAATAGTCCCTATTAGAACTAAATATAATTCCAAGATCCTGATGTATAATGAAGTAAGATATAATGACAGAGAAATAAACATGATGTAGTATTGTGTCAGCAAATAGAAGCAGATCCCTGCTAGCTATATGTTGATTTAGAAAACCACAAATTAACATTCTCTATCCTTTACTATGTTTTTCTTTTTTCTTTCAAATATTTTCTAATTACATTTTAATGAGGTTCAGGAAGTATGTGAGACCTCTGTAGTATAATGGTCATTGACTCTAGAGAAAGAAAGTTGGAGTCTGAAACTCAGCTGACATACCTTCTCCCAATATCACTAAGGTTTAGTGACTTCACTTCTTCTGAGTCTCAATTTTTTTAATTGTAAAATTAGAGGATTGGACCAGAAGATGATATGCATTTTTCTAGGTCTTAAGTTCTATGAGATGATATTAATATGTGGAAAACTCTAATAACAATGGTAATATTATGTTAGGGAAACATTTTATGGAGACATTATTTTTTATAGTCTCTTCTAATATTGAACCTAGGCTACAATGAAAGAGGCCATTGTATATTTTAAGGGTTTGTAAGAGAACATGGGTCTATATGGAATGTTCAGAGAAGACTAGCACCTCTAGCTTAAAGGTTTGTTGATCCCTTTTCTGGGACTGCTCATTCACCTTTGGGATCTCCCTTATTCATCTAACTCTCACCTGTGGCCACAAGAAGTTGTAACATGAGTAGTGAACACATTCCTGTAAAATGTCTTGGCAGATGAGCTAAACCAGCTTAAGGGTAAGCCATCAGTAAATCAGGAATTGTCTATCCCAATCATGTGATAACTTTCCTCAGTGTCATGAATGAATAAAAACAATTTGTTCCAAAGGTTTTGAAGGTAACTGAAGCAAACACTATGGAGTGCTTAGAGTTCAGTCAGATATGAAAAATGCTAAGACTCCATTCTAGACTAAGGCTTCTTAAACTTTTTCCATTTGTAATCCTTTTTGGCTGAGAAATTTTTACATAACCCTAGGTATATAGATGTATACATCAAATATTTACTGATAAAATCATGATTTCTTTATCTCCACATTTAGTTATACAAGCCCCAAATGGGGTCATGACCCACAGTTTAAGAGGTCTTATTCTAAATCATTGTCACTTATCTTGACTTGTGTCCTGCCACTGAACTTCAATGACTCTGGAAGAGAGAATGAGGCTGATAACTTTGTGCAGCTCTGCCTCACTTAAAACCAGTTCATACTCAAAGCAAGACATTACCTTCATCCACTTTTTCAGCTTACATCTTAATAATTTTTATTTTCTTTCTTTCATTTCATCTTTGTCCATATAGGTAATCAAAAGAAGTGCACCATAAGAGTTATTTTAAACTTTTCAATGTTAAAAGAAAGTAAATATATTCTTATATATATATATATATATATATATATATATATATATATGTTCATGTTCTGGTCAGATAGACTAAGTGGGTGATTTTGCATTCTATATTTGTGTTCTCTGCATAAGAGAACTACATTTACTTCTTGGGAAATCAGAAGTCTGTGTTTTGTCATTGTGGATGACTATGTGTTCATTTCCACTCTATAAAACCAATGGTTCTTTCTTTGGTCAGTATTTGCAGATGAGAAATAGTAAATTAAAAGAAATACATTATATCACAAATATTAGTTTCTTGGCTTTTCAGAAATTTCAAAACAATTTTAAGGAATGTTGTCCATATTCACAAATTTTAGGTTAATAGTAGATAAAATGAAGTCATATTTAACGCTGTATGGAATAAGAAATTTATGCATTGCTGTAAAAAAAAATTAATTAAATAAGTTTCAGTCACTCAAAGACCAAAACCAATTGCCAATCTTTCCTATTTTGATTTTAATTCAAATATGAGAAAAGACATTAATATAGATAAAATTAACTAATTAACAATTCTAATCAAGTAGGGCACTATTTTCAGATATGGAGTTGGGGGTTAATTGTAACTCAACCTTGTATATCTGGGAATTTTCCTGGTGTTTCTTCTGAACAGCATATTCCCTTAAACTGTAGAGTAATTTGGTCCTTAATTCATTATGCTCTCCTTTATTTTGTTGTGGCTTAAAGCATAGGAAATGCAGTGTTAATAAAATGGCCTTACTGGAGGGAGAGGAGTGGAGAAGTAGGATAAGAACTGAGATTTAGGAACGGGTGTATCTTCTTATTCAAACCCACTTGCCCTTTTTTATCAAAATAAACAAAAAAAACCCCACAAAACACACGTAGATAATACAATTTCTCTCTTCCTTAATAGATATCTTATTAATGTTTTGTCATTAAAAAAATCATCTGGTATACAATTTTCTAGTGAGAAATCTATCCAAATTTAGCTTTGTTATTCCTTGGACTATACATATTACAGTCCATTGCCAGACTGGTATTCAGAGTTTATCCAAAATTTCTTTCCTCTATTATAGCCTTTGAGAAATCAGGGTTATGGAACAATGGATAAGTCAGAGTAGGATATAAAGGCATTAAAACATTCCAAAAAAGAGAAAAAAGTTATGTATTTCACAACTTGATATGGAACAATGATAAGTCAGAGTAGGATATAAAGGCATTAAAACATTCCAAAAAAGAGAAAAAAGTTATGTATTTCACAACTTAAGCCAGCAACTTATTCACCATGTTGTCAATAAAAAGCAATAATAATGATAATCATCCCCCACTATACTTTTCCATAATGCCTTTGTCTCAGTACTGTAGAGATGACCTCATTGCTAGTACAATCGTGAGCAATTATCTTTATTTTGTCTACATTTTATGTAAACTTAAATAAATACAAGTTGTTGTGACATAAACTCACTGAAGCACCCAGACTGTTTTGCTCTGCATCTGAATAAATCTAACATCTTCACTTTTCCTAATTATAGGCACTATTTCTTTAATCTACTCAGTAATCTGATATAGAATACTTTGATGTTTATAAAGCACTTGACTCACAATATCCGTGTGAATTTTACTATTTCTGCTTTTGCAAATGAAGAAACTGAGTGAGGTTAAGTGAGTTTTTATGGAGTAAAATAACTTATAAGTATGGAACCAAGGTTGAAAATCTCATTTGCTGTCTCTAAATCAGTGCTTTTCCCACCTTCCCATAATTCCATGCCATTTTTGGTGAGAATATATCTAAAAATGAGGCAGCATTTAGTATTGGTCTTGCAGTCAAGAACTAAGTTCAAATCCCAAATCTGAAATTTACCAGCTATAAAATCATGGGAAAGTCAGTTGATTTCTCTAATCTTCAGGTAATTCTCTATTTATGAGAGACAGGGGTGATCTGAGTAAATTAAAGGTATTCATTATAAGGTGTTTCCAATTATCACAGATCCTGGATGTATATGACTGCATCTGATGACAAAAATAAATAAATGTAGAAGGCTGACATAATCTTTGTCCACTTTGGAGAAAGGAAGATAATTTTCAGTGTATCATTTTAATTATTCCAGGGAATAAGTGGTTTAGAATATCCACTTCCATTTCTCAAAGTGATCAAAAAATCTATAAAGAAGGGGAATAACATGACTCATGTTTAATCTCGTGTCTGTTGTCACTCTCAGTAATGCAATAATGCAAATTCAAAAGGATATTTTTATTTGTATGCTTTTAAAATAAAGCTTCAAGGAACAAGTTTGCTAATTCCCAAAACTGTGTTTGACTAAGCTTCTTTTCTGTTGACATTGTACAAAGCCTTGTAAGATCTCTTACTAGATGTCCATTATTTCATTGGTATTAGTACTCCCTCCACCTAGACATGCCACAATCTCTCTGTTGTCATAAAAATTAATCACCTGGTAACCCATTTTCTAGTGATAAGCCAGTCTAAACTTAGGCTGCTTCCTCATTGTCACATTCATCATAGAAAGGCCATAATCAAAATCTTGGCAGATTTTTCTCCCCACTAGTAGAGTCTTCAAGAAAGCGGGGCTACTTTCATACAATATAATGAGATATCAGAATAGAAATTAAATAGAATAAGACACTCTAGATAGTAGCACCTTATCTAGTTATTCCTCTCCCCCTAGAACCTGGATTCTGATATAGTACTTTAGGCTTTTTCTGTATCTTGCCCAGGACCAGTTCCCTTCTTCACATTTATAAGCCATACTGCAGAGATTATTTTTCCCTCATAACTTTTATGTTATCTTCATTCTTCAGAATATAAGCTTCTTGAAGGCAGGGACTGTCTTGTTTGCTTAATACTGACCAAGCTTATCATAATTCTTGACGCATAGTAAGTGTTTGATAAGTGCTTCTAGTATTTAAACTCTTGAACTTTCCAAGTCAATGAACCAGACATACCTTAAAATAATTTATAGACCAATTGTCTCATTATGTTTTGTGGCTATCAGAAACTCAGGTAACTATTCTTATACTTTCGAATAGAAACAGAGAAATTTAAAAGCAGGGGGAGAGTATATATCATTGAAACTGACATAAAAGATTGCATATGACATGACTAAAATAGAATCACTTATCAATTTCATTACTATTATATTAATAAAATCAGCAATAATGCTAATCTCCCACCAGAGTTGTACTATAATTCCTCACTGTATTGTTGCTAGTTCCTTCCTTCAAATTTACTTTTCAGATTTTGTGCATATTTTCTATACTCTTTTAGAGATGTATGCTGTCATTTCCAACATGATGTAAGTTACTGGAGGCAAGATTGGTTCCTTTTTAACTTTTTATTTCCAACAACTAGCACAATGTTTGGCATTAAGTGTGTATTTAATAAATGTTTGTAATTGATTATTTTGAATAATTATTACATCATCAATAATTATTACTTAATAATAATAATTATTATATCAACAAATATTTATTTAGATTTATAAAATGTTTTGCATATATTATATAATTTAATTCTTACCATAATCGTGTGAGATAGGTACTAATATTATTCTCCTTTACAAAAAATTAAAACCAGGTACAAAGAGATTAAGTCATTTACTAATTGTGTGATCTTGGGAAAGTCAAATAGCTAGTAAGCACCTGTATCAGGATTCAAACTTAGATTTTACTGATATCAAATCCAGCACATTATATATTGTACCAAGCCAACAACTATAGGCTATGTCAAAGGAAGAGCAAGCTCACTGAGGGCCTTCTGAATCATAAAGGTTTTTAGTATAGACTGAACAGTGGACTGGATATCTGTAGTCTGAGAATCATCCTACTTACTATAAGTGTATATAGGCTTATCACTAGAAGCTTTGCTACAATTAAAAAAAATGATTATGGACATAGTAACTCATTTAGAAAACTACAAGGCTTAGGGAATAAAATAATGAATTTATAGTCAGAAAAATCTATCAAATTCTCTTCAGGAAGTTAAACTTTCTGTGTGTCCCTAAACAAAATAGCTTTCAAACGTTTCAACTTCAGTTTCTTTATCTATAAAATGGGGAAAATATCATCTATCTCACAGAATTATAAGAATCAAATGAGAAAGCATACATAAAGTGCTTTCCCAACCTAAAAAGATATTAAATCCATTATTATGATGATGAACACAAGTTAGTGAAAAACAAGAGGTTAATAACCAACATATATCCTGAGTACCCCAACAAAGAAAAGGAAGTATGCAACTATTATAATAATACTAACAATAACTCAAATTTAAGTAACTATTTAGTCTTACAAGTCTCTACATACACATGATCTCATTTGTTCTTCATGCTGACCCTTGAAGTAGATACCTAAATGCTTTCTAAATATATCAAATTAAAAAAAAAAAACAATTTTCTTTAACCTAAAGCTAAGATTTATTCAAAGTGACACAGAATCAGTCCAGGATACAAAATTTAGTTGCCCAATTTCAAGTCTAGTGCCCCACTATTATGTTTAACTAAACTTTTAAATTTTCTAAGTGATTATTTTAAAGCTTCTCATAACACAGCATTATTAAATTATTTTCAATATTCCTAATTTCATCATTACTGTATATATTCCCTGTATATAGCTTAACTCCTTCATAGCTTATCAGGTGATTTTTATGATTTGCTGTGACCAAAGAAATTCATTTTCTTATACACAAGGTTTCTTGAAAATTAACTGGTCTGGATCTTGAACAAGAGAAATAGAGTGTGTCATGTAGTATAAGATTGATGCCAAGATATTCTATATAAGCACTTCTAAAATAATTTATGTTATGAATTTGGGTATTTTCAACTGAAGTAATTACCTTCACTCCATTTTGTTATCATAAAATATATTTATTTTGTATTTTCTTAAGTTGATCATTAAAATAGGTCAGAAAATAATGAATCCTTTGACTGGCAATTCATGATCTAAAGAAAAAAAGAAAATTTTATTCAGAAATATGTGGTACCTATTCCCTTGTTCCCTTGGACGTGAAACAAGCTTGTTGATTACACAAAATTCTCAAGTTTATATACCATCAATTAATTCTTTAAGAACAGTCAAGAGACTCTGATCATGTGCATCATTAAATGCAATCAGAAAAAAAATTATTACATCATAACAAATATTAAAAAACAATTTTCCAGTGTAGATATTCTTGCCAAAATAACTGTTTATGGATTGTCAGATTTTTTACTTAGAGCAAAAGTAGGAATCAATGCCAAATTAGGAGAAAATATAAAAATGAAAAATAGAAAAACTATTATGCACAATTAATGACAACCTGTCCTAGTTAAACAAGATATTGAAGTTGGGAAAAAAATGAATTTAGGAACAGGCATCAATATGGACAAAACATGAGTGAGGAGAGAGCTAGGAAAATAATAAATGCTATCACTGGGGAGTTACAAAAGAGATCTATGATTTCACCAGTATATTTCAACCAATATAAATCAGTTGGCATAATGAATATAGCAAATGAGCCTAGAAACTTCCTTGCCTCACAAACAATTTATCTCCTTAACAAGTCAAGAAATATGACAGTCAAGAGCAATGCAAATTCAAAATATGACTCACTTATAAAATCTTACATAGAAAATGGCAGAAAATAATGAAAGTATCACATAATAAAATAATGAAGTAGAAGGTCTAAGACAAGTTAAAAAAATAAAGCTTGTAGAGTGACCCAATTAAAATAAACCATCTAGATAGCACAACAGTTGAATTCAAAGGAGAACAATGAGTGGGTGAAAAATGGAAATGATCTGTCAATATTATTATAACAAAACCTCTCCAATCAATGATAGTGAAACTATCATATTCAAATCAGTCCCTGCTGTCATCAGGAGGTAAAAATGACATTTAAGAAAACAAAGATAGGAAGAACAGTTGAATGAAACAAAGTATTCATAGAGAAAGTCTATACTAGAGGAAGCAATATTTTTAAAGCATTAATGGATCAATTTTCAAGCTTTCTGGAAAAGAGAACATGGACATTTTTAGTAGGAAAAAATAGTGACCAATAAAGTCTAAATGCTTATACATTTTTTAATCTAATCTACACATCTATTAAGAACATTGATAGTGAAAGTATATGAAGAGACAGGCAGGGATTCCCCAAAAATATTCTCTATAAGACACTTAACTCAAATTGCCTCTTAACTACCCCCCCCAAAAAAAATACTATTTTGAAACTCTCTTGCAAAAATTACAACCTTTGCTTTTTTTTAATCATTCAGAATTCCTTTGAAATATATCCATAGCCATATCTCAATTCAAAAATTCTCTTAGGACTTCTGGCAAAGATGGCAGAGAGGACACACACATCTATCTAAGCTCCTTCTTGTCCTCAGAATACTTTTTTTTTTTCATGACAAGTCCTTGGAATTAGTGCTTGACTGAAAAAAACCCACAAATACATTACCAACAGAAGATATACTTGAAATTTGCCAAAAAAAGTTCTGGTTTTGCTTGTAGGTGGGGATGGTTAGATTAGGCACAGACTGCAGGCAGGCAGGGAGAGCATGGTAGGTGGTGAAAGCAGGGAAGACAGCTCACACTGAGCAGACCAGAGTGGGGTGGGATGTGGTCTCAGCCGTTTGTGTGGGGAGAACTTTACCACAGTATAGCTACTTTCCCCTGGCAGCAAGCCAATAGATCAGTAGAGAAGCTATAAACACAGGGAGTAAAGACTATAGCCCCAAAAAGCTAGGGTCTCTCGGGACCTGGCCTCACACACCCAGCACCCGGAGTGTCTCAGCATGTACTCAGAGTTTCAGAGTACAGATGCAGTGCATTCATTGATGTCCTGCTAGTGCCTCACTGCTGGCCCCTGCATTCTGTAGAGGAAGCTTAGTAATACCATCTAGGCCCCTCCCTCCCCCAAAAAAAAGCAGACTGCATTTTTTTTGTTAGTTTGTTTTCTTTGATATTTTTTGACAAAATGAGCAAAAAATTAAAGCAAGCTCTAACAATAGATAGCTTCTATACAGATAGACAGCAGATTTCAAACCCTAAGGAAACTAAAAACAGAGTGTCTCCAAATGAATTCCCAAAGGGGGATATGATCTGGTTCCCAACACATAAGACTCTCATAGAAGAAATTAAAAAGGATCTTACAAGAGAACTAGAAGAAAAATGGGGAAAGGAAAGGGAAGCTTGGCAAGAGGGTCTAGAGAAGTCACTCAACTCATTTAAAGATAGAGTGGATAAAGAAATCAAATCCTTGAAAAACAGAATTAGTAAATTGGAAAAGGTAAACAATTCCAAGGAAAACAGAATTAGTGAATTGGAAAAAGAAAATAGCTCTCTAAAAATGAAATTGGCAAAATGGAAGAAAAAATTTCATATAACAAAACAACTCACTTAAAAACTCAATTGGACAATTACAAAAAGAAATTTAAAAAGTAAATGAAGAAAATAATTCATTAAAAATCAGAATTGAACAAATGGAAATGAATGACTCAAGGAGACACCAAGAATCAGTCTAGCAAAGCCAAAAAAATGAAACAATGGAAAAAATGTCCAATACCTTCTTGGGAAAACAACAGACCTGGAAAATAGATCTAGGAGAGATAATCTGACAATTATTGGACTCCCTGAAAAATATGATGAATAAAAGAGCCTAGACACTATCTTCCAGGAAATTATCAAAGAGAACTGACTAGGTATTATAGAAACACAGGGTAAAATAGACATTGAAAGAATTCATTGATCACCTACTGAAAGGGACCCTAAAATCAAAACTCCAAGAAATATTGTGGCTAAATTCCGGAACTATCAGACCAAGGAAAAATACTATAATCAGCCAGAAAAAAAAAACAATTCAAATATAGAGGAGCCACAATAAGGATTATTCAGGATCTAGCAGCATCCACATTAAAGGATGAAGGGCCTGGAATCTTTTCAAAGGCAAGGTCCCGGTATGCAGCGAACAACACCCAGCCAAATGGCATTTTTTTTCCAGGGAAGAAGATGGACATTCAACAAAATAGGTGAATTTCATTTATTTCTGATGAAAAAACCAGAACTAAATGAAAAGTTTGATCGCCAAATATAGGACCTAAGAGAAACATAAAAAGGTAAAAATAAATCTTAGAAAATATATTTGTTATAAATATACATAAAGAATACATGTATAATTTGTTCTAGAAACTGGAGATTGAAAGGAAATTATACCAGAAAAAGGGTAAACTACATCTCATGAAGAGGCAAAAGAAACTTATTATATCTGAGGGGAAAAAGGGAGGGGGATGAACATAGTGTGTATCTTACTCTCATCAGAATGGGCTTAAAGAGAAAACTATTAGACATATTTGATTTATGGAGAAACTTCTCCCAGCTCATTGAAAAGTGTGAGGGGAAAACTGAAAAAGGAAGGAGTAAATTAAGTGGAAGGGAATACAGAAATTGTGAGGAAAAGGGGTAAGAAAGGGGGAGGAATTTTAAGGTGGAGGGAGAAATCCTAAAATTGGAGGGCTGTGAGAAGCAAGTTGTGATCCAAGTTCAATATTGAGGAGTGGGGGTAAGGGAAGGAAAGGAAAAACAACCTTTTTTAAGCTTTAAACTTAAAAAAGGCAAAATAATCAAATTGTATTTTAAGCATAAATGTGAATGGGGTAAACTCCCCCATAAAGCAGAAGTGGACAGTAGATTGGATTAAAAGACAGAATCCTAGAATATGTTGTTTACAGGAAATACTCTTGAAGCAGGATGATACATACAGACTAAAGGTAAAAGGCTGGAATAGAAACTACTATGCTTCAGGTGAAGTCAAAAAAGCAGGGATAGCCATCCTGATCTCAGATCAAGCAAACAAAAGATTAATTAAAAGAGATAAGGAAGAAACTATTCTTTAAAGGATAGCACAGATTGAACAATATCAATATTAAACATATTGCAATAGTGGTGTAGCATCTAAATTCTTTTTTTTTTTTTTTTTATTTAATAGCCTTTAATTTACAGGATATATAATGGCTTTGCATTAAAATTGCCAAACCTCTTTTCCAATTTTCCCCTCTTACCCCCCCACCTCCCTAGATGGCAGGATGACCAGTAGATTTAAATATATTAAATATTAGATACAAATAAGTATACATAAAAACATTATTTTTGCTGTACAAAAAGAATCAGATCGAATTTTGTACAATTAACTTGGAAAAATCAAAAGATGCAGGTGTGCATAAATATAGGGACTGGGAATTCAATGTAATGGTTTTAGTCATCTCAAGGTTTTTTCTGGTATAGTTGTTCAGTTCATTACTGCTCCATTAGAAATGATTTGGTTGATCTTGGCTGAGGTGGCCTGATCCATCAGGACTAGTCATCATCAATTGTTGTTAAGTATATTTCTTGGTCCCTCTTTCCTAGCATCAGTTCTTAAGTCTCTCAGGCCTTTTGAAATCATCTGTTGGTCATTTCTTGAACGTAATTTCCATAATTTTCTATACCAATTTATTCAGCCATTCTCCACGTGGACATCCATTCGTTTCCAGTTTCTAGCCACTACAAAAAGGGCTGCCCAAAACATTCTGCCATTCCCTTTCCCTTCTTTAAAATCTCTTTGGTATAACCAGTAGTCACTGCTGGATAAAGGGTATGCAGTTTGATAACTTTTTGAGCATATTCAAACTACTCTCAAAATGGGTTCGTTCCCCTCCCCAACAATGAATCAATTCCCAGTTTTCCCAATCCCCCAAAATCATCTTACCTGTTCTTAGCCAATCTGACAGGTGTGATTGGTATCTTAGGTTGTCTTAATTTGCATTTCTCTGATTAATAATGACTTGGGCATCTTTTCATATGATAGAAATAGTTTCTTTCTTCATCTGAAATTGTTCATATCCTTTGCCATTTTCAATTGGAGGGCTTGATTTTTATAAATTAAGGTTAATTCTCTATATTTTAAAATGGGCCTTTATCAGAACCTTTGACTGTAAAAATTTTCCCATTTTTGCTTCCCCTTCTAATTTGTCTCTTGTTTTGGTCAAAAACTTTTCAGTTTTTAATCGAAATTTTCTATTTTGTGATCAGTAATATCTCTAGTTCTCTTTAGTTAAAAGACCTTCCCCTTCCACAGGTCTGAAGGTAAACTATCCTATGTTCCTCTAATTTATTAATAATTTCATTCTTTATCCTGGTCTAACCCATTTTGTTATCTTGGTATACTTAAGATGGATCAATCCTATTTTGTAATGTTTCCAATTTTCCCAAAATTTTATCAAACAGTAAGTTCTTATCCCAAAAGCTGGGATCTTTGGGTTTTAAATACTAAGGTTGCTATATTTGTTATTTTTATCTGAACCTAATCTATTCCACTGATCAACTAATCTATTCCTTAGCCAATCCAAATGTTTTGGTAACTGCTGCTCTATAGTATAGTTTTAGATCTGGTACACTAAGCCACCATCATTTGATTTTTATTAATTCCTTAAAATTCTTGACCTTTTGTTTTCCATATGAACTTTTTGTTATTTTTTTTCAGGTCATTAAAATGTTTTTGGGAGTCTGATTGGTATAGCGCTAAATAAATGATTAGTTTAGGTAATTTTCATCTTTATTAATTTTGCTCGCCCTATCCAAAACATTTAATATTTTTCAATTGTTGAATCAATTAATTTGTGTGAAAAGTGGTCTGTAATTTTGCTCATAAAGTTTCGATTTTCCCCTTGGCAGATAGATTCCTAAATATTTTATATTATCAGTAGTTACTTTAAATGGAATTTCTCTTTTAACTCTATTTGGTTTTTTGTGTATATAAAATCGATGACTTATGTGGGTTTATTTTATCACAACTTTCTAAAGTTTGGATTATTTCTAATAACTTTTTTAGAATCTCTGGGGTTCTCTATATACCAATTTCGCAAAATATAATTTTTCCCTCATTGCCTATTCTTTTCCTTTTCTCTTTCCAGCTCTTATTATTAGCTAGCGTTTCTAATACAATAAAATATAACGGTGATAGTGGGCAACCTTTTTCCTCAGATCTTTTGGAATGGTTGCAGTTTGTCTCCATTACATATGATCTTTGATGGTTTTAAATAGTCTTATTATTTTGGAAAGTCCATTTTTTCTCTCAATGTTTTTTAATAGGAATGGATTTGGATTTTTCAAATCTTTTCTGCATCTATTGAATGATCATATGGTTTTTTAATTTGGTTATTGCTGAATTATATTGATTTCCTAATATTGAACCAGCCCTGTTCCTGGTATAAATCCACGTCATGGTATTATCTTGGAAATTTTCTGTAGTCTTTTGTAATATCTTATTTAAGATTTTAGCATCAATAATCATTAGGAGATTGGTCTAATTTTCTTTCTTGTTTTTCACCTACCTGGTTTAGGTATCATCCATGTCTGTGTATAGAAAGGAATTTGGTGGGACTCCTTATTTCCCTATTTTATCAAATAATTTATTAAACATTGGGGCCAATTGTTCTTTAAATGTTTGGTAAAATTAAATTAAATCCCTCTGGTCCTGGTTTTCTTGGGGTTGTTTTTGCCTTTCTATTTCTTTTTTCTGAAATGGGCTATTCAACAATTCTTCTTCCTGTTATCTGGGAAGTCTGTTTTTTGGTATCATCCATTTCATTGGTTATCAAATTTATTGGCATAAAGTTGAGCAAAATAACTCCTTATTATTTCTTAATTTCCTCTTCATTGGTGGAAAGTTCTCCCTTTTTTTTAAGCTCAATTTCATTTCCTCCCTCCTTTTTTCTAATCAGATTTCCAAAACATCTATTTTATTGGCTTTTCATAGAACCAACTCTTAGTTTTATTAATTGTTCAATAGTTTTTTTACTTTCAATTTTTAATTTCTCCTTTTAATTTTTAGAATTTCCAATTTAGTATTTGATTGGGGGTTTTTTTTGGTCTTTTTTTAGTTTTTTTTAGTTCCCAAAATTCATTTCTTTTCTTTCTCTTTTTATTCAAAGTAAGCCTCTAAGGATATAAAAATTCCCTCTTTTCCCTTTGGCTTTACAAATTTTGGTATGATGTCTATCTTGTCATTATCTTGGTAAATTATTAATTGTATCTATAATTTCTTCCCAATCATTCTTTAAGATAGTTTTTGTTTCCAATTTTTTTCTATTTCCCCTAACTTTTTGTTGAATTTTTTTATTGCATCATGATCTGAAAAGGGCTTTTTTCCTTTCTTGCATTTAATTTTGGGTCTTTATGTCCTAAATATGGTCAATTTTGAATAGGTTCAGAACTCTGAAAGAAAGTATTTCCTTCTATCTCCATTAATTTCTAAAGTCCAACATACCTAATTTTCTAATATTCTTCTTCCCAATTTTTTCTTATTTGTTTTGTGGTTTGGTTTGTCAATTCTGAGTGCAAGGGTTAGATCTCCTACTTTACGTTTTTTTTATTTCTTCCAATCTCTTCTTCTCCTTTAGGAAGTTGAGTCCATACCACTTGGTGCATTTTTTTTTGATTTGCCTTGTTTATCCCCTTTCGGATGTTTTCCTTCTTTCTTTTAATTAGTCAATTTTACTTTTTTGATCTGAATAGGATGCCCCTTTTTTTCACCTGAAGCAAATAGATTTTCTCCAGCCTTTTCTTTTACTCTGCCATCCCCTGCTTTAAATGTATTTCTTGTAAACAACATATTGTAGGGTTTGACTTTTGATCCAGTCTGCTATCTGCCTCCTCTTTTAGGGGAGTTCATCCTTTACATTTACGGTTGAATTACTAAATCATTTCCTGCCATCCCTTAACAGTTGGCTTTACTTATTCTTCCTCCCCAACCTCTTTCCCCTTTTAAACTTATGCCCCCTCTTGTGTCCGATACTTTCCTCATAATCCCTCCTCCCCCCTTTGAGTCTTTCCCCTTCCTTCCCTTATTTCTCTTTTTCTTTTTCCTTTTCCTCTCCCCTTTTTTAATGGGGAGGGAGAATTTTTCTAAAACAAATGTCAATTATTTTTCTTTGAGCCAACCATAGAGTAAGATTCCAACAATGTTCCTCCCCTCTCTAAATTCCCTCAGATATGATAAGTTTCCTTAGCCTCTTTGGGGATGTGGTTCCCCTCTTTTATCCCTCCTTCCCCCTTATTCTGCCATCATCCCTTTCCTTCTACTTCCCTTTTTATGTTATATCAATTACAATCAAATTTACATGTATTCTTTTTTGTATATACAACAAAATACAATTCTCAAATTATTTTTACCTTTTCCTCTCTTGGTTCTATTCTTGGAATCAAATTTTTGTTTAGTTCTGGTTTTTCTTGAAACAAATGGAATTCCCATTTTTTATTAAATATCCATCTTCTTCCCTGGGAAAGTAACACTGGGTAGTTTATTCGCTGCATCTAAGTTCTTGTGCCTTTTCGGAATATCAATTTCCAGGCCCTTCTTTCCTTTAATGTAGGCAGCCAGATCTTGGGTATCCTTATTTATTTTATTTAAATGGTTTTTGGGTTTTTTAAAATTTTTTTTCTTTCAAAAGGGTTTTCTGAAATTTTTTGCCAAATTTTTATTCTTGGGTTTTTTTTGTTTCGAAAATGTTCAGGTTTTTTTTCATCCTATTTTAAAACCTTCCTATTATTCTCCTAGCATTTTTTTAAGTTTCTTTTGAATAGTAATTGGCTTTTTTTTCATTTTTTGTTTTCAAGGGTCCAATAATCTTATTTAATTTTTCAGTTCTAATTTTAATTATTTTTCAATAATTTTTCTTCTTTCGTTTTCAATTGGGTTTTATATTTTTTGTCTTGGAAATTTTTCCATTTTTTTTTTTTTTGAAATTATTTTTTTCAATTACTCTCTTTCGTTTATTTGTTTTAATTATGGTTTTTCTTGATTTTTTCTTTAAACAAATTTTTTGTAATTTTTTTTTTCAATTCCAGGGATTTTCTTTCTTTTTGGGCTTTCTTTCCTTTCCCCATTTATCCTAACTTTTTGGTTTTTGCTTTCTTAAATTCTTTGGGAGGAATCTTTATTTTTTAATTCTTTTAGGTTTTTGCTCTTTTTGTAAAGCTTTTTTCTTTTCCTTTTTTTTCATTTTTAAACCTTTTGGGGTCTCTGGAGGGGAAGCTTTCTGTAGGAGGAAGTCCTGGAATGGGTTTTCTGTTGAAATTTCCCTTCCCCCAGGGGTTTGTACCGCTTCCTGCTGGGGCTTGGTTTGTTCCCTCCTCTTTGAAATTCAGAAAGGGGCCCTTTGGGGTGAGTTTCCTCTAAACCAAAGAAAATTCCAGGCTTCCTTGCAAATGGAAAAAAAACCTTGGCCCCCAAGGTTATGTTGGGTCCCCCCCCGGGGGATCACAATGCCCCAAAAAGCCCTTATCCGCGGGCTAGTTGGTTATCGGGTTTGGCCCCTCAACCAATTTTAGTGGATTCCCCCGGCCCCGGAACCCCTTTTGGGGACTTGAGTTTTTGCAGTTGACTTCACCAAACGCCAAAATTTTGAGGCTTGTTATTTTGATGATGAAAAAAAAGGCCTTGGCCCCAAGCCCGCCCCACTCAATTGGAAATTAAGGGCTGGGGCCCTTTGTGGGAGATTCCAACCTTGCCCCAAGAAAAAAACCCCTAAATCGGGTGTGTAAATGCGAAATTGGGCTATATTTTGGAAAACTTAGAAAAATTTCTTCTGGGTTCCCTGGCCAACAAAAACTTTTGGCAAAAACTCAAATTTGCGGGAGTGTTGTATCCTTTTTGAATCAAATAAATGAAAATTATATTAATAAAAAGGGGAAAAAGAAAAAAAATTTGGAAAACGTTTTTGAATTTGGGTGCAAATCTAAAAATTCTTAAAGAAAAGAAATTAAAATTGACAAAAAAATTTGGGGCGGCAAATTAATGAAATTTTACCTGGGCACTTAAATAGAAAATCAAAACCAAAAAAAACAGAAAAGGAACAAATTAAACCCCCCCAGTCAAACATTAAACTAGAAATTCTAAAAATAACCAGGGAGATTAATAAAATTGAAAGTAAAAAAAAAAAAAAAAACTATTGTTGGTTCTATGAAAAAACCAATAAAATAGATAAACCCTTGCTAAATTTGATTTAAAAAAGGAGAGGAAAATCAAATTGTTAGTCTTAAAAATGAAAAGGGACAACTCGCCACTAATGAAGAGAAAATTAAAGCAATAATTAGGAGTTACTTTGCCCAATGTTATGCCAATAAATTTGATAACTTAAATGAAATGGAAGAATACTTTCAAAATATAGCTTGCCCAGATTAACAAGGGAAGAAGTAAATTGGTTAAATGGTCCCATCTTAGAAAAAAAAATAGGACAATCTATTAATCAATTCCCTAAGAAAAAATCCCCAGGACTAGATGGATTTACATGTGATGTTTCCCAAACATTTAAAGGACAATTAACTCCAATACTATATAAACTATTTGAAAAAATAGGGATTGAAGGAGTCCTACCAAATTCCTTTATGACACAGACATGCTACTGATACCTAAACCAGATAGGCTGAAAACAGAGAAAGAAAACTATCGACCAATCTCCCTAATGAATATTGATACAAAAATCTTAAATAAAATATCAGCAACAAGATTACAGAAAATTATTTCCAGGATAGTCTCTATGACCAAGTAGGATTTATACCAAGAATGCAGGGCTGGTTCAATATTAGGAAAACTATTAGCATAATTGACTATATCAATAACCAAATTAACAAAAACAATATGATCATCTCAATAGATACAGAAAAAAGCATTTGATAAAATCCAACATCCATTCCTAATAAAAAAAAACATTTGAGAGGATAGGATAAATTGACTTTTCCTTAAAATAGGAGCATATATTTAAAATCAACAGTAAGCATTATATGTAATGGGGATAAACTGGAATCATTCCCATTAAAATCAGGAGTGAAACAAGGTTGCCCACTATTACCATTATTATTCAATATTGATTAGAAATGCTAGCTTTGGCAATAAGAATTGAGAAAGAGAGTAAAGGAATTAGAGTAGGTAATGAGGAAACCAAATTATCACTCTTTGCAGATGATATGGTGGTATACTTAGAGAACCCCAGAGATTCTACTAAAAAGCTATTAGAAATAATTCACAATTTTAGCAAAGTTGCAGGATACAAAATAAATCCACATAAATCCTCAGCATTTTTATACATCATCAACAAAATCCAACAGCAAGAGATACAAGAGAAATTCCATTTACAATAACTGTCAATTGTATAAAATATTTGGAAATTTATCTGCCAAGGGAAAGTCAGGAAAGATATGAGCAAAACTACAAAACACTTTCCATGCAAATAAAGTCAGATTTAAATAATTGGAAAAATATTAAGTGCACTTGGATAGGCCAACTGAATATAATAAAGATGGCAAGACTACCTAAACTAATGTATATATTTAGTGCTATGCCAATCAGACTCTCAAGAAGCTATTTTAACGACCTAGAAAAAAATAACAACAAAATTCATATGGAAGAACAAAAGGTTGAGAATTTCAAGGGAACTAATGAAAAAAAATCAAATGAAGGTGGTCTAGCTGTACAAGATCTAAAACTATATTATAAAACAGTGGCCAACAAAACCATTTGGTATTGGCTAAGAAATAGATTAGTTGATCAGTGGGATAGGTTAGGTTCACAAGACAAAATACTCAATAACTATAGCAATCTAGTGTTTGATAAACCCAAAGATCCCAACCTTTGGGATAAGAATTCACTATTTGACAAAAACTGCTGGGAAAATTGGAAACTAGTATGGCAAAAACTAGGCATGGACCCACATTTAACCCCATACATCAAGATAAGGTCAAAATGGGTCCATGATTTAGGTACAAAGAATGAGATTATAAATAAAGATGAACATAGGATAGTTTACTTCTCAGACTTGTGGAGGAGCAAGGAATTTGTGACCAAAGAAGAACTAGAGATCATTATTGATCACAAAGTAGAAAATTTTGATAATATCAAATTAAAAAGCCTTTGTACAAACAAAACTAATGCAAACAAGATTAGAAGGGAAGTAATAAACTTGGAAAACATTTTTAAAGTTAAAGGTTCTGATAATGGCCTCATTTCCAAAATATATAGAGAATTGATTCTAATTTATAAGAAATCAAGTCATTCTCCAATTGATAAATGGTCAAAGGATCTGAAACAGACAATTTTCAGATAATGGAATTGAAACTATTTCTGCTCATATGAAAGGGTGTTCCAAATCACTATTGATCAGAGAAATGCAAATTAAGACAACTCTGAGATACCACTACACACCACTCAGATTGGCTAAGATCACAGAAAAAATAATGATGAATGTTGGAGGGGATGTGGGAAAACTGGGACACTGATGCATTGTTGGTGGAATTGTGAACAATTCCAACCATTCTGGAGAGCAATTTGTAATTATGCCCCAAAAGTTATCAAACTGTGCATACCCTTTGATCCAGCAGTGTTACTACTGGGCTTATATCACAAAGAGATATTAAGAAAGGGAAAGGGATATGTATATGGCAAAATGTTTGTGTCCGCCCTTTTTGTAATGGCTAAAAACTGGAAAATGAGTGGATGCCCATCAATTGAAGAATGATTGGGTAAATTGTGGTAGATGAATATTATGGAATATTATTGTTCTGTAAGAAATAAACAGCAGGATGAATATAGAGAGGCTTGGAAAGCTTATACGACCTGATACTGAGTGAAATGAGCAGAACCAAGAGATTATACACCTCAACAACAATACTGTATGAGGATGTATTCTGATGGAAGTAGCTATTTTCGACAAAGAGAATATCTAATTCAGTTCCAATTGATCAATTATGGACAGAATCAGCTACACCCAAAGAAGGAACACTGGGAAATAAATGTGGATTACTTGCATTTTTGTTTTTCTTCCCAGGTAATTTTTACCTTCTGAATCCAATTCTTCTTGTGAAACAAGAGAACTGTACAGATCTGCACATATATATTGTATCTGGGATATACTTTAACATATTTAACATGTATAAGACTGCCAGTCATCTAGAAGTGGGGGTGGAGGGATGGAAGGGGAAAGTCAGAAGAGAAGTGAGTGCAAGGGACAATGTTGTCAAAAATTACCCAGGCATATGTTCTGTCAATAAAAAGCTATAATTAAAAAATAATTCTCTTATAATAATATCAAGTAAGGAATAAAACATTGATATGCACACTCACCTAACATGTTTGAAGATGTGAGGAACAAATAATTTAAAATAATTCCTTTAGGTGGCAAAGTAACCTAGGCCAGAAGTATCAGTCATAACTGTAATCAGCCCACAATATTCCTAAGGGCTACTTGAATCAGATTAAAATGTAATTAGAACATATTTCATAAAATAAACCAAAATACAATAAAACAACGAAAATGTTCATATGTGGTTTTCTAAATAAAAATGCATTTTGTGATGATCCCTGTTTCTATTTGAGTTAAACACGACCTAGATCCTATTTGGTTTTTTTTTGTTTTTGTTTTTGTTTTCACCAGCTGAAATTGTGCTGTTTGCAAGCAGCCTCTGAACATTAAAAATCCTCCTTAAATGAGAGCCATACGACTATACTCCAGAATAAAATTTTCAATAGATGGACAGAGAACAAATACCTGCATAAATCTACTAGAGCATACATCTTGAAATGATACCACTGAAAGATACCATTGAAAGACATTGGATTGGGCCAGAATTGAAAAATGAAGCACACAGAATTTTTGTGACATTTTCCAGTGCTTGTGAGGACCTTATGTCAAAACAAAGGCTAGCTTTCTATAATAAAATATTTTCCTATGAAGTAGTCATGTGTCACAATGTACAGGTTGCCAAATTGTGAGTGAAGAAGACCTGAGTTCAAAACCAATTTCAAACACATATTAGCTGTGAGATCTTAGGCAAGTCATTTAACTTTTGCCTGCCTCAATTTCCTCAACTCTTCAGCTGGAATAATAATAATAATAATAAATAATAATATAACAGTACCTATTTCCTAAGGTGATTGTGAAGAATAAATGAGATATTTGTAAAACATACAGCACAGTACCTGCCACATAGTGGGCATAGTAGGCACTTAATAAATGCTTGCTCCCTTCTTATTCACAGTGCTGTTATTTACCAGGAATACTGTAATATCTTAAAAAGTAAATCTCTCTGTTAACCAACAAAATACTTTTAAGCATTGACTATGATTAACCAGACCCAAAATTAAAGTTGTAGACCCAAAAGGCAAGAGAGAGGTCCATGATGAAGCAAGTCTCCACCTCAAATTCTGGAGTTGAGGTATATAATATATCAGTCATCAAAGAAGTATATAATTGGAAGAGGTGGATGTGCCATAGAGTGATGGCAAGAGATAATGAATAAACAGCTGAAGAATGCCCCATGGTTTATACAGTACTAAGAATCTTAAAGGGACACATACTGGACCTTTGCATGCCTTTGAAAGATTAATGAGAAACATTAAGAGGAATCTATAGGGTTAGGCTGAAGTATGAATATTTGGAGAGTATCCCCAATGATGTTAAGATCTATCTTACAAGACATTGAGAATAGACTCAGCTGCTAAATCTGCAGTTTTCCCACTCAAATATTGTATAATTTTCCCTTACCCTGCTACCAGTAGTCCTTTGAAACACTGAGCTCTACTATTAATCTGCAGTCTAGGTATTGACAAAAACTTTTTTTTAAATCTATTAGTTTTTCACTTGAAGAGTAGAATTCACATCCTTATACAGCTGTGAAAGACAAAGACAAATAGTCTGACATGTACCCTAAATTTTAGAAGACAGATTTTTAAAAATACTTTTAGAGGAAAGATAGATAAAAATCCCATGGATTAAAATTGTATAGAGGGAGTTAAACCAAGAGATACAGGAAATTCTTAAAAATGAAACTCTAAATACATAAAGATAAACAATCCATATAAGAGAGAAAAACGGGAATTGTCTGAAGAGAAACTTAGAGTTACAGAAAAATCAGCAACCAACTTACTTTAAAAAAAAAAAAGATATGTAGGAAAGAAGACACAATGGCAGGATAAATTCAGCATGACATAATAGTCTAGAAATCATCTCAGAATGCTAAAGCCAATAATTAGGTTAGGCTGCTAAGAAATGCTAAGAAGAATAAAGAAGCATTTTGTGTGTGTGTGTGTGTGTGTGTGTGTGTGTGTGTATGTGTATTTGTTACTGTAGGGAAAGGAGGAAAGTTAAAAAAGGATAGGACTAGTTTCCAGTTTTGCACTGAGCTCAGAATAATTGACAATAGAAAGAAGGCAAAGCATAGGTTTTTTTCTTATTTATTTATTTTCTTTGGTTCCCTTCTATTTTCTTTACTAAGGGGAAAAACCATTCAGTTAGAAATAATAGAACAAAAAGACTAATGGAATTTTGATATATGCAACATAAAAGCACTTCGTTTTCCATGCTGAATTCAAGTCACCTAATCCAGGTGAACTAAAACCTTGATTTTTCAGTAATTTTTAAAGGATTGTAAAATTCTAATGACTTGAAGAACAAATGTTCCAATTTGCAAAAAAAAAAAAATTGAAAGATTGTAATTTGCAAACTTTAGACCAATGAGCTTGATATGATTGGGGGGGGGGGGGGGGGGGGGGGGAGGAAGCTAGAATATATTATTAATGAGATGATTAGTTGTGAATACCGCGTATTTTAAAATCAGCCGGAGTCAGGAATTCAGGTTAGGGGAAAATCGTCAGTCTTTATTCTCAGTGAAGAAAGATCGGAGGTGGAAGAGAATGGGCAATAGCAATGTGTGCAGCTGAGTCAAGAAGCTAGTTAGACCAGCAGCCACATGACCAGCAGCTAGGAGTATGGAACCCAGGCCAATCTCTCCCAGCTTCTCTTCCTGTCTCTCTCTGCCTCCACCCACCAAAATCGTCATTTTGTATATAACACATCAGGACTTGCATGGAGAGTGGGCAGGGACCATTCTTTATCCAATCATGTATATTAATAGAGTATACTCCAATTACTATTTAGCCTCACGTACTTGGGATCTCAGTGCATCAACTCAAACCTCAGCCCATTATAATTAGTCCCTATGCAGAAAAGGAATCAGAGATCACAAAAATAAATGTGGATTTATCAAAAATAAGTCATGACAAAATAACCATATTTTTTGACAAGGTAACTAAGCTTGTATATCAGAGAAATACTATAGAAATTGTTTGCCTATATTTAGAGCACATATTGAATAAAGGACCACATAATTATTTTGAAAATATGATAGAGACATAGTTACGAGTTAAATGACTATACAATTCCAAAGATTCCATGCTGTAATATCTAAAAAAATTAATCTCTCACTCAACTAGTTAATATATTGAAGTATTTATCATGCTGTATCAGACATAGAATTAACGTTGCAGGTCACCCAAAAAACAAGAGAGAAGTAGTTTTGGGGAGAAAAAGAATTCTGGCAATTTTAGTGGACTATAAACTCAAATAATCTACAGAAGCTTGCATCTGACAATTTTACCAAGGAATCCATATCTTGTTCTGGTATTGAAAGTTCTCATTTCATGCCAATCTATCTTTATTTCTGGGTAGTAGGTTAGAATACTCTACAGATATAAAGTTAACTCTTCTTTTGACTTAGGCTCAATTACTAAATATCTAGTTATCTAGTTATCTTAGTTATCTAGACTAAGTCCCACAAAGGTTCAATCTATATATTTCCTAATGGACAAATAATTTAAAACCATGGATATGTAATGGATGATTCTCATTTGAACTCTTTAAACCAACTGCCTTGTTTCCTAGTTTTAAATATTGTGCACCACATCACACCACCCACAAAATTTTGGCTCCCAGTCTGAAAAACATTCTAGGGAACATGGGAACTCTCAGAATACTTGCAGAGCTAGAATGACTGACACCCACTGGGTCCAATTTACATTTCACACCTTTTCTGGCCTGGTTGATGGCTCTACTTCCCTCCATGTTCACAGATTGATGACTCATTCCCAGTTGGTTCTCACTCCCAAGGGAATTAATTTTTTTACTCTTAAATTCCTTCTAACAATATTAGAATATTGTTATATTATAGAATAGAATAGAATCTTTAATAGTTTAAAAAAACTATTCTAATACTTTATAAAAATATAAATTTTCATCCAAATTGTTGAAATAACTTCTTACTAAACAGATCTAACAGCAAAAAATCTTACAAACTTGAGATTTTTTTTTTTATCTTGTCAGAGTAAGACCAATAAAACAAATTCATGAGCATACATGCATGTACACACACCCTTTCTTAAAAGCAAAGTTGTATGTCAGTTGAATAGAACTGAAATATATTTCAACATATAATAAATATATTACATATTATAATAATTAGTTTATTATTGTTTAATAACATGATTATTATAAATATTTATTATAATAAATAAATATATAATATTAATAAAATAGGATATTTCAGACACATTTTACCTCAACCATTAATACAAACTACATATGATATTTTACTAGAAAAATCTTAACAATCATTCACACAAAGAAATCATACATATGTAAAAGGTATAGGAAAGGATTTTATTGTACTAGTAGTTCCATTGATACAATCAATGTAATTGTATTGTTTTACAATTTTTTACAATGTTTTACACAACAAATTTTGCATCAACTCCAATCCAGCATCATGAAAACTTTCAACCTCAAGATCTTAGTTCTACAAATGATACAATTCCACTAGTTCTATTTACCATTTCTTGCTCCTCTCATTCCTTTCACAAAATTCTTGTTTGGGAGTCTTTCAAATCAAATATATGCCTAACATAAAACAGTAAAAATGGGAGGGGAAGTCACATTACTTTACCTTTTTTATGATCATTTTGTCTTTATGATAGTTTTGAGGTTCTGTGGAATGTCTCTTTTTTCTTATTTAATTTCTTGGAGTTCCCCAATATTCTTTCAGATATCCATGGAAAATGAATCATTGACCTTAGTTCACATAATTTATACTTTTCCACACTTTTTTCAATGAGTATTACACTTATGCTACCATATTCCCTGATAAAGTCAATCAACCCCACATTCATGGGATAGACTTCTCTGATATAATCAAATTCTCATATAATTAAATTCAACAACATTTATTTAGTACATAGGTGAATAAGTGATTTTGCTAAATAGTAGATGGGGAGTAAAGATTTTTTTTTAATGTGGAAATTGTCCTCAAAGAGCCTGCAATGTAATAGCTGATATAAATATAAATAAGCTTCATACAAAACAGAACACATTTAGAATATGAGAAATAAAAATAAAGAGAAGTTCAATATGACTGGACAGTATACACAGTACCAGATTGGTGGGGTGTGGGTAAATGATTAGTGAGAAAAGCAATAATCAGAGGCTGGAAAGATAGGTTAGAGTCAAATTATGAAGGACTTTAAAAAGTACAGAACAGAATTAATATTTTATCTTAGAGGCAAGAAGGACCTACTGTAGAAATTTGTTTAGAGAGTGACATTATATCTGTTTAAAGAAAACTTCTTTATCAATAGAATGTAGGGATGCGGCAGAATAAGGAGAGACGTTAGTTAAGAGAACAATTAGGAAGTATTGCAATAAATAATCTAGTGATGAGATGATGAAGGCTTCAATTAAGGTAGTAGGTGTGTGAGAAAAAAAAAGGGCTGTTATATGACATGTTGTAGATATAAAACAAGATTTGACAATAAATGGAAGTTTAAGGGAACATCAATGATGTTCCCTTAACAATGAATATGTTTGATTCACTAAATAAAAAATTAGGAGTTAGGAGAAAGGAATAAGGTGACCTGAAAAGAAAAAAAATGATGGGGATTTTGGTAAAAGATAGCTCCTGTCTTTGGGATTAGTCAAACAATTCTGAATGACTGAAATCTGAAGAATGATGGATTGTTGATTTAAGATAGGGAGTCTAAAAGTGACAGGGGAGAACAAGAAATATTCCAACATCCATTTCACAAAGTGTGTGTGTGTGTGTGTGTGTGTGTGTGTGTGTGTCGTGGTATGTTGCTAAGGAGGAGAGAGAAGAAGCTAAGTCATGTACAGATCCCAGTATCTGTGAAATTATGTTTGAAAATTATCATGTTCCCCTCCAGTTTTTTAACATATAATTGGGGGGAAATTTTATATATATAATATATATGTAGGTATGTATTACATGTATACAAACATACACACACACATACACATACATATACTCTTCCTGGCTCAATAGAGGATTGCCTCTTCAGAAATTATTTCTCTCTTTTGACAATTTTCAACAAGTACAATTTGTCTTGTATTTCTTTCTTTTTACTGATTTACTGACCTTTCACTTTCAATATCAGAGATTCTCTCCAGGATCCCTGTGTTTTTTCATTTTACATGATATGCAGTTGAGTTAAACATTAAGTCCTTAGCAATGGTGGGGATTGCTTTCTTTTAGAACTGAAAAAGTTCATGCCTCTATATTGGTGACATTCTCCTGGTGACAGATGACTTAAATTCACGTTTACATTTTTTCTCTGACACTTACTACCTATTTAACTTTGGTTGACCCACCTAAAATCTGTGGGCCTCAGTCTCCTCAACTATAACACGAAGGAGTTGGGCTACATGATCTCTCCTGAAGTGTCTCCTATTTCAAGATTCAGGATTTTTAATATCTTTCATTTACACCTAGATGTAAAAACTTGAATATGTTTTACCATTTCTGCTGTTATTCCTCCCTCTTATAAGTTCTATTTGAAGGCACTTGGCTCCTGTAGCTGCTACAAGGAGAATCTCTCATAAAGTAATAGTTATGATAATAACATCAATACATTGTCCAACCTCATTTTCTATTCAAAGCTTCTGGAAGCATTGTGTTAATAATGATGTTACTATTCATAATTCTATTTCAATCTCCAATCAAGATTAATATTTTAAGGAAGGATTCTGGAAAGATAGCAGATTAGGTTAGTAAATTTCAGGCTCTTCAAATAGAACATATATAGTACAAATAGAAAAAATTTGAACCTCAAGGTGAACATAGATTGATGGAAAATCTAGAAGACTGGGGTCCTCTAGGTACAATCCAAGATTTGAAGACCCTGGACTGGGGATTAATTTGTGTGAAGTGCAAATACCTTCAAGCTAGCTCTTCAGAAATATCAACCGGGGAGCCCTAGGGCTAGTTGAGTGTGGCTGGAACCTCAGCAGGGACCACAGAAATTTTCATCTCCCCAAAAGTGTGAGTAGTCCTGGTATGAATTCAGGAAGACTAAGTGAACCTTGGCTTATTAGGAATGCCAGGGTCAACTCCACTGCAAAGATTTGGCCCTGAGCAAAAAAGAACCAGCCCACCTGTGAGGACAAAGGTTGTGAGGAAGGGTGCTGCTGGCTGTTAGGACTTGGATGAGAGTGGAGCTTTGGTTTGGGGTTCCAAGTCAAAGGGTAGAGCTGAAGTGAAGCTTGAGGTACTACCCCCCTATCTCACAATTAGAGTTGTTTATACTAATATCTTTTTTTAAAGAATGAATTGACAAAGAATTTTAATTACCACCATAGAAATTTAATATGGGAAAGGGAAGGTTGGAGTTCATTTTCAGAGGAGGACATTGAAGTAAAAAAAGCTTGTACTCTAAAGAGTAATGGTTCTCTGTCTAGAGTGAATTTGTAGAAGAACTCAAAAAAGAATTTAGAAATCAAATGAAAGACATTGAGGAAAAAGGAAAAGTTGAAAATAAAAACAATTCAAGAAAAACTAGAAGGTTATGAAAAAAAATTAACCAATTAGAAAAGGAGATACAGAATCTCAAAAATGAAAATAACTCTGAAAATTAACATCGGACAAGGGGAAGCTAGTGAAGCCATAGGAGACCAAAAATAGCAAAACAGATACTAAAGAATGAAAAAGAAAACAGAATGTGAAACATAAGAAAACTAATACATCTGTAGAACAGATCAAGAAGAGAAATTATAAGAATAATTGGGCTGTCTGAAAGCTGTCACCAAAAAAAGAGAATTTTGACACAATAATGCAAGAAACAACCCAAGAAAATTGTCCTGAAGTTATAAGGGGAAAGTAGAAATAGAAAAACATACATTGATCACCACCTGAATGAGATCCTTTTTGGAAAACACATTAGGAATATTATTGCCAAATTTTGAGATCAAAGAGAAAATTTTGTAAGAAACAAACAAACAAAAAACAATTCAAATATGCTAGAGCTAAAATTAGCATTGTATAGAACTTAATCAGCAACTACAATGAAATGAAAATCTTGGAATTATATTTGCTGACAATCAAAAGCTCTAGGCCTGCATCCAAATATCATATCTAGCAAAATTATGTATAATATTGAATGAATGAGAAAATGGAGATTTTCTGGACTTTTCAGTCAAACCCAAACTTAATAGAACATTTGACTTATAAGAGTCAATATCAAAGATCAATTTCAAGAAACTCAATGGGGACAAATTGTTTATATTTTTTAACATGAAAAACCTATACCTATATTTCAGATTGACATCAACAACAGCATAGCTCAAAAGAGAGATTGGGACAGAGTTAAGATAAAAACAATAATCATCATATAAATGAGGTGCAGAGAAAGGACAAGCACAGAGGCATTAGAAGGGGGAAGAGGACTTGTAGTTCTGAAAAATCTATTCACATTGAGAATGGGTTAAATAGATACTATATATATGTATATATATTTGCAACGTATGCTAATAGAGTCATTGTCGAATAGATAATTAACCTTAAGTGCTCAGTTGTCTGATTCAAGGCCATCTTTTCATAGCCTTTACAAAAGGTACCCTCCAAAATTTATTTTTAAAAAATGTGAGGAGGGATGGGTGGATGGGGAAGTGAAGGGTGAGGTACAAAGATAAGGGAGGGACCCATGGATGTGGGGAGATTAATTAATAGCAAAGCAAATTAAAGACTTGAATTAAGTAAAGAGTCAGCAGAACTATGAAAAATATATGTGTGTGTTGGGGGAGAGGGAGGAGGACATTGTGTATGTGTATGTATGTATGTGTATGTATATAGTTATATATGTATACACATATTCTTTCTTAATAATAGCCTTCTTAAGAGTGGTGGAGGGGATGAAAAGAGAAAAAAAATGAAAAAAGGTGTGCAGCAAAGAACAAAAAAAACAATTTATAAGGAAGTAAAGAAAAGATGGACATTAATGATTATAATTATTCTACTAATATATGTATATTTATATATATATATATATACATAATTTTTATTTCTTGAACTAGTCATTTATTGTATTTTGAATCCTTCCTGATGTTCTGCTGGGTACATGACAATGTTCTCATTTATTTAAAAAATGCATAATTAGAAAGATCAATATTTTATTACTATAGTAGCAGAAAACACTATTTCACACTAATAAAGAGTTATAATGGTTATTAAAAGTTATCATGTTGGCTTATGCATCAGAAAATGGTTTATTTTCACCTGTAGCAAAACATAGTTTCAAGCGATTGTTTCACCACACTATCATAAAACAAGCATATTAACTGTTTTCATTTAGATAAAAAAACTAAATATATTATACATGGCTATGGAAAATATGTTCCTGAAGCATTCACATTTAGAAACATCTAGATTTTTAAAATATTGAAATGATTTCTGGTCAAGTAATCAATTGACTATGTAGTAAGTCTTTATTCTCTTTTATTTTATTTGCAGGATAGATATTTTTAAAAGTGGAAAATGAAAATAGTTTATAAATGTATTATACATAATTCTTTATTTCATTGAATATAATATCAGAACCTTGCAATGATTTATTTAAAATAGTCAGGTTTTCAAAAATGTTCACTAAATGTGCAAGTTTCATAAATTTTTAAATTATAAATTTAATTTGCTTCACTTTTCCTATTGTCACACACACACTGACCATTTCATGTTTTAGCTAAAATACACTTCAAGATATTTTATTGTAAGAAAGCTTGAATTTTTTTCATAATAAAAAATTATCCTAACTGTTCCTTTCACAGAGTAGCTCATAATAAGAGTTTGCTGAATTGAATCAAATTAACCATTTAAGTCCAACACAGATTGTTTTTTGTTTGCTGGGTTTTTTTTTTTTTTTTTGCTGAAGCATTTAGGGTTAAGTGACTTGTCTAGGGTCATACAGCTAGAAAGTGTTAAGTGTCTGAAGCCAGATTTGAACTCAGGTTCTTCTGACTTCAGGGTTGGTACTCTATCTACCACACCATCTAGCTGTCCCACAAAGATTGTTTAGCCTCAAATTTACATAGTTTGTGTTTTAATGGAGCATGCAATGTGATTTAGTTTGACAATGGCAAATGATGCTGGTGTTAAGCTCTGGCATACATAAATCAAACTATTAAATAGTCATTGTTCTGTATTGATATTTAGGGTACTGCCACTTGCCATTTTAATTTCAATGTTGTTACTTTGATTTGAACTTAGTTTTCAATTTGTAAAAATAATTTTATGTTAAACAAATTGACTTCTAACATAGAAAAAAAATACAAATGCATTCTATGAGGTAAACATGATCCTCATTCCCAAATCAAGAAGAAATAAAGCAGCTATCACTAAAATGGATATTAGGTAAAATTTAATAGAGTTTCAAAATTTTATCCCTAAAATTATTCATTGTAATGATGCAAGGAATTGAAAAATGGATCAATATTCAGAAAGTAGCATATAAAATAATAGTCAACCCACAAAAAAACTAAGTGATTATATGTCTAGATATAACAACATATTCAGTAAAAATATAGTTTAGATTTATATTAAAAACTAAATATCACAAGAACAAAAAAAAAGTCTTTAACACTTAAAAGACTGAAGTATTAAATACCTCAAACAACCAAATTGAGTCACATGATACATTTAGTTCATATAGATATAATAACATATTTATTTCTTTTGTTAATTGAAAAGTCTTAGGTGACTAATGAATATTAATAACAAATAACAAATTAATAACAAAAATACATTACAATAATAACAAATAAAATCATGAGGCATGAAGTAGAAATAACTATACTTTTTCTAGTTTCAAGTAATGAAAATACATATTTTTGAGATAATTGATATCCCTGGGATCTAAAATTAATCATAATGCAGAGTCTCTGAAAGCTAAGATTAAAGGATTAAAAGTGAAATAAAGATTTAGAGCTGGAATCTAGATGGCACCATTACTAATGTCATTTGTACTATATAATATAGTACTATATACAGAATATCAATTCTGTATATAATATATATAGTACTATAAATACTCAGGATAAGAAAAAAAGTAAATTAAATGAATATTATGTCAAAACGGAGACGAAATTATCTTTATTGGTATGATAATTCATCTAGAAAATGCTATAAAATCAACAAAAATTAAGTGGGAAAAATTATGACTTTAGCAAAATGACATGTTACAAAATAAATTCACTAAATCTTTAGCGGTTCTATATATTATTACAAAAGCCAGGAACAAGAAAAGGAGGAATGGCTCTTATTTTAACAAGAAAGATGAATTAAATATCATGAAGTAACATACTAAGACATGCATAAGACTTACATAAATACACATTCAGAACATTTTTCACAAAAATAAAATAAACAGGTTGATGGGAGAATACTTAATATTTGATTTAGTATGCCCTATGGATATCCAAAGGAAGTTTTTGAAAGCAAAATGGCATTACATATTTAACTTGTAGTCAAATTAGATACTTAGTAAGTAGGCAGCTGATACTTTCATCAAAGATTTGCATCTTGAAGGTTAATCAAGATTAAAATGTTTCTATATGTCCCACTTCAATCTTCTGCCTTTAGCTAATTCTCTCTCTCTCTCTCTCTCTCTCTCTCTCTCTCTCTCTCTCTCTCTCTCTTTTCCCACTGTTGTATACTTTTGATGTACAGTAGAAACATCATTGGCTTTGGAATCAAGATACCCACCCCAGAGCTAAATCTTATCTCTATCATTTAGTCTCTTTTTGAATTTGGGTGATCCCTTTTGCTTTTCAGAGTCTTTATCTCTTCCTTGCCCATTACTAGATGGTCAGCAACACCTGGTTTTTGGAAAAAGCAGGAAATCCATCAATCCTCCCCTGTTCAGACAAACCCATACTATTTGTTAGATGAAAGTTTGTGAAGTGAAAGTTATTGAGAATTAGTTTGTTTCTCACAAGGGCTGCTGTTTATTGATTCAGCAGAATTAGCCCAAAGATGTTTTATTTCACTGAAGACCAACCTCCACCTCTAGAAGTCTTGTTCATTTTGAGACAATATTCTGTTTGTGAAAGAAGTTTGGAGAGCCTGCAGATTTCTGACCCACTCTGCCATCTTCCCAGAATCCTATAGAGCCTCTGATTCTTTATCTGTAAATCCAAGGGGCTAGAAAAGGCTCCCCTAATATTCATTCCAACTCTAAACCTGATCCTATAACCCTATGATTTATGACTGAATCACTTAAAATTAGTGGCTTAAAAAAAGAATATGAACAAACATTGATCATTATTAGGGAACAAATGAAGTATATACCTATATGTAACCTACTATTTATGACTCCTCCAGTTTGGATGTAGCTTGAAGAGATACATCAGCAGTTAGCTATGCTTATAAAAATACAGTGACTAGAGACAGCTAACTGATGCTGTGGATAGAGCACTAACTTTGGAGTCAGGAAGATCTGAATTCAAATATGACTTCAGACACCTGACACTGGCTATGTGACCCTAGGCAAGGCATTTAACCTTAACTGACTCTCCTTCAATATTTTAAAAATAATAATCATTTTCAAAGTACAGTGACTAACACAACAGCAAGAGTATTACAAAGCTTTAATCCTCACCCATAATTACAGAGATACACAAATGCAAATTTACTGTATGTTCTGTATACTTTGGCAGCAAAATCACCCAACATCTGTCTCTTTTTTGGTTGTGCTTCCCAGGAGTAACTGTGGTTCTTATGAACATTTCGCATGTGTTATTAGTAAAAGCAGCAAAATACTCTCAGCTATGTCTTAAAGTTGTGTACAAGTATTTGGGTTGGTTCTTCTATTTTATCCTTCCCCAGAATTTAAGCATTAAGAAATGGTGATGATTTGACTGTTAATGAGAAAGAATGAAGTTTTATTTTGTAATGATATTAAAAAAAACAACTAAATTTTCAGTAAAACTTAAGAATTGAGATTATTGTTTTTATAGAAAAAAAGTAAATGAGCTGTGGTTACCTTAATGAAAAAAATCTCTACAATAGTTATCATTGACAATGCTATGAATCACCTATAAAGTACTATAAACATTTTGAATATTAATAATAATAATAAAGGTAACAAAATGTAGAAGATAAAGAGATGGCCTTGGAATCAGGAAGACAAATTCAAATATTGCTTCAGACACATAATAACTCTATTATCCTAGGCAAGCCATTGAATTTTTTTTTCCTGAGGCAATTGGGGTTAAGTAACTGGCCTAGTGTCATACAGTTAGGAAGTGTTTAGTTCCTGAGACCAGATTTGAATTCAGGTGCTCCTGACTTCAGGGCTGGTGCTCTAGCCACTGAACCATCTAGTTGCCCCTAGCCATTGAATCTTACATTGCTTTGCTGGGAAGAAAGTTTCTACACCAGGGTTTTTAGGTCAATGAAAACATCAATCTGGGAAAAAACACTTATATCTATGTGAATAATTAAAATCTAGTTAATGTGCTTTTTTTATTTTCAAAAAGATGAGGAATCTATACAATCTTTTGAAACCTAATGGAATGAATTAACAAATTGTTGTTGTTTGTAATTCATTTTCAAAAACAACCAGTAGAATCATGGGTGATATCTTGACTTGGACCTAAATTGGATTTAAGTGAGGCAAGGTTGCTCAAAATTGTCAGCCTCATTCTTTTTCCAGAAGTCCAATGGCAAGACAAAAGTTTGGATGGATGACAATGGTCCCTGATATAGTGAATGTCCCCAGTGTTTTCAATGTCTGACCAAGTTCTAAGTATTTTCTATTTAAGCTCGTGTTTCAACTGCCTTCGTGGTCTTTGAAACACAATGTTCTGATCTGCTTATATTGCAAGGAAGGTTTTCACATACTTGGAATGGAAATGCCTCTAACTCACTCATGGGCTGAGGCCAATCAGCTACTCTTACTCTGATTTAGCCTGTCTCCTGTAGAGGGCTGAAACTCCAAAAAGGTATGCTTGAATCAGACAACTAAGCACTTAAGGCTAATTACCTATTAGATGTGAGATAGCATATATCTGGATAAATGGCTCTTCTCACCTTTGGTGCTTGCTGAATGTTTGATGTTAAGATAATCATAGACA
Organism: Sarcophilus harrisii; assembly: GCF_902635505.1. Lineage (NCBI taxonomy): Eukaryota > Metazoa > Chordata > Mammalia > Dasyuromorphia > Dasyuridae > Sarcophilus > Sarcophilus harrisii. Next base: position 158,745,366 of record NC_045428.1, on the reverse strand, counting down.
AGGATTGGAGGGCAGAAGGAGAGAGGTCAGAGTGACTTGGTGGCAGGACAAGGAGGAAAGAGGTTGGTGACTTGACTCCAGAATTCAGGATTTTGCTTGTTTGCCTCCTTCATTTCTCCCCCTAAAGACTAAGGACTTTAATTCATCCTGACTCTGGCTGACCCCACGGTCCCCCAGGAAATTAATCTGTACTTTACAATTTACCAAGAGGATTTTCTGGTGATATGGCTGCTGTATATGCTTCTTGGAGTCATGAGTGAGGACACCAAAGGTGAATGAGAAGTCCTGAAAAGGCCTGGGCAAGTCCTCTCAATAGAAGAGCTAACCTTCCCTGTATGCACTGAGAGACTATGTCTAGCATTAGATAAGATACAATAAACTTAAGTTTTTATATGGTGATATTTGTAGGAAAAAAAAAGTTCCATTATCTGTTATGTGCATGCTTAAATTCATTCAAATGCATCCTATTACATACTATTTCTTTTTTTTAAAAAATCATTATTCAATTTTATTTTAAATTTATGGAATAAAGCAAGCATTTCTATAATAGTAAAGTTAAAAATAAAGGTTATTGTACATGAAAATGCAAATATACTATGAAAGAAAGATTTGTTATTCCTTTCAAATATACAACTAAATTATGATATAATTTTCTTTTTTCTCTACCCCCATCCCAAGATGACTGCCATTAGACACAAATAGATATATATGTGTAAAATTATTCAATGCATACTTATATTTATCAATTCTTATGGTTGCAGATAACTTCTTTCTTCAAATGTCCTTTATAGTTAATTTGGGAATTTATAGTAGTCAAATAATATATTCATTCAAAGACATTCTTAAAACAATATTCTGTATTGTTGTTTATAATGTTCTCTTGCTTCTGTTCATTATACTCTTATTATTTCATGGAAGTCTATCCATGTTTTTCTAAAACCATTGAGCTCATCATTTTTTTTAATAGCACAGTAGTATTCCATCATAAACACATACCACAACTTGTTTAGCCATTGCCCAATAATCCTCTTTTAGTAATGTCTCTATTACACTACTTTGCTGGAATCTTTAAATATCTTTCACAGAAGGTTTGTAAAGTTGTCAGAACTGTCTTGGATCATTGCAATACTCAGAAAAATTGACATTCACAGTTTATATTTATACAGAATTGCTGTTACTATGTTTTACTGATTTTGCTACTTTACTCTGCATCAGTTCATGTAAGTCTTCCTAGGTTTTCCTGAAACCATTCTGTTTGTCATTTCTAAGTGCAAAAGAGTATGCCATCACAATCATATGCTACAACTTATTCAAGCATTATTCAATTAATGGGCATCCCTATAATCTCTAGTTCTTTGCTACCACAAAGATAGCTGTTATAAACATTTTAGAACATGTAGATTCTTTTCCTTTTCCCCCAATTACTTTCAAAAATAGACCAAAAAATAGACCACATTTCTTATAATTTCATTCCCTACTTCTATAATAGATGACCATTAGTGCAATTAAGGTTTAAAATGTTTTGAGGGTCAATGATTTCTAGATCCATTGTCTACTTTTTCATCCTTTAAAAAATTAATTTTGAAAATACTCACTGACTTGCTATTTTCTATTAAAGCAGCAAAGTGATGAATGACAAGTATCATTAACTTGAACAGATGCTAAATGAATGGAACTGCTGAAGAATAAAAACAAATAACTATTTAGAATACATAGTTATTGATGTAAAAGAAACTAGGTTGCATAGTGAATAAAATGCTGAATCTGAAGTCAAGAAGACATCTTCCCAAGTTCAAATCAGTCGTCAGACACTTATTAGCTGTGTGACAGTGGTCAAATAATTTATTTCTGTTTGTCACAGTTTTCTCATCTCTAAAATAAGCTGAAGAAGAAGATGGCAAACTACCCCAGTATCTTTGCCTAAAAATACCAAATGGGATCACAAAAGGTTAAACATTGTTATATCAAGTTATGCCAGGAAATTAAACTGGGTTGATTTTTATTGCTGTGATTGAAAAGAGGTTCTCAGGATAACTAAGGCCAAAATATAAGAGTCACTTTGAGTTAATTGGTAGAGCTGAAGTAGAACAGTAATGTAATATTTTCAATATAACAAAGCAAACTTTAAATCATATATGCATTAAAGCTTTTCCATTGTTTTTGGAATTAATCTTAAATTGCAGGAAGCACCATTATTGAGACTGAAAATAATTTTAAAATTAAATTAAAATAATATTTCATCTTTTCAAAATCATCTTTTATAAGAAAAAAAATAAAGAGGGAGGATGAAGATCTCCTGGGGGAAAATAGATCTAATTTTACAAAACAGCAAATGTATAGATGTATTTTTACATTTCAACAATTTCAATGTCTTCATCAATTTGACTATGTTCTCATTCTCAGCTCTGACTAGGTCATCATAGCATAGGCAATTATCCTATTTTCTTCTCTATATTTTCCCCAGAGAACCACTCAATGTGAAACTGCCTTTCTCTGTGGCTTTTTACATTTTTGTAGTTATTAATGGAATAATTGGGTTATCATTCTGTGTCCTTGTTATTTTCTCTAAGCCAACAAATATTTCCAGTATTACATGTGATATGATAATATCTCTTATATGACATATTGAGCATGTAGGTCATCATTGGAAATGCACTAACATCCTCCATGGGCCTCTTCATTGATGTTCTGTTTATCCACAACTTTGATTTATCATGGATCATATAACATTCTGCAAATCACCACAATATATTGAAAAGCTATGTCTTTTAAATGGCTCACTGAATTTTTTTTCAAAGGATTTCTATTCTCCTTTATAGCTTCTATTCAATTCTGTGCCCAACTCATTTTTACAATCTACAGTACTTGAATTATAAACTAATATACCAGTTCAATGGATTGGTCATCTAATTGCACATTTGGTTCTTTTTTGTATGTTTTCAATATGGATTTTTTAAGTTAATAAATCTCACAGAGATGGTGAATCTCACTTATGAGAACCTATAAATCTGTGGCTTGATGAAATCTTTCATTTATTGAAAGGAAAATCTATAAGGAATTTTTTTATTTGTCCCATACATAAGATATCCCTCAGGATGACAATCAAGACCTTTGATTATGAGATGATTCAAATCAGTTCCAATTGTTCAGTGATGATGAGAGCTATCTATACCCAGAGAGAGGACTGTGGGAATTGAATGTGGACCACAACATAGCATTTTCACTCTTTCTGCTGTTGTTGCATTGCATTTTGTTTTCTTTGTCAAGTTTTTTTTTTTTCTTTTCCTTCTTGATCCAATTTTTCTGGTGCAGCAAGATAACTGTATAAATATGTATACATATATTGGATTTAACATATATTTTAACATATTTAACCTGCATTGGACTACCTGTAATCTGGAGTGGAGGTTGGGGGGAGGGGAAAATTTGGAACAGAAGGTTTTGCAAGGGTCAGTGTTGAAAAATTACCCATGCATATGTTTTGTAAATAAAAAGCTTCAATAAAATAAAAGACCTTTGATTAAAATATATCACTCAATTATATATTTTGCCATTATTAATCAAGTAGTCGTTGAACAGAGTCATCTTTTTCTTGTAATTTATAGAAATTCTTGCATATTCCTTCTGCATACATTGTTGGAGGTGATTTTTTTGGTTTGCATTCTGTTCTAAAAGGTCAAATGATTTTTATTTGTATCTAGCAAACAAGAAACACAGTGAAATTTTATATTCTCTAACTTTGCAAAAAATTTTTGACTCGGAAGAATTGGCCTGTTTGAAAGGAACTTTTTCTTTTATATTTTCATCTAGGATACCCTGGAAATACATATAACTCATTTATTCATTCAATTTTTTCATAACGATGAAAAAGAATATGAATGAAAAATTATTGGTGTAGTCTCAATCTTTTTAATATCCTCTCTTTTTTTTTCTATTCTTTTTGGTATCTCTTTTTCTGAGACATCTTGTGAAGTGATATTTCAATACTTTCAAGAGGGAATCTCATTAAGCAAGGATTTCTATGGTGGATACTTGGTCTATTGCACGTACATTTTTTCAATCCATATTCCTAAGAAGTATTTTTATTCAGATATTAGGGTATTGAAATCTTGGTTCCTTTTCATTGATAATGAAAAACAGGTCATTATTAAAATGCTGACACATTATTTCATTGTTAAATCTTTTTGTTTTGCTCTTGCCAATTTCATCTCTGAGAGTTCATAACACTTATTTAAAAAGTTTAATGAAACAAAAAAACATTGGGGATTACTATTAGAAAAGGTAAAGGAATAAATCTTCATTATATAGTGTTTGCTACATTCTGGTAAAGTATTAAATGTCTTATAAATATCTCATTTCATCCTCACAATAACTGTACTAGGTAGGTTTGGGTATTATCACCATTTGACAGGTAAGGAAATGGAGGTTTGCAGAGGTTGTGACTTGCCCAGAATTACATAATTTAGTAATTATTGCAAACTAGATTCAAACTCAAGTCTTCCTGACTCCAGACCTAGCACTCTATCAACTGTGTTATCTAGCTTCTTCAAAAAATAAAGTGGTAGATAAGAAGCAGATTTTGGAGTCAGTCTTGCCTATGACACATATTGACAGTGTTCTGGGATAAGTCACTCAACTTCTCCCTATCCCAGATAACTCCTTGAGATGTTACATTGTAGAAAATATGCTTTATGTAAACGTAGAGGGAGTTTTCACATTGGGTGTTCCCATTACACTAACAATAGTAACAAGCCTTGTGATTGAACTGATATAGTGAACTTCTAAATAGCTTCCAATGCAGTTCAACTTCTTCTGTATAACTTCCAGTTTTAGAGAGTTGCTTAGAGCCCTTTCTTAAACTGTGCTTTGTGACCCCATATGGGGTCTCATAACTGAATATGGGGGGGTCACTAAATTATGATTTATTATCAGTAAACATTTGATTTGTATGTCTGTTTTGTATACATATATACCTGGGGTCATATAAAAATTTCTCAGGCAAAAAGGGGTTGTTAGTGGAAAAGAATTAAGAAGCTTTGATCTAATCCAATCTTTCTCAGTTTAAAGATGTGGAGATAGAATATTAGTAAAGTTAAATGACTTGCTGAAGGTCACTCAAATAGTAGTAAGTAATAAATTTATTGACCATGACAATACATGAAACAAAGAAATCATTCTGGGTGACCTTTAGTCCTAGATAGCCCTATTTCAAAGAAAGTGAGTAATGATGAAAAAGGCAAAAGAATATGCTAAGAATCACATAATTATGGGGGAAGGGGTTTAATTCTATAACTATTAACTTTTGATACTTTAAATGAGATTCTCATCCTATAACATGCTGCCATTCTTCTAGAGATGCTGAATTATATTAATTTTTAAATCCCAACTTCTTGAACTGTAGTTTGTGACTCCAAATGGGATCTCATAACTGAATGTGGGGGTTATTAAATCATTATGTATTATCAGTAAATGTTTAGTTTATATACCTACTTTTTTATACCTACCTAAGGTTACATAACATTTCTGGGGAGAAAAGAGGTTGTGAGTAGAAAAAAAGTTTAAGAAGCCCTGGCTTAGAACACTGAGAGGTTAAGAAAAATAGAATACTGATACATTAAGAACTGTGCAGGATTTCTCAGCCAGGAAGTGTCACAGGTGAGACTTTAAACCAGGACTCCTTGGCTCTAATTTCAGATTTCTGTTCACTTCAATACTTTGTCTCTCTCATGAGCATATTACAGACAGATATGAAGAATATTTTCCTTTGAAAATTTATCTTTTACTAAATTATTTTAAGGTCAAAATGTTTCCCAAGGATTTAAGTGGCTTTCTTTCTCATTTGTTTGTACAGCAACATTTTATAGAGTGCTTAGCATGGTGCTGGCACATAGTAGGCACTTAGTAAATATGGATTAGGTAATTGATTAACAGATCATGAACTAGGAGCTACATATAGGCAGACTGTGATGAAAAAGATACATCCTTTAATACTATGCAATTAAATATAACTATTCCTTATCTTTAACTGAATTCTTTGTTGTCCAGTTGTTTCAAATGTGTGTGACTTTTTATTATTCCATTTTGGATTTTCTAGGCAAAAATACTGAAATGGTTTGCCTTTTTTTTTTCCACTTCATTTTACAGATGAGGAACCTGAGTCAAATGTAGTTAAGTGAATTTCCAAGCATAACATAGCTACTTGTAACTGCCTGAGGCCAGATTTGAATCTGGAAGATGTCTTCCTGACTCCAGATCCTATCCTCATTCACCTAGTTTTCCATAAATATTATTTATAAGATTACATAAAAGTTCTTTTACTCTTTACATAAAAGTATTATTTATATTAAAGTAATATGCATTACTTATTATATTATATATTACATATACATATATGTAATATACATTACTTATTTTTATTTCTATCCTTCCTTCACATTTTCTTCTACTTCTCCCGGCCTTTTTTCTTAGTCTTCATCATGATAGAATAACCAATTTGGTCACAAATAAAAACAATTCATTCTACAAAGAAAGTCAATCAGATTATTTTAGAATTCTAGAACTGACTAACTTAACTAAAACACTTAGATAGCTATCCCATGAAACCACACCAAGATTCAACAAAAATGACAGAAAAAATAATAGCTGAAGATGAAATTCTACCTGCGTCCAGTCTTCACAAATTTTCTTGTAGTTCTATAAAATAGATAAATAATTCACCACTCTTAAAGATTGCTTTCTGTGTTTCCATAAATATGATTATCTTAGACAATCATTTTTAGCAGGGCTTAGACAGAATTCAGATTAATTAAAACTCTAAGTAACATCTATTTTAGCCTTCTTCGTCTAGTTAAAACAATGTACATTTTCAGCAGCTGTAAAAAGAAAGTGTCAAAACAGAAGGAAATTTCAAAGATCTTAACACCATATTTTTGGAATAAACATTAAAAAATAGAATGGCAACAGAAATGAAAATAGATACAAAGGCAAATAAAAGAATATCTTTCCCTGTGGCTGAAGTATGATATTCATAGGCATTAGATTTTGAGGACCACAATTTTCAAGGAATTTTTTTTTTGCTTTTATAACTGACATTTTATTTTTACTATAATCTATTTAATTTTTACTATATTTCAAAATGTGTTTTCCCTCTTGCCCAGCAAAAAATCTTGGAGGCATATTCTCTTCACCTCAATCATAATTCTCTACATATGTGATCTATGCTTTCTACCAACAATTTTTACTATTCATCTTCAAAAACTAGAGTCTAAGTTCTATGTGTCTCTCCCCCATTTTATTCTTCCAATACTTTTATATCACAGTCAGATCCTACTTGTAGGACAAAAATGTGGAGCCATCTGTATAGATGAAATTTTGATTTATTACTTAGTGAAGAAAAGACTAAGTCATGACATGATAACAGTTTTCAAACATTATTAAAGTTTCAAGCAATAGGAAATGGATTTAGATTGCACTGGCAGAGACAGGCAAGATGGAAGGAAGAATTTCCTGACAATGATGTCAACTGGATATTAGAATGGGTGACTGAGGACAGTTATGGAGTCTACTTTTACTGGTGTTTAAATAAGGATGGATTCTCATTTGTGTCAGTCTAGGTGATATCCTGAAGGTAGATGGATTAGACAATCTGTGAAAAGCTTTTCTCTGTGAGTTTATGTTTTGCTTGTTATATTAATTTCCTCCAAGTAAGATATTTTCTTAACATGGATTTTTCGGTGGGAATCACAGGATGATGAGAATTCAGAGTTTTTGATTAATCCTGTTCATTAGTTTTGGTCTTTTATACAAGTTAGTTTTCTTTGTACAAGTAATTCGTTTTGAATGATTGATTTTTAAATTCAAAATCTTAACAACATATCACTGTGCAGTATTTTTGTTTAAGCTATTGATCTTATAAGATCAATAGCTTATAATTATTCAGCATATAACAGTTTATAAGACAATTCTGCATCATGATTTTAAAAAAATTCTCACATTAACCACATGGTGTAAGAAGAATAGATTGGTTTTATTATACCTATTTTACAAATGAGAAGGTTGAAGTTAAGTGCTTAGTGATTTGCAGATAGGAAATAAGTGTCAAAGGTAGGAGTTCATGAAAGGAGAGTATTCAAAGTTTGGGTCTTCTGACTGCAAATCCAGGACTATTGGTATTACAGTAGGTAAACAGCACAGTGTATTGGTATGAGTATTAGACTAGCAATCAAGTCTTTTGATTTGATTTGAATTATATCTCTTGAGTATTAGTTTTATAATCATGGATGTGTCATTTAATTTCTCTGAGTCCCTATTTCTTCATCTGTAAAATGCATCTAACACTACCTGTGGTATGTACAAGGTTGTTCTCAGACTCAAATGAAATAATGTAAATAATAGTAACAATTAGGATCAAATTTTTAATAAATAAATAATGATGTAAATAAAATAATGTAAAACACTTAAATGCTGATGTAAAGTCTACTATGTGCCAGATACTGACAGGAAAGGGAAAAAAAGAGCCTATGCTTTAATGGAGAAATAATTGATTATCTTCATTCATCACAATTTGTTTACTATTGGGTACCTACTTTGTTTCTAGATCTTTTCTACAATAATATGTGCTTCTCTAAATATTTTATACCTGTCCTTTCTCTCTGACTTTGTCTTCTGTGTATACCCTTATTAGTGATATTGCTGGGTCAATAATTCGACACTGTTCAGTAGGCCTTACTGAAGTTTTCAAATATCTCTGCTGTTGCCTTCTGAATATAAAGGAAATTATATGCATTCCCAGCTACCTTTATTTGTTTTTTTCCTGGCAAACAGCTGCATAGCTCCCAGACCTCCCTCTATCTTCACATTTTCATTTCATTTAGATTGGTAATTCTGTTTATTCTTACTAATTCCAAACAATCTTTGGTGCTGTAATCATACTGTACACAACAAAAACATTCTATCACTTCTCCACAACAGTCTCTATGAGGAAACTAAAATCAAAACAAGCATTTATAACACTAATCTCTTTGCTGCATCAATAAGAAAATGGTAGAGATATATTTTTGAAGGAAGGTAGATTTGTATAGTTTTACAATCCCTTAGAAAATTGAAAAGGAAAATAATTTCATTAGTTATTTTATTAGCAAGATACATTATAAAATCTTTAGCTGAATGATTTTTAAGATCCAACTATATACCCACTTGCTTGGAATATGTTAGATGTACTGAAACATAATAATAAGGATAGTTACAAAAAAACTATGGTTTTATTGATACAAGGAAGTCCCTGATGAGCAACCTCCCTCTAACAATGCCATTTGGCAACTTCTTTTGCAATGTATAGTCTTAGACAGGTATCTAGAGCAAAGTTTCTTAAATTGTGAGTTGTGACTCCACAGGGGTCCTGTAACTGAATGGAGATGTTGCAAAAACAACAGTAAAAGGTTTCTGAACACAATGACCAAAAATTAATCCAAAATCAAATACATAATGAATCTAAGGTGTTTCTGGCAGTGCTTGCTGTGTTGTATAAGAGACTTCATTGCAGCAACTTGCCTACTTTGTACTGTACATGCATAAACATGCCAGAAATACCTTAGCTCAGATTCTGGAAGAGGTCAAATAAAAATTTCTCAGGCAAAAAGGTGTGGTCAATAGAAAAAAATTTAAGGAGCCTTGCCCTACAGCAGAAGTGTCAAACACATTTAAGGACCACAAAGTCTTCATGTGACCCAGAGCACTACCAAATGAAGCCCTGATAAAATTAAAATATAATTCAGAAATATTTTATAAGATAAAGTGTTATGCCTCAGTTCTCTTTTATTGTCTTGACTCAGTTTCCCTAATTATCCTGACTCAGTTTCCCTAATTGTTCTGCCTCAGTTTATAATTGTTCTGCTCAATCCTATAAAACCACTCCTCCCTCTTAATCAGAATATTTGATAAGGATAAAAGATTTTATATTTTGGAATATCAGAATGCCTCTCCCCCTTCTAAGCTATCAGAGTATCAGATACTGTCTTATCAAGATGCCTCTCCTCGTCTCTAGGTGCCATTATGTCATCCCATCTCCAGTGGCTCACCCCAGTCTACCCCCTGAGTTTGACCCATGTGTATATATGTCATTGAGAACTCACATTGTTTGCTGGATTCTTGGAGACGATAGTCTCATTCAGCCCTGGGAATAAACCATGGGAACAAAATTTTTTTGCCATTTGGTCCCAGTAACTCTCTCCTTTTTAAATAAATTTTTAAATACTCTCTAATCTCTATCTTGCCTCAGTTTCTCCAGCACTACATGTTGAGTTATTAGAAAGTGAGAGCAATATTAGAGAATAGAGTCATTTGGTCTCCGCCTTGGGCCTCAGGGCAGCTGGGGATCTGGGTTCTTTGCTTGGAGAGGCCAGCCCTGTGGATTTTTTTTCCCCAGAACCTCCAGGAAAGAGCAGTTTCCAGCCACAACTGTGCCTGATGCCTGATGTTGGACATCTCCATTTGGCCAAGGGAGAGTATAGTCTGAAACCCCTGCAGGATAAGTTTTCGGTCTGGTCTGATTGCTAGCAAATCTGATCCCCAGAAAAAATTGAGCTGACGAGCCATACAACTCTGGGAAATGCCAGTAGGACGCTATGTGGCATTATATGGTTCTGAAGTACCCTTTGGGTACTTGAGTGCTTTTTGGTACTATCTGTTTCTGAATACCCTTTGGTCCTACCTGGTTTTAATCTGGGCATTCTCTGTGAAGGCAAAGAAATGCACCAAACTGGTTCTTAACAAAAAAAAAAAAAAAAAAAGTTCTGTTTGGATTCTGGAAGGGAAGACTCTCTAGCTGACAACTTCCCTCAGGGTTATACTAAGGTTTCTAGATAGCCCCTAGTCTCTGTGTTAAATGTTTTGACTGTGCAGTCTATGTCTGTGTGGTCTGTGTGACTTGTTTGTCTGTTCTGTTGGTTAAGAGCTTTTCTTTTTCTTTTTTTTTTTATTATAGCTTTTTATTTACAAGATATATGCATGGGTAACTTTACATCATCGACAATTGCAAAACCCTTTGTTCCAATTTTTCCCCTTCTTCCTCCCACCCCCTCCCCCAGATGGCATGTTGACCAACACATGTTAAATATGTTAAAGTATAAATTAAATACAATATAAATATACCTGTCCATAGAGTTATTTTACTGTACAAAAAGAATCGGACTTTGAAATAATACAATTAACCTGTGAAGGAAATCAAAAATGCAGGTGAACAAAAATAGAGTGATTGGGAATTCTATGGAATGGTTCATCGTCATCTTCAAGAATTCTTTCACTGGGTATAGCTGGTTCAATTCATTACTGCTCTATAGGAACTGATTTGGTTCATCTCATTGTTGAAAATGGCCATGACCATCAGAATTGATCATCATATAGTATTGTTGTTGAAGTATATAATGATCTCCTGGTCCTGCACATTTCACTCAGCATCAGATGTTCATGTAAGTCTTTAAGGGTTTTTCTAAAGGTTTAAGAACAATGATCAAGAAATTTGGGGATTATTTCAAAGTTGCAACCGTAGTTAGTATAAAATGTGCTTGTGATTTTAAACTTTTTAAACTGTTGTACTAATTTGTGAGTAAAAGGACCAAAAAGGCAGATGGGTTTCCTTGAAGCAGGTTTTCAGAGCCTGCTAGAGTAAAGGGTAATAAAACCTTATGTGATTGAAATTTAGAGAATCATATTTGATTAGGAATTTTAGGATGATTCTGGAATTGGGAGAAATAATTTTATTGTTGCCTATGCAGGCTAGATTTGGTTATCTTTGAATATAAGATCTTAAGAACTTGTTGGAGTGAAGTTCTGTTAACTTACCTGAAAGGGGTCATGTGCCTCTAATTAGGTAAAGAAGGGTTTGACTTTTCTAAAGGCTCCAAATCTGGCCAAAGCTGGATCTTAGGAAAAGTCTATTGGGAATAATGGCCATATGCAATCTTTCCCCTCCTCCTCCCCCCACTGCCTTCTGCTACTTTAAAGGTTGGGTGGGGCAGGGATCTTTTGTCTTCAAAGGTCAAGATTAAACTCACCCCCACTGCTCTGTGCTAGTTAGCCTGGGGTGTAGTTTAGCTTGCCTTCCCTCCCCCCCCCCCCCCTTTGGAGATGGAGTGGAGGGTAAGGGAAGCCACATGGAATATCACCTTTTACTAAGTGTGTTCCAGCCTCTTTCCACAGAGGCTAGGCTTTGGCAAAAGATTTCAAGAGATAGGCCCAATTTTAAGTTAATTAACTGATCTATAATTTGGTAGGGCTATTTCCAAAAGTTTAAAGGATATTTTTAAGAATCTTTTAGATTCTTTTATGTGGAATTGGGTATTCTGTATAAGTTTAATTGATTGTATGTTGAGGCTATACCTATCATTAGAAGGGCTTCTAAAAATAATAGTTTTTCCTTGTCCTTTTGAAAATCTTTCTGTTAATATGAAAGATAACATGAATTTACTGAAACAAATTTATTACTGTCATCATTATGAGGTTATGGTATTTCTAAAAGTTTGATAGTTTTAAGAACCTCTTGGATTCTCTTACGTGCTATTAGGATATTCTGTACAGGATATTCTAAGTTTTAATTGATTGTATTGGGTCATCCTGAAATCATTTAAGAGCCTCTGAAAATAATATTTTTTGTCCTTTTGATAATATTTTTGTTATGGATAATATGTAATTTGGAATATTTGTCTATGTATTGGGTATTTTAAAAGCAAACTGATTTGTATGTATAATGTTCCCTTATGAAAAGATCTACTTAGATATGAAAGAAGTGAACTTATTGAGACAAATTCTTATTGTTATAAATATGTTTATGGTAAATGTCTAATTAGGATTTATCTGAAATTTTGGTTAATGAAATTTGTTGTTGGAGTTAAAATTTCTTGGGCTTGTAGTTAATATTATTTGGGAGTTTTAAAGTTCCTTTGAGACTAGGTTAAAGTGGCTTATCAGTTTTGATTGCTTATGTTATGTTATAGTTATGTACCTGTATTTTTCCTCCTGTAACTAATTTCTATAATCAGAGCAATTGTCAATAAGAAACGGTTAATGCAATTCAATTTTGTCATACCTTGCTATTTCCAATCTGGTTATATGTCATACCTTGCTGTTTCCAACCTGGTTATATATAATCATTATATCCTAAATACTTGGGCAAATAAGTATTTAGTCTGAATTATCTATCTGTTACTGGATATTGTGTCTAGATATTCAAGTCTTTTTTTTAAGGTTTCTAAAAATGAAAGGACAAAAGCCTAACTGCTTTTTTATCTATTAGGACCATAGCTTAAGGCTGTTTGCCTGCCTGTGAAGAAAACCTATTAAACTGCTGGCCAATTCATACCGGCCTCTTCACATTTTGTATCAGTATGTTCTAACCTTTAAATTTGTTAGATTTGTGGTTTTCTGTTCTAGATTTTGGCCAAATTACAGGTATTGACTTGCTTCTGGGACCTAGATAAGCTTTAATTGTCAGCATGCTAGGCCACGCCACATGTATCCTCTGTATGGACTGAGAATTTCCTTCTCAGCCCAGCCAGAAGCAGTTTTGGATGAATCTTCATCCCTTACCCCGATGGACTGATATAGGGAATTTAGGAACCCTGATTGGGTCATCTATTACTGTGTGTTTAAAATTTGGGATGGATTTGTTAAAACTGTGTAACTATTGCTGTATTTTTGAAGGATTTTTAGGAAACTTACTGTACTAGTCTGTTATGTATAGGAATTTTGATTCACTCTTGGGATTTATTTGTGGAATATTTATTTGATAATTGCTTTCCATAAGAAAAAAAAGGGAGGAAGAAACTGGTTAGGAAATTGGGAAAACTGATGTATTTTTCTTAAACACTTCTGTCCCACCCCCTATCTCAATAGTTCAGGTTGAGTTGGAAATTATTTAAACAGTCCTTGCTTAAAATATACTGGACTATGACTTGCTGGTTATGTTTTAACTTTGAAATCCCTTATTCTGCTGTAATTGCCCTGGAAGACTCAGTTCTGGGGATTATTTTTTAGAAACAACCAGTAATCAGACACCTGTCTGGGGACTGGAAGTCTCTCTGATCTGTTTCTCCACTCCTGTTACCCCAGTTCCTTAACTAGTATTTCAACATTTTGGTATCAGGCCTCTACTAGTTTGGGATTGCCTGCCTTGATCTAACCACATAATCTGCTCAGAAATCTGTTTCCTAGTAGCAGCTCCTGTTCTATGGAGAGCGGACAGGTGGAACTACTCCAGGCCCCACTTTTTCCCCCTTTGGAGTCCCTGATAGAGTTGGGGTACCCCTCTAGGATGGGCAACAGGACTATCTTGAGCACAGCTACTCAGCAGAGCCTGAGTTAAATGTACAAATGATCACAGACCTAACTCACAGTGAACGGTCCATCTCAAACTGGATTCTCTGAGATGCTCCCCTCAGTAACTGCAGAGGACCTGCTATTTCTGCAACAGGGAAGCCTATATGCCTCCCTAAATGAGGAATGCTATTTTTATGCTAATAACTCTTGGGATTATCAGGAAGAGATTTGTCCTTGCCATAAGTCCTTGCATTTTTCTAGTTTTATTCTGGTTTATTTGCTTTACATAGAGTTGCTGAAAATTATAGGGCTAGACCTTCTAGAGGAAGGTAATTCAATAATTTGAATATTCAGAAGAGAAGAATGTGGAATGTTATGCCACAGTTCTTTTTTAATGTCCTGACTCAGTTTCCCTAATTATTCTGTCTCAGTTTATAATTGTTCTGCTCAATCCTGCAAAACCACCCCTCCCTCTTAATCAGAATATTTGATAAGGATAAAAGATCTTATGTTTTAGAATATCAGAATGTCTCTCCCCATCCCAAGTTACCAGAATGTCAGATACCATCTTATCAAGATGCCTCTCCCCATCTCTGGGTGCCTCTCCCCATTTGTGGGTACCTCCCCCCATTATGTCATCCCATCTCTGGTGTCTCACCCCATCCTATCAGAGTCCCATTCCCTCTCTCAGCACCCTGACTCTGCTCCTGTCTCAGTCTACCCCCAAAGTCTGAGCCACATGTATATATGTCATTGAGAACTCACATTGTTTGCTGCATTCTTGAAGAAGATAGTCTCATTCAGCCCTGGGGCCAAACCATGGATCCATTTGGTCCCAGTAAATCTCTCCCTTTCAAATAAATTATTGAACACTCTCTAATCTCTATCTTGCCTCAGTTTTCTGGCATTACAGGACAACATTCCACAACTTCTTCCTATTACAATCTCTTATATAACATACAATTCTATTTTAAAATGTGAAAGCTTTAGCTGAAACTTTATCACTAACTACATATAAAAGGATATATGTAATTTAAATCTATTATACTGTTAAGACAACTTGGTGAACACGAATAACAATTGAATATTTTGGGATGAAAAGGGAATCTTTTATATTCAAAGTACCCTATTTCAAGTTGCTCCCTCATATGTTGTTTGTAGGGGTGAATTTTTCTAATATTTTTTTATTTTCCTTTCTATTTTTTAAAATTCTGACCTTAAGAAATAGAACAAACATTTTCCAACAACAAAAGATGATTGCACATGAAACAGCATATCTATTATGTACAATTTGGTATTCCTTTTTAAAGTAGAATAAATGCTTTTTTTTTCCTTCTCTTCTTCTACCTTGGAGATGGCTACCATTATGAGATAGATTTAGATAGATAGATAGATAGATAGATAGATATGTAAAACCATTCTCTATATATTTATATTTATTAATTATTTTTTGTGAATGTGGATAGCATTTTCCTGCATAAGTTCCTTTATAGTTTAATTTGTTACTAATAATAGGCAAAGTGACTTAATAACACAAAGCTTTTCTTAAAACAATATTGTTGTTACTATATAAAATATTCTTTTCTTTCTGTTCATTCCACTGTTAATTACTTCATGCAAGTCTATCCATATTTTTTTAAGATCCCTGAGCTCATTATTTCAGTAGTTGTACAGTAGTATCCCATGCCAGTTATATACTAGTTATTTAGCCATCCCATTTGATATTTTAATAGATAGATATAAATATTTAGATGATATACATGTGTATATGCATATATATGTATATATGCATACATACATATATATCTATATCTAATTTCATCCTATTAAAATAAGCAGATATTTAATAAATGCTCATTATGTACTTCATTTCATTCTGATAGACTTCAGTTACTGATCCTGAAAGTAGAAATCTTTAAAATGTAGTAGTGAGGGAGTGGAAATTATACGATATGATTTATTTTTTTTTTATTTTATTAAAGCTTTTTATTTATAAAACATATGCATGAATAAATTTTTCAATACTGATCCATGAAAAACTTTCTGTTCCAAATTTTTCCCTCCTTCCCCCCACCTCTCCCCTAGATGGGAGGCAGTCCAATATATGTTAAATATGTTAAAATATATGTTAAATGCAATATATGTGTACATATTTATACAGTTATCTTGCTGCACAAGAAAAATCAGATCAAGAAGGAAAAAAAAAAAAAAAACCTGAGAAAGAAAACAAGAGGCAAGCAAACATCAACAGAAAGAGTGAAGATGCTAAGTTGTGATCTACACTCAGTTCTCACTGCCCTCTCTCTGGGTATATATGATTCTCTTCATCACTGAATAATTGGAACTGATTTGAATCATCTCATTGTTGAAGAGAACCATGTCTATCAAAATTGATCATTGTATAATCTTGTTGCCATGTATAATGATCTCCTTTCTTGTTCTGATCATTTCATTTAGCATCAGTTCATGCAAGTCTTTCCAGGCCTCTCTGAAATCATCCTATTTGTCATTTCTTACAGAACAATATTCCATAACATTCAAGTACCATAATATTCAGCCATTCGTCAGTTGATGGGCATCCATTCAGTTTCCAGTTTTTAGCCACTACAAAAAGGGGTGCCACAAACATTGTTGCACATGTTGGTCCCTTTCCCTCCTTTAAGATCTATTTCGGATATAAGCCCAGTAGAAACACTACTGGTCAAAGGATAATGCCATATGATTTAGTTGAAGGAACTATGAATATTTAGCCAGGAATATTCAAGTATTTGAGGGAATATCATGTGAAAAATGAATTAAACTTGTTTTGATTGGTCCCAGAGGCCAGAATTAAGAGAAAAATATAGAAATTATAGACAGGCTATCTTAATATATGGATAAAAATAATTTTTCCACTTATTAGAATTTTATGTTTTCCAATTAGAGGTAAAAATATATTTCAACATACATTTTTACAACACCTGGAGTTTCAACTTTTTCTCTTCCCTACCTCCCCTCAACTCTTCCTAAGTCAGTAAGCAATATGATATAGGTTACACATGTATAAGTGTATTTCCACATTAGTTATATTATGAAAGGGAAATCTGAAGTAGTTGTATTGCTAGAACAATGTTTTATAGCTGTTTAGGCATTGTTCTAAATTATTTTTCAGAATCATTGGATCAGTCTACAATTCTACCAACAGTGCAGTAATTCCAATTTTTCCACATCTTCTCCAATATTTTTCATTTTTCTTTTCTGTAATATTAGCCAATCTGATATGTGTAAAGTGGTACCTCAGAGTTATTTGGATTTATGTTTCTCTAATCAATAGTGATTTAGAATTTTTTTTCATTTGACTATAGATGGCTTTAATTTCTTCATCTGAAAATTTCCTGTTCATATTTTTGACCATTTATCAATTTGAAAATGCTTTTATTCTTATAATTTTGACTCAGTTTTCCACATATTTCAGAAATTAGGTTTTTTTTTTCAAAAAATAGTGGCTGTAAAAATTATTTCCCAGCTTTTTACTTTATTTCTAAAGTTGGTTGCATTGGTTTTGTTTGTGCAAATCCCTTTTAATTAAAGGTAATCAAAATTATCCATTTTGCATTTCATAATATTCTCTGACTCTTATTTGGTCATAAACTCTTTCTATCACCCTCGATCTGACAAAAGGCAAGAACTCACCCAACCTCTCCCCAAACCATTTCAAAATCCTTTATAAAATTACTATAAACAAATTTTAGTGTGAGAACATCCAAAAAGATAAAGTAGAATATTGTCCAACTGAAATTTGGCTTCAGCAGAAAAGGTCTGTGACACCAGGGGGGAGTTCAGCATGTAGTACTGGTGGAAGCAATGCCAGTGCAATCCCCCATTCCAATCCTGGCCACAGAGTCAGCAAAACAATATTCTGTTGCTTTAGCATACTAGATCTTAAAGCTACAATATTTAAAGCTTAAAAGCTACCAATGAGGTAGAGGGAAAGCTTGTGGTCAGATCCCTGGGAGGATCTCAGAGTGGGGGGGAAGGAGGAAAGCTGTATAAAATCCCTAAAGCTTGGGACAGTTCACTCTCCACCCTAGAAACTGAGCCCTACATTAACAGACTTAATAGTCAAGTAATAAGCTAGGAAAATGAGAAGACAACAACAACAACAACAAAACGTTTCTGACCATATAAAGTTACTATGGTAATGAGAAATATCAAAATACATACTCCTATCAATAAAAAGTTATAATTATTTATTTATTTATTTTAATAACTTTTTATTGGCAGAACCCATGCCAGGATAATTTTTTACAACATTATCCCTTGCACTCACTTCTATTTTGCTTTTTCCCCTCCCTCCCTCCACCCTCTCCCCCAGATGGCAAGCACTCCTATACATGTTAAATAGATTACAGTAGATCTTGGATACAATATATGTGTGCAGAACCGAACAGTTCTCTTGTTGCTCAGGGAGAATAGGATTTAGAAGGTATAAATTACCTGGGAAGAGGAACAAAAATGCAAGCAGTTTAAATTCATTTCGTACTGTTCTTTCATTGGGTATAGCTGTTTCTGTCCATCCTTGATCAATTGAAACTAAGTTAGATCTTCTCTTTGTTGAAGAAATCCACTTCCATCAGAATACATCCTCATACAGTATCGTTGTTGAGGTATATAATGATCTCCTGGTTCTGCTCATTTCACTCAGCATCAGTTCATGTAAGTCTTGCCAATCCTCTCTGTATTCGTCCTGCTGTCATTTTTTACAGAGCAATAATATTCCATAACATCCATGTACCACAATTTACTCAACCATTCTCCAATTGATGGGCATCCATTCATTTTCCAGCTTCTGGCCACTACAAACAGAGCTGCCACAAACATTTTGGCACATACAGGTCCCTTTCCCTTCTTTAGTATCTCTTTGGGGTATAAGCCTAGTAGAAACACTGCTGGATCAAAGGGTATGCACAGTTTGATAACTTTTTGGGCATAGTTCCAAATTGCTCTCCAGAATGTCTGGATGTGTTCACAGTTCCACCAACAATGTATCAGTGTCCTTGTTTTCCCACATCCCCTCCAACATTCTGCATTATCTTTCCCTGTCATTCTGGCCAATCTGACAGGTGTATAGTAGTATCTTAGAGTTGTTTTAATTTGCATTTCTCTGATCAATAGTGATTTGGAACACTCTTTCATATGAGTAGTAATAGTTTTAATTTCATCATCTGAAAATTGTCTGTTCATATCCTTTGACCATTTATCAATTGGAGAATGGCTTGATTTCTTATAAATTAGAGTCAATTCTCTATATATTTTGGAAATGAGTCCTTTATCAGAACCTTTGATTGTAAAAATGTTTTCCCAGTTTATTGTTTCCCTTCTAATCTTGCCTGCATTAGTTTTGTTTGTACAAAAACTTTTCAATTTGATATAATCAAAATTTTCAATTTTGTAGTCAATAATGACCTCTAGTTCTTCTTTGGTCATAAATTCCTTCCTCTTCCACAGGTCTGAGAGGTAAACTATCCTATGCTCTTCCAAATTATTTATGATCTCATTCTTTATGCCTAGATCATGAACCCATTTTGACCTTATCTTGGTGTACGGTGTTAAGTGTGGGTCAATGCCTAGTTTCTGCCATACTAATTTCCAATTTTCCCAGCAATTTTTGCCAAATAATGCATTCTTATCCCCAAAACTGAGGTCTTTGGGTATGTCAAACACTAGATAATTAAAGTTATTGGCTGTTTTGTCCTTTGAACCTAACATATTCCATTGATCAATTAGTCTATTTCCTAGCCAATACCAGATAGTTTTAGTAACCACTGCCTTATAATATAATTTTAGATCTGGTACAACTAGGCCACCTTCATTTGATTTTTTTTTTCATTAATTCCCTTGAAATTCTTGACCTTTTGTTTTTCCATATGAACTTTGTTGTTATTTTTTCTAGGTCATCAAAATAGTTTTTGGGAAGTCTGATTGGTATAGCGCTAAATAAATAGATTAGTTTAGGTAGTATTGTCATCTTTATTATATTTGCTAGCCCAATCCAAGAGCATTTAATATTTTTCCAGTTGGTTAGATCAGACTTAATTTGTGTGGAAAGTGTTTTGTAGTTTTACTCATAAAGTTTCTGATTTTCCCTTGGCAGATAGATTCCTAAATATTTTATACTATCAGTAGTTACTTTAAATGGGATTTCTCTTTGTAACTCTGACTGTTGGATTTGTTAGTGATATATAAGAATTCTGATGACTTATGTGGATTTATTTTATAACCAGCAACTTTGCTAAAATTGTGGATTATTTCTAATAACTTTTTAGTAGAATCTCTGGGGTTCTCTTTATTCTGTATGTATCTCCCTGTATATATATATACCATATAAAGTTACTATGGTAATGAGAATTATCAAAACACATACTCCTTTCAATAAAAAGTTATAATTATTTAAAAAAAAGAAATACTAAAAAATAAAAAAATATATATACTCAGAAGAAGATAACAAAGTCAAAGTTCCTACATTCAAAGTCTCTAAAAAAAGTAAAAATCAGGCTCATGCCCAATTAGAATAGAATAGAATAGAAGCCTAATAGAAGTAGTCAAAAGGTATTTTGAAAATCAAGTAAGAGAGACAGAAGAAAATTAGGAAAAGAATTGAGAATGATGCAAAAGGGAATACAGAAAGCTAATGAGGAAAAGAACCTTAAAAAACAGAATTGACCAATTAGGAAAGGAAATATATAAGCTCACTGAGGAAAACAATTCCTTAAAAATATAATTGAGCTAATGGAAGCTAATCACTTTATAAGAAATCAAGATACAATAAAGCAAAGACAAAAAAGAAAAGAAAAGAAAAAAGTGGGCTTTTTCCCATCTCCCCCCATTTTAAAGCCTATTTTGTGACTTTTAAAGCTGAGTTCTGCTTCTGGGACAAGGAGGGGTGGATGTCTCAAGCTTCTTGTACCAGGGCCCAGTAGCCTGACCACTGACTTTCTGCACTGGAGCATCTGGTGCTGGGGACTTATCCACTGAGCTGGAGTTGCCTAGCCTTGTTGCATATGTTGTGTTGAGAGTTCCCATACTGGCAATTTGCCTTTAGCACTGTGGCTGGAGGTCTCACATGCCACTAACCTGTGGAAGGAAGAATGAGGAGACTCAGCTGCTGAGCTTTGCTGTGGCTAAGAACTTCCCAATGGCTAGTCTTGACACCATCTGCACTGGGTTGTGCTTCTCTTTCACCCAAGTGTGATAGACTTTTCCTGAAGTCATTCTAAGTTATCTTAAATTGGAAAATTGTCTTTTCTGTCTTTTCATAGTTTAAAGATTTGATTTTATATTGTTTCTCAGGAAAACTAGAGAGAGAGAGATCAGGCAACTTCCCAGCTTTTCTCAGCCATCTTAGCTCCAACTTGAATAACCCATACAAAGCTTCAATTGATCACAAGTATATTTACTTTAAGGTATCAGCATCTTTCACTTGTTATCATATTGTCACTACTCAATGTCTTTTCTGCACACTTTTCTTCTTTGTGGAATGTACAAATTCCCAAGTTCCTGTTCCCCTTTTCAACCCAGGATCCCTTAATTTCTTCTTATATCTGGAAAAACTATAATTTTCAATATTACCCCTTGCCATTAAAGAACACAATACTATTTATGTAGCTTTTCCTAACAAAAATGAAGAGGTCTTTTTTTAGTTATGATGATTTGAACTTTATCTTATATAGTATAGAATCTCTATCAACCTGTGAATGTATATTCAAAGTTGATTCTAATATAATTGAGCCAAAACTACATATAATAATCTCAGAAAACATATTCTTCCATTCACCATTTTGGGATTATTTAGTAATTAGAAAGCTGAATCTGATATCAAAAGACCAATGTTTAAAAATGAGTTTATCATGCCTAAATCAGGTAGAGTCAAAATAGAAAAAAGAAAATTAAAAACTATTTCTCCTAATGAATATTGATGTGAAAATCTTAAATAAAATATTAGCAAAAAGATTGCAGCAAGTGACCCCCAGCATAAAAGAGCATGACCAAGTAGGATTTATGCCAGGAATGCAGGCCTGGTTCAATATGAGGAAAACCATTAGCATAATTGACTATATCAATAACCAAACTAACAAAAAGCATATGATTATCTCAATAGATGCAGAAAAAAGCATTTGACAAAATCCAACTTCAATTAACTAGAGAGTATAGGAATAAATGGAGTTTTCCTTAAAATGAGTAAAAGCTATCTATTTAAAGCCATCAGCAAGCATCAAATGTAATCAACTGGAACCCTTCCCAAGATCAGGGTGAAACAAGGTTGCCCACTAACACCATTACTATTTAATATTGTATTAGAAATGTTAGTTTTGGCAATAAGAGAAGAGAAAGACATTAAAGGAATTGGAAGAGATAAAGAGGAAACCAAATTATCACTCTTTGTAGATGATATGATGGTATACTTAAGAGAATCCTAGAGAATCAATTAAAAAACTAGTAGAAACAATTCACAACTTTAGCTAAGGTGCAGGATACAAAATAAATCCTATAAATCATCAGCATTTTTATATATTGCCAACAAAGTCCAGCAACAAGAGATACAAAAAGAAATTTCATTTAACATAACTGTAGATAATATAAAATATTTGGGAATCTACCTGCCTAGGCAAAGTCAAGAACTATATGAACAGAATTATAAAACACTTTCCACACAAAAAAAGTCAGATCTAATCTCTTGAGAAAATAGCAAGTGCTCATGGGTAGGCCAAACAACTATAATACAAATGACAATACTACTTAAATTAATCTACTTATTTAGTACCGTATCAATCAAACTCCAAATAAATTACTTCAAAGAGCTAAAAAAAATTAATAACAAAATCCATCTGAAAGAAAAATAGGTCAAGAATTTCAAGGGAATTAACGAAACAAAATGAGAATGAAGGTAGCCTTGCTCTACCAGAACTAAAACTATATCATAAAGCAGCAGTCATCAAAACCATTTGATACTCACTAGGATATAGAGTAGTTAATCAGTGGAATAGGTTAGGTTCACAGGACAAAATAATCAATGACTATAATAATCTAGTGTTTGATAAACCTAAAGACCCCAGCTTTTGGGATAAGAACTCACTATTTGAAAAAAACCTTGCTGAGAAAATTGGAAATTAGTATGGCAAAAACTAGGCATTAAACCACACCTAACACCTATACCAAGACAAAGAGTCATATTAAGCAAATTAAAAGAACAGGATAGTTTACCTCTCAGATTTGTGGAGAAGGAAGTAATTTGTGGCCAAGAAAGAACTTAAGTACACTATTGAATGCAAAATGGATAATTCTGATTAAATTAAGTTAAAAAGGTTTTGTACAAACAAAACTAATGCAGACAAAATTAGAAGGGAAGCAATAAAGTAGAAAAAAATTATAGTCAATGGTTCTGATAAAAACCTCATTTCTAAAATACAGAGAGAATTGATTCAAATTTATAAGAATTTAAGCCATTCTCTAATTAATAAATGGTCAAAGGATCTTGACAATTTTCAGATAAAGAAATTAAAACTATTCCTAGTCATTTGAAAAGGTGCTTTAAGTCATTATTGATCATAGAAACACAAATTAAGACAACTCTGAGGTACCCTTACAAATTGGCTAAAGTGACAGAAAAAGATAATGATGAGTGTTGGAGGGGATGTGGGAAAACTGGGACACTAATACATTGTTGGTGGAGTTGTGAACTGATCCAACCATTCTGGAGACCAATTTGGAACTATGTCTAAAGGGCTATCAAAATGTTCATACCCTTTGATCTACCACTGTTTCTACTGGGCTTGTACCCTAAAGAGATCATTAAGGAAAGAAAGGGATCCACAAGTGCAAAAATGTTTGTGCCAGCCCTTTTTGTGATGGCAAAGAAACTGAAAACTGAGTGGATGCTCATCAATTGGAGTATGGCTAAACAACCTATGGTATATGAATATTATGGAAATTATTGTTCTGTAAGAAATGATCAGCAGGATGATTTCAAAGAGGCCTTTGGAGATTTAAGTGAACTGATGCTAAGTGAAATGAGTAGAAGCAGGAGATCATTATACACAGCAACAGCAAGATTTTACAATGATCAATTCTGATGAATATGGCTTTCATCAACAGTGAAGTGATTCAGACCAGTTCCAATGGTTATGTGATGAAAAAAGCCATCTGCACCCAGAGAGAGGACAGTGGGAACTGAAGTTGGACTACAACATAGTATCTTCACTCTTTTTATTGTTGTTTGCTTGCATTTTGTTTTCTTTCTCTTTTTTTTTCCTTTTTGATCTGATTTTTCTTGTGTAGCATGATATTTGTGGAAATATGTATAGAGGAATTGCACATATTTAACATATATTAGATCACTTGCTGAATAAGGAAGGGGTGAGAGGAAGAGAGGAAAAAAATTAGAATATAGGGTTTTTAGGTGTAAATGTCAAAATTATTCATGAATATATTTTGAAAATTAAAAAAAACTATAATTAAAAAAAATAAAATTAAGCTTATTCCCTTACTAGGTGTGTGACTATGAGTAAGTTTCCTTGCTTCTGAGAATTTGTTTTCCTAAAATTGAGGTAATAATCCTTTACTACCTCCAGGAGGAAAGCTCTTGGTAAAACTGTATAAGAAGTATATAAATGTGAGTTTTTATTGTTAGTCACTGACATTATAGAGTAGCATCAAACTAAAAAGTGGAGTTATAATCTCATTTGCTTCAGTCATATTCTATAATACTAAGAAATAATTTCTTCAAATAGCCTAAATGTCTATTTTGAGAGAGAAAATTAAAAAAAAAAAACTATTCTTATTAGTCATTATGAAGTAGTTAAAAGTATTTAAGCACTTTATGCATAGACATTTGCAGTGTAAAGTAGGCTTAGTTCTAGCCTTGAAGTTGAGCTTGAGCCAAATTTAGACTATTAGAGCACATCATTTAACCTGTCTAGGCACGCCTCTCTAAGATAACTTGTAGAAACCTTGTTGAACTGCAATGATAGTGAGAGTTTCTTCACTGTGAGTTTCCAATGTCCATAAAACCATAGTTTATTAACAACCAAAAAAAGATAAAAGAAAAAAAGAAAAGAAAGAATGAGAGAAAATAAAATAAAATAAAGTTATGTGTATTGGTATCTAGTTAGAATATGAAGGTAACAAAGTCTCTGCCAAAAGAAAAGAAACTAATGGGTTCTACTCAGCTGAAAAGTTTTTGAATACAAGTCAAAAGCCTTTGTTATCCAAGGAATAGCCTAATTAGGAGGAGACCCATCATAGTTTGGCTACAGTGTTGAATTTATTGACAGTTGTATATATATCAAGTTCTATAGGGACTTAATTGCATTATAATACTTAATAATTAATTAATTAATGCATTCTTATAATGGGAAGATGCTGGCTTTATTTAAAGGATGTTGATATGGAGGATCATTTTAGGATGATTCAGTCTTTCTTGTAGGTAACTGTTGAATGGTAAGTTCATCTATGCTGTCCCACTCCATTCTTTCCCAACTAAGTTATGCTTCAACCACAAAGTGATTCAATAGAATCTTTATTAGTGGCAAGTTTTTGCTTCTCAATGTGATCCATACAGATCACATTTTGTTTATCTTATTTATTTGCTTTATGATAGCTTTCATTGTGATGCATAGCCACAGGAGTATTTAAGGAGCATTTAATTTTATCTTGCAACCACTTTTAGAAATTAACATGTTCTGATTGCTAATGCAATCATTTGTTCTGTTTAAACAACAGCTGTGCTCCAGTGTTCACACTCCCTTCTGTCCTTTCAGTGGCTTGGACTAGATTCCAGGAAAGCAGCAGTGCCTTTCATTGTTAATGCATATTAATGAAAAGCATGAAAATGCAGTGTGAAGGCTTCAAATAAAGTCAAAATAGTTCTAAAGTTTTTTTTATTATTTTTTTTTATTTATACACTGGAGATACATATTAAGAGATGGACCTATAGGTGAGAAGCCAGACTTCAATTAATTTGAGAGGAGAAAAAAAGAAGTTCTCTGAAGGTTTACCGAGTCAGAATATATGCATTGCACTCCCCTATAACTGATCTGCTTGTGGTACTATGCCAGCTTCAAAGGCAGACAATAAGCATAACTAGGAGATTGTCTGGATGACCTCAAAAGTATGATGCTTTTTTCCTCTCATGCACTTGCATGGTGGGTTTAGGGGCTTTATTGTTACTTTTCTTTCATAGTAACACAATAAAGCTACCAACTAGAGATCAAAGACTTGTCATTTAACAAGAGAAATTCTCCCCTGGTGTAAAACACAAGACCAGTGAGAAAAAGGAAATAGAAGCATATGTGAACCATTAACAGAGGAGAAAAAACAAATACAGAATATATATAAAATTTATTTTTTTTTCCTGGAATTTCAACTTGGGAAAGTAGACTTTGTTATTAGAGCTTTGTATTTTAAGGGCTGTTAGATGGTACAGTGGCTAAAGCTCCAGCCCTAGAATCAGGAGGACTTGAGTTCAAATACAACCTTAGTTACTTAATATCTTCCTAGCTGTGTGACTCTGGGCGAATCACTTAACCCCAGTTGTCTCAAAAAGAACCTTTATATTTTTTTTTCCCAGCTCGTGTAATGGTTAGTTTGCTGGACATTGAGTCAGGAAGACATGGCTTCAAAGCTCTGCCTCCCTCTCTATATTCAATATCTTTGTGTTCCTAGGAAAGTCACCAACTCTGTAAATTTATTTTCTAAGGCAAAAAGGGTCTGCTATCTTTGTTACTGGAAATATTTCTCTCATTGATGAAATTTCTCTTGACTATAATATACAAAAATAGACTATTCTTTCTGAGAATCTATGAGATTCTCATTTTGTTAATGTGAGTAGACATGCCAATATTTTCCTAGGACCACACTTGAAAGTCAAAAACTTTGCATGGTATTTAGTTCCCAAGAAAGAAACTTTTTATTTCTATTTTTATGTATATTAGGTGAAATTTAATTCATTATTAATTAATAGAAAAAATAAATTGTGCTGACATTTGATTGGGGGCCTTTAAGTGAAATTATAATTATAATTCTTATAATTAATTCCTCTTTACACAGCAGCCTAATGCAGTGAAGGAGAGAGAGAGAAGATTATCCAGCTATGGGGATTCCCTGATCCATTCCTGCCATAAAGCAAGCTTCATTTCTACCCTGTGTGTTTTAGAAACCATTAAAATATCCCTCATTCATGGCCCTGGTCAAAGATCTTTGATTTGGTTGGAAAATACCCCTTTTTCCTTTGCGGTGACACAGTGGATAGAGCATAAGACCTACAGTCAAGATGACTCATGTCCCAAGTTTAAATCTCATCTTAGATACTTAATAGCTGTGTGATCCCAAGCATGTCTCTTAACCCTATTTGCCTCAGTTTCCTTATCTGTAAAATGAGGTGGAGAAATGGATGACGAACTACTATAGTACCTTTGCCATGACCTTGTCATTAGTGATCCAGGACCAGACATTCCGGAGAATGAATTTAAGTAGGCTTTAAGAAGGATTGCTAACAATAAGAAAGGTGAAGGTGTGGAATTCTGGCTGAGCTATTTAAAAATCTAAAAAGATGATGCTGTTAAACTGCTTACTCAGTAGGCTGGCAAATTTGAAAATTTTAATAGAGGCCACTGGATTGGTAAAAAAAAAAAAAAAAAAATAGTTTATGTCCCAGTCCTCAAGAAAGGCAGTGTTAAGAAATGTTCAAATTATCAAACAATTGTGCTTGTTTCACATACTAGCAAAGTTGTGCTTAAAATTATGTAAATAGGCTTCAGCAATATGTGAATTCCTAAGAATTATCAGAAGAGCAGGCTGCTTTTAGAAGTGACAGAGGAACTAGACACCAAATTGGCAGCATTCACTGAATTATAGAGAAAGCAAGGGAGTTCCAGAACTTGTTTCACTGACTACATTAAAGCCTTTGACTGTGTGGATCACAACAAATTGTGATAAGTTCTCAAAGAGAAGGGAATACCAGAACATTTTGTTTGTCTCCTGAGGAAACTTGTATGCAGGTCAAGAAGCAAGTTGGATATAAGGATAGGAAGAACTGATTGGTTTAAGATTGGAAAAGGAGCCTAAAAGGTGTATGTTGTCACCATATTTATTTAACTTATATATAGAGTATATAATACACAAAATGAATCATGGACAAATCAAAAGTGAGAATTAAGATTGCCAGAAAAAATATCAGCAATCTCAGATGTGCACACTAATGGCAAAAATGTGAAAAGGAATTAGGAAGCTTTTGATGAAGTAAAAGAAAAGGTTGTGAAAGGTAATTTGAAGTATAACATAAAACTAAACCAAAATATAAAAACAAAAACTAAGATCTTGGCAACTGGTTCTATCCCTTCCTATCAAACAGAAGGAGAAGAAATGGAAGCATTATTAGATTTATATTCTTGGACTCAAAGATTACTTCATTCCATGACTGTAGTCATCGAATTAAAAGCTGATTCCTTAGAAGGAAAGCTATGGCAAATCTGGACAGCATTCTAACAAGCAGAGACATCATCTTACTGACAAAAGTAGGTATAGTAAAGATTATCTTTTCCCCCAATAACAATGTATGCCCCAATAACAATGTATGCCTATGAGAGATGGATTATAAGAAAATCTGAGCACCACGCTCAATGCTTTTGAATAGTACTAGAAAAGGCTTCCAAGGCTTCTGAGAATCTTTTAGATATAATGAAGATCAAATCCATCAATACTAAAGAAATTAACTCAAACTATTCACTGACCTAAAATACTGAAGCTGAAACTTAAATAGCATGAGACTTAATGGAAAATATCTTAATTTTGGAAGATCTTAATAACAGAAGATTCTCTAGAAAATAAAAAAAAATTTCCAAATATGACTGAATATATATTGTTAGACAAATGAAACTAAATTAATCTTTGATGAAACAGAGACACTAGTGGATTCCCCAAAGGACATAAAATCCCAGTAGGGTATTTCCAAATGGCTTCAGAGAGGGAGGAAAAAAAGTGAAAACATAATTTATGAACCAGGCAGCAGAAATAATTAACAAAGAAACAAAAAGGGTAATAAATAATTAGAAAGATAAGTATACATATGAATATTATGGAATATTATTGTTCTGTAAGAAGGCCTGGAGAGACTTACATGAACTCATGCTGAGTGAAACAAGCAGGGCCAAGAGATCATTATATACTTCAACAACAATACTGTATGATGACCAATTCTGATGGACTTGGCCATCCTCAGCAATGAGATCAACCAAATCATTTCCAATGGAGCAGTAATAAACTGAACCAGCTACACCCAGAGAAAGAACTTCGGGAGATGACTAAAAACCATTACATTGAATTCCCAATCCCCATATTTTTACCCATTTGCATTTTTGATTTCCTTCACAGACTAATTGTACAATATTTCAGAGTCTGATTCTTTTTGTACAGCAAAATAACAGTTTGGTCATGTATACTTATTGTGTATCTAATTTATATTTTAATATATTTAACATCTACTAGTCATCCTGCCTGGGGGAAAGAGGGGAAAAATTGGAACAAGAGGTTTGGCAATTGTCAATGCTGTAAAGTTACCCATACATATAACCTGTAAATAAAAGGCTATTAAATTAAAAAAAAAATACTTAAGATGGTGATACCATAAAAAAAAGAAAGATAAATATACAGAAGCAAAAAAAAATTAGAAGAAAAGAAAAAAATGCATTATGATGTTAATCTTTCTTGACCAGGGAGGAACCTTGGAGATAATCTATTAAAATCTCCTTTTTACAAATGAAGAAACTTATTTCCAGAAAGATTAACTTGCCCAAAGTCACCTAAGTATTAAGTGGTAGAACAGGGATTCAAATTCAGTCTTAGAAGATCTGTGCTTTTTCATTGCATCATTCCTGATTAGAGAATGACTTAGACTAAGTGATCTTTTGGTTCCCATCTAACTATAATTCTCATGAGCCTATGAAAGTATTTACATTGTGAGTGAAAACATTTTTACGTAGGCATAATATGTATTTCAATTAGCAAGCATTTTTTCTCTCCTTTCCACCTCTGCTACCCATCCCCCCAGCATGCTATTTAAAAACTCATGTCCCTCACATTGAGATGCACTTTGTGTTCTAAAATATACTCAACAGAGTTGCAAGTTGAGTAAAAATCTTTATTACAAGATGCTGTGGCTTCTGCTAGGATAAACACAGAAACAAGAATGTGTAGATAACAAAATACAGAAAGAGATATAATTACAGGAAGACAAGTGTGAGGGTGTCTTGTCCCTCTGTTACTCAGCAAAATGTGCAGAGGGAGCAGCAGAAATTTTACAAGAGATTTTTAAAGACAGAGTTTCTATTTAGCAGCAATCCCTTCAGCCTAAAATTTCAAAGCTTCTTCTTACAGCTAGATAGGATATAATCTCCTCTACAGAATATTCAAATAATTCACTATTGACTCTGTTACTTGTCCGCTAGAGCTCCACTCCATATTCTTCCCAAAAAAAGTTAAAGAAAGGTGTGCTACTTATAGGGATAAAAATGACTTCCCCTTCAAATAGATGCTTTCTTAATGACAACATCTCTAATAGTTCTTCCACAAAGAAAGAAGTTAAAACACAAACTGAAAATACCTCCATTACCCTTCTACTTTCTTTGTAGAGATAGAAGTCTATGGCTGCCTGATGTCAGACTCCTTTTGAGATGTTGGTTGCTTTGCTGCACTTTTTCTCCCCTTTACTTTCACATTTTGTTATATATTGCATGAAATAATTCATTGGAATGAGAAAACAGAAATGTAATTATAAGTGAATATAATGTAAAAACAAAAAAAAAATCAATAAAATATAAAAAAGACAAAAGAAAATATCACAAAACCTTGTCTTTCAGAATAATATACCTTGAATAATAAAATTAATTTCCATTCTCCAACTTAATTCTTATATATATTTTAAAATTTAAATTGTTGCTACATTTTAAGTTTTAAACTGTCTCCCTCCTCATTCCAATTAGAAGTCACCATTTAACACAGATATGTGTGTGTGTGTGTATATGTATGTGTGTGTGTGTATAAATCCATACTATATATACTTATATTTTCAAGCACTTTTAAACTTTTCTTGGCTTTACAAGATTATTCACAAGATCATTCGCTATTAAACACAAGCCTTAGTAACAGAAAACAAAAAGAAAAACAAATAAACTAAGAGTATTAAACTTAAGAATCCATAATAAATTGTGCTTCTTTTCTTATATGAAGTGACTT
Source organism: Sarcophilus harrisii (assembly GCF_902635505.1). Classification (NCBI taxonomy): domain Eukaryota; kingdom Metazoa; phylum Chordata; class Mammalia; order Dasyuromorphia; family Dasyuridae; genus Sarcophilus; species Sarcophilus harrisii. The sequence goes on along the minus strand of NC_045428.1, from coordinate 158,713,791 downwards.
TTAGGGACTGCCTAGTCCATCATTATCATTTATAGATGAGGGCCAAGCAAGTTACTTAATGTATCAATGTAACAGCTAAATTAATTGCTGACTATGTTGGGATAAAAATCTAGGTATGCTGCATTCAAAATGAATATGAACAAAATCTCATTGTTTGAAATCATTGCTTTCATCTGGAATGACAAATGTTCTGATTTTATTTTTTAATCATAAGGGTTAAATCTTCACTAGATCAGCAGAATTATACAAACAGAACAGAACAGATGAATCGGGGGTGGGGCCCAGCACATCAGATATTGGCTCCAGACACTATTACAAAAATAGTTCTCCCGAAGACTTTGCAACCATACTATTGTTTCCTTTTGCTTTAATTTAAGCCTTTCTGTTATGAAAGGAATTTAATTAAAAAAAAAAAAAGAAATTCATCTTTTGAGCTATTTGCCTCCCACCAGCCTCTAAAATAAGGCCCTCAAGAGGAGTCTTAAATTTCTAAAGACCTCACTGGTTAACACTTCTGCCACAGAACTATAACAACATGCTTCTAATGAACTGAATAAATAAACGAGTTTATTACACACCCTTTGAAGAAAGATAATATTAGAAAATAGAGTTGCCTTCACTAATTCTAGAGTTACTAATTATTTCTCATTATGGTCAATATATAGTGAAAACAATGCTATGGACACAATTGAAATGTAAAATGCAGGTTATTGTAGATGCATGGGGGGGAAAGATAATGTTTTTATAAGGAAAGGGGGCATTTGATATATATATATATATATATATATTCAAAAATATTGATGGTAGTATTATTTATGATAGGAAAAGGCTAGAAACAAAATGTATGCTCACCAAGTGGGGAACAGCCAAACAAATTATGGTATATAATTATAATGGATGATTACTATAGTGTAAAGAATAGTTATAAAAAAAATTTAAAGGCTCATAAAGGGATAGAAATAAAGAACACTGAAGGAATTCTTGAGGGAGGAAAATAGAATCCAAAGAATGGCATACACAAGAACAACAATAATGGGAATAACCTTAACCTAAGTGGAAAGAAAGCTTAGATTAAAAAAAAGATGGTGGAAAATATTAGTATCATGTCATCAAAATTAAAATGCACGTCTTTTTATTGGAACAGTGGAGAAAGAGATAGACACAAAGCCTGGAAACCTGAGTTCTACTTCAGAGTATTATTGGAAATATGACACTGGACAAGTCATTTTAACCATTCTCAGACTCGATTACCTCACTGATAAAATAGAAATTGTAGTAGTAGTAGTAGCAATAGCAATAGTAGCAGCAGCAGCAGCAGCAATAGTGGTAGTGGTGGTAGTAGTAGTAAAAGGGCACACACATACACATACATATACATACATATTATACAAACAGAGCAGAACAGATGAATCGAGGATGGGGCCCTGTGCATGTCTGTATAGTATGTGTGTGTGCCCTTTTGTATTGCAGACAATAAACTTTCTTACAACTCTATTTTCTGTTGAACAGCAAGAGACATCTTTTCATTTAAAGCAATAGCACTCATAGCACATTGTTAAGATAGTATTTTTCTGCTCAAATACAGAACACTGAATAATTATGACAGACATTAAATATGGACTATGATCTGAGCCCAAATTGGAAAAAAAAAAAAAGGAGGAGACTAGGAAATGGCAGAGTGCTTTCAATGACCCCACACAGCTCCCAATTTCCAAAACATCCTCCATCCCAATACTAATATTCTCCTGCAGTGTAATGAATTATGGAACAATATGATATGAGGGAATTAAGTTTTTTAAATTTTAGTCGATATTATAATGGAGAAGTATGATGGATCTAAGTAGCTAGCAATGTATCATCATTGACTTGAAAAGTGATGTAATGAAGCTATCAAGGGAATGAATGACTGGAAAAGGGAGTGGGCTGGTCAAAGCAAAACAAAGGGATATCAATACATAGCTCAAATGTGGCAAATATATTCACATAAAAAACGTGTTTTTTTGTATAAAAATGTGTTTTTATGTAAAAGTATGTTGAGTAAATGTTCTATGGGGGATTCACAGAAGGAAGGATGTGGGAAAGAGATAAATAATGTAAGAAGGAATGCAACGGTTGAGATTTGCCCCTATAGAGGGAGATTAGAGATGAATTTAAATATTCCAATAGGACCAGCATAAAAAATTGAACTGTCACCATTTTTAGCCAATAGTGTGTTCTGATTTCAATATTAGATGTTTGCATTCCCAGATCATTATCCTTCACATGACAAAGGTAACGAGAAAAATAGACTATAGACAAAGTGAAATGATAGGAAAAATTAACAAATATACAAATGACATAATAAAAGTGAGTTGTTTTTTCACACTTTAAAATATTTCATATGTTAAAATTAACATCATTGCTATGTCATTCTCATCTTTATTTTATATGAGTTTAGTTGGACAAGTCCTTATTATGCTTTTTCTTTTTTTATATTTAGTGAATTACAGTTGATATGCAGGAGAAAAAAATAACAGATTTTTGTAATTGAAGGAAAATATTAGGATGTAGAATCTATAAGATTTTTGAAAATATTCTCTTTAAATTCCAGAAGCACACAGGAAATCCTTTCATCACATTGTTGTTGTTGTTTTTTCCTCCTCTTTATCTAGGTTTTATTTTATGAAATTGCTGCTTCTACTGCTACTAATTTTCTCACAATTCAGAAACAAAAGAATTTGTAAATAGCATGAAAGGGGGTATTAGTAATAATATTTTTTAAAATGATGATGATGATGTTATTTACTATATTTTCAATTGATTATAGACAAGAATCAGATTCAGTCATGACTGACTCTTTGTGACCCAAATGGAATTTTCTTGTCAAAGACAAAGAAATGGGTTTGCTAAATCCTTCTTTACTAGGTTAAGAAAACATTGGTCACTGGGACTTACTCAAATGCAACACTATCAATTTAGAGATAAGTTGTCTCAATTCTAGCTATTTGACTATATCTTTTATAGAATATGCAACTATCTTTTTATTATATAATTTCTAATTGTTAATTGTAATATTCTCTTTAAAATGTAATATTCTCTGCTGAGGTTTCTTTAGGGGTCTCTAGAGGCAGCCTTCCTTTCAGTTCAGTAATCACCACAAGTTCAGCCAGGGATTAAGGTCCAAATCCTTTGTCTCTTTCAAAGTCTTGTCTCCTTTCCTGGTACCTGGTTAGCTTTCTTAGAGGCCTATCTCTCTCCTTGGTTCTGAGAGCTTAAGCTCTTGCCTCCAATCTTTTGTCTTTTCTGCTTCTGCCAGTTTCCTGAGGTCCTCCTGAATGTGTCTTGATTTCTGTGAGGGAGGCAGGAAGATTGCCACCATGGTCTCTGTCTTCCAGGTGTGATCCTGGCTGAGTTTGTCCAATCTTATATGCTCTCTTATCAAAGGTATGAATCTTGTAGAACTATAGTAAATACTAAGTACATGTACTGAACTAGAGAACTGTTAGCCACCATGCTAAATAACCATTGTCTCTATCAATTGCACTGACTTAGCACCTTGTTTCAAGTTCTGGCCCATAACAGTTAATGAATTATTTGATATGTCCTCTATTGTAATTTCTGAGTGGATCAAATATATATATTAGGTAATTTTAGACTATTATTCTTTATATTTTTCAAATACTTTTTTTTTCTGTACAAATGTTTGTGATCAATAATTTTAACATACTCACATTGTAGATATAATCTAAAGCTTTTTGCTGGATGCTCTTCTCATTGTTTATCCCCATTATTGATAACAATATCAACTTCCATGGGTACAAAAATAATCTCTATACAGAATTCTTTCTCACTGTTCTCCCCTTTGTCTGAATACTCATTTTCCTTAGACCATCATCTCTCTATCAGTTTCTCTCAAAGTTCTGCCCTGACTCTGATCCTGGCCTTGGCCCTTGCTCTGTCTCTTTCTATGTCTCTCTGCTTCCCTCTATCTCTCTCTTCTCTGTCTCTCTCTCCCTTTATATTTTTAAAAATTATTATCCTTGTATTTAAATTATTATCCTGTGCTCTATGAGCAAAGCATAATTGAATTAAACCAGAAGAAATAGAGATGTGCAAAATTAAAGAAACTACCCCAAATGTTCACATGGACTATTTGTGTCCATCCTGTGGCAGAACACTCTGAGCTCGTATTGGTCTGATCAGCCACAGTAAGATACCCTGTAACAACTCTAATATAGTGAAATCATTTTGCTCCTCTTTAAGAATGAAGGATAATAAATGAGATGGTTAATCAAGCAGAGTAGATTACCACCTGTGTCATCCTAGACAAGTTACTTAACCCTAAGTTTCCTCATAAAATGAGCTGGAAAAGGCAATGGCAAATCACAAGTACTTTTTCACTCCTAAGAAAACTGCAAATGGGGTCACAAAGAGTCTAACACAACTGAAAAATGACTCAGTCAAAGTAATTAAATAATAAAAGTTTTTATATATATAAATGCATGCATATATGTACATATAGCAAGAATTTTATAAATGCTAATTGACTACATAACTGTGAGATTATGTAACCTTGACACCTAAAACATTCATCCTTCTTGTCCTGCTTTTCCATGAATTGGATATTTTCTATCATCATGATTTTGATACAACCAGTCCTCTCAAATTTACTCAGTCTTGCCTTCTAACTTCTTTGATTCATTTTTAATCATTAAAATATGGGAAAATGCATCAATAGCTATAAATCCAATGCATGAAAAAGACAGATTACTGCATACATTTGTGTGTACACGTTTATGCTTTACATCACAGGCAGCTAAGTGATACAATGAATAGAGTGATTAGCTCAAATCAAGAATTCAAATCTAGTCTCAGACACTAGTGTGACCTCAGGCAAGTCATTTAATCTTATTTGTTTGGTTTCCCTAACTGCTAAATAAGTAATAATTGTGATAGATTATATATAATATAGACATACATATAATGTACATATAATATGTAAAATATAATATGTATATCATATGCATTATAGAAAGAAAGAAAGGAAGGAAGGAAGGAAGGAAGGAAGGAAGGAAGGAAGGAAGGAAGGAAGGAAGGAAGGAAGGAAGAAAGGAAGAAATAAAAAAAGAAAGAAAGAAAGAAAGGAAGGAAGGAAGGAAGAAAGAGAGAGAGAAAGAAAGAAAAAGAAAGGAAGGAAGGAAAGAAGGAAGGGAGGGAGGTAGTGAGGAAGGGAGGAAGGAAGGAAGGAAGAAAGAAAGAAAAATAGAAAGAAAGATAGATAAAAAGATAAAATAGTGCCTAAATTCCAGAATTGTTGTGAAGAAAAATGGGATAATGTTTGCAAAGTGCTTGGTGCAGTTTCTGGAACTGAGTAGAAACTATATAAATGCTAGGTGGTAATCATCATCATCATCATCATCATTATATAATTATTCATCAATAATAATAATGGCATATATCTCAGGAGCTAAAGAATTATGTTCACTGAAAAAAATGCAAGAATTTTGTAGTTAGCTTTGAAGACAAGTCTGACTGATAATTTTTTTTGTTTGTTTGTTATGTTTGCAAATCATCAGGTGTTTTTTATAATTTCCTTAAGTATATCTTTCTAACTAATGCTTGTTTTATGACAAGATAAATTATAGAATACATTTATAAGTGTGCTCCATCTACAATACTTGAAAGCCAAAATGAAAGAATTGATGTAACTAAAAACTATACTGCATTTGGAGTCCATCATCCAATAATTATAAAGCATCAGAACCAAATAAATACTCATTTATTTATGTATTTTTATGATAGAAGTGAGGACTCTTTGTCCTTGTGAAGCAATTTTCACTTAGGTTTTAAAAGTACTTTAAATCAGGAGCCATAATTAAACTGTTCAAGAGAAATCACTAGAAACTTATCTTGTTTTTCAACAAATGGAGAATGTATAGGATGAACTGGTTCAGTCCTTTCTGTACATTTACTTAGAAAGGGATGATGCCCGTCATTTTTTTTATTCTAAACTAGAAATAATAAAGTAGAAATGAAATATTTATTTTGTTTAATATTTCCCAATTACATTTAAAACAATTTTAATAGTCATTTTTTAAGTTCTCTCCCTCCCTTTTCCTTCTCTAACCATTGAAAAGGTAAATAACATGACATTGACTATACATGTAAAGTCATGCAAAGCATATTTTCATGTTTCCTATGTTGCAAAAGAAACACATATACACACACAGACAGAAAGAAAATATAAGAAAGTGAAGAAAGTATGATTCAAAATGCTGTCAGATTACCAATTGAATTTGTTGATATAGATGGTATTTTCCATCATGGGTCCTTTGGAATGCCCTTGATCAGAATAACTAGGTCTCTCATTTTTAAATTCATTTCATCATTACAACATTACTGTTCTAAGGACATTGTTCTCTTGTATTGTGGACAGTGTTCACTCTGCATCAGTTTGTATAAAACTTGCTAAGTTTTGTTTTTTTTCCTGAAATCATTCTGCTTGTCATTTCTTGTAATGCAATAGTATTATATTGCAATCATGTTCCACAACTTGTCCAGCAATTCCCCAACTGATGAACATTTCATTTTCCAATTCTTTGTCACCAGAAAAAGATCTGCTGTAATTATTTTTTATAAATGATTTTTAAATTTTTTGGGGGATGTCAAAAGTTTATAGTTTTGTAGCTTTTTAATCATATTTCCAAATTGTTCTATACGATGTTTGGACTAGTTCACCATTCCAACTGCAATCAATTAATGTTTCTATTTTTCTACATCCTGACTCCCAAGTATTTGACATTTTTCTTAAAAGCTCATTTTATTAGTATTTATTCCCAAATGACGCTGGGTAACCATAAATTATGGAACATTATGACCTCTCATAAGTTAATATTGGGGAACCTATCCAATGTACCAGATGATGCGCTTGCATTCTCCTGACAATAGAAGGATCCCAATGGCAAATACTTTATCTCACATTTCACAAATTATGCCAAAAGCTAAATAATGACGAATATATGAGGGAAATTTTGTTTTAATCTATTTAATTTAATATGTCTATTTAATCAGAATTAGAGGAGGTTAAAAACTGACTATCTGATTCAACCTGATTCAGTTAAGTATAGCAACAATTTTGTAGTGGAAATATGGAAACAAAATGAATACTCATTGATTGGGAGCAAATTGGTATAACAATTCCATGGAATATCATTCTATTGTAAGAAATGGAAAATATGTGAAATTTAAAGAAAACAGAACTTTTGTATGATTTAATAAAGTATAAAATAAATGAAATAATAATATTAACTGCATAATGTAAATAAAATGATGTCTAACTACAAATGGAAGATTAGCCCCCAAGAATAAAGAAATCTGCTTCTCTTTTCTTGGTAGAGAGATAGGGAACTACAAAGTCAGAATGCTTTATACATTTGTATGTGTACCTTGTCTATGGTTTGTAATTGATTTTCTTTGTTGCAAGGGAAGGTTCAGTTCGGATGTTAGCAAGATGGATAAAATCTTTGGATGTGGAGTAGGAAAATGGGAGATTATATCTTCCTTCAGACACTTACTAGCTGTATGACTCTGGAAATAGTGCTTAACCTTCTCTCAGTTTTAGTTTCCTCATCTATAAAATGGGTTAAAGATCACTTACCTGACAGGGTTATTGTAAACATCAATAGATGTTGAGTGGTCTGGAGATCTTTTGTGTAATTCTTAATAGTTATAATATAATTGTAATGTAAAAACAAGCAAAAAGAATTAAAGCTGCTGATTATTTACTCCCATTGTCTGGCTCAGAAATGAGAATAAGGCTCACTGCTACTAGGCCATTCGTGGATTTTTTTTTTTTTTAAAGGTCTGTGTCTTAGAATGGGCATTACCAGAGTATTAGTATGATTGGCTTATAATAGCAAGCACTTTTGTAGTACTTTAAGATTTGCAAAGCACCTCACATTTTTTATCTTCTCTGGTCCTCATGGCAACCCCGTAAAGTACATACTATTATTATCCTAGTTTTAAAGATAAGAAACTGTGATAATTTAGCTTCACTTCTATTTTCACCCTTTTATTTGTTTTCTTTTTTTTCTCATGCTTTTTCTTTTTGGTCTTATTTTTCTTGCACAAAATGATAAATAAGGAAATATTTTTAAAAGAATTGTACATATTTAATAATAAAAAAAAGAATTTAGCTGCATGAACATATGAAAGTCATCTAATCTTTCATTGTCCTCAGGTGATTGTTGGAAACTATCAGTAATAGAAGAGATGATAATGGGCATCTATTGAAGGAATTTTTATACTGTGAACTTAATAGGATCTAGTTGGTAGCATTGTCAATATCATAAGAGACATCTAAGAGACTCAGCTAATGCTCTTGCTACCCATTCTTTTTAACACCTTTATAGTTTAGATACTAAATGAGGGCTTTTCCTTCACTTACCAGTGATACTATGTATTTTGTGCTGATATAGGGAGCATTAAACTATACCCTAAATGAAGAGGGAGTATAAAGAGAGCATCTCACATGAAAAATGGCCGGAAAACAAATGGACTTATCTCCAACTTCATTATTTAATACACAAGTTCCTTATATGCTCTCTTTTACTATATAGTAGTTGTCACTATAAGGGAGTAATAAAATAAAACTAATGATGATGATTAATCAAAAACACACATGCTATTAAAAGATCAGTTCAGTAGAGAAGATGCCTCAATTGTAATATAACAATCTCTTTGGTATGAAAGACCAGTTAGTGATAGCAATGAAAGCTTTTACCCCAGAAACTTCTATTTAGATTATAACCATGTTATATGCTGACAATTTTAGATCAAACTATGGACTATCTCCTCACATAAATAGCTGAAATATGTAATACTTATACATATACACTTCCAGAGGAAATATTTTCTCCCAAAGCCTCAAACCAATCTCAACACAAAATATACCATATTAGTCGTAATTTTCTCAAGGATGTTCTCTAAAACTGTTATAGAAGAGGTGATGATGGTTGGTTATCTGTAGATTTTTCTACAACTTGATTTCTCTTCATATTCATCCCAAAATGAATAGAGAGAGTAGATATTTCAGGGAACAAATTGTCTTTAGTTATTTAATATAAAGCATCTGAGATCTTGACTCAGAGTTGGATTTTTTTGTTTGTTTGTTTGTTTTGTTTTGTCTTGGATTTTTTGGGTTTGTTTGTTTTGTATGAAGATGCAGAAAAGCACCTTATCCAGATTTAGACTTAGGAAATTGCTATGATCCAGCATTACCAACTACATCAATGGAGTTCTATCCTTCTAGCCTTTTTCATCTCCTAATCACTTCTATGTTAAAATGAAGGTTGCATATATTTTTTTCTTTCACTTAGAACCCTGAATATAATTTTTCATAGAATCTATTATAAATAGTAGTTATATATATTATATATATATGTATATTTAATATACATATATGTATATAGTTGAAATAGCCTTTATTGGTGAATTATGACTTAAATAGGAATAAGCCATGTACCTAAGAACCAATTATGATATTATTTCTACTGGTAATGCTTCTTAATTCAATCTAATTAGCTTACAGAATTATTTCTGGTAAGAGTAAATAGAGAAATGGGCAACATATAAAAATCCATTTTTGTTTTTAGCTTTGAATAATTGGTTTTCAGAATATTTGTCATAAGTATCAAATAAGATAATATGTGAAACATTTGAAAGCCTTAAGGTATTATATACAGATGATATCTATTGGTTTGTTATTGTTGTTATGTTTTGTACAATAGCTATTGATATGAATTCAGAGGTCTGGGTTGACATTCAGGATGTACCCCTTACTATCTGAGTGACTTTGGACAAGTTAATTAATGCCTATCCATCAAATTAAAAATAAATTAATTAATTAATCTAAAGGTTTGTCTCTCTACATTGATGCACAAACATTTTAAACATAAAATGCCTTTGGTCTTGTGTTTACTCTAGTGGGATCTGACTCTATAGATATGGATTTCAGGGGAAAAAAGTGTGAGAGGTCATCTCTATGCCTATATGAGACTTTGAAGTAGGATTTTAATGTGTTTTTTTAATAAAATTTAATATTTTTAAAGCATTCCAATATTGTTAGTGTTTTTTTTTACATTTAAATGTAAATCATCACAAATACCACTATATATTCCAAATGAAAAGATTCATTCAACCAAACTCATCAATTTCTAGGCCTCCTTCACTAACGAATTTTAATTTAAAGAAGAGATTAGACTTGGTATTGATATAGGCAACCCCCAGAAAAGGAAATCCTCTCAACAAATGCAAAATATTGCATTTTCTTCTCTAGATCTTATTGTCCAGACAACTACCTACAACACTGAGAAATTGATTTTATTTGCCTTTACCACATTAAGCATTGCATAAATATTTCTCATTTAAAATGCTGTTTCTCATTGAAAAAGTTAGCAACATTGCAATGTGGCACCCAGAACTATATCTGTGCAGTCAGAAATGGTGCAGTAGTGACACATTTCCTGTTCTGTCTGGGCTACAAGAGCTAGAACAGCTGTCCCAAAGTTCCATGCTGGAGGCTATTCTACTCGCAAATTGCTAAGAAGAATTAAAAAAAGAAAAAGAGGAAGAAAGAAAAGTGCCAGACAAGATAAATTATATTTATTTTGAAACCAAATTCCATAAATTAGTGTATATTAAATACGCTTGTGAAAGCAAGCTAGTGTTATCTGTTAATGATGGTTTAATGACTATATAACTCCAAGTAAGATACCAAATCCTATTGGAAATTGCTGCCAGCAACATTTTCAGAACTGCTTACATTTTCTAGAAAGACAATGATTTTCCCCTGGATATCATTTAGATAAATAATTATCAATTTTTTGTGTATATCCTTTAAAAATTTCTTCTCAAATACTCTTGAAATCCCTATTGTCTGTTACACATTTCTAATAAACTTTAAAAAACAGACAGACATGCATGTCTATATATGTATATTATATATACCAGCTTATAGGACTATCTCTCTCTTCAGAAGGAATAACAAAATCTTAAAAGGCTGTCAGGTAAGTATCCTGAAAAGTCAAGGATACTGAAAAGGTCATTTTATCTAAATGATACAGCCTATAGTTTAGCAGAGAAGTTATAAAACATCCAACACAAACACAAAAGGTCAATAGTGAACACCAAAATGTCAGAATCTTACAGGACCTGCCCAATGCCCACCCAGAACTGGGATATGAATCAGCACTGACCCAGTGCAGTCACAGCCACTTATAGAAGAAGTCACTGCTTATAGAGGAAACTTGGAAAACCTCCCTTCCCCTAAAAGCAGACCTTATTTAAAAAAATTTAAAATTTAAAATTTAAAAAAAGTAGAGGATTCTGATGATAGATAGCTTTTATGGAGAAAGAGAACAGATTTCAAACCCTGAGGAGACTAAAGGCTGATTGTCTCCAGATGAAGCCCCAAAAGGTCATATAATCTGGTCCCCTTCTCACAAGGCTCTCCTAGAAGAAATTAATAAGGATCTTAAAAGAGAGCTAGAAGAAAAATGGGGAAAGGAAATGAAAACTTTGCCAGAGGGTTTGGAAAAAGGCATATAACTCATTAAAAGATAGATTTGATAAAATGGAAAAAGAAAGCAACTCACAGAAAAACAGAATTTGTGAAACACAAAGAGAAAATAACTCTTAAAAACCAGAATTTGTGAAATGGAAAAAGAAAATAACTCCTTAAAAACCAGAATTTGTGAAATGGAAAAAATCCCATAGAACAAAAAAACTTATTTAAAAATTCAATCAGACAAATACAAAAAGAAGTTTAAAAAAATGAAGAAAATAATTCACTAAAATTCAGAATTGAACAAATGGAAATGAATAACTCAATGAGACAACAAGAATCAGTCAAGCAAAACCAAAAAAAAAAAATAGAAAAAAATGTAAAATAACTACTTGGGAAAACAACCCCTGAAAAATAGATCTAGGAGAGACAGTATGAGGATTATTGGACTCCCTGAAAGATATGTTAGGAAAAAGAGCCTACACACTATCTTTCAGTAAATAATCAAAGAGAACTGTCAAGTTTTTTTGTTGTTGTTGTTTTGTTTTTTACAGAATCAGAAGGTAAAATGACCATTGAAAGAATTCACCAAACACCTCCTGAAAGAGACCCGAAAATTAAAACCCCAGGGAATATCATGGCTAAATTTCAGAACTATCAACCCAAGGAAAATATATTACAAGTAGCCAGAAAGAAACAATTTAAATACCAAGAAGCCATATGAAGGATTACTCAGGGACCTAGCAGCTTCCACACTAAAGGATCAAAGGGCCTGGAATCTGATATACCAAAAGGTGAAGGAAATTGGAATGCAGCTCCAAATCACTATTGACCAGAGAAATGTGATTTAAGACAACTGAGATACCACTGCACACCTGTCAGATTGGCTAAGATGACAGGAAAGGATAATGATGAATGTTGGAGGGGATGTGGGAAATTCAGACACTGATGAACTGTTGATGGAATTGAGAATGGATCCAACCATTTGGGAGAGCAATTTGGAAATATACTCAAAAAGTTATCAAATTGTGCATGCCCTTTAATCCAGCAGTGTTTCCACTGAGTTTATATCCCAAAGAGATCTTAAAGGAGGGCAAGGGATCCATATGTGCAAAAACATTTGTGGCAGCCTTCTTTGTAGTGCTTAAGAAACTGGAAACTTAGTGGATGCCCATCAATTGGAGAATGGCTGAGTAAATTATAGTATATGAATGCTATGGAATACTATTGTTCTATAAGAAATGACCAGCAGGATGATTTCAGAGAGGCTTGGAGAGACCTACATGAACTGATGTAAGTGAAATGAGCAGAATCAGGAGATCATTATACATGGCAGCAACAAGACTATAAGACAATCTAATCTATTCTGAGGGACATGTCTCTCTTCAACATTGAGATGATTTAAACCAATTCCATTTGTGCAGTGATGAAGAGAGCCATCTACATCCAGAAAGAGAACTATGGGAACAGAGTGTGGAACACAACATAGCATTCTCACTGATTCTGTTGCTATTTGCTTACATTTTGTTTTCTTTCTCAGTTTTTTTTTCCTTCCTTCTTGATCTGATTTTTCTTGTGCAACAACTTAACTGTCTAAATATGTATACATATATTGGTTTTTAACATGTATTTCAACATATTTAACATGTTTTGGACTACCTGCCAGCTAGCAGAGAGGGTGGAGGGAAGGAGGGGAAAATTTGTAACAAAAGGTTTTGCAAGGGTCAATGTTGGAAAAATTACTTTGTAAATATGCTTTGTAAATAAAAAGCTTTAATATAAATAAAACAAATAAATAAAACTTTTACCAAAAAATGGCTTTAATTATGTTAACAAATAAATTAATTATCACTTTAAATTTGAGGTCTAATTGTCCACAACACTCCACTCTTTTATGATTATTTGTATTAATGATTTCACTATGTTGATATAACCCATCTAGATTTTGCCATGCTTTACTCTTGTCTATGTTCTCCCATAAGAATGCACAATATACCTGTGACCCGCTTTGCTGCTTCTTGATATCATGTGTGTAACAGTGAAGTATTCAGCCTGTTTGTGTCATCCACTGTTCTTAACATTTGGTGAATTAATTTTCTTTTCCAATAATTTATTTCCCTGATGGCTCCTTATTCTTGTTCTACCTCAAAGCTCATTATTGCTTGTATACTACAGCCTGTACTCGTTATATGCTCCTCCATTAACCTTAAGAAATTATCCAGAGAGAGAGAAGAGGGGAGAAGGGATAGAAGGTTATAAAACACTTTGAAGAATACTCAGAATATTCACAATTAGGAACTATGGTATCAATAATGTCCCAGAAAAGGTGACTGGGAAAGGACAAATCAAATAAGAAAGAAAACTGGTTGGTTGATAATTCTGTTATAGGATATACAAGAGGTAAGCATGGTCAAATAGTATCAAATGCAGCTGATATGTTAATAGCAATGACTGAAAAAAAATCATCAGATGGAACAATTAAGAAATCATTGACTGGGGAGGGATATGGTTGAATGATAAGGTTATAAGGCAGCTTGCCAAGGAGTAATGACTGAATTTTGCTTGATTCAATAAGCATGATACCATTGTCAGAAAGGAACTTCTAAACAGTTTTACCATGCACAAGAAATTTTATTTTACCTGGAGTCTGCAATGGATCTACAACATTGTGGTCAATGTTTATGATGAGCATGTGTGCCTGTTTTATGTGTGGCCTAATACTCACTATTATTGGGAAATTAAACAAGGTTATCTTTATTGTTGCACCTTTTATAGAGTGTCAAATGATTATGACATAGAGTGGGAATCACTTTGTTAGAAGATAACCATTAAGCCAGTGTTTAGTGAATAAATGCTTTTGTAAAAAAAAATCAACAAAAAATAAGCACAGTGTGAACTTATATTCTCTAAACATTTCAATTAATTATAAAATAATAAAAATAATATGCTTTGTGAAATATTATCTTTAAAGGCCTAGCTATTTCTTATTAAGATATCCTGATTATATGTATAAATTCATATCATAATAATTTTGTATAGAGAATAGGCATACGAGTCAGACATGATATTTTCTTTGTCACTTTTTCATTATTAATAAGGTCCAAGGTATTTTCTATCCTCTTGTTATCTTCTCTACCTTTACAAGCTTTAGAAATCAATTCTTTTTTATTATATCTTTCTATTTACAAAATATATGTCTGGGTAATTTTTTCCAACATTGACCCTTGCCAAATCTTCTGTTTCAAATTTTCTCCTCCTTCCTGCCACCCCCTAGATTGCAGGTAGTCCAATACATGTTAAATATGTTAAATCCAATATAAATATGTATATATTTATACATTTATCTTGCTGCCCAAGAAAAATCAAATCTAGAAAGAAAAAAAAAAAAAACCTGAGAAGGAAAAAAAAATTCAAGTAAACAATAACAGAAAGAGTGAAAATGCTATTTGTGGTCCACACACAGTTCCCATAGTCCTCTCTATGTCTCTCTATGTAGATGGCTCTCTTCATTACTGGACAATTGGAACTGGTTTGATTTAACTCATTGTTGAAGAGAACCATGTCCATCAGAATTGATCATTGTATAGTCTTGTTGCAGTGTATAATAATCTCCTGGTTCTGCTCATTTCACTTAACATCAGTTAATGTAAGTCTTTCCATCCTGTTGGTCATTTCTTACAGAACAATAGTATTCTATAATATTTGTATATCATAATTTATTCAGCATTCTCCAATTGATGGGCATCAATTCAGTTTTCAGTTTCTATCTATTAGAGGCAATGAAGCACTGCTCTCTCTTTGAGATGTGCTGCGGAGCCTGTATTCCATGTCAGCTAGTAGGGCAGGCCCAGGAGGTAAAAAGGGGCTTGGCCTCAGAGGCAGGAGGTTGTGTCTGGCAGGAGTTAAAAGGAACTGCTAATAGGTTTTTTGAGATGGTGAGGGGCGTGTCCTCTTGCTATGTCTCTTCCTGGGTCGCAGCACTAACTCTAGAAGCTCTCTTTCTGAGGGCTCCGCCTACACAGTTCTGAGAAGACTGGACATGGGCAATCATAGAAGAGAGGCAGCATAAATAGCCACCCCTGAGCAGAGCTTGCTCTCTACTGTGCTCCTGTGCTTTTGGGCTTTTGCTTCCTACTACCCCCACTGACAGGATGACTGAATAAAGACAGAATGCTTGCATCTCCTGGTTGGTCTGTCTCTTTGTGATCCGGGTTGATGCCCAAAGGCTGGTGAGCTGGCCTAGCTGGGTGGACAGATAGAGTAGCCTTAAGAGATGCTACAAGTGGCAACTGAACAGATATCATGTGGCTAGGACCTCACCATGTAACAGGCCTACAAGGTGGGAAGAGAGCCAGAACTCTGCTCTAGTGAGTAGAAAGTAAGGGATGGGACAAATAGTGAAGGTCCCAGACTAGGAGGTGCTAGGGAAAGAAGTTTATAGAATAGTAAAGCAAGCAGGACTGGAAATTGATTTTAAAAAGTAGGAGGTAGTCAGATGGCTTCCTATGATAAGGAAATGCAGGGAGTCATCCCAGAATAGCATCACCTCATTAATCAAGGGATGAGAAATACTTTAAGAGGTGCAAGCCACAATCCATTAAAAGTAGATAATGAAATGTAAAGGGAGAGTCATAAAACAAATGAAGGTTGTAAACCAGCACTCACCAGGACCAGCCACTCCCATAAAATGGAGCCAGTGGAATTTAGCTGTGGGAAAGAAACAAGAAGACAAAGGAGGTGGATGTGATGAAAAAGGAAGAGGTAGTGAGGAAGAAACAAGAAATAGATATGACAGAATAGGAGAAGGCAGTGATAAGATGAGTAATGAGGAAGTAAACAGAGGGACATATGACCTTGAGGAAAAAGACAGTGATAAGACAAGGGAGGAGAAAGCAAACAGAGGGACAGGTTGACCAATACATGTTAAATATGTTAAAGTATAAGTTAAATGCAATATATGCATACATGTCCACACAGTTATTTTGCTGTACAAAAAGAATTGGACTTTAAAATAGTGTACAATTAGCCTATGAAGGAAATAAAAAATGCAGGTGAATAAAAATATAGTTCAAGTTGAAAAGGGTTTCCATATGGATGATGAAATTCTACCCAAATAAATATTCACAGATAGCCCAATAATGCCTCCATTAAGTTTCTAGGATTTTGCAGAGTCCTCAGAAGAGTTCCATAACTCAAAAGACAGTCAATCATTAAACATTTACAAAGTGAAACTGTACTCTGCTTTCAATGAATTTATAACTTGACCTGCTTAAATAAGAAAAAAAAGTGAATAAATAATATCCACGGCCTAAATTATGATATGCAGTTGAATGCACAACCTATAGAGTAATCAGTACATATATCTGGACTTTTATTGTCATTTAGTTGTTTTTCAGTCATGACCAACTCTATGTGACCCCATTTGGGTTTTTCTTGACAGAGATATTGGAGTAATTTGCCATTTTCTTTTTCAGCTTATTTTACAAATGAAGAAACTAAGGAAAACATTATTAAATGATTTATCCAATGAATGAAAACAGATTTGAACTCAGGAAGATGAGTCTTCCTTACTCCAGGCTCTCTACTCTAACTACTGCACAATCTAATTGACCAATATCTTGAATAGTCAATACAAATGGACAGACTGCCTTCAGGAAGATGCATAGATTCTTTAGTATCTACAAACTCCTCTCAGAAATAAAGACATATTTAAATACTTATTTTATTGGTGTTAAATAACAAAGAAAAGTGAAACAGAAGTATTTAAAACACTGAAAAAGATTGTTATATAATAGAAAGGTGCATATGTGGCTATGGATATATTGTCATGAAAAATCAATAGGGTACTTCAAAGAACAGGAGTAGAAAAACAATAGAAAATGCATGGCTAAAATTAATATGACAAGGCATGAAATGTACATGGCCTAAGTATTCTACTAGAATACTCACTATCTAGAAAAGGAGGGTGGAGATGCTGATTTGGGGTTTCAGGTCAGAGGGGAAAGCTGAAGTGAAGCTAGAGGCACCATCACTCATCCCACAATTAGAGGTGCTTACATAATTACTTCTCATGGAAAAAAAAAGAGACCTGGAAAAGAAGAAAAAACCCAACCACAGAAACTTACTATAGGAATAAGGAAACTGGGGTTAATCTTCAGAGGAGAATGCTGAAGTAATAAAAAAAAGCTTCTTTTACTATCCCAAAGAATAGTGTTAAATGGCTCCCTGCCCAGAGATAATTTATAGATGAACACGAAAAATAATTTAGAAATCAAATGAGTGACATGGAAGAAAAACTAAAATCTAAAAATAGAAAAATAAAAACCATCCAAGAAAAACAAGAAGATTAGAGGGCAGGGGGAATTATCCAACTAGAAAAGGAGATACAGAGTCTTAAAGATGAAAACAAAATTTTGAAAATTAGAACTGGACAAGTGGAACTCAGTGAAGATATGAGACAAAGAAATAACAAAACAGAATATAAAGAATGAAAGAAAATAGAACAGAATATGAAACATCTTATAAGAAAAACAACAGATTTGGAGAAAAAATTAAGAGGAGAAAACATAAAAATAATTGAACTACCTGAAAGCTGTAACTAAAAAAAGGACTTTGACACAATAATGCAGGATATAATCCAAGAAAATAATCTTGGAGTGATAGAACAATGAGGGATAAAGTAGAAATAGAAAGAAATTTACTAATCACCACCTTAAAAAGATCCTTTGCAAAAAACATATAGGAACATTATTGCCAATTTTCAATATTCTGAGATCAAAGAGAAAGTTTTGCAAGAAATAAGAAAAAAATTAAAATATGCTGAAGCTACAATTATATATATATACATATATGTTATACATATATATATGTATATACATACATATATATACATATATACATATATATACATATATACATATATGTATATATATATATATATATATACCTGCAATCAAAAAACTGAGCTGATGGCGAAAATATAGCATATCCAGCAAAATAATTCATAATGTTGAATGAAAAAAAAGGACATTCAATGAACTTTTCAGGACTTGCTTTCTACCAAATCCAAAGACAATAGAAAATTTAGCATATAAAGCCAATATCCATGATTAATTTCAAAGAACTTAAGATTGACAAATTGTTTATGTTTCTTTACAATGAAATATATACTATACATTTAAGATTGACATCACTAATTATATAGCTTAAAAGAAATATTTATACAAATGACAAGTGGAGGAAGAATAAACTTTAAATATTCATTTTTCTTCTGAAGAATTATATTCAGTTTTGCTGCATAGGTTATTGTTGGTTTTAATTCTAGCTCCTTTGCCTTCTGGAATAGAATATTTCAAGTCCTCCAGTCTAAGGAAAGTTGTTCATGTATTTCAGGAATTTCCTCTATATTACCTGTATTACCTTTGACTATTTTCAATGGTGAGGTACTCTGTAAGGTAGTCTATTACATGGTTGAAAATTTTCAATTGTAAACAAAAGAAGAAAAAGTTTATATTGAATTGACATCTACTTTTATTTAAATCTTGCCCTTTTGTTCCTTGAGCAGTCTTCTGAAATTTTAAAGAGAAATCCAATCTTCCTTATACAGCCTTTTAAGTATGTAAAACTGTTTATCATATCTCTCTTTAGTATTCTCTTCATGAAACAAACCATTCCAATTTCCTTCAGATGTTCCTCATATAATATGGTTTGAAGACCCTTATCATCCTTGTCTCAATTTGGGGAGGCATATTTCTATTTGTTAACATTGTTATTAAAAATAACCAACCAAGAACTACTTAAAATGCTCTTGATATGTTCTGCATGGCATGAAGATAGTGGAACTTTTACTTTTTTATTCTGGGTAGAATGTTTCTATTAACACAACCTAATAATAGAAGAGTTCATAAGATCATAGATCTATATCTGGAAGAGAAATTACATGTCAGTTTCAAAAAATTAGAATTCAAACTCAGGTCCCATGGCTACATGCATCTTTTGTTTATCTTCATGTTGTTTTGGGTTGTTTTTGCCCTGTATGTGGTACATAAAGCATTTGATTTGGAATTAGGTATAATTAAAATATAATCCTTTCTTAGACACTTATTAATTTATGAATTTATGTAAATTATTTAACCTCTTGTAGGCTCAGTTTATTCATCTTCAAAATGGAATTAATAATAGCACTTTTCTGTAATGGGCTAAGGCTTGAGTTGATGCACTGAGGTCCCAAGCATGTGAGGCTAAATAGCAATTGGACTATACTCTATTAATATACATACTTGGATAAAGAATGGCCCCCACCCACTCTCTGTGTAAGTCCTGATGTGTTGTATAGGAAATGACGATTTTGGTGGGTGGAGGCAGAGAGACAGGAAGCGAGGCTGGGAGAGATTGGGCCTGGGTTCCATTCTGGTAGCTGCTGGTTGTGTGGCTTCTGGTCTAGCTAGCTTCTTGATTCAGCTGCACATATTGCTATTGCCCATTCTCTTCCACCTCCAATCTTTCTTCACTGAGAATAAAGATTGATGATTTTCCCCTAATCTGAATTCCTGACTCTGGCTGATTTTAAAATATGCGGTCATCACATTTGGCACCCAACTGTGGGAACCAAGGACCCTACCTTCACTGAAGAAGTCTCTGGTGACCAGGAACTTGGGTGAGTATTGTTAATAGACAAACAGGGAACTTATTTTCTTAAAAACTAAACTAGTAATTTTTTTTTTGGCTGAAATGGGACAAATGCTAGCTAAAGACGCTCCATCCCCACTCCTAACCCCTTCAACCCCACCCAGGAGTGGCGCTATAGAAAGCATGCTTAAGCTGATAGAAGGACAAGGGCTACTTATAACTTGGGAACAGGTAGCTAGACTTCTGGGTACATTAAACCGCATCTCCCCTTGGTTCATAGAGGAGGAGCAGATCTCTTGAGATAACTGGTGCCTGGTTGGACAATAGATGTCCGCATATTACAGTGAAAATGGTCCTCATTCAATTTCCATCGAGGCATTCTATTTATACAATATCATACAGTTGGCACTAAGAAATCCTAACCCTAGAAGAAAGAAAAAAACTGCTTGGAGTAGCCAAATGGGGAAGCCTGATATTAAGGAAGAAGACAATGAAGAGATTAATGACCATATCCCCACAGGGCATGGAGACTTAAGTGAGCAAGGGTGTGATGACTTTCCACCTCAGGAGGCAGCTTCATCCCCACCTCAGGAGCAAGTGATTGACTCTCCTCCATCAACTCCACCTTCCGGGATGGAGGGAGGAGGGGCAGTGGAGGGGGGGCAGTGTCAGCATCATCACCTCCCCCTTAGCATCCAACTACTCCTATGACTAGATTGCAACAGGGTTTAATGAAGGCCAAAGAGAAAGGCATAGATGTAGCAGAACTCCAAACCCACATTTTCCCCATAATTTCCCAGTTTAATTGCTCAGGTCAAGAAAGTCAAAGATACACTCCTTTCAACATAGAAATCATCAAAGACCTGAAAAAGGCTTGCACTCTTTATGGGGCTACATCAGCTTATGTTAAGATGCTATTACAGAATTCGGCTTTTGAAATCTTGACCCCTAATGACTGGAAATCTATAGCAAGGGTATGCCTAGAACCTGGGCAAAACTACTTGTGGCTTTCTGAATATAGTGAGCTCTGTAGGATACAAGCCCAACAAAAGAGTCAAAATGCAGTTCATGCTGAAATCACCTATGACCTACTAACAGGTATAGGTCCCTATGCAGATGTCACAGTACAGATTAATTATTCCATAGCAGCATATGAGCAAATTGCTGCTAATGCTATCAAAGCATGGGCTTTGATTCACAATAAATATGACAAAGGTGAGGCCTTCACAAAAATAACACAAGGGCCAAATGAACCCTTTGCTGACTTTGTGGGACATTTGCAGACAGCTATCACAAGAACCAATGGGGAAAATGCATCAACAGATGTTTTAATAAGGCAACTTGCTAAGGAAATGCTAATGAGGTCTGCAGAAGAATTATACTAGAACTGCACAAGGATGCTCCTTTATAGGAGTTCATAAGAGGATGTTAACAGATTTAAGAAAGGTGAATGAACAGATGGAAACTATGGAACTCTTCAGCCTGGATTTCCATCTCCTACTCAATTGCCTAGAGAAAGGCCTCTTTGGGTCATAGATATTAAGGATTGTTTCTATTCTATCCCTCTGGAAAAGGAGATTATGAAAAAATTTGCCTTTTCAGTGCCCAGCGTTAACTTAGCTGAACCTTATAAAAGATATGAATGGACAGTTTTGCCACAGGGAATGAAAAAATGCCCTACTATATGTCAAATGTATATTGCTGCTGCTCTTGCTCCAGTAAGAAAAGCATTCCCCAAAGTTATGGTATTACATTATATGAATGGTATATTGGGATGTGCACCTGAGGAACAAATGTTAGAAGCATGTCTACAAAAGACCATAGACACAATTACAATTACAAATTATACATAGCTCCAGAAAAAATTCAAAGACATGCTCCTTTTCAATATTTAGGATATGAAGTATACCTTGAAGTGCTTACAGTTCAAAAACTGTCCTTAAGAACAGAAAAGCTAAACACATTAAATGATTTTCTTTTTTTTTTTCTTTTTTCTTTTCTTTTTTTTTTTTTTTATTTAATAGCCATTTATTTACAGGCTATATGCACGGGTAACTTTACAGCATTAACAATTGCCAAACCTCTTGTTCCAATTTTTTACCTCTTACCCCAACACCCCCTCCCCTAGATGGCAGGATGACCAGTAGATGTTAAATATATTAAAATATAAATTAGATACACAATAAGTATACATGACCAAAATGTTATTTTGCTGTACAAAAAGAATCAGACTCTGAAATATTGTACAATTAGCTTGTGAAGGAAATCAAAAATGCAGGTGTGCATAAATATAGGGATTGGGAATTCAATGTAATGTTTTTTAGTTTTTTAGTCGGAACCTAATTTCTCTCCCCGTCTGCGCTGATCTCCCCCCTGGCCCCGGAACCAACCTTTTTTTTTTGGTGAGACTGCAGATTTTCTTCGGCTGGTGAGTTGTTCTACTTCTTATCTTTATGAATTGTAGCAGTCAAGACTATTTTTGAGGCTCGATATAATATTGATAAAGAGGGTAAGAGAAGAGCTTAGAAAGTCGTGTGTGTCTTCTCCGCCATCTTGGCTCCTCTCATTAAATGATTTTCAGAAGTTGATAGGAGATATCCAATGGATGCGACCAGTGTTAGGCTTGACTACCTATCAGTTACAACTGTTATATGACATTTTAAGGGAAGACAGTGCTTTAAACTCACAATGCCAGCTTACAAAAGAAGCTCAAGAGGCTTTGAGAAAAGTTGAACTGGCTTTATCCAATGTGGTTGAAAGAGTCACTCAAAAACCCTTGGAAATATCAGTTTTTGCCACACAAGAGGCACCCACAGCAGTCTTTCATCAAGGAGATAGTGTGATAGAGTGGGTGAACCTCCCAGCACAAGCAGAACAAAGCCTTATTCCCTACCCAGTGCTTGTGGCTAGAATTTTATTAAAGGCCACTAAACAAGTAGTACAATTATCTGGGAGAAGACCTGACAAGATATACACCTTTTATACCAATACACAAATTAATGTGTGTTGTGAGGCCATCTTAGAGTGGCAAATTTTATTAGCCATGGCTCCAAATTTTATACATGGGCCTCCATTAAAGATTACCAGACTATGACATAATTAGTGATGGATTCTTGAAGAAAAAGTTTCTAAAGTTGCTTTTTTTTTTTTTTTAATTTAATAGCCTTTTATTTACAGGTTATATATATGGGTAACTTTACAGCATTAACAATTGCCAAACCTCTTGTTCCAATTTTTCACCTCTTACCCCCCACCTCCTCCCCCAGATGGCAGGATGACCAGTAGATGTTAAATATATTAAAATATAAATTAGATACACAATAAGTATACATGACCAAATCATTATTTTGCTGTACAAAAAGAATCAGACGCTGAAATATTGTACAATTAGCTTGTGAAGGAAATAAAAAATGCAGGTGGGCATAAATATAGGGATTGGGAATTCAATGTAATGTTTTTTAGTCATCTCCCAGAGTTCTTTCTCTGGGCATAGCTGGTTCAGTTCATGACTGCTCCATTGGAAATGATTTGGTTGATCTCATTGCTGAGGATGGCCAGGTCCATCAGAACTGGTCATCATATAGTATATTGTTGAAGTATATAATGATCTCCTGGTCCTGCTCATTTCACTCAGCATCAGTTCATGTAGGTCTCTCAGGCCTTCTGAAATCATCCTGTTGGTCATTTCTTACAGAACAATAATATTCCATAATATTCATATACCACAATTTATTCAGCCATTCTCCAACTGATGGGCATCCACTCAGTTTCCAGTTTCTAGCCAATACAAAGAGGGCTGCCACAAACATTCGTGCACATACAGGTCCCTTTCCCTTCTTTATGATATCTTTGGGATATAAACCCAGTAGTAACACTGCTGGATCAAAGGGTATACACAGTTTGATAAGTTTTTGAGCATAGTTCCAAACTACTCTCCAAAATGGTTGAATTTGTTCACAACTCCACCAACAATGCATCAATGCCCCAGTTTTCCCACATCCCCTCCAACAATCATCATTATTTTTTCCTGTCATCTTAGCCAATCTGACAGGTATGTACTGGTATCTTTGAGTTGTCTTAATTTGCATTTCTCTGATTAATAATGACTTGGAGCTTCTTTTCATATAACTAGAAATAGTTTCAATTTCTTCATCTGAGAATTGTCTGTTCATATTCTTTGACCATTTTTCAATTGGAGAATGGCTTGAATTTTTATAAATTAGAGTTAATTCTCTATATATTTTGGAAATGAAGCCTTTATCAGAACCTTTGACTGTAAAAATATTTTCCCAGTTTATTGCTTCCCTTCCAATCTTGTCTGCATTAGTTTTGTATGTACAAAAACTTTTCAATTTGATATAATCAAAATTTTCTATTTTGTGATCAGTAATGATCTCTAGTTCTTCTTTGGTCATAAATTCCTTCCCCTTCCACAGGTCTGAGAGGTCAACTATCCTGTGTTCCTCTAATTTATTAATAATTTCATTCTTTATGCCTAGGTCATGAACCTATTTTGACCTTATCTTGGTGTATGGTGTTAAGTGTGGGTCAGTGCCTAGTTTCTGCCATATTTGTTTCCAATTTTCCCAGCAATTTTTGTCAAACAGTAAGTTCTTATCCCAAAAGCTGGGGTCTTTGGGTTTGTCAAAGACTAGGTTGCTATAGTTGTTGACTATTTTGTCCCTTGAACCTAACCTATTCCACTGATCAACTAATCTATTCCTTAGCCAATACCAAATGGTTTTGGTAACTGTTGCTCTATAATATAATTTTAGATCTGGTACAGCTAAGCCACCTTCATTTGATTTTTTTTTTCATTAATTCCCTTGAAATTCTTGACCTTTTGTTTTTTCATATGAACTTTGTTGTTATTTTTTCTAGGTCATTAAAATAATTTTGGGGGAGTCTGATTGGTATAGCACTAAATAAATAGATTAGTTTAGGTAATATTGTCATCTTTATTATATTTGCTTGCCCTATCTAAGAGCATTTAATATTTTTCCAATTGGTTAAATCAGACTTAATTTGTGTGAAAAGTGGTCTGCAATTTTGCTCATAAAGTTTCTGATTTTCCCTTGGCAGATAGATTCCTAAATATTTTATATTATCAGTAGTTACTTTAAATGGAATTTCTCTTTGTAACTCTGACTGTTGGATTTTGTTAGTGATATATAAGAATGCTGATGACTTATGTGGGTTTATTTTATAACCAGCAACTTTGCTAAAGTTGTGGATTATTTCTAATAACTTTTTAGTAGAATCTCTGGGGTTCTCTAAGTATACCATCATATTGTCGGCAAAGAGTGAAAATTTGGTTTCCTCATTGCCTATTCTTATTCCTTTAATATATTTCTCAGCTCTTATTGCCAAAGCTAGCGTTTCTAATACAATATTAAATAGTAACGGTGATAGTGGGCAACCTTGTTTCACTCCTGATCTTATTGGGAATGGTTGCAGTTTGTCTCCATTACATATGATGCTTACTGATGGTTTTAAATAGATGCTACTGATTATTTTAAGGAAGAGACCATTTATTCCTATACTCTTAAGTGTTTTTAATAGGAATGGATGTTCGATTTTGTCAAATGCTTTTTCTACATCTATTGAGATGATCATATGATTTTTGTTAATTTGGTTATTAATATGGCCAATTATATTGATAGTTTTCCTTATATTGAACCAGCCCTGCATTCCTGGTATAAATCCTACTTGATCATAGTGTATTATCCTGGGGATGATTGTCTGTCGTCTTTTTGCTAATATCTTATTTAAGATTTTAGCATCAATATTCATTAGGGAGTTTGGTCTATAATTTTCTTTCTCTGTTTTCAACCTACCTGGTTTAGGTATCAATACCATGTCTGTGTCATAGAAGGAATTTGGTAGGACTCCTTCATTCCCTATTTTATCAAATAATTTATATAGCATTGGGGCCAATTGTTCTTTAAATGTTTGGTAGAATTCACATGTAAATCCATCTGGTCCTGGGATTTTTCTTAGGGAGTTGTTTAATTGCCTGTTCTATTTCTTTTCTGAAATGCGACTATTCAAGCAATTTACTTCCTCCTCTGTTAGTCTGGGAAGTCTATATTTTGGAGGTAGTCATCCATTTCCTTAGGTTATCAAATTTATTGGCATAAGTTGAGCAAAATAACTCTTATTATTTCTCTAATTTCCTCTTCATTGCTGGAAAGTTCTCCTTTTTCATTTTAAGACTACTAATTTCATTTCCTCCCTCCTTTTCTAATCAGATTTACCAAAGGCTTATCTATTTTATTGGCTTTTCATAGAACCAACTCTTAGTTTTATTAATTAGTTCAATAGTTTTTTTTACTTTCAATATTTTTAATTTCTCCTTTTAATTTTAAATTTCCAATTAGTATTTGATTGGGGTTTTAATTTGGTCTTTTTTAGTTTTTTTTAGTTGCAAGCCCAATTCATTAATCTTTTCTTTCTCTGTTTTATTCAAGTAAGCCTCTAAGGATATAAAATTCCCTCTTATTACTGCTTTGGCTGCATCCCACGCATTTTGGTATGACATCTCATCATTGTCATTATCTTGAGTGAAATTATTAATTGTATCTATAATTTGCTTCTTCACCCAATCATTCTTTAAGATGAGATTGTTTAGTTTCCAATTACTTTTTGGTCTATTTACCCCTAACTTTTTGTTGAATGTAGGTTTTATTGCATCATGATCTGAAAAGAAAGCATTTACTATTCTGCTTTCTTGCATTTAATTTTGAGGTCTTTATGTCCTAATATATAGTCAAATTTTGAATAGGTTCCATGAACTGCTGAGAAGAAAGTATATTCCTTTCTATCTCCATTCAATTTTCTCCAAAGATCTTACTTGGCTAATTTTTCTAATATTCTATTTTCTTCTTTAATTTCTTTCTTATTTGTTTTGTGGTTTGATTTGTCTAATTCTGAGAGTGCAAGGTTGAGATCTCCCACTATTACAGTTTTGTTGTCTATTTCTTCTTGCAACTCTCTTAACTTCTCCTTTAGGAAGTTGGATGTCATACCATTTGGTGCATAAATGTTTAATATTGATATTGCTTCGTTGTTTATGCTACCCTTTACCAGGATGTAGTTTCCTTCCTTATCTCTTTTAATTAGATCAATTTTTGCTTTTGCTTGATCTGAGATAAGGATGGCTACCCCTGCTTTTTTGACTTCACCTGAAGCATAATAGATTTTTCTCCAGCCTTTTACCTTTACTCTATATGTATCTCCCTGCTTTAAATGTGTTTCTTGTAAACAACATATTGTAGGGTTCTGACTTTTGATCCAGTCTGCTATTTGACTCCTCTTTATGGGGGAATTCATCCCATTCACATTTAAGGTTAGAATTACTAATTCTGTATTTCCTGCCATCCTAATAACCCCAGATTATGCTTTACTTTTTCTTGCCTCCCCCAACCCTCTTTCCCCTTTTTGAACTTATGTACTCTGCTTACCCTCTTTAGAATCCCTCCCTCCCCCCTTTGAATCTTTTCCCCTTTCTTCCCTTATTACTCTTTTTCTTTTCCCTTTTCCTCTCCCCCTTTTTAATGAGGCGAGAGAGAATTTTCTCTAAAACAAATGTCAATTATTTTCTCTTTGAGCCAACTCTGATGAGAGTAAGATTCACACAATGTTCCTCCCCCTCTCTAAATTCCCTCAGATATGATAAGTTTCCTTTGCCTCTTCGTGGGATGTGGTTTCCCTCTTTTTATCCCTCCTTCCCACCTTATTCTGCCATCATCCCTTTTCCATATCTACTTCCCTTTTTTATGTTATATCAGTAAAATCAAATTATACATGTATTCTTTTTGTATATCCACAACAGAAATACAATTCTCAAGAGTTCTTTTTACCTTTTCTGCATCTCTTGAGTCCTATGGTTGGAGATCAAATTTTTTGTTTAGTTCTGGTTTTTTCCTTAGAAACAAATGGAATTCATTTGTTTCATTAAATGTCCATCTTCTTCCCTGGAAGAAAATGCTCAGCTTAGCTGGGTAGTTTATTCTTGGCTGCATTCCAAGTTCTTTTGCCTTTTGGACTATCAGATTCCAGGCCCTTCGATCTTTTAGTGTGGAGGCAGCCAGATCTTGGGTGATCCTTATTGTGGCACCTCGGTATTTAAATTGTTTTTTTTTTTTTGGTTTGGTTTTTTTTGGCTGCTTGTAAAATTTTTTCCTTAATCTGATAGTTCTGAAATTTGGCCACAATATTCCTTGGGGTTTTTATTTTAGGGTCTCTTTCAGAAGGTGTTCGATGAATTCTTTCAATGCCTATTTTACCTTCTGATTCTATTACATCTGGGCAGTTCTCTTTGATGATTTCTTGTAAAATAGTATCTAGGCTCTTTTTTTCATCATAATTTTCGGAAAGTCCAATAATCCTCAGATTATCTCTCCTAGATCTATTTTCCAAGTCTGTCATTTTTGCAAGTAGATAATTCATGGTTTTTTCCAGTTTGTCATTTTTTTGGTTTTGCTTGACTGATTCTTGCTGTCTCAATGAATCATTAGTTTCTATTTGTTCAGTTCTAATTTTTAAAGAATTATTTTCTTCATTAGCTTTTTTTACTTCTTTCTGTATATGTCCAATTGAGTTTTTAAATGTATTGTTTTGCTCTGTGGAATTTTTTTCCATTTCACTAATTTTTTTTTAGTGAATTATTTTCTTTTTCCAATTCACAGATCCTACTTTCTTGCAAGTTCTTTGTCTTTTCCAATTCACAAATCCTACTTTCTAGTGAATTCTTTATTTTTTCCAATTCACAATTCTTACTTTCCTGAGATTTTTTTACTTTTTCCAATTCACAAATTTTGTTTCCCTGCACTTCCTGGGAATTTTTATCTTTTCCAATTTGTATTTCAGGAAGTTGTTGCTCTCTTGTAAGGCTTCTCTTTCCTTTCCCCATTTATCTTCTAACTCTCTTTTGAGACTTTTAATGGTCTCTTCTATGAGAGCATCATGTAAAAGAGGACAGGTGACATTTCCCTTTGGGGTATTGTCTGGTGCCTGTTTGCTATTAGTCTCTTCAGGTTTGCTGACCTGCTCTTTTTCTGCATAGAAGATGTGGATCGTTCTTTTCATCTTTTTATTCATGTTTTAAAGCCTTTAGGGTATGCCTCCTAGGCAAGGGGGTTACCAGCTTCCTCTGCAGAACAGGAGAGATGTAAACCGGTTTCTGGCTCCGAGGTATGGGAGTGCTCTGAGTGAGAGTTTTCCCTTCCCCCAACAGGAGGTGGATTCAGCACTGGCCAAGCTATCAAAGTGCCCAGTTGGGCTGTGTGGGTTAGCGATTGCCCTAGGCTAGAGACTAAGGGGTGAAAGTGTCACTGCCCCAGGCCAGAGCCTCTTGTGGGGCTGTGGGTATTAGCAGCTGACTGCAGACCCCCTATTCTACCAGAAGTCTGTCCGGAACTCTGCCCCAATGTCTCTGCCCGATGCAAATCGGCCCTGCAAAAGCTCTATGGCCCCAAGCCGAGCCCCCCACTGCGCAGATTAGAGGCTAACCTGGGCTGTGCCCTCCTGCCGTGCAGGTTCGCAACTGCCCCAAGGAAAAGCCCCGTACTGCGGGTTGGGGCTGCAAGCTTGTGCTGAGATCTGTGCTCTCACTTTCGGTTTGAGGCTCTTCTCGGAAACTAATTTCTCTCCCAGTCTACACTGATCTCCCCCCTAGCCCTGGAACAAACCTTTTTTGGCGAGACTGCAGATTTTCTTTGGCTGGTGAGTTGTTATACTTTTTATCTTTATGAATTGTAGCAGTCAAGACTATTTTTGAGGCTCGATATAATATTGATAAAGAGGGTAAGAGAAGAGCTTAGAAAGTCGTGTGTGCCTTCTCCACCATCTTGGTTCCGCCCCCTAAAGTTCCTTTTAAAGGACCAACTATCTTCACGGATGCTTCCAAACATAATATTTGTGCCGTGTACTCTCATGATCTAACTATAAAGAGAGTAGTCAGAACTCCTTTTCAGTCCACTCAGCAGAATGAATTGTATGTGATCATTCTAGCTCTTACTTATTATCCAGGTAATATAATATATTATATCTGATTATATAATATAATATCTGATTTGGCCTATTCAGTAGGTGTGGTACAAAGAATTGCCACAGCCCAAATAAAATTTGCAGCCTCTAATATATATCATCTCTTTAAGAAACTTCAAGAGCAAGTGAGAAAGCATCCAGGTGAGATCTATATATTACATGTCTACTCTCATAGTGGACTTCCAGGTCCCATTTTTGATGGCAATTCAGACAGATAGCCTTCTAACTATATTGGTCAATACTCCTTTATTCCAAGAAGCCCAGGAATCTCATTCTAAATATCATCAGGCTGCTCAAGCTTTACGTTTCCAATTTGGAATAACAAGAGAGGAAGCTAGGAGCATAGTAAAAGCCTGTATGGCTTGCCTTCCTTTCCATGCTCCTACACTGCCTCCAGGGAAGAAACCTTGTGGTTTGAGACCCAATGAAATTTGGCAAATGGATGTGACCCATTATAAATCTTTTGGTTACTTGTCTTTTATCCACATTGTGGTAGACACCTTTTCGGGATTCACTTTTGCAATACCAGCAGCAAAAGAGACAGCCCGAGTGGTGACTGAATTCCTCACACAAGCATTTGCCATTATGGGTGTGCCACAAGCAATAAAAACAGACAATGGTCCTGCTTATACTTTGAAACATTTTGCACACTTTTGTGCACAGTATAAGATTTTACACAACACTGGCATACCTTTTAATCCTCAAGGACAGGCAATAGTGGAGAGGAGAAACAGAGATATTAAGACACTCCTCCAAAAACAAAAGAAAGGGGGAGCCACAGGTAACCCCAGAAAACTTCTA
The DNA here is from genome assembly GCF_902635505.1 of Sarcophilus harrisii. Lineage (NCBI taxonomy): Eukaryota > Metazoa > Chordata > Mammalia > Dasyuromorphia > Dasyuridae > Sarcophilus > Sarcophilus harrisii. The sequence goes on along the minus strand of NC_045428.1, from coordinate 158,682,770 downwards.
AATCTAACCCTTTATACTATTAACTTCTTGATTTTTGACAAAGATGCACAGGCTCCGGCAATCAGGTTTTATAACCCACTGGAAGGGCAGTGTCCAGTGTGAGCAACTCCACTATCTTTAGATAATCGCCAGGTGATGTGGAGAGACCCAGAAAGTGGTGAATGGAAAGGACCAGATAGGCTAACTGCTTGGGGAAGAGGGTTTGCTTGTATCTCTACAGGTGGAGAAGGAATCAGATGGGTGCCAACGAGCCGTATTTGCCTTGTCCATCACAGAGAGATGGAGAAGACCCTTGAAACAAAGGAGAAGAATCAAGAAATATCGGGTGGTTCTGTTGCTGATTGTGCTCACCATTGAAAGAGTATGGCAGTTATGGCGTTTGACTCATGGACATCAAAGATTGTTGGACTTGAAAACCCTCAGGAATCACTGGATTCTCTGAGACATAGGACTTGAAAATCCTCAGGAATCATTGGATTCTTTGAGACATAGGACTTGAAAATCCTCAGGAATCATTGGATTCTCTGAGACATAGGACTTGAAAACTCTCAGGAATCATTGAATTCTCTGAGAAATGATAAGACTGTTATAGGACTTCAAAATCTGCTTGAATCATTGGATTCCATAGCACATAAAAAGACTTTTGCAGGACTTCAAAATCTTAGGGGGATCATTGGATTCTCTGACATGTGAAGCAATGGACAATAGATTGGTTTTGGACTATCTCTTGGCTGCTGAAGAAGGTGTATGTGTGACTGTTGTTTACATACCTCCTTCTAGGACTTCTGGCGATTTTTTAAAACACCATATTGATTTATATTGTTTGTTATTCTGCTGCTTGCGTGTACAATTCATGTTTGTTATACGGCATCGAACCTGCACTGACTGAGGGGAAGGTCATCCCTTAAAGCCTCTGCGTTATTGCTATGTGCTTGTGTAAAACCTTCCATGCTGATGGGTTTGTACATAATAAGACCCTTCAGCCCAGAAACCCGCTAGCAACCCCCACTTACTTCCCTTTGGTGCTTTTCATCTCCCTTTCTGAGATGTCAGGGAGGGCATGATCATCTCCTTTTTAGTGCTTTCACTTTTCTTCCTGAGAAATCAGGGAGGCTATGATCACCTCCCCTTGGAGACTCTGACCTCCCTGAGGAATCAGGGATGGCATGACCACCTGTGTTCTAAAACAAAAGAAAGTGGGAGATGTAATGGGCTGAGACTTGAGTTGATGCACTGAGGTCCCAAGCATGTGAGGCTAAATAGTAATTGGACTATACTCTATTAATATACATGCTTGGATAAAGAATGGCCCCCACCCACTTTCTGTGCAAGTCCTGATGTGTTGTATAGGAAATGATGATTTTGGTGGATGGAGGCAGAAAGACAGGAAGAGAGGCTGGGAGAGATTGGGCCTGGGTTCCATTCTGGTAGCTGCTGGTCGTATGGCTTCTGATCTAGCTAGCTTCTTGACTCAGCTGCACACATTATTATTGCCCATTCTTTTCTACCTCTGATCTTTCTTCACTGAGAATAAAGATTGGCGAATTTCCCATAACCTGAATTCCTGACTCTGGCTGATTTTAAAATACGCGGTCATCACACTGCTCCAATAGAACTGGCAAAAGGATTAAATGAAATAAAATTTGGAAATTAGTCTTCCCAACTCACATTCTATAAAATGATTATTACTATTGCTGTTATTATTACCATATCCAACATATATAAATAATTATTTACATCTAAATGTTAGATACTCTCTCTCTCTCTCTCTCTCTCTCTCTCTCTCTCTCTCTCCCCCCCTTTTTCCTCTTCCTCTTCTTTTTCCTTCTCACTTTTATTTTCTTCCTTCATAAATAGCAATATCACAGGTGTTAACACAGCATCTAGCAAAGTGTTCAGCATTCAATAAATATTTGTTTGTGGATGGCGCACATTGTAGTAATTATCCATCTGTAATTCCTTAATTCACCCAGGGTTGTGCATGACAGGACTAAAATACAAACTAATTGCAATTTAGAGCATGGTTTAGTGCCAAAAATGGAGTTTCCCCCCATTAATTAGAGCCTCTATAATGAATTATATAGTTCAATTATGAAAGGAATTGCCTTGCTTGATTTTAGCCAGTTTTATAACGATTGCTAGAGTGTATTAAGAATCAAGTCATTTATTGAATACATGAATGTGTCATCATTTTATATACTTTTTTAGTTGATTAGCTGTTCTTAAGTGCATAGTCTCCTATAAAACAAGCATCTTTCACTGAAATCATATAACAAAGTGTCAGTAGTAATGGGATGATGATATTCAGTTCCCAAAGCTGTTTTGTCACTGGCATACAAGTATAGGAGTCTTCATTCCAGAAAGTTTATAGGATTGTCAATTTAGAGCTGGAAAAGAACTTAGAGGGCATCTAGAATCAATACCTTTACTCTAGAGTTGAGGAAATTGAGACTCTATGATAAAATAAATCAGTTGAGGTCATATATCTGGTTAGTCAACAAGTGATGATAGTTTTACCATCCAATTTTACAATCAGAAGATGTGGCACCAATATAATTTACACAGGCAGAAATTCATGAAATTATCTGTTATTTCAGGTGTGAAAAGCCAGAATTGGATGTAATGCCAGAGATTGTGAGAAATGTGTTAAAAAAAAAGTTTGAGGAATACTTAAATAATTGTATACTTTTATTTATGAGTTTTCTTATTTTTTTCCTTACCCACACACATACATCTATGTAGAAAGAGAGAGAAAGAAAATGATAGAGATAGAGAAAGAAAGAAACAAAAACAGAGAGTAAATGCTAGAATTTATTGTCTATTAAATTGAACAAGAGACACAGAAATAGTTACTAAAGTTCAAGGTATTACCAAGATGCCCAGTAATTTTTAATATGAAGATCAACACAAGATACAGCAACAAAAACTGTCGATAAAGAAAGGATAAAGAAAGGAAAGTGACTAAAGATTTAAAGATGATTCAAAAATATATCTATGTATCATGAACACTTTATGTAATGTTATATATGTTATTGGATAATATTGTTGTATTAGTTGGTTTTACTTTCCTTTTTCTTTGTTTTAAGGGAAGATTATATAGAGAGTATGTCATAAAATGACAATTATATTTTTAAAAGTATAAGTATCATAAAATTTCTTTTGAGAAATCACTCAAAAAATACTGAATATTATGAGTAACAAACATCAAAATCGTACAAATGACCATATATTACTAGAATTAATAACAGATGTGACCATTGGGAATCCTTCATTCAATAATTTATAAGCACCCACAAAATTGGGTAATAACAAGATATATATTGACTAAAAGTAGTCACCAATGTCAAAGAGGATATTCTGAATGGAATTCAAAGAAAAGAGGGATTCCATATTTATGATAAGATTCTATAGATGTCTCAGGTGATAATATTGTGTTTATTGCAATTATGCCCATAAATAACTTCCTGAAAGCCATGTCATTCAAAATGAAATGTTTTTTTCAGCTACACTGAACAAAGTACTTAGTGGAAGAACTATACTGCCTGGGTTATGACATACAATCTTTTTTTTTTGGTTTTGTTGATGTTTTGGATATTTTTATTGTTGTTTTTTGTCATCCTATTGAGTTTATTCATTATATGTATATATACTAGCATTCGACTTTGGCAATGAATTGGGCTCCAAATTTAATGGAAGAAATAGAGCAAGTTGGAATATGTTCATGAAACTGCCCAGTACCTTCAAATAACCTAAGTTGTTCACTAATTCAAAGTGAATTTATTCAATTCAATTCAATAAAAGGCTTAATTCATAAGCTTTTTAATTGTAAAAATTGTGGCTATGAATCATGGAAAACTATGGTAACAAAGGAATGAGAATTTGAGGTGACCCACAGTAAAGTGGAAATATATTTAATAGATACAAGTAGATTGCAGGATATTTCTAATATTGACTTGAATTCAAGAAGTGACATAAAATGTATCATTAAGAACATATATAATTGTAAAGCTGTATGAGCCATATAGTAAAAAGTGAGAGGTAATAGAAGGGCAATCTGAATGCTGCATTTAACCATTAAAAGAAGAATTTTCAATTGATGTGTCTTCCTCCATCAGGAATTTATAGAAGACATAGACAAGAATAATACAGATATGGCATGGGGTAGGTTGCAAACTGAACTAAAGGAAGGAAAAGACTTTCTTCCAATTTATTCTCTAAGTTATCTTTCAACCATAAATGGCTTGGCTTAGATAGGTTTCTTCCCAAGTATTTTACAGACTCATTTACTCTTCCAATATTATGTTTTAATTTTACAGCTCACAAACTTCCACCATACTCTTCTGTAATATTTTGAGAAATGAGTTATTCTTATGCTACATGAAATGAGCAGAAGCAAGAGAACATTGTACACACACAAAAAAAAGTTTATGTAATTATCAGCTATGATGGACATGGCTCTTTTCAACAATGAGCAATTCCATTTCACTTGTGTTAGAAAGTGAAACCAGATAGAGAACTAAGAAGATTGCAAGTAAATCAAAGCATAGTATTTTCACCTTTTTTGTTGTTCTTTTTGTTTGTTTGCTTGTATTTTTTTCTTTCTCATGTTTTTTCCCCTTTTGATATGATTTTTCTTGCATAGCATGATGTATATGGAAGTATGTTTCAAAGAATTGCACAAGTTTAAACTTTATCAGATTGCTTGTTGTTTAGGGAAGGGGGGAAAGAAAGAAAAAATTGGAACACAAGGCTTTGCTAAGGTGACTGTTGAAAACTATCTTTCTATGTATTTAGAAAAATAAAACACAATTTTTAAAAAGACGAGTTATTAATTTAAACTGGTGATATTCTTGTTTACCTCATGATCCCCTCCTCATTTTTTTTCTCTTTTAATAGGCAGAATTAAGATTGTTTCTGGACAAGTTTTTCCTTGCTTTGATTAAACTACTATGGGAAGTGTTGGCATTCAAAATGGATACCATTTTCTTGGACAATTTACTTCTTGAAAACAATTTTGATGTCAAAGTTTATTATTTGTACAGTTGGTGTTACTATACTTTCATGCTGTGTTTTTGTTTCTTGCTTTCTTTTGTTTGGTTTTAATTTGCAGCTTGGCTGTAACTAGTCAATGGTTTGATTACACAGAAATGGCTGATTCTCTTATGATTTCTGTGATAGTAATCAGTTTTATTCTCTCTGTTAATATATAGTTGATTTCATGTTTTTATGATGCTGCTTAATTTCACATCCTTCTGACTCTTTTCTTGAAGAAATCATCAGTGACTGTTAGCCATAATATTTTTGAGTAATCAAAAAGATTTTGATCCTTTCATATTTTTCATTCTGAAACATATTATTCAAGATTTTTAAACTTCTTACCTGTGCCTACTTTCAGAGCAAAGTTACTGCATCTATCTATACATATATACATACATATATGTGTATATGTGGATCTACACATGTACACATATTATATATATTTTTTACTTAATAAGGTCAAATTCTTCAAACAATTTATCTATCTATGTATCTCTTGCAGAAGATGTTGGTGTATGATGTACATTATCCTCTGAATAATCTTTTTTATTTGTTCTCATCATGGGCATTGAGAGGCAAATTGACCAAATGTCCCATGAAATGATTGTTATTGTCTTTAGCTGAAAAAAGAAATAAATCCTTCTAATTCATTTTTTTTAAATCAAAGAGACCCTATAAAATATCTCAAGGGTTATGTCTACATTAACCTCAACTTCCTTATGTCTTTTGACCTTATTTATGTAGGGGGAGAAGTATATTAATCTACTTTTGTTCCTCCTATATTTTGAGACCTAAGTATTATAATGAAGAATTTATTTTGATAGCACCTAGCCTGAAATTAATCACAGAATCATTAAATCAAAGGATCTTAGAGTTGGAAAGGATGTCAGATGTTATCTAGTCAATTGAATCATGCTAGACCAAGAAACCATATACAATACCCTTAAGAAGTGGAAATTGATCCATAAACTCCAGATTTCTACTGAGGAAAAAAACTACTGCCTCTGAGGAATGGGACATTCCACATTTGTAATTTTTTTTTTTTTTAACACTGAGCTTGAATCTTTCTTTCTACAACTTGGCCCTGTAAACCATAATTCTGGTCTCTGTTGCCAAGCAGAAGAAGTTGTGTTCCTTCTTCTATATGAAAATATTTCCCCAAACTGAACAGCTGTCATGTCTTCCTTAAGTCTACCATTATCCAGTTCCTTTAACTAATCCTGATATAGAATGATCGTGAGATGCCTCATCATCCTGATTGCCCATTGCTGAATGTTCTTCACACTGTTTATAGATGGTCTAAAACTTTTGGTTCTTGCCATTCTCTAACCCTCTCCCAATATTCATAAAAAAAGAGTAAGGGGATTGCAACATGTTCAATATTAAAGAAAAAAAATTGGTCCAAATAACCCAGTTTGATACCTCCATTATCCACTAATCTTGTATGTATTCAGCATATATGTTCCTTTAAAATTGTTATTTCTCTCAATGGTCATGAATGTTACATATACAAATAGTATTTAGCATCATATGTTACCATTTTTCAAGGTTGAAGAAAATTAGAAAATACCAAAACTTTTAAAAATCAGGAAAAATAACTTTGACATAGAACTATGGATGAATTCATGATGAGTAATGGTGTAAACAATTAGTAATGCTTAACTACTTAGCTAAATGGTTGGTGGAATCATCATACTCATTCTCTGGTGATGGCAGAAATTACTACAATTATAATTGAATCACCATTTGTGTTATACATCTATAAAATTCTAGAATTTCATACGAGAAATATGTGAGTTGTAATTTAAGCCTAACAAATTCGACTACTGCAATGGAAATAGCTATGTCTATCTTGTGGTGCCTTTAGTATGAGATATAGTTTTACCTTTTTTTATTCCCCATTATGTTCATTAGTAAATAAATAAAATGAAGAATGTAACTCCGCCATAATTGTAATGATAAATCAAATAGGCACAACTGTTTAAACTCAGGTTGCACTATAATCAAAAAATGAAGTTTACTTAATGAGTCATTATGATTTCACCTTCCTTATAGAATTTTATCCTTTAAAGGCAGAAAGGTGGTAAATTGAATAGAGCTCTGGGCCTAGAGTCAGGAAAAACCTGACTTCAAATCTAGACTCAGATACTGGATAAGTCACATTTGTGTGCCTCGGCTTCCTCAACTACAAAATGGACATAATCTTGTAACTCTCAGAGTTGTTGTAAGGATCAAATAATTTACTATTTTTGTTTAGAACAATGCCTGACTTATAGGTACTTAATACATGTTTGTTTCTTTTTTCCTTCAATTAGATAACTCTATACTTTCTTTTTTTAGTCTTCAGGAATATTGGTAGGAAATTTAATTTCATCTTTTGTCTGTTTTCTTATCAATGTCTTTATAAGTCTACATAACAATGAACAAATTAGAAAAAAAAATAAAACCAGTAATATTAGCTAACATTTATATAGCACATTAAAATTAATGAATTCTTTAGATATATTATCTTATTTCATTTGATTTTCATAACAATCCTGAAGTTAGGAGGATATCATTATGCCAAATTTTCAGATGGATGAATTAATGAAAAAAATAATTATTAAGTTCTTATTCTGTGTCAAGCATTGTTCTAAGTTCTGGCGATACAAATAGAATAAACAAAGTAACACTCAAGGAGCTCAAGTTCTAATTGGAGGAGATGATATATAAATGCAGTTGTAAGGCAGATGAAGATAATAATAATAGGAAATCATTGCTTAAATTTGTATGGCATAAAATGTGGTAGCCCTTTTTGTAGTGGCTAGAAACTGGAAATTGAATGGATGCCCATCAATTAGAGAATGGTTGGGTAAACTTGCTATATGAATGTTATGGAATATTATTGTTCTGTAAGAAATGACCAGCAACATAAATACAGAGAGGCTTGGAGAAACTTACATGAACTGATGCTAAGTGAAATGAGCAGAATGGAGATCATTATTTACTTCAACAACGATATTTTATGAGGATGTATTCTGATGGAAGTGAATATCTTTGACAATGAGAAGATCCAATTCAGTTTCAATTGATCAATGATGGACAGAACCAACTAAACCCAGAGAAAGAACACTGGGAAATAAATGTGGACTACTTTGCATTTTTGTTTTTCTTCCCAGGTTATTTATACCTTTCTGAATCTGATTTTTCTTGTGCAACAAAAGAACTGTATGGATGTTGTTAGAATCCTCACAAGCTGTTAAGTCATTAGAATTCATAGAGAAAATAATTATCTGATTTATCATGGTTCGGTATGATTGATCTGATTCTACAAGGAGATGTTATGGGCCAGAACTTGAAACAAGGTACTAATTGGAATTGAGGAGACAATGGTTAGTTAAATCTAGTTTAGCTTTGATTTAATCCTACAACAAATAATGGTTTCCCAGTGATATAATGATTGTTGTGTACTCAGCGTATAGCATATAAGCAAGAAGCTCTCAGGGCCAAAGAGCACTCTGGGAGATTGAGAGCCAGGAGTGAGTGGAGGTGACAGTTGTGAAGATTCAGAACCAAGATTCAGAGGGAGCTGGTGACAACAAAGGACAAGCTGCAAGAGCTCTTGGGTACCAAGGAGGGAGATGGGCCTCTAAGAAAGTTAATTGGGCCCAAGGAAAGAGACAAGAGGTGATTATTACATGGAACTGAAACTAAGGCTGTTTCCAGAAAACCTCTCCAAGAAACCTGCTCACAGAGAACCATCATATAATAGAAAAGAAGAACACCACAGGATGTGTACACATATATTGTATTTAAGATATACTTTAACATGTTTAATATGTATGAGACTGCCTGCCATCTAGGGGAGAGGGTAGAGGGAGGGAAAGCAAAAGTTGGAACAGAAGTGAGAGCAAGGGACAATGTTGAAAAATTACCCATGCATATATTCTATCAATAAAAAGCTATAATAAAAAAAGAAAGAAAAAAGAAAAAAAATTATATGGCACTTACTATGTACCTGACACTGTGCTAAACACTTAATACTTGTTGTCTCATTTGATCCTCATAACAATCCTGGGAAGGAAGTACAATTATCCCCATTTTACAGATGAAGAAACCTGAGGCAAACAGAGATTAAATGAGCTCAGAATCATCCAGCCAATATGTGTCAGAGGCCATATCTGAAATCAGTCCAGACTCAGTTTTCTATCCATTATGTCACCTAGTAGCAGTGGTGAAGATGACAAAGAGCAGACATCCTTAGATTATAGAAGTGATTAAGATGACTGTTTCTGGATTTTGCAGGGCATGAGACAAGACATATAATATAACTTAAAGGATTTAGGAAATGATAGCAAGGCAGGTGGTAAGAGCTATTATTCCAAAATGAATGTAGCTGTTGATAGTCATTTCATCTAAAGACTTTGGAACAGTTAAGGATCTGGGGCAAGTTGGGATGCGGGGAAAGGGCTCAGGGGAGGGGTAGTGGTGGTAGTTCTTCCCATAGCTAAGTCCTCATGAATTAAGAAATCTAGGTTCATAGAGATAAAATGACCTGCCCATGGACATACAATAATAGCTGTTAGTCATAGATGGGATTCACACTCTCCTAAAACTGAATCCAACTATTTTATTTGACAGCTAACTCTTATAAAAGTTAAATTTTTTAAAGAGGGAAAAAAAATCAAATTATTATCTACTAAAGAATATCTTAAGAGGAGAAAAAAAACCTATATTATTTGTAAACAAACATCTACCAAACTGGAATGTTTATTTGGTCCTGACTATAGGTAAATCAAGAGCAAGTCTAGTCAGAGCCAGAGGTTAATGGTTCTATGGTAACTTGATGAAGAAGTCCCAAAATTCAAACATAACTTATGTCAGTGAAGGATCAAATGCGAGACCTGATTCATCTTATTAATAAGTTCACTTATTAAAGGGTAATATACTTAGGTGCCAGAAGTAATTTTTTTCCTAAATCAAAAAGTACAAGTTTCAGTGTGGAAACTCCAAATGGAATAATACATACATTGGTTGTCAGTTGACTGCTGTCTATTTTTGAAAAGCACCAAAATGACATCATTATATTAATTTACAGTGTGTGTGTGACTGTGGTTGATTAGACCAGTATGAGCTCAGAATCCATTACCCTAACTTAGACACAAATAGTCCATGTGAATTTTTGGATTAAATTCTCTCACTTTGTGCATTTTACATTTAAGTTTCTGTACATTTTGTGTATGTATGTATGTGTGTGGCATTTTCTAAATAGGAAACAGCTATGCTGTCATGATAGCAGATATAAAAATCCTCCATTAAAGTAAAAATCATAGTTCTCTGAGGTTAACATATCTCTTGAAAGCTAGATCTTAGTGAAAGATATTGCCATTTAAAAATTCCAATTGGTAATGAGTTCATTTGTTACAATAACTACTGAGCTAGATATTGGCTCCAAAAATTGCCCTATTTTTGACAACATATTTTTCTTCCTATACTGTTCTCAGATATGCCAATGACAATAGAAGTTTAATTTCCAAGTGTACTTTACAATTTTAAATCTTAGTTATTGCTTCACAAATTTTGTATTTTCAACCAGCCAAAACAAATTTAATAAACATACATATCAAATACATATTTAGCAGACTTTTGGATTTGCCTCAAAATATCACAAAAGTTTGTATATTTTCCTGATTTTCTCCAAAGACATATAACAAAAGATAATCAGTGAACACTTTTGTGCCACTTCCAATGTCTTTCTTATTAATTTGACTGCCAGTACTTTCCTACTCATTGTCTTGGCCTCTATATTCAGTAGTGACTGACTTTGGACATCTGATGTCCAAAGAAAGATTATGGTGTCTGTATGAACAGAATGACTGGCATTTTAACCCTACTTTCAGTTTAAAGAAAACCAGCTTTAAGGAATCATCTTCAAGAAATATGTTTCATCTAAAATTAAGACACATCAATAATCTGCTCTAAACTTAGTTGCTACCAGAATTGATTCATCTTGAGTCTGGCTATCCCCAAGCAGTGAACCAAATGTTTAAATAATTGATAGAAAGAACCTGTAATGGATAGCATGAGATTTAGACATGAACCTTACGTTTTTTTTAAATAGACATGTGACCTTTGTTTGTTTCATTAACACAAAGGAATTGGAATGGTAATTATGGGATCATAATTATTAGAGGTGAGAATGACTTTAGAGATCATAACCTACTTCATCTACTGATAGATGAGAAAACTGAATCACATAGAAGTAAAATGACTTGCCAAAGATTACACAAGCAGCAAGCAGCAAGAGTCTGGTTGTGAACTTAAGTCCTCCAAGTTCAAATCCACAAATTTTTCCACCACACAATACTACCTTTTAAATTTATGATCTTGTCTACTGTAAATAGCGAAGTTATTCTTAGCAATACAATGATTCAAGACACTTCTGAAGAACTAATGATAAAAGGTGCTGTACATAACCAGAGAAAAGATCTGGTGGTGCCTGAATATAGATTGAAGATACTTTTTTCTTTACTTTCTTCATTTTTCTTTTTTCTTTCATTTTTTTGTGGTCCATGTTTTCTTTCACAAGATGATTTAAATGGAAATGTGCTTTGCTCAGCCACATATGTATAACATGTACAATTGCTTACTTTTTCAATGAGGGAAAAGGAAGTGAGGGAGAAAATTTAAAACTCAATTTTTTTTTAAAAAAACTCAATTTTTTTTTGTGTAATTGAGCAAAATAAAAGAATAAATTAAAAGTACATTTTAGGGGGCAGCTAGATGGCACAGTGGACAGAGCACCAGCCCTGAAGGACCTGAGTTCAAATTTGGTCTCAGGCACTTTAACACTTCCTAGCTGTGTGATGCTGGGCAAGTCACTTAACCCTAATTGCCAAAATTGGGCCCAAAAAAATACATTTGTGATCTTGTAGGTAGAGGTGATAAACTCCTGTAAATTAAGTCAGTATAGACTAGAAAGGAGAAGCATACTGTTCATCTCCATAAAACATACTTCAGAAACATATTTTCTCTGTACTCTGTTGATAGCATCACCTCAGTATCATGATGAATGAAGCATTGGATAAGAATTATAGTAAAAATGACTGATATAACTGATAAAATAACTAATATAACCAAAATATTTGATGTTGCAACCATTTTAATGCTCATATCAGATTGATATTCTTGCAAACCTAGTTATAGTTTGATTTTCATGATACAAATAAGGAGGCTTGAGCAAGCTTAGTTACTGCTGAAACATGACAACAAATTAGAGAGGCCGTACTGGGATAATTGGAGTTTGGTCTCAGTTCTGAAATTTACTAGTTATATAACCCAGACAAAGTCATTTTATATTTTGAGTTTCAGTTTTCACATTTGTAAACTACTTGCATACTACCTATTTCACAGAGCTATTGTGAGTAAAGGGTCATATAAATGGGAATTGTTAAATTTACTATTCAGTACAGGTAACACCATCTTAGCTGAATGGCTTAACCATTAAGTTATGATGCCAGTTCAATTTGCATGAGTATTGTAATGATACATTTTATACATCTCATGTGGCATGTGGCAATCTTGCCATGGATTTATTAGAGCATTGATTCTCATGTTTATTCCTAACAAGTATACTAGGCAATGTTAACAGAATCTTAATCTTAACAGAACATACAGTACTAATGGCAAGCAATTTTAGTACAAGGCATCTTTTCACTACATCTTAGCATTGCATTACTTTTTATTCCATTTTAAGGGTGTGTGATATGCTAGAACCAGCTATTTGTTGCAAAATAATAAGGAATATGGTTGTTTATTCTTCTCAAAGACAATCATGACATCAGGGAGGTGATGCCATGACATGCAAGTGAATCAGATTTGAGTCAGGGAGGGCTGTGCAAAATTACCAGCCTCACTTTCTCCTCCAGAACTAATGGGTCCAATGACCATATATAGATCAGGATAACAATAAAGCCCTGAATGGAATGGGACACCTCGGTTTTTTTTCAGCTAAGTTTCTTTTGGTCAGAATCAAAAATAAGAACCTAATAGAAGCTATTAACACTACAATTAAAAGGTGAAATATTTATTTTATTTTGCCATTACAAATGCTATGTTGCAGTCCTACCACTCAACCTCACAATGATTATATTTATCCACGTCCTTTTAAAATGTTAATACCTTTAAAAGTTTTCTAGAATTTAAATCAAAATAAAGTGTCCACTTTTTTGTTATTCCAAATATAAGAATTCTCTGCAAGGCATTTAAAATATCAGTTTGTAAGGATAAACTCCATTGAAGAGAGAAAATACAAAATGTGGTAGCCATGGAGATGAAGAATATTCTTGATTTGGGGCAGGGTCTGATCAGCTTTTTGTTGCTTTATCTCATATTTCTATTTTTTCTTTGTCAAAAATCTCTTCTTTTTGGTGTTAAGGTTTGTAGAGTCTCTTGAAGTAGGCATCAGTAAGATGATTTGGAATTTTTATATCAGAAAGGTTAACAACAATAGAGGGGAAAATGACAAATTTCTGATGGTGAGGAACAGGATTATTAGTCAAAGGTCCAGTCACCAGTATAAAGCCATTAGTCAGTGCTTCAGGAAAACCACTCACTTGTTCCTGTGTCAACCAGTGATCATGATCAGAACCATGCCCAGGATGATGCTAGCTTGAAATCTTCTTATATGCTGGTTGAAGACTTTTGTGCCATGACAGCAGCTTTCTAGGCACATCCTTAGTAGGATAATATGCAGGTATTTCCCAAATTTTCATCACATAGGTTCTTCCATTCTGAAAACCATTAGGTGGCTTTGAGATATTAGTGGGCATCTTCTCTTTCTTTTTTCCTTTCAATCTTGGTTTGTGTATTTCTGCTTGTACATGGCTCACCAGGAATACATTGAATATCTGAAGTATATATCAATCTCTCTGGTCAGGATTGTGTTCTGACTGCAGTGTTTCTAAGGCTTTTCTGCCACCTTTTAAGCCACATCTTCCTTGTTTTGTTCTTAATTTCTTTCATAATTTTCTTTTTCTTTGGTTCTTTTCAGGGTTTTTTGTCAGTGATTTTGAAAGAAGAGAAAGCAGGTATAATTATTCTATCAAATATGAGTACTTCACAAAAAACAAATTTTTAAAAAGACCATTTATCAATAATGATAAAGGACCAACTTATTAGCAATTAAGAAAGAGATATAAAACAACTTTAGTAGTAAAAACTAAAGAACATATTCTCAAATATATTTATTTTGTTCAAATATGTGGTTTCATTTGTGTAAGGAGATTACCATAAGGACACTTCCAAGATATAACTTCTCCATTTACAGTTGGGATTTTCTAATAATTTGGACTTCCCTGAAGTAGAAATGGAATTAGGAAGTAGCAAGTATCTGGTGAGTTTTCTATCTCACAAGAAATCTTAAATTAAATACTGAATAGGCATTTACTGAGTATGTTATGAAGGGAATAGGTTAATCAATCGATATTTATCAAGAACCTACTTTTTGGTAGGTGTGAGCTGCTTGTGAGACATGAATATAAAGAAAGAAACAATTCTATTTGTAGAGAAGCATGCACATAAATAATTCTAATAAGTTAGGTGAAAGATAATGAGAGTCTCAGCTAAGGTTATATGTGTGAGCAAAGGCCATATTCAAGAATTATTATGAAGGTAGGAATGGCAAGATTTGACAGATGATTAGACATGTGAGGTGAAGGAGATTGAGGAACGTGGAATAATTCTGAGATTAAGAAAATGGAAGTGGGAAGCATCAGTCTTTTGCATAAGTAGGGGAGTTTAGAACAGGGAGGAGTTTAAAGGCTACTGAGAGAGAATGTTATGGGGAAAAGAGAAGAAAATCTAAATAATAACTTTAGGGAATACCTCATAGATGGTTCTGGAGGAGTGATAATATGAATGATGAGCTAGCAAAGAGACTGAGGAATCATTGGATTGGTTGGCCAAGTGGGACTGAGAGAGAAGTCACAAAAATCCCAAAGAAAAGAGAATATCGAGGAGACCCACAACTGAGTCAAATGAAATATATAGATCCAAAAGGAGTAAGACTTAACATAGATTTGGCAATTAAGAGATATCTTAAATCTGATCCTAGAAAGCACCCCCAAAGCTATCTAGTACTACTCTCATTTTTGCAGATGAACAAACTGAATCCTAGCGATAATTTAACTGAACCACAGTCACCAAAATTATAAGCCTCAGAAGGAGGATTTGATCCAAGTTAGTCAGTGCTATTTTCCCTCTACCATGATGCCATGATATTCTACCCTACCCCTCTCCATCTCTGTTAGGTTAGCCCTTTTAATCAATATACATTTATAAAATATTTATTAAGTGTCATCCACTGAGCTATGTGCTGGAGATGCAAAAACAAAAAGGAAACAATATTCTTTCTAACAGGAGAAATTATACAACTACACAATGTAAAAATGGAGTATTACATATACAAGATGAATACATTTCACAGGGGTAGCCCCAATAACAGATATTCTGTGGTTCTCAGAGTTAACTGTTATCAGGATAAAATGAAACTGGGAATATGCAAGCCCTTTGAAAAATATAAGGTTTGCTATCAGGCTATAGGTCAGGCTTATTGCTTCTGACCCACAGATCATTGCCAAAGTCAGAAAATGAAAAAAATTAGGGCATGATTTTTAATAAATTACAGATTTAAGGTGAGTTTCAGAGCATGAAAATATATGACATTTCAAGGATTATTTTCTGAAAGGAATCATTAGACCAATGAGTACTATAAATCAAATACTAATCTTAGATTTTTTATTGTTTTGTTATTATTAGTATATTAATACTAATGATGATAATTTTACTGTTCAGTCACTTCAGTCATATCCAACTTTTTGTGACTCTCTCTGAGGTTTTTCTTGGCAAAGATGCTGGAATAGTTTGTCATTTCCTTCTCCAGTGGATCAAAGCAACAAAAGTTAAATGGCTTTCCCAGGATCATATCGCTAATAAGTATCTAAGACCAGTTTTGAACTCATGTCTTTCTGATTCCAGACCAAGTGCCCTATCCATTCAGTCATCTAGATGGTTCCTCAACAATAATGACAACTAGTATTGATATCGGGTTTAAGGTTTAGAAATGTTTAAAGTTTACTAATGTTATTTCATTTAATATAATAGCAACCCTGTAAAAGGAGGTTCTATTATTATTATCCCCATTTTATAGATGAAGAAACTAAGGCATACAGAGTTTAAATGACTGCCCAGAATCACATCACAACTTTAATATGTTAAGAAAAATTTGGATTCAGGTCTTCTTGATTCCATGTCTATCTCTACCCACTATGCTATCTTGATGCCAAGTAACAAAAATTAATTTATTGATAATAAAGTAGTCCTTCTGAAAAGCATTTTGTTCCTGAAATATTTTGTATTAGGATTATGTGGGACAAGATTATTGGCTCAAATAAATTAAGGCGATTTCTCAAGGCAAAAGCACAAAGAAATTTTTATTACAACCTTGCAAGAAATGGCATCTCCCTCCCCACAAGCAGTTAGGCAAGGAGAGGCAAAGCCCAGTTAACAGACAAGAATTATATAGGGACCTGGACTAACACTCCCTATAGGTTAGATCTTTGCCCTAATTGGCCAGGACAAATGACCTCTCACTTAAGTCATAAATGAGGAAAAACTTTCAACCCAACCACATCTTTAGGTATTTACCTCACATGGGAGTTTCAATGTCAAGGTGAGCCTAACTTAGTCTTACAAAGAAAAGATCCCACTCCTTGTAAACCACATGATTTCTGATGAAAGAAACATGACCCTGGGACACAGGTGACCTTCACTCAGTCTTTAGAACACTATCTTCATCTTGTGAGACAGCTTTCACAGTTCACTTCAGTAAGGACCAAGGTCCCTCAAAAGCCCCTTTCCATGAATCAGATTTCATAAAGTTTATCTTGTTTCCCTTATCTAAGCCCTTCATAACATGATCAGCCTTTATCTTTCCAGTCTTTGTACACCATATGCTTCTCTACTTCTTGTTGCCCCCATTCCTACATACCCTTACTCTGGCCCAGCTGATGAGCTCTTGTGGCTAGCAGAGAAAAATTGAAGCATTTATAAAAAATTATTTCCTGGGACAGGAAGGAAGAAAATTCTGATAATCGAGTTATCAAGATCAGTTTAGTTCTGTGCTCCCCCCTCTGTAGAGATATTCAGTCAGAAATCCAAGTTATACCAAGTCTCTGAGACTAAAATTTCACTATAAAACAGCTTATGATACATGAATTTGAAATTGCCCTCCTTTGAGTAAGACTGCCATAATACTCAGTCTTGTGGAGTTTTTCTCCTTATTCCTCCACTATACCACATGGTGTCCCTTGTAACCCCACTATGCTTCTCAATCCCATTTCTCTTCATTATGAGTAACTCTTTTAGGGTGCCAAGTCCTTCTCTGTATTTAGCCTGTCAGCTAAGGGTATGCCCCAGCTTCATGGGGTATTCCCTTTTCATTGGATATTTGTAAGTTCCACTAATGAACTTCTCTTTTATGTGTTCTTCCACTCTATTTGATATTTATCTTTCCTCATGTCTACTATATCATTTCATTTTGTCTCTAACATCTTCGCCTAAATAAACCTACCTTTTGCCAAAGAGAAGGGCCATTGTGAATTCTTCACATTACTGGACCCCAACATTTGGTGCCTATCATCATTTGGTCACTACATTACAGTGACACTGACTTCCTTACTGTTCCTCAAACAAGAAATTCTATCTATCACTCTGGATATTTTTATTGGTTATACCCAGAGCCTAGAATGTTCTCCCTTCTCATCTCTGCCTTTGACCTTCCCTAGTTTCTTTCAAGCACCCACTAAGATTCTACCTTCTTCAGAAAGCCTTTCCCAATTTTTCATTTTAATGCCTTCCCTTTATTGATCATATTCAAATTAGGGTGTATATATTGGGTTTTTATAATTGTTATAGTTGTATGCATGTTTTCTCCTCAATTTGACTCTGAATTCCTTGAGAAGAGAGACTCTTTTATCTTTCTTTATATCCCTAGTGTTCAGCAGTGTCTAAAACAGAGTAAGCATTTAATACATACTTATTGACTGACAAAATAGTTTCTGCTTCTTCAAGTCCTCATTCAAATTCTTCCTGGTACTTAAAGGCAAATTGCATAGCTTTCCCCAAATTAGCCTACAGTATCAGTGAAAGCCACTGACTTTTCTCACATTGAGTTTTCTCAAACTCATTCTCGGTAACATGAAAGTAGATATTTTTTAGTTAGAGTTTTGCCACATCTATTAAATATTTTCCCAATGTACTGTGACCAAATTCAAAGAGAAGTATACACCTCAGAGGTGTTAATTAAAAGGATATTCTAGAATAAATAAACACATATGTTGTTGATTAGCCACCCTTTAGGGGTCAACAGTTGGGATATCCTGCTGCTTGTCTGTTAATTGTTGTCCAGAATTTTAACAGGAACTGTTTAATGATCTCTTGTGGTTTGGTCCATATGGTGGCTCTCTCATTTCATTTACCCATAAGTATTTTTTTTGGGGGGGAGAGCAGGGATGTGCTGCTATATAACATGAACACATGAATGCACATATATTATCTATCTATATCTGAATCAGTGGACTTTACTAATTCAATTCAACTAATTATATTAAATAAAATTGAATCATAGAGTTAGTAAAGATAAAGAATTTAGAATTTAGAGACCCCAAACTTGTGAGATAGAATAATTTCCTCAGTCTACACTTATGATCCATTGTCATCAATATTCTCTGGATACTACCAAGCAAATATTTGTGTCTTTCTTGTATGATAACTAATTGGTACTTGTTTGGAATGCTTAGATGCATAGTAATAACCACTTAGAAATGTTATAATAATTAATATTTATGAAACTCACCTAATTGTAGTAACATATTACACATCTGGTTCTTTTAGTGATGATTAGTTTACATATAACAATAAGAGCTGATGCTTAAAGGTTTATAAAGCATTTTCAATTCAATTCAACAAGCTGGTATTAAGCATCCATTATTTGCAAGAAGAAAGGCAAGTTAGTCCAGTGCAGTGAAAGTAAACTAAAATAGAAATGGGCCATTTACATAAGAATTTACATAGTTGAATGTTGACTTAGTTTTAAAATGTAATTGTGGCTATATTTAATTGTTTTCATTTTGTTCAATAGTTCTCAGTTACATTTACATCTAGTTCAGGATACCCTCAGATATGTTGACCCCTATACCTTCTGAGGGCAACATGCTTAATATCCTTCATCTAACAGAAAATCTACTTTAAAGCCAGGAAAACTTCAAATTTCCTACCAACTCATTCTTGCTATGTGAGCCTGGATAAGTTGCTCAACCTCTTAGGGCCCCCAGCAACTCTCAGACTATAAATTTCAGAGATGATGGAGATGTATTTTATAGAAGTTTCTCATGAAGAGAAACCTATATGGATTAA
The DNA here is from genome assembly GCF_902635505.1 of Sarcophilus harrisii. NCBI lineage: Eukaryota > Metazoa > Chordata > Mammalia > Dasyuromorphia > Dasyuridae > Sarcophilus > Sarcophilus harrisii. The sequence goes on along the minus strand of NC_045428.1, from coordinate 158,663,279 downwards.
AGTAGAAGTTCAGGTTTATTTGTTGTTGTTTTAAAACTTAAGGAATTAAGGATATGAAAACATAATCTTCATTTTATATATGAGGAAACCTAAGATAACATTCATTGACTTATACATGGTCGCACAAGAAAGGATACAAAAGCTTTAAGTCTTTTGGCTTTAAGTCTAGTACTATGATAACTAAGTAGTTCTACTTATTCTCACTCATTCTACAATTAAGGCTATATTTTTAGTTCTGAAAAGTTTTTTTTAATTTAATAGTCTTTAGTTCTGAAAAGTTTTAGAGAACTTATACCAACTGATGCCAATGAACCCTTAAAATATTATTATTACAGCCAAACCAGCTTTCCCCATTCCTTTATTCATGTCACTCCATAATTTGTAATGTTTTTCACTCTTCCTTTTCTGCCTGTTGAAATTTAAGAAATTCTTCAGAAATAAGTCTGTAAAGGGCTGAAACTCTGAAAAAGGTATGCTTGAATCAGACAACTGAGTACTTAAGGCTAATTACCTATTTGATATGAAACAATGACTCTATTAGCATATGATTTGGTGCTTCTCACTGCTTGGTGCTTACTCAATGTTTGGTCTTAATATAATCATAGGCAAGGATTAAAGGATGGGGTGGGAGAGGCCAGATTCAGTTTGCCTCAGAACCAGGAGGAGAAAAGTTGATGGCTTTGGACTGGAGAATCCAGGAGCCTCATGGCAGTTTGTCTGTCTCCTTCACTTCTCCCCTTAAAGACCAAGGACTTTAATTCATCCTGACTCTGGCTGACCCCAAGGCCCTCCAAGGAACTAGTCCATATTCCACTTAAGTCCAAATTTCATCTCCCAAAATCCAATGATTCCCTCAGCTAGGAATACTTCTTTTCCAGAATTCTTATAGTCTGTGAGTTTTCTCTACCCTACTTTTCAAGTGTCTAATTAGTAATGTAATACTGACATATGGTTAGTCATTTTCTGCCAACTTTCCAAGACTCAGATTGTCTGAGGCAATGCCCATTCAATGATTAAGGCTAGGGGGGAAAAAGGCAGAGAATGATCTCTTTTACCTCATCCAAAAAAAAAAATCTGGGAGGAGATTTCTCTAGGTTTCTAACCAAAACAGCAACAATTGGTATTACACTTATTCTGAGCTATCAGGGGCCAAACAATGACCAAATGAAGCTTGGACTGGGATCTGTTGTTGGCCAATCAATGAGAGCCAGAGTGATTTGGGTTTATGGCAATATCCTTAAAAGAGAAACCTAGTTCAATCCCAAGCCTACCTTTAATAGTCGTTGAGGAAATATGATGTGGTTTTGATTACATCATTTTAATCTTCATTTTGTAAAATATATAGACATATATATTCCAGAGGTATAATTGTTGCTAGCAATTAAAATAACAACAGCAACAAAATAGGCCATACATAAGGAAATATTTCACTTCAGTCATTTCTCAGTTTCTTTGTTTTCTATTCTTGCCAACTCCTGCCAACCAGAGCTATTAGTAAATTGGAAAATGGAGAATTCCTATAAATCTGACACCAAATTTTATTATCACTTCTGCACTCAATGTATTTATTTTTCAAAGCATCTTTAAAGGCCAAAATCAAATCAGTAACACCACAATACTATGTCAGAATATACCCTGGCCTGGAATCTCTGAACCTCTTATCCATAGGCAAAACATAGCAAGTTCTGTAACTTCTCCACCTCCTCAACTCTCCAAAGTGGTATTATATCTGCTTCAATTGCTCTGACCTTATTGATTCCCTTTCTACCACTCAGCCCTTTCCCTTATTCCAACAATCCTCTCACAAATTACAAAAACCTCAGTTGGGGAATTCATGAGGACAATTTGTAATAACAAGAACCATTAATGGCAGACACATAATTACCACGGTACAAATGTGATAAGAAAATGTGGTCAAGTTGTATATGATCTAGCTAACTAGTTCCTAGAGGATTGCCAGTATCCTCAGGTGATATTCTCATGCTATTCCCCCTGGATAATGTTTTCTCTCTCCCTCTATTGGTAGTGTTGTCTCTGACATCTCTTCCTAGGCCAAACATATTAATAGAAACATTATTTCTTGTGGGGAAAAAAAAGAAACAACAAAATATCTGCTGGACAATTGGGGAATGGCTGAACAAACTATGTTATAAGAATTTTTAATTAAATCTTACCATATCATAAGGAATATCTAATTTAAAGATCTCAGATTCACATGGGAAGACTTATATAAAGAAGGAAAGTATACTCCAAAGGACAATATACACAATGACTACAACAATAAAAAATCAATATTGAAAGCAAATCAAACTTTATATAATTGTCAATAGTTGTTATCATAGAATGAACATTAAAGTTTACATCCTCCATTTCTATTCATGATCTATAAACCAATTTTGCAGAAAATGTGTTGTATGATTTGAAGGGCAGTGATGTTTATTTGGAAGTTTGTTGGGAAGTGTCGGTTTAAACCAATTATATCATGAATTCTTAAAAATAGACCAAAACAAATAAATTAAATAAGGTCTTCTATTTCCCACCACCTATACTTTTTGGATTGGATTCTAGTATGCTCATGCTCTCAGGAAAAATTAATCATAAGGAAATACATCACCCCAGAGATTGTATCAATTTGGAGACTCAAATCTCTTTATTTAGTACCTTTAGTAGTTCCCCCTAACCTACTTTGTTTGGAGGGATAGAGAATAGAGCAAATAAAATTTTTTTCTCCTAAATCTTCCATTTAAAGAACACATAGAAGGCTCACAAACCAACCATTCCTTATCCGTTGTTCTCCTTTGATTAGACTCCCTATCACAATATCCCTAAACAGAGTACTGCCTTCCCTTTCTAAACTATTGAACTTCCTTTTGTGCATTGTCTTCCACCATTATATTTTAAATTCTTTAAAGTCAGAGACTATCTTTCTTTTTCTATTTGGTATCCCCATTGCATAATTCGGTAGCTGGCACATAAAAGATGCTTAATAAATGTTTATTGGATTGAATTAAGTTCTATTATCTTTCCTTGCTGTTAACTTATAGCATCTATTTAGGTCAGTTGATAGATGAATGATATATTGAAATCTTCTGCTTTTCATATATATATATTTTTCTAAAAGATGTGATTTTTCTTCTACTCTAGTTCCTTATCAATATCTTCCATTAGAAATCTCAAATCTGAGTCAATATAATAAAGACTTAATTTGCTTATTTACTTCCACACAAAACTACCAAAAATAATTTTATAGAGCTACAAAAATCATAACAAATTCATCTGGAAAAACAAAAGATCAAAAAAAAAAAAAAAGGCTCAAAAAATAAAGGAAAACAAATGTGAAGAAAAGTGGCTTGGTCATACCAAATTTCAAACTGTATTATAAAATGGTAAGCACCAAAACTATCTTATATTGCATTTTAAAAGGCTGGCACCTTTTATGTGTCAACTACTGGATTATGCATAGGCAATACCAAACAGAAAATGAAAGTCAGTCTATGACTTTAAGGAATTTATAATATAATAGTGGAAATAGAGTGATATATCAGTAAAATAGATTAAGTACACTAGACTCAGTAGGAAATAAGCATAGTGTTTGATACACCCAAAGACCCTAGCTTTTAGGACAAGAACTCATAATTTGACAAAATCTGCTGGGAAAATTGGAAAATAATATATTAAAAACTAGCTATGTTGTGCCCAGTTCTCTTTTATTATCCTGACTCAGTTTCCCTAAATTGTCCTGCCTTGGTTTCTAATTGTTCTGCTCAATACTGCAAAACCACTCCTCCCTCTTAATCATCAGAATATTTGATAAGGATAAAAGATCTTATATTTTAGAATATCAGTTGTAGCTCCCCATCCCAATCTATTAGAATATCAGATACTTTACCCTATTAGAATATCAGATGACTTTCCCATCTCCAGTGCCTTCCCATCATGTCATCCCCATCTCCAGTGCTGCTCCCCATTATGTCATTGTTTCTGTCACCCTACATTGTTTGCTGGATTCTTGGAAACAATAGTCTCATTCAGCCCTGGGACCAAACTATGGATCCATTTGGTCCCAGTAAATTTCTCCCTTTCAAATAAAATATTAAATGCTCTCTAATCTCTATCTTGCCTCAGTTTTTTCAGCATTACAGTTATGGACCAATATCTCACATCATATACCTAATGGGTACATGATTTAAACATAAAGACAATATCATAAGCAATTTAGGAAAGAAAAAAAAATTGTTTAACTGTCAGATTTATGGTGAAAGGAAGAATTTATGATCAAACAAGACAGAGCATTACTATATGTAAAATGAACAATTTTGATTATATGAAACATTTTTAAAAATTGCACAAACAAAATGCAACCAAGATTAGAATGAAAGCCAAAAGCTGGGAAACAACTTTTTTACACTCAAATATTTCTGATAAAGGGCTAATTTCTTAAATATAGAAAGAACAGATTCAACTACATGTAATGGGCTGAAGCTCGAGTTGATGTACTGAGGTCCCAAGCACGTGAGGCTAAATAGCAATTGGACGATACTCTATTAATATATGCTTGGAGAAAGAATGCCTCAGCTCACTCTTTGTGCAAGTTTTGATGTGTTGTATAGGAAATGACGTACATATGATTTTGGTGGGTGGAAAGAGAGAGGCAGAGAGACTGTTGACCGGGTTCCTGTTGCGGCTGCTCACATTCCTATCGCCATCCTCCTTCACCTCCACAAAGAATAAAAATCGAGGATTTTCCCTTAACCTGAATTCCTGATTCTGGCTGATTTTAAAATATGCAGTCATCACAACTATATAAGAATACAAATCATTCCTTTACTGATATATGGTCAAAGGAGCAGGCAGTTATATTATGAGGAATAAGACTATCTAGAGTGATATGAATAAAATGCTCTAAATCACTATTAATTAAAGAAATGTAAATTAAAACAATTGGAGATGCTTATCATTTGGAAAATAGCCAAAAAAAAAAAAAGTTGTGGTGTATAATTGTAATGAAATATTGCTGAGGTATAAGAAATGTTGAGCAGATGATTTCAGAAAAATCTGGAAAGTCATATGAACTGATGCAAATTGAAATGAACAGATCCAAGAGAGCAGTGTACATAGAAACCTCTATACTGTGTGATGATTCTTTGTTAATGACATAGCTATTCTCAGCAAATACAATGATTCAAAAAAATTCCAAAGGACTCATGATGAAAAATGCTATCCATTTCCAGAGAAAGAACTGAAGAAGTCAGAATACAAATCAAAGCATATTGTTTTTCATTTTTTGTATTTTTTTTTGGTTTGTCTTCTTTCACAACATGAATAATATGTTTTCATGATTGAGCAAGTGTAACCCATATCAAATTGTTTACCATTTTAGCAGGATGGTAGTAGTCATGGTGAAGGTAAGAGAAAATTTGGAATCCAATTTTTAAATGAATGTTAAAAATTGTCTTTACATGTAACTAGGGGAAATAAAATATTATTTAAAAATGTGAAAAAAAAATTTGGCACACTGAAGAACCCTTCGTTTTACAAATGGGGAAAAATAAAGCTAGAAAGGTAAAATGATACGCCCATGGGCATTGAATGTCAATGCCCAGATAATACTCCAGGTTTCCTATTCAGTTTTATTTGAACTGATTCTTGTTACCTCCCATAGCTGACAATTGACAATTCCCCGTACATTTTAAAACAGATTAAAATGGAAGCCAAAAAAAAAAGAAAAAGCAAACAAGCAAACAAAATCAAAAACAACAAACAAAATGAAGCCCTAGTATACTTAGGCATCAACCATTAATGGGTAGTGTCTTACCCCATTTTCCCTACTTATAAAATTAAGTTTTGACCATTTTAAATTGGTATGTCTTGGCTAGATAAAGTTACAGACATTTATAGATAGAGGAAAGAGAAGACTTTAGAAACCATATAGTTCAATAACCTCATTTTATAGCAGACAAAACTGAGATCTTTCCAAGGTCAAAAGGCAATTAAGAATGAACCCAGGAGTTAAATACAGCCATCTGTATTTTAAGAATAATGCTCTTTTCAGTAACATGCCGTTTACAACTTCTTTGTAAAATATCTGTGATATCTCAAGGCCTCCTTAATGTGCTATAAATTATTCCAGACTCTGAAACTATTTTCTTTAGTCAGAGAATCTCACAATCTAATTCTGAACAAAAATATCAATAAATGTATCCTGTTCAAATGTAACAAAATTGGTTCTCTAAATATTTCATAAATTTTATAATCTCACTGATGTAGGTATTCACATCCATTTTTGCCTATTCAGGACAACTTTTATCCACAAATCTAAAATATTCAATCACCAGGATCTACCAAATTTTATCAATGTCATATGAATACAAATAGAGCACACAAGCAATGATTCAACTACTCCTTGCTCTAACCATTGTTCTGTTCATTGTCATTTTGATCAAACATTCATGAGAAATTTATTAACTTTTTTCCTTTAATCAAAGCTTCATAACCTTTTTATAATATGATCTTCTTAGGCAGTCTGATATAGCCTATGGACCTCTTAGGAAAAAGAAAAGGTTTTTTTGTTTAAGTCAGAATTAAAAGTTAAATTTCAGTTAAAACTTACTGAAAATGTGTTGGAGTCCATCTCCTATAAAGAGATGAAGGATGTGACATGCAAGGCCAGGAGGAGAAGTCCTGTTTATGGACTCTTTGAAGTTTATTGACCAGAGACACAAATATATATGTATGTATATCTCAAATGCTCATAGGTTTGATACAAAGTACACTCTTTTAAAATTCCTATAGGTTAACAAAATTCTGCTATGATATAAATGATTAAGCCCTGGATCTTGGTTACTTAGACAGAGATGTAAATAATTGAGATATGCATCAGAGTAAAGTTTATTATACCATTATCTCAGGTACCTTTCCCCAAATACCATTAGTCTCCTTGTGGATATTCTTTCCTGTGCTAAATTCCAAGGTTTAGCTTTTAATCCAAAGAGTAGTGTTTGCATTTTGCTTCAGTTGCTAGATTATTAATTTATTATATTGACAAGCAGCCTCTGATATTTCAATAAGGGAGTTTTGGTGAGCCAAGTTACTGTAAGATTCAAAACCTGGAATGGAGTCTTACCTCCTGGCTCTACAAAAATGAAGATGTAATATGTGGGGGAGGGTTTCCATCTAAATTTCCCTCTGAAATCTATTCACAGTTGTGAACTCCAAATTAAGAACTCTGATTTAAAAAATAAAAATTTTTTTTGATATGTTTTCTTTCTAGATTACAAATAATTACATATTATTTCCACTATAAGAGAAGTCTCTTGTAACAAAGTTAATAATACAGAGATACAGAGACCTTATCTGAAAGTTCATGCAACATTTCACAAGTTTAGGATCCCACTAACATCTATGTGTTTTAAAAAGGTTTAAATATTTATTCTCTCCTCTCTCAAATGAAGAGGGAAAACAAATTTCTTGTAGCAAATATGTATAGTTGAGTAAAGAAATGCTCTCAATGGATGCATACAATATATATACACATCTATGTGTGTATGTGTAGATATATGTGTATGTATGTATGTATATATGTATGTACTCATACAATAAAATCAATATTACAAAATGAATAATTTTCAAGAATTTTATCAACTGATGGATAATGAAATAACTAGGACCAGTAGAATTTTTTAAAATATAAAAACACTATAAAAACAAAGCAACATTGAAAGTTGTAAGAATTATGATCAATACAATGACCATCCATACTTCTGATGAATCTATGGCAAAACTAGCTACTGATTACAAAGAGGTGATAGAATTCATTCATACATACATATATGTGGGTATATACACACTCCAATATGCATACATACATACATGCATAATTTGTTTATTTTTCTTGTTTTCTTAGTAAGAGAAACCATTGGAGGAAGAGAATGCAGAACCAAAAGTAAAATAATATTGAATTTTAAAAATATTGAATCAGTTTCCATAAATACTATACTCTATAATAATACTTTATTCTTCTCCATAAAATTTTATAGAATAGCTTATATTTTAAGTTGATGTTTCTCTTAGCTATTACATTTCCTCATTTTTCAAGATCAAGTGATGGCTAAAATTGTTTCTCAATTCTTTTCATGGCATCATAAATTTAGATCATGAAGATATTTTAGAGGACATCTAGTCTTCATTTAAAACTGAAGAAACTGAGAACTAGAGAGATTACATGACTTGCAATAGCTGTAACATTAAGTATCCTATATATAATTTAATCTAGATCTGTGTAAATCAGAAGTCAGTCAATTTACCATTCCATATCTTCATTTTTTTTATTGTGAATGATTTATTTTGTCTAAATTTCTATAAGATTTTGTTATTATAAATTACAATGTTCCTTTTTCTATCTATTTCCCATTTTGTGAGCTTAAAAACTTGCTCAAATATGTGAGAAATGGATTTATTAACTTTTCATAATATAAAAATTAAATCAGAAAAATGAGAAACTTAAATTAAATTGAAACCCAAAGGGTGGTTGAGGGTGGAGGTTATCTCCAAAACAATGTAAGCTCCTTAGGGGCAGGGACTAGGTTTTATAATCAGCAGTGGTGGCTTGAGATTTGAAAATAGTTTTTTTGTTCTTTGCCCCTAGCTTTCCAAGATATATTATTATATTCCAACTTTGATGAACTTAAGGCCTCTGATCCATAACATGATCAATTATGATTCCAGAATATCTATAATGGGACAAGTTTTCTATCTTCTAACAGAGGAGATGAACTTAGAAGGCAGATTGAAAAATATATATTTTTGGCCACTACTAACATAAGAAGTTGTTTTATTATTTGTATTTGTTATAAAGTGATGCTTTCCTTTTTTTTTTTTTAACAAGAGAAGAGATGGAAGGAGAAAAAAAGTTTTTTTTTTCCTTCATCAAAAATAGATATATTTGTTATTTCCCCATTTAAGATGTAAATTTCCTAAGGGTGGAGACTTTCACTTTTATAAGTGCTAATTTATAATTGAAATTATTTAAGTGGTCTGAATCATCTCACTGTTGAAGAAAACCATACCATCAGAATTGATCATTGTATAATCTTGTTGCCATGTATAATGATCTCTTGGTTCTGTTGATTTCACTCAGCCTCGGTTTATGTAGGTCTCTCTAAGCCTCTCTGAAATCATTCTGTTGGTCATTTTTTACAGAATAATAGTATTATATAACATTCATATACCATAATTTATTCAACCATTCTCCTAATTTCCATTTTAGAAGGTGAAGATAACAGTAGAAAGCTGCCGGGCAAAGAATAAAAGATTCTTTTCATATCTCAGGCCACCAGCTCTGACTACAAAACCTAGTCCCTGCTCATAAGGAGCTGACATTATTACATTCTTTTGGAGATAACCTTCACTATCATCAACCCATCATCACCACCACCACCCTGATCATTCTTTGATATTACTGTGAGATTCAATTTTCTTATTGAAGTTTCATTTCTCCAATTTAGTTTTCATACTGTAGAAACTAAATAAACCCATTCTCACATTGCCCAATTTGAAAATGCAGAAGCCACTTCTGGATTTGATCCTAATGCTGATCAGCACAGAACTTTTATATTGCTCAGTATTTCTGACCTGGATTATTTTTCTCCTTCTTACCTAGCCTAGTAGCTTTCAGCTCCTAAGAACTCACTATATTAGTGCCAGGGAGGATAAACATCTGATTGAGTTTAGCCATCTTCCACAACCAGTAAGGACTAAAGCCAAATAATACTAAATGGGATAAATGAAGTGACGATCTTTCATGGGAATGTGACCTTGAACTATGATTTGAGATTTTACAATAACAAATTGAGCTATAGTTAAAAAGCTACAAATGTGCAATAGTCTTGGATGAACATTTCCCCTCCTTTTTCCCCACCACCACCAGTACCTCTTAATTAGAATTTAAGAACTTCTTTCAAAGATGAGAATGGCTTTCAAAATTCAGGTTACAGAATTCTCTTATCCAAGAATATTTGCTTATTTAAATTGAGTTTGTTATTCGCTAATATTATTTTGTTTCTGGGATAGATTTCCATGTTTAGAATGTAAGCCTGGACTACCCCAAACAATGAGAGAAAAGGTCAATGGGGGGGTCTGCATTTAGGGTCTATTTAATCTTGTGTTTTGTAGTTTTTGTTTTGCACTCCTTTTCTGGTGACACAATGTCTGTTAGGAGTTGCCCTTTTTTGTGAAATCATAATAAATCCTTTTTTTTTTTACCTTAAGAGTTTCTGATTATAATTTGGGTAAGGGTCACTATCCCACACAATTTTGTTGGGGTTCAGAAAAGAGACCCCAACGATTGGGGGTTGCAGACCAGTATTGCAAGGTATCTCAAAAGAACTTGCAAGCTTGAACTCAGCTCCAAATCAGGGGCAAATCATATTGTTATTGTAACTCTAATTTAAGCAGGCTAAGTTTCAAAAGGATTTAGAAAAGAAGCAGGAGTAAGGAGACAAATGTATCTGTTCTCCATGTTATCATAAGCTAATTTTATGATCCAGAGGTAGAACTGAGGAGTGATCTCAGGATTTTGGTTATCACTGATCAGCAGATTATGTATCTGACAGTCAGCGATATTTGGAGGACTATAATAAGGCCAGAAGACTTTTGATTTGGAGCTGAGCCATTGACAGACAGATTGTTAGAACAATAGCACTCTAAAGTTAGGAGACCTTAGAATTATTGATATATTTTCCCTAGAAGCTGTATTTCCCTCTGAGTAGTTTGAATCCCAAATTCATTTAGGACAAAAGGATGAAGTTCACATCTTCTGGAACTACTTCAGGCTGGTAAAGGATGTAGAGCTGATCTTGCCTAGTGAAATCCAAACTGAGGAAGGGAGACAGGTGACTTGAAGGTGGTAGCAGGAGCATCCAGGGAGTATCAGAATCAGGTTTAAGGTGACATTCAGTTTGATCAAGTAGTTGGAATTTCATGGCTTGGAGTCTGGAAGAAACAACTCTCACAAGTAGATTAGAAATGCAGGGGCCAAATATGAACAAAAAAAAGAATAATTAAGAGTTTAGTATAAGGGTTACTAGAGACAGTTAGCAAGAACCCCACTCAGAGGAAGATTGGGGGTGGGGGGAGGTAGATGAGGCTATCATAAATGTCTGACATTCAAACGCTTTTCTTAGAGTAAATACCAAAGAAAATTTTCCCAAAATCCCTTCTTTTGTCTTCTCAAAGGAGTAGGGGCAGTGGGTGAAACAGTAGCATTATATCCAGTGAAAAGACTGCTCAGGTGGCCTAGGGTGCAAGCACCATAATGTTTAAAAGGCATTAAACATTGGGTAGAGAGGATAACATGCAGAGTGTAGATAATAATTAATCTTAATTAGGTTTGATCTCCTTTAGCAAAAACCTCTGAGCCTTTTCAGTCTTACAGGGGAAGACTTTTACCTAATTAGTAAAGATGTCAACAAAAACCAAAAGCAGTTTGAATGCCCCCTGCAAGAGGGCATATGTGTAAAATAAATCTGCCAGTCCTTCCCTGGCTATGTACTCCTCCTCTGGATGGATCAGGATGGAACTCCATAACAACTCTTTCAGAATTTACTTGGGTTCAAACTGGGCAGGCCTGACAGACATGGTTAATTGCTTCCCCTAGCTTGTGAACAGTGAAAATAGGTTTCACAAGGGATTGGAGAGCATTTTTTTTTTTTCAAGTGACCAATTTGGTGTATACCAAAGAGAGGTTTCCACTGACTGGCCTCTGGGATTGAAAATTGGCTTGTATATGTTTGAGACTAGCCAGAAGGAAAAGGGTATTCCCCCTTTCTTTAACAAGGGCTCGTTCCTGGGAACTATGAAGGAATGCAGGAATTAGGAAGCTGGGGAATTAAAGATGTCATGGTCAGAGGCAAAAGGGGAGCAGCACCGGCAGCTGAATCTGCAAGGCTGTTTCCCTTGGCCTGAAGTGAATCTCCCTTCTGGCATCTCTTATAAATATAACAGATGCCTCGGACAGCTTACAGTAATTGTAGAATTTCCTCTGCATGTTTAATGGATGTTTTATTTATTTATTGTTGCTGTTTGAAATCCCCTTTCTTTCCATATAGCCCTATGACATGCAAAACATGAAAGACATATTTGGAGTCAGTATAGATGTTCGCTCTCATTCCTTTCCCCAATTCTAAAGTTCTGGTGAGGGCAAAAATACTCTGAACTGGTGGGGAGTTAGAAGTTCCAATGGTTGGCCTAGGGTGAGTTTAGAGGCATCCCCAATTAGAAGGGCTATGATAGTCACTGCTCTAAGGAAGGAGGGTCACCCCCAAAACACCAAGTTTCTTTGAGAAGTAAGCAAGGAGTCTGGTATAGGGTCCCAGAGACTGAGTGTCCTCTGGGATACTTGTATTGGGCTCATTCCCATTTGCTCTGATTATAGAAATTTGTTATAAGAGGAAAAAGCAGGTACATGACTATAATAGCGTTAAAACAGATCCTTCAGGCTTCAGCCTGAGAGCACCTACATGACAGGAGAAAGCATAGCTCTGACATCCAATCATGCAGTAACAATTGCACCTCATAGCCATTCACGAATAGTCAAGTGGAAAACAAAGAAACAGAACTGGGAAACTGAGTTGGAAGAATCCCATCTTGAGCAGAGGCCGTTTGTCCTCTCAGCTCTTGCTCAAACATCCACCTATAACAGTTCAGGAAGGCATCCCTCTGAGTAACTTTTTCTCTTGAATGGTGGGTTACTAACTTAATGATCAGGGCAATAAAATTCAAAACTCAAAAAAAATTCAGTTATAGTCCCAAGAGATTTTATCTCTAATAGCAAATTCCACTAATCACATCTTAGGGATAAAAAACATTATTTTTAAAAGTTTACCAAGACCTACACATATAGGAGATTTTAGAGATTTTGTTTAATATGTAGATTCTTAGTAAATACACTCCTTGTTTAGAAACTATATATTCTAAACAGACTCATTTCTCTGAGCTGATGACCTTTCTTACTCTGATGGTTTCAAGAAAACTGGCAAATATATTTTTTAAGGGAAGTTGACAGAGACCCCAGAGAAGAGGCTGAGCTTGCTGTTGCCCACCCCAACTATTCTTAGTGTTTTTGTGGGCTGTCCTGTCTGATACTTCTTCCCACTTTGAAGGGGACAAAAGGTGCCGTACGCTCTCATATTTGGAGGTAAACTGATAAGGTTTTTATACCATTACTCTTGTTCCAGACACAGTAATTACCAATTTTAGGTTTAACATGATGACAATAACTCCAAATAACTTCTAGCAAAGGTGAAAATACCTAATTCCCTAGGTTATATTTACAAAGCATTATAAAATGATTATAAATATATAATATAATAATAAATGAATAATTAATTATTTATGATTTATAATAATAATAAATATGTAAAATGATTATAAATTACAAAAGCAAGGTAAATAAACTTTCTACCTTCTTTTAGTTATTCAGTTTAATCTGTCCCCAAGCTGTTGCAGCTTTGGAAGTTTTTTGGGAGGATTTCTATTTCCTTATATAAATTTCCCTTTTTGTTTTAGGGAGAAAACAAGAACAATTCTTAAAATTAATACAAAATAGGTTTTTAAATTGACAACTTTAGTTCATGAGATTCCCTAAATTCTGTTTAAATGTTCCAGAAAAACTGAATTGCCATTTGGTTATTTTTCAATTTACACAAACCATTTCTCTTTCATGAGCCAGGTTAAGATGCCAGTTTTTATTGACAGTGAAGAAGGGACCCACGAACACTAAAACTCCTTAAAAGAAAAATTCTCCTTGGACTCTACCTCAGTGAGGGACCCCACCCAAGGGAAACAAGATAAGCACCTTCATTCTGTTATCTAGATGGGGATGGTTCAGTCCTGAGCAAAAGAATTCCAATACTATTCAATGAAAGAAACTCATTCAATTCTATTCAAATTCAGCTCAAGCTGAAACCCAGCTTGTAGCCAAAACTCCTATTATAAAAGAGCCAATATAAAATCCTCTCTTTGCAGAGGGTTCTAAACATGCCATGCTATGCCATGCTTGCTATGCCAAGGAGGCCTCTGACCACTGGATAATATTCTTTTTCAGTGCTCTCCTCTGTTTATCTCACATATTTCCCTAATGAGACTTTATGCCTCTCTGTCAGGATTTCTAACCTTACTTCCCAATCCCTATAATAACCACTTTTATCAATCTAGGTTTTCGAGTTTGTAAATTTCTTTACAGGGAATACCTGCGATGCCAGGAGAGAGTTTCCCAAAACTCCCTTCCCTTGCGCTGAATCCCAAGCGGTGCAGGGGAGTCAGACCTCTCCATTTGGTTCCTTGAACCCCGAACCTACCACTAGACTTTATCATTTAACTCCCTAGCCACCAGAAAACCTAATCTCATTTTGGTTCCCTAAATCTAGACCTTATCATTTGGTTCCCTATGAAAGGGAACCCCAAAACCTAAACCTCATCATAATTTTGGTTCTCTGACCAGGAACCCCCAAAATTAGACTTCACCTCATCAATAGAACCCTCAGAAGTCTGATTCTTGATAACCTCAAAGTAGGCTATTTGTAGTGGGTTTTGATTAGAGCTCCTTTAAAAATGCTTTTACTATGTCTCAAATAACAAATTTCACTGAAGTAAGTGTATTTTCTTTCTTTCCTTCTTACCTCTTTATCCATATATTCTTGCTGCAGTCAGGAAAGGAGGGAAGGGGGAAGAAAGAGGAAAGGAGGGAAGGGGGAAGAAAGAGGAAAGGAGGAAAGGAGGAAGAAAGAGGAAAGGAGAGAAGGGGGAAGAAAGAGAAAGAGATTTTTTTTTTCCCTCTGTGCACTATCCCTCTAAAACCTCTAAAAAATCATATAAAGTTATCAAATATGAAACAGTTATATACAATATATGTTTCATATGGCATTTATTTTATACTAAGCACTTTTGCAATCATATGATCTTCACAGCAACCATTATTATTTCTCTTTACAAATCACAAAATTTGGCAGACATAAGATAACTTGCCATAAATTACACAGCTAATATATATCCACAATTGAAACAGAATGGTGGGCTTACCAAATATAGAGACTGACTGGCTTTCTCACCTCACGTTGCTATGCTGGGTGGTACTAGGAGCACCCAGATTCTTCCCAGGAAGTTGCTGGATAAAACCTTCTGAATGATGGGGTGACTGGTGCCAGAATCTCCCTTTGATGGTAGTTTCAGGTGCCAGGGATCAGAAAATGCTGACCCTGGGACCTGATCCCCCACTCCATCCCCACTCACCCAAACTAGGCTGCGGAGGTGTTTGGGCAAGGTTGTGTAAAGTCCCCAAAGCTGTTGCTGCTTTCCCTATTTCCATAGGTGGGGCAAAATTTTAATTTCCCTACAGTTCTTTAGCATTCTCTTTTCTTAATCTGAGCTGAGATGAGAGGAGTTAGCAAACAAAGGCATTTGGGCTATATTGATGTTGTTAGCAATCCCCACGACTAAGATGTGCTCAGGGGTCCAGGGAGTATAACATGCTGAATGATTACATTTGTGGAGAGGGTCCCTTCATACCTTCTGCTGTGCTTTCCCAAAGGAGAAGAGGATAAAGAAGGGTTAGCAGAAAGTTGCTATTTACCTAGTTTGTTTTTTCTTTTACTTTTTTTCTTTCAGAATGGAGTAAATTCTTGGAATTATCCCCAATCTTTCAGGCATTTTTTTTGGCACTCTTAAAATGACTAATTGCCAAACTTCTTAATCATTAGTCTCAAAACTTTGAGAATTTGCTAAGATGTTAATTTAGCAGTTCTATAATTTGAATTAATTTATTTTATTTCTGTAATTCCCAACTTGGCCAGAGCTGAAGTCCACAGGAAAAAGTTAGGCTTTTTCTCCTTTTTAAGGTGGAAGCATTCTAACTACAGATAGAAGTTTTTTCTTGCTGTTTGCATTTTAAATCTTTCCAGGTAACAAAAATCTAGCTCACCGAAAAAACATGACAGAGTTTCTACACAGAGATGCAGACACAGATAAAAATGATATGAAAGAAGACTGTCCCATCTTTTCCAAAAGCCATAAAATTTCTTTGCTAAAACCATCCTCTAGTCCTTCATCTCCTCCTAGTGTAGATGTTCTCCTTTTTTCAAATATAATCATTCTCTGGGAGCAGATTTCTTGAGGGGTTTTCTGGAGGCAGCCTTTGTTTCAGTTCAAATCAATAATTGCCTCAAATGCAGCCAGCTGTTAAAGTACAGTCCTTTATTGTCTCTTCCAAAATAGCCTGGTTAGTTTTCTTAGAGACATATCTCCCTCCTTGGTTCCAAGAGCTCTTGCAGCTTGTCATTTAGCTCTTCCAGCTTCTGCCTCTAGCTCAACTCCAATTTCTGGCTTCTCAATCTCCTCTCTTGAATTCTGGCTCTCAATCCCTCCACGTAGTCCTGCTTTCTTAATCTCCTCCAAGTCTCTAGTGCTTGGCCCTTTATATCTTCTTTTAGAGGTGTGAACTCAAAAGTTGACTCCTGCTCTAAGAGTAGGATTGTGGGTTCCTGACTTGTGAATCTCCCAGACTTGTGAAATGTAATATGTGAGCTAATGTGTGAACTCTCCCAAAAGTGTGAACTCCAATGAGTACTTAAATACATTAGTGAGCTAGAGAAGTTGCTAAATACCATGCTAAATTAGACAACTAATATCACTTTGTAAGAATTCTAGCACTCTGGAATCCCAGAGGTGGAAAGATGGTAAATGTTTCCCAGGAACTTTGCTGAAAATTGAAAGAATTTCCAAGTTGGGGTGTCCCAGTAAAATAAAATTTTCTGAGCATGGAGTTCAAGATGACTCAGACTAGCCTTCTTTCAATTGCTTGGGGTGTCCCAGCTATAGGATTGAAGGAGAAAAAATGGGGGACTTACCTTGACAAGGAGGGATGAAGCCAGACTCTCCCTGTTTGGGCCACCAAATGCTAAGGTTCAAAAAGGAGAGCCCAAAAGGTTGGGGGTCACATATCAGTGTGACTATCTCAAAAGAATTTGAAGGCTTGACCTCATTTCCAAGTCAGGTAAAGTTTATTGTAATTGCAATGCCAATTGAAGCAGGCTAAGTTCCAAAAGAATTTAGCAAAGAACCAGGAGCAAGGAAACAAATTTATCTTTTATCACAGATAGAAGTGAAGATTGGTCTCAGGAATTTGGTTTTCACTAACCAGCAGATGTTTATGATTATGAGCAATGTTTTCAAGACTATTCTAAGATGAGAAGATTCTAGAATCATTGACAGACAGATTGTTAGAACATAAAGTCAGAGGACCTTAGAATTATTGTTATATTTTCCCTAGAAGTTGTACCCTATCAGTCTGGGGGTTCATTCTGGGATATTTCCTATTCCTGAGGGGTTTCTCCCATACCAAATCCTTGAATAGATGCCCTCTGGAGCGTTCTTCCTGGTCTTTGGACTCTGCTTGGAAACTCCTGATCAGAATTGGCTAAATTCCAGAAGAGAAACACTCAGATAAAGCAAAAATGGAAGTGGTCTAGCAAAGATAGAGGATTAATTAGGCTCAGGAGATAAGGCAGCAGAAAAAAAAAATGTTTGGAATTGGTCAAATAAATTGTGCACAACTCAGCAGGGAAAGCAATTGGTGAGGGGGGTAGAGACTCCAAGCCATTAGATCTGTAAGACTTTCTCTTTGCCAAGAACTGGTGAGCTACTTGGATGACTGGAATTGGTAGAGATTTTAGCAGTTAAGGTCCATAAATTACTTTGGTTTTTCTTTTTGTAAGAAAAGGAGCACCCTTTCATAAAGAGGCTAAGATAATATGAACCTTGGGAAAGGAACAATCCAGCAGGTTCTAAAAACCTATCAGTTATCCCTGAAAGATAGCCCTTTAGGAATAAGTGAGATGAAGAACCAAAATATAAAGGATTAAATACTGTTGTTTTGTCCATTCCCTAAAAGTATAAATTCAAAGGAGCCTTACATATTCAGCAGCAGGCTCCTTACTTGCATCCCAAGGCGGGATGCTTAGAACAGGAGCTTAATTCAGAAAAACAGTTTGTGTTTGTGTGTATGTGTGTGAGCCTGTGTTTTGTTTTAGATCTGGCTATTTAGGATTTTAAAAGGCTTGTTTTGTACATAATTGGATTTATCAAATAGCTTTTAACTAGAGAGAGAAAGAAAAAGAGAAAAAAAAGGAAGGAAGGAAGGAAGGAAGGAAGGAAGGAAGGAAGAAAAAAGAAAAGAAAAAGAAACTAACTTTTTTATGGACTTAGAATTGGCTAATTTGGGTCTGCAAAAATAGTGAAAAGTTACTGAACTGCTAAAACATTTTAGCAGATACTGGGGTTTTTTGAGACTAAATTTTAAGTTGCTTGGAACTACTTCTCAGTCAGCTAAATTGAGTTAGTGTATTGTATTTTTAAGTAGGCCTAATTTACATGACTAAAAGCCTTCTGAAGGTCTGGAACTTGAGAAAAACTGCAAAATAAAAAAAACAAAAACCTGTCCTCTCTGTGATTTTCCAAGCTTCTCACCTTTGAAAAGGTTTGTGAAATCTGTTCTGGGAAGCCTGGTATCACTGCAAGTTTTGGACTCTTCTGGGATTTGCACTGGTCCCCCAGCATCTTCCACATGGCATCCTGGCATTTCTGGCATGGAGGGAGGGCTAGTCACTGGGCCACAAACCTACAGCCAAACACCTGGGTCCAAATTTCTCTGACCCTCTCCCTCAGGGTCCTAAAGTCTGCTGATTTTTTAAAGCCCTGTAAAAATACAGGACTGGATTTGAAAGGCAGGTTTTTTTTTTAAGGCTATGTGTTTAAGTTGGAATTCTGACTCTGGAATTGTATGAAATAATTACTATTAGCTAGTGTGTGCTAAAATTGTGAACTTGTTTATTCTGGTATAAAATTTTAGAAATATGTGTGCATTAATATTGAAGTATTACTATTGGACATTTAAATCTGTATTTGATTTGAAGTTTAAAAATTTTGTTCTCTGGTAACTTACTCTAAAGAAGTAACATGTTTGTATTTCCTAATTAGATGAAGTATACTTAAGCTATTATGTTGCTTACTAAATTGTATATTGAGTAATTTGTAAAAATTGTATGAATTGTACTTTAACATTTTGTCAGCCTGAAATAGCCCAGGCAATAAAATTCGAGACAGCCAAGGTGTTTGCAATTTAGAGAGCAGTTTTATTCACCGGCTGGGATGGATCTCTGGATCAAGTTCCGTCCCGAACCCGAGTAGAGACAGGCTTATAAGCAGTTCTTGTTCTGCCTTGAGGTTACAACAGTGACTCGATTTCTCGCTGGAGAAGGAGTATGCTGGGGAGCTTACAGGATGTCTGACATTGTTAGGCAAGCATTCTGTCTAAACATAGTTGAGCAAGCACTTTGTTAAAAAAAAAAAAAATAAAAAAAAAAATAAAACCACTTCCCTTAATTTAGTTTAAGCAACATTTTCCTATAAGTTTGAGACCCTTGACCCAGAGATGAGGGGGCCAGTCTTTTGTCCATTTCAAGCCCTGCTGATTGTATGGTATAAACTTTGTAAAATTTGGTCCCAAGTTATTTAGATATTACCTATATTCTAAATCTTAAAGTTTGTCTTGCTTTATCCCTATAACAAAGAAGTAAAAGCAAGAAGATATGGTGTATAGGGATATGTGTGTAATATCCGGGCTGATCTGAGGGATCTCTGGATGGGCCTTTGTGTTTAGGTGGAGAAGTGATGAAGGCAGGAGGACCACCACAAGAGGCTGGTCAAAGATGGAGTCCCAAATCTTCTTTGTGTCTATGTCTAAGACTCTTTGTGTCCCTGGCTGAGAGGCTCATTCCCAGTCTTTCCAGCCCTTAAATACTTCAGTACAATTATATCATTACAGCAACTAAACATGTGCAACCATTACATCACCATATGACATTAAGTAAGTTTAGAGAACCATTATCTCACACTGAGTAGGTGCTTCCTAGGTAGTTCCCATGATTGATTTAATCTTACAACAAATAATGGTTTCCTAGTGATATAGTGATATATTGATTGATTTTTACTCAGTGTAGAGCATATAATCTGGGAACCTCAGCCAGATTCATTCAGAGAGCTAGGGAAGACAAGAAGACTGGAGACTGAAGCACAAGCCCTTGGACTCAGATTCATTCATCCCATCTCACACCCTGTGGTGGAAGGCCTATAACTGCATTTTTTCCACTGAAACCAAGACTCCAGAAGGACTTTAAGAAAGTTAACCTGGCCCCAGGAAAGAAGACAAGACTATGAAAGAGATAATAAAGGATTTTGACTTTAATTCCTGGCTACTCTTTGGTGATTACTCCACTGAAACAAAGGTTTCTCCAAGACCTCCAGAAAACTGAACTAAGAACATTACAGAGGTACCCCTCCAAAACATTACAGAGGTGCCAGGCTCCAAAATATTCAAGTTAGGTTTCAATGAAATGACAGCAATGGGGAAACAGATATAATGGATGGGTGGAAGCTTTCCCTTGAGCTCTGCTGCTTTAAGAGAGGTTAGTGGAATAACATTGGAACAAATTGTACATAAGTATGGATTGCTAGAGTCTATTGATTCTGATGATGGAACATACTTTACTTCTAAGGTTTTATAAGAAATAATGGGGAGAAATTTTAAATGTAGTAGCAATTCCATATACCTGGGCATCTGCCCTCATCAGGGAAAATGGAGAGAATGAATTGGATTCTTAAGAAATTATTAAATTGATGTTGAAAACTAAATTGACTTGGACCAAATGCTTTCCTATTGCTTTGGTAAAAAATTAGAACTGTTCCTAGAAGTGATCTGGCATTTTCCCCATATGAGATGTTGCTTGGTTTATTTTGTTTGGGAGGACAAAGGGAAAGACCATCTTTTGAAACAAAGGATTAGTTTTTAAGGAATTATATTCTGTCAGTGTCCTCATCTCTTTTAGCCCTTAGGAAGCAAGGATTGATGACCCATTCAACACCTTGGAAGTTTGCAGTTCAAGTGAGTGGGTGCTTACTAAGTCCTGGAAGAAGTAGAGTGGGAAGGACCTTACCAGACATTACAGATGGCTGAGATTGCAATCTGAGAATTGAGGAGGAACTGTGAAGGAATCTCAGGAGAGTATGGTTAAGGACAATCTATAACCTCTAAAATTGCCTTTGCAATTAGGAATGTTTTGGTGGGAAGGGAAATTAATTATACTTAGAGGAATTTTAACAATACTGTTGCTTCATCTATTATTTATAATTCCAGAAAAGTTTGTAAAGACTCCTATTGATTAGAGGAAGTTGAATTAACATTTTTGAGGATGAAGAAATTATTAATGTTAATTCTGATAGGATTCTTTAATGTTAAATTAGCACAATATAGTCTATATTTATGCGAATTTTAATTGATTGTATTGAGTCATTTTAAAGTTGTTCCCATTGTTTAAGAAGATTCTGAGAACAATGGTCTATATCATTGACTCTCTGAGCATGGTTAATACCTGAACATGTTTTAATATAGATTGGTTATTGAGCATATTAAAGTAAAATGATTTGTGTAATGTTGAATTTAAAACTCATCTACTTAGACATGAAGATAAGTTGTGAACTTTCTAAGTTGAATCTCTTACTATTATCAGTGTAAGATTATAATCAATATTTATTTAGGATATATAATCCTTGAGAGCTAAATTCACCTGATGTTTTGATTAATGAGACCTGCTATTTGAGATAAATAAAATCTTGAAACTGTACCTGATATTATTAGGAGTTCTGAATACATGTATGATTGCCTGATGGATCATTAAGTCAGTAATCCACCATCAGAAAGGAATATGCCACAAGCTACTCAGAGTAATATGATCCTGAATTGTTACAGGTGGAGGTTAGTATCTGGGCAAGACTTGGGAGAACAACCTTGGGCTCTGGTTAAGATGGATCCTTTTGACTCGGTTTCCTTTGAATAAGAACCTACCTGATTATTCCCAAATCTGGCTATAAGGTGGAATTGTTATTGCATACAATTAGGTCAGGATGCTTTATCCTGTCATGTATATGTTCTCAGGCTGAGGCCTGAAGAACTAGTTTTTGATTATAATTATGCCCCTCTTTTGTCCTCTTATAGAAAATTTCTATAATCAGGGAAAGAGTTCAGTAGAAGCTATAAGCAAAATTGAAGCATGTAAGATCTTGCAGTTTCCTATATGAAAATATATAGTCATTATATCCTGAATAAATATGTAAATGATATTTGGCCTAGTCAGCTCTCTGTTGCTAGATGCATATATCTGTTTCTTTTAGCATTTTTGTGGTTTCTGACTTTCATGATAGGCATTTTTATTTGTGAAAGGTTATCTACTCCAATTACTGAAGGACATAAATGGTTAGGGTAATAGATGGCCCCAGATGGGAGTTGGGGGTACAGAACCCCAATTATTCTAAAAAGGCTCATTAGACTCTAGGCCATGGCCAAAATAATTATTAATCAGATGGCAAAGGCATTGGATTTGTTAGCAAACCAGACCACTCAGATTAGAGAAGTAGTACTCCATCATAGAATAATATTAGACTACATGCTGGCTGAAGAAGATAGTTTGTAGGAAATTATTTTTTTCTGTGTGAAATGATGATAATGTATAGGAAGTGAAGGAAATTGCCAAATATATCAGAAAATTGACCTGGTCCTCAGTGATGTGATCTGGTGTGGGGTTTGTCACCAAATGATGGCAAGCACAAATGTGAAAAATTCACAATAGCTATTCTTTTTTTGCAAAAGGTATATTTATTTTGGGGAATAGGTTATGGACAAAATAAAAGGATACAGTAGACATTGAGAATTATAAATATGAAATGGAGTTGGGAGAGCATATGAAAGACAAATTCTTCAGTAGAACTCACAATTTCCTAGTAGAAAGGGAGTAACCCATGAGATTGGGGCATGCGCTTAGCTGACAGGCTAAATTCTGAAAAGAATTTTGTACCCTAAAAGGGTTAGTTAACTGTAGGGGTGCAAAGCACAGTGGAGTTAGAGGAATAGCCACCACAAGGCAGAATGCTAGATAGGCTGATCCAAAGGAAAGTAGCAGCCATGAGATGGTCCACAAATAGGTTTTTTAGGAATTTAAAAAAATTTTTTTCTGAGGCAATTGGGGTTAAGTGATTTGCCCAAGATCACACAGCCAGAAAATGTTAAGTGTCTGAGACCAGATTTGAACTCAGGTCCTCGGGCTGGTGCTCTATCCACTGTGCCCCCTATTGCCTCTTTTTTTTTTTTTTAATAGCCTTTTATTTACAGGATATATATATGGGTAACTTTACAGCATTAACAATTGCCAAACCTCTTGTTCCAATTTTTCACCTCTTACCCCCCAACCCCTCCCCCAGATGGCAGGATGACCATTAGATGTTAAGTACATTAAAATATAAATTAGATACACAATAAGTATACATGACCAAAACGTTATTTTGCTGTACAAAAAGCCCCTATTGCCTCTTTATAGGAAAAGTTAACCTTTGGGATATGACAGGGATTTCCACAGAGGAAAAATTGAACAACCTGGAGAGTCGTGTTAAAAGGACAAGGATAGACCCCTGTAGAGGGAAAAAAAAAAAGGACAAAGCAGATCCAGCAGAATTGGAGCCTGAGAACAAGATGATTGAAGAAATATATCAAGAACCGTGTGAGAGGTCTTCAAAGGTAAATAAGGGACTGAATGGAATAAACTGAGTGAAAACTTTTCATGGAAATGTGGCCTTGAACTATGATTTGAGACTTTACAATAACAAGTTGAGCTATAACTAAAAATCTACAGGTGTTCAGTTGTCTTGGATGAACATTTATCCTCCTGTTTCCCCCCAATTCTTAATTAGCATTTAAGTACTTCTTTTAAAAGCAATGATGACTTTGTGAATTCAGGAAACAGAATTCTCTCATCCAAGAATATCTGCTTGTATAGCAGTTCTCTAGGGAAATTTAAATAGAGTTTGTTATTTACTAATATTCTTTTGTTTCTGGCATAGAATTCCATGTTTAGAATGTAGGTCTAGATTCCCCTAGACAATGGGAGAAAAGGTCAGAAGGGGGTGAGACTTCTGTGTTCAGGATCTATTTAATCTTGTGTTTTGTGTTTTGTAGTTTTTGATTTGCATTCCTTTGCTAATTACACCTTGTCTGCTAGGAGTTGCCCTTTCTCCCGAGATCATAATAAATTCCTTTTTGTGTGAGTGTGTGTCATACATTGTGCTAAATTGTTGTCACAAATCCATTGGAATTTCCCCTAATCACCTCATTGTTGAATAGAGCCAAGTCCATCACAGATGGTCATCACATAATCTTGTTGTTGCTGTGTACAATGTTCTCTTGAGTCTACTCACTTCACTTAACATCAGTTCATGTGTATCTCTCCAGGTCTTTCTGAAATTATTCTGCTATTTCTTATAAAGCAATAAATTTTATTACATTCATATACCATAGCTTATTCAGTCATTCCCCAACTGATGATGGGCATCTACTCAGTTTCCAGATCCCTGTCACCACAAAAAAGGGCTGCTACAAAATTTTTTGCAATATGGGTCCTTTTCTTCCTTTACAATTTCCTTGGGATACAGATCCAATAATAGCATGACTAGATCAAAGATTATGAACAGTTTTGTAGACCTTTGGGCATAGTTCCAAATTGTCCTCCTGAATGGTTGGAACATTTCATAACTCTACCAACAATGCATTAATGTATCAGTTTTCTCCCACCCCTTCCAACACTTATCATCATCTTTTCTTGTCATCTTAGTTTTGAGGTGGTAACCTCAGAATTGTTTTAATTTGTATTTCTCTAATCAATGGTGATTTAAAGCATTTCATATGTCTAGAAGTGACTTTAATTTCTTCATCTGAAAATTGTTCATATCCTTTGATCATTTATCAAATGGAGAATTACTTGTTCTTATAAATTTGAGTCAATTCTCTATGTATTTTAGAAATGAGCATGCTTATCAGAACCCTGGGATATAAAAACTTTTTCCTCAGTTTTCTGCTTATGTTCTCATCTTGGCTGCATTGGTTTTGTATAGACTTGTACAAAACTTTTTAATTTAATATGATCAAAATTGTCCATTTTGCATTTCATAATGTTCTCTAATTCTTCTTTGGCCATAAATTCTTTCCTTCTCCACAGATCTGAGAGATAGACTATCCCTAATTCTCTTAAATTCCTTATAGAATCACCCTTTATATCTAAATCATGAACCCATTTCAATCTTATCTTGGTATAGAATGTTAGGTGTTGATCAATGTTCATGTTTTTACATTTTTTCAATAATTCCCTTGAAATTTTTGACCTTTTGTTCTTCCAAATTTCTCCTCCTCTCTTATTCCCCTTTGTCTCTCTTCTCCCTTTCTCTCCTCACTTATTCTCTTCTCTTTGTGTGTCTGTCTTTTGCTGTCTCTCTCTCTCTCTCTCTCTCTCTCTCTCTGTATGTATATTATATATGTGTGTTTGTGTCTGTTTACATATAGATATTTGCATATATATGTATATTTCTCTGTCTCTGTGTGTATATTATACATGTATACATATATATTTATATATATATATGTGTGTGTGTGTCTGTATATGTACATTTCTACATTAAGTTCAAACTGTTACTTAATTACACATTCATTTTCTATGTAGATATTATTTCTACACTTCCACTCTAAAAGTCCTACTCCAATGCATCATCACAATGCAGATATGGCCCTTATTCATTTTTTAAAAGCTATGCCAGTGGATCTATCATAGACAATATCTGTCAGGTCCTATCAAGCTACAAAGGACTTGGTTAAAGCCCATTGAAAACCTACCCTATCCATCTGTTGCCCAAAGATAAGACTCTTGATGCTCAGAAAGGACCATCACTAGGTAGATTAACTCTTTAGATATACCTAGTCTTTAAGATCATATGTAAGTTCTCAAGGGACTGAAATTTGCCTCAGTGGAAGAATTGCTTATAGCAAGGAAATTAGAAAGCATTAAATACATTTTCAGAAATGTTTTTCAAAAGTGCAAAATAATATTCCCTTTTAAACTGGAGCAAAAACAAAAGTAAAATGATCCCTGATGGTTATGAATATTTATAAGAATTGAACATGTGTTAATATGGAAAAGTATTTATTAAAATTTAATTTCTTCATAATTCATTTTACTTCAGTATCTATTAAATGCTAGCCCAAAGTATTGTGTACTGCTGCTTTACATAATGAAAGGTTACCCACACTCATCCAGACCTTCACAAATATTTGTGTTTATTTTAGTTCAGTAATCTCATGTGGCTTTTGTTCAAACAAACAAACAAACAAAAAAAAAAAAAAAACACACCACCTCAGACATCTTTCAGCAGTCTGTAAATATGAAGACCAGCCATTGCTCTGTAAACACAAAGACTGGCATAGCTGTACTATTATTTATGTCAAGGGACCTTGGTTGAGTATTTACTTTCCTGCCACATGTTGTATTGGGTCACTTCTCCAGTTGGTATTTGCATAGAGTTAAGCATGCAGATAAGAGAGTGCTTCTATTTGCATTTTTATATTGGGCATCTCAGTCTTCAGGATATCAAGAAAGCTCCTCAAATATTCTGCCCTCCTTTCCCACAGCAGCACATTGCTTGTCATGAAAAAAAAAAAATCTCTCCTTTGGGAATATAAAAATCAGTTCACAAAGGGTCTCTGCTTAGTAGTCACAAGGAAAGGTTTATTATTGAGATGACAGTGTCTGAAATGTAATTGAAATCAAAGGTGAAAGAAATGGACAGTATTTCTTCACCCTCTCTTCCCCTCACCTCCAAAATCTTCTCTCCATTCAGTAATCATATTAATGACTAATAACCTTGGGGAATACAGCACTTGAACTAAAAACAAATTAGATATGGGTAGATTCATTTTGAGTAAACATGTCTGGTAGTCTGCAAAGCAACAAGTTAAAAGAGACAGTGATGAGCTATGAAAATACCAACCACAACTATGAACTAAAATATAATCAATACATATGTTTAATATAGGAAGGACTACTGTCATATATTATTCTCTGTTGTTACACTGATATTCATCTTTGATTTAAGGAGACTATGACATACATCTATATTAAACATCACTATGTTCATAACAGCTTTTAACATTTAAAAAGTGCATATATTTCATATGTAAAGAAACTATTAAGATGAAATGAGGTATAAGTGAAAAGATATACACTCTCCTACTCTTACCTGATACATAGTTTTTTTTTTTTTTATTCACTCCTTCATCTTTTCTTTTTTTCTTGTCCCCATCCTCCATTCATCAAAATATTTTTGATTTCATTATTTTTCTCTTTTCTACAGGGATTGAGGAGTCTTGTTGCCAAAGCTAATCATTCTATATTTGTCCTTGATTATATTTTATCTGATTTTCCCTGGGATCTTGCTGCATTGATTGACCCAGTCTTTGTTTCTTTATCAATTTCTTCTTCACTTCCTGTTAGAAGTTTACAAGATTTACAAACTTCCTTAAGGTACCATACCATGAAATTATTCCCTTAATTTGGCTCTCTTTCAGAACATCATCCTATCTTTCTCCTCACATTCATTGCCAAGTACTAAGAAGGGTCATGTATATATGCTGCTCTGACTCTCTTACTAACCAATGATATTTTACTTGACTTCCATTCTCATTCTTCTCACTCAATCAATAGGTATATTTTAAGTCTCTGCTGAATGGTAAGCACTGTGCTAACTACTAGAAATACAAAAAGAGACAGAAGACAATACTTTCCTTTAAACAGCTTATACTTCTCCCTTCAAGATCACCAAGGAGTTCAATTCAGTGGCCTTTTTAATATCTGTATTCCCTTTGAATTCTGTTTTCACTAGGTGCTTTCAAATTTCTCCTTACTTTTAATGTACACTTCTTACTTGGATTCTGACACAGTGAAATCTCCTGATACTTTCTGTATCTTTCAGAAATCTTCTCTCTCATCTTTGCAAGTTTCTTTCTTTCCTTTTGCTCAGTAAATATGGGTATCCTTGAAGGCTTTGTCTTGGATGCTCTTCTCTTTTTCTTCTATACTTTTCCCTTTGGGAATCTGATTCACAATCATGACATTTTGTAGTGTGGGACAGTTGTAGGAATATTTGGGTCTGTGGAAATCTATGTTTGACTCCCACTTTTAACATTTGCTTTCTGAGTTGTGCAAATCATTTATTTGAACCTCAATGTACTCATCTCAAATGGTAATGTTAATACATATGGAGGTAGCATTAACTACTTCCCCAGCTTGCTATGAAATCAATTTGATGGTTACATAGCTTTTTAAGTCTTAATGTGATATATTTATTAGTGTACACACACACACACACACACACACACACACACACATGCTTATATGGCATATTATAATGTGGATATATGTATAATGTATGTATAAGCTCTTTGTATGTGTTTGTATGTGGGTGGACACACACACATTTGTGTGATGGATAAATAGATAGCTAACCTTTAAATAATGCTTACTATATGATTCCAGGCACTGTACTAAGCACTTTTAACCAAAAAATTAATATTATCTTATTTGATCATTACAACAATCTTGGAAGGTAATTGCTATTATTATCCCTATCTTAGAGCTGAGAAAACTGAAGCAAACAGAGCACAAGTGACATACTAGTGTGTGTCTGAGGCTAGATTTGAACTCAAATTTCCATGACTTCAAATCTGGTGTTCTATCCACTGTAATACCTCACTGCCTCTATATAAACAGCAATTATATTGTTGTTGCTTTAAAGATTCTATCTATTGGAAGAACTTACAAATTTGGATCAATAGCCTTACCTTAGTTTCAGTCCTATCTTTCCAATCTCAATCTGGAGCTTCATTCCCATATTTATAATATGCCTCTAAATGTTGAACAATTCAAAATCAACATATTCACAAGTGAAAAAGTTGATGATCTTTTTTCTTTCTAATTTCTTTATTGATCTAGAATAGATCTCTACTCTCTCAGATGCCAGGCTTAAAAACTTTCTTTTTTTCCCCCCATTCCTCTCCTTCAGTTACTTAGGCTGTACACTCTATGTCTATAACATCTCTGACATCCAGTCCTTCCTTTCCATTATCATTAGCTTCATTTCCAATCTATTGTATAACTTTTTGTTGTTAGTATTGTTTGCCTCATGTCTAACCTTATTTAATTCTTTCTACATAAGGATACCCATATAAACTTATTAATGTGTACATTTGATCCCATTATTTTCATATTCAAATACTTTTAGTAGCCCTCCATTATCTAATAGATAAAAAACAAACTCCTTTCCTTGTCAGCAAAACCTTGCACAATTTGATTGCAACTTATCTTTTTAGCCTTATTTTCACATTCCTCTTCTCTAGAATTGCAATAATGGCATCATCTAATGAGGAAAGCATTTGGTACAAGAAGAATGTGGGTAAAATTCCAAATCTTTTGAGACAGATTATAATCATGCAGAGAAAGCTGGCCTCAGAATCAGAGAAACTCAGGTTCAAGTCTTGCTTTTGACAAACTGATGTTCTAATCCTTGGCAAGTCACTTCAATTTTCACTGTTCCAGATCACTCTAGAACTATGGGAGTAAGGAGGTACCCTTTGGATTTGGTTCTGGCTTTGAATTCAACTCACTCTTCTGACATTACCAATGTGACCCCAGACAAATTACTTTAACTCTTTGGGTTTCAATTTCCTCATTTTACAAATGAGGAGGTTGTATTAAATGTTATTTTAGCTTTCATTCATCTCTAGACCTATAATCCAAAACTGCAGAGAAGGTATAGTTCTGCTTTGGATTAATCTGTGTCATTCTGTGGCATCTTGATATTAAAAAAGTGTACATTCCAATTTGTATGGCTGGCTTCAACGTTATCATAATGGAAACTGAAGCCATTTCTAATGATTTCTATAGATCCAGGTTGTACCTATCATTCTTTGATCCTATTCTTAGGAACCAGTGTAAAAAGGGGGGATTTCTGGTAAAATTCATTTTTTTTGTTTATTTCTGTTTTGTGCATCACTGCAAGTCAAAGCACAGATGATAGCATTATGAATTTTAAAATACATGTCTTTCTGTGACCTTTTGCAAGAGCAATGGGAGTATACCACCTGTTTATCATATTATTGCACTGACAATTCTTAGTAGCTATTGTTGATTTCCCATGAAATTAATCTTGAAAATCTCATGTTTTTCTTTCCACTAGATGTTGACATTTTAAGAAACAACACATACATTTTTCTAAGGACATGGGGAAAAATCTGGAGCAATACTTAATTTTCTTTATCTATCCTTCAAATCTCTATTTCAATTTTAAAAAATGGAAAAGTGCCTTGAGTGTAGGTTTCTAAGGAGAATTAGGGCCAGAGATTTAATGGCATATGTTTGATAAAAGTCCCCTATTCTCAGCCACATTAGGCTTATTAACATGAGTCCTTTCTCCCTTAATATCTGTTTTTAAAAAAAAAATGCAAGCACAAGATGTGTGATTCTGTGAGGTCTTGCATGATTTAGCCCTTGATGAGCATAAGAATATAAATTCCCATGTGGCCAGCTTCTAACTTTTCCTGTGAGCTCTGAAACTAGCCTGCTATGCATATTGCTGAATTTTTTTATTTATTTATTTTTTGCTACTGATAAATTGTTGGAATACATGGAAGAACTTTTGGAATACACAGGAGCCACCTGACAATGGCTGCTAGAATCCAATCCAGAATGGATCTCCTCTTGTGAGGGGATGATACAAGGAGACTGAGAGGCCATTGTGTTATCTGACCTCTCTCCTCTTCCCTCTGCCTCCAATTTATTTCATTCTCAGTCCACAACACCTGTGTCAGCAAAAACTGCTTTGCAACTCCTTCAGATGTTATGATTCACAACTGTGGAGGCTCTTGGAGAATTGATCTGTCCCTTAACAATGAATACAACAACCCATGAGTTTAAGAAAGCAGATTATCTTTCTAGTGTGAATATGAGTTTATAATAAACTCCAAGAGAGAACTGAGCTCCACACTAAATTTGCCACAAACAAATAAAAACATGGCAATAAGTAGTATGTGGTCAGTTCTTTTGTCCGTTATTTATTTAACAAAACTCCCATTGATTTGTTCTAGTAACCACTATCACAGCCATAAAGGTTTATCTGATTTCCTTGTAGTTGAGATAACACTTTATATCATCTAGGATATTTTCAACTAGTGAAAGAATATTAGGGACAATGTCTCTTCTAAGCATTTTAAGTTATGAGTCAAATTGAGTATGAGGACTGAGCTTAGGCATATGGTTTATAACTGTGTTTAAAAAAAACTAATAAATTAATTCTACATATATTTAATAAGGGGCAGCTGGGTGGCACAGTGTTTAAGAATGCTAGAACTGAAGTTGGAAAGATTCATATTCCTGAGTTCAAATCTGGCCACATACACTTATTAGCTATATGACCCTAAGCAAGCCACTTAACTTGTTTGTTTAATTTTCTCTTCTACAAAATGAGCTAATGAAGGAAATGGCAAATCGCTTCTATTTCTTAGCCAAGAAAATTAAAAGTGGAGTCACAGAGTCAGATGTGACTGAAACAATTGAACAGCAACAAAATATTTAATGATATCCATAATCATTATTATGATATATGGTAATTAGGCATAAATAATGAACAGATCATAAATGCACAGAGCAAGATTTACACATACCACACAAATTAGTTAGAAATATTATTAGTCAAACAAATATTTTAAAAAAAAATTCTCTCTCCTCATTTAGCCAGGCCTGTGGTATCATAGGTCTTATTATCATATAGTATAATAGGACCATACATTTTAGATTTCAAGTTAGAAGGGACTCCACATGTTATTTATTACTACCTTTCCATTTTGCAAATGGGAGACCCAAAAAAGTGTATTCAGCTAATATCAAAAGTAAATGGGAAAGATACAATTCGATATCAGGACTCCAAATCAACTATAGTTCACAATGAACTATTTCATCAACATTTATAGTTGCTAGCATTTTTAAATTTTAAAAAATACTGTGAACTTTAGGAATCATTAACATACTTAAACATTTTAAATACAAAGAATAAAAAGAGAATTATAGAAAAAAACTTTATTACATTTTTAGAAAAATATAATTTAAAAAATAGCTAGAAAATACACTATTTGTTTATATGTAGTCAGTCATCAAAATCACTCTCAGGATTGTCTCCATCATTACCATCACTATTATATAATATACACATTCACTAAAGGATAAAGATTCTGCTCCATAGCTGGAGATCCATGACCCTAAATATTCTGTAACCTATAGATTGTGCCTTTGTCTAGCCCACCTGTTATACTACAGCCTGTTCATTTATGATGTGGGAAAGATTCCTTTCTAGATTCCAACCCACTCCTAGTGAATAACCCTTTAACTTACAAATCCTGGTCCCTTTGAATTCCAATAGAAGATCAAGACCTGTGCCAGCCCTCCCCGGATCTGAGCCAACTTTGGGGCTACACCCAAAAGCCCCTCGAGCTAAATCTCCATTCTAAAAGGGAGACACTGGGACCCCCTCTTTGTAGAGATTACAAACATGCTAGCCATGTGAGGACCCTCTGTCCATTGGACCTGCTGTCCGGTGCCCTCCTTATCTCTACCTTCCCCATCTCCTTACTTCCAAACCCAATAATAAACCTCTTTTATCAATCTAGCTCTCCGGCCAATAAATGTCTTTATTGGTGACTTGAGCTGCTACTAGACCTCATTACCGCCGTATCCTTGCGCTGAATCCAAGAGGGTTGCAGAGGAGCTTTGCTTGACTTCCTGTACCCCAAATCTGCCACTATACCTCAACTAAACTCTAATTTCATTTAGGTACCCCAAATCTAGACCTCAACATTTCCACCCATTATACTTCAATGTGGGAAAGCAATTAGGCAAGGCCAAGGCACTCAACAGACTGACACCCACATTACCTTAGGTTTTTCCCCTATTGTAACATCACTATCCTGTCCCCAGGAAGCAGATAAGAAGTAAAAGACTACTGCTCCAGAACTCAATCTTTCCCAGAATACCACTGCCCTGACTTGTGGACAAAGCCACTGAGACTCTTCAGGTCCATAAGCATTTCAATTCAGCTGCCATATCCATTCAGTACCTAGCAAAGTTCTATCACCCATTCTTCTTCCTATCCTTGAGTTACTCAATCATTAAGTCCTCATAGTAAACTACTATCTAACCTTGTTTCTCATTTGCTCTTCCTTATCCTCCTCATGCTACCTTCCCTATGTTCAACCCCTCTTCCAACCCCTTCCAATGTTTACCAAAGGATTCCATTTCAATAATAAATATATTTCTTTTCATTCTGGACCTATTTCTTTAATGTTTCTTCCTTCTACTTGTACTATTGAGGACTCTCTTCCCAAATGACACTATATCTCAGCTCATCCAACCAAAAACTGATTGTACTCCCTCTCATATCCTAGGTTCACTAGAGAAAATATTCTTCATTCCATACTGATACTTCCCCACTGTTTCTTTGCTACCATCATAAGCAACCTTTCCTCTTTGAAACCCAGGCTACTAAAAATCTCCTACTTTAGATGCTGTTTAGCAGATTTCTGATAATTTTTTCTCATTTCTCAGGGGTTCAGTATCTGACCCACTGTATTCTTCTCTTTTCTGATTCCTGCCCTTAAAGACTTCAATATTCACATTTAAGCTCCTTAATCTCCACACAATTAAGCCTCCTCAAATTCTACAACCTACTCCTCTACTACAACTCAGCTACTGATAGGGAAGATTATATTCTTTATCTTATCATTATACATATTTGTTGATATTCTATGACTGAAAACTCTGACATTCTTCAACTGATTATAGCTTCATGTCATTCCACTTCTCCCTATGGCTTATTCTTCCTAAATCTCTTTTTCAACCTCATTGAACCATCAGAACCTCCATATTTAACTGCTTCTTGACCTATTATATTACTTTCTGGCCTTCCTAATCTGCACCATAAAGTTAATCAAATCTGCTTTGCACAGTCCATTATTCTGGAATCACTTACCTACTTATCCCTTATTTATCTTTTGTAACATTCTAATTTTGGATTATTCTTACTACCTACTTTCTCTATTTCTACTTGGATGCTAATGAAGAAATCTAGATAAATTTATTGGGTATTCTGCAAGTTTAATTTATTCCATCTCAAGGACCTTAATTATCCCATAGCAATATTTTTTAATCTTTGCTAATTGACTCCATATTCCATTCATTCCTCATTGAAGTTATTCAAAACTTTGATTCTCTCCTCAAGCTCAGGACCTTCTTACATTAATAAGAAAATTGTGGACATTCATCTCCCATTATCTTCATCTTAAAATCCCTTGTTATCATCCTTGCCATCCTCCAACCTCCTCCCTCCCCCATAAAAAAGCAACAAACAAAATCATACACATCCCATGACTGTATTTTCTCCAACAATTTAATTGGTTTATTGTCCATCTCCTTACTAAGCATGAATAACTTCAAAGCTCTGTCCTATGGCCTCTTCTCTACTTTCTCTCCATTCTTTCCCTTAGTGATGTTACCTTCCTAAAAATAAGTTCAGTTGTTATTTCTATTTTTTTTTGACTTCCAGATCTATTTATACAAGGCCACATTTTCAACTGTCTGCTGTATTTGTCCACTGGATGCCTCATTAACATCACCAACTCAAACTGTCCAAAATGTAACTCATTGTCTTTCCATCCTTCCTCCAATCATACCTATTTCTATTAAATATGACACCATCCTTCTTGTCATCTACATTAAAAAATTTAGTCACCATATTTTCTCCAGTTTATAGGTACTACCAATTGTTGCTGGTACACCAATTGTAAGAAATGAGAACCATTAGAGAAGTGGAGACTTTCTTAGGATATGATAGCTTCCTTTAAGTATCTGAAGAGTTGATATGTGGAAAAGGGATTAAATTTGTTCTGTTTGGTCATAATCAGAACAATGAATAGAAGTTGCAAAAAGAGAGAGGTTTGAAGAAAAAAACCTTTTCAAATAAATAGTACTATACAAAAGCAGAATGGGCTTCTCAGGAAGCAGTGGGGTATCCTTACTACAGATGTTGTTGTTTATCCCTCATTGCACAAACTCATGAGCCTCACTTTTCCAGAATCATCAAACTCCAGCAAGAAAAACAAAAGTCCAGAGTGCTGCCAATAGCTCATAATGTAGTGTATATCCCTTGGTGTCACCTTTGTTTGACCAAGTTCTAAGGACTCCACTACTCCTGTTTCAGTCACCTTCATGTCCACAGAAGCATATTGTTCTTATCTATCCATTCCACAGGGGAAAGTCTTCACATGCTTGGGGTAGACGCCTCCCCTAATTCACTGACAGTTGTTTACCCTCAAACTGTGTCTCCAGAAACTGCTACACCCCAGGAAAACATTTTGGCAGATGAGACACTATAGGTAAATCTTTAAGCAAAGGTAAAATGAATGATCAAATATGAATATTGTTAACATGTCACTCTTTCTCCATTCAGTAAGTTCCACTGACTCCCCATTGCTTCCAGTATAAAATGTAAAATTCTCTGATATTTAAAAGTCTTCATAATCCAGCCAATTCCTTCCTTTCAAGTCTTTTCCTTATCTTTTCCTTATATCAATGACACTGTCCTCCTTATTGTTCTTCCCACAATACATTCCATCTCCTTACTCCATGCTTTTTCACTACCTCTTTTCTAGGCTGAATACACTCTGGTCCCTGGCTTCTCAGGTCTCTTTTTAACTCTCAGCTAAAATCCTAACTTCAACAAGGAGAATCTACTAATCCCCTTTAATGCTAGAGTCTTCCCTCTGCTGATTATCTCCAATTTGTCCCATATCTGTCATCTTTGTGCATAGTTGTTTGCATGTTTTCTGCCCCTCGACATAGTTGTTTGTATTATCTGCCCCATTAGGATATGAGCTCCTTCAGGGAATGTACTGCATTTTCCTTCCTTTATAATCAGAACTAAGTGCTTGCTACATAGTAAGCATTTAATAATTCTTCCTGACTGACTGAAGAGGGTTTTCTTGTAGGAGATTCTTCTTCAGGTAGGAGTTACACTAGATGACCTTTAACATTTCTTCCAACTCTCAGATTCTGTAGGAGCATTTTTTTTTATTGAATACATACATATTCTCTGTCAAAGCATTTTCTCTGATACAGTTGAGGAAATAGAAAAGCATAAGATATAAGACTTACTCTCAGGACACATATTTACCTGGTTACTTTGAGTATTATTCAACAGAAAAAAATGAATATTTATTCCCCAAACCTAGATGTGGTAACCTGGCAATGTACAAAAAATAGTTGGATAATAAATTGATTTTGCAAAGAAAACTCACCTAGGATTTTAGAAAGTAAGATCAGAGAGATTCAGTCCTTTGGTTTGTTGTTTTGAGTCAGGCAATTTCATACCAAGCCAAAACATTCATGAGAAAGGAAATTATTTCTAACTCTTTGACTCCACTCATAAGATTTTTTTCATTCAATAGAAGAAAATTTCTAACATGTCTTCCTTGAAATCCTCTCAAAAGCTAGAGAATGGAAAAGGAAGAACACATAGAGAAAAAACAAAATAATTCAAGGAGGACATGATAGGATTATATAAGAAAATGAACTAATCTATTTCTACAACTGAGATTTCAGCATAAAAAATTTATATCCACTAAAAGTCACAAAACCAAAGAGGTTTAACCTGTTTAAAAATGGAAAAACATCCTAATCAGTTTAGATACTACTCCAAGTTTCCATAGCACAGCTTTGGATTTTTATACATTTATAGTAGGAATGGATTAATCAAAGAATAAAAAAAAGTAGGAAAATATCAAGGATTTTATAACATTTTGCAGTTTCTACATTTACTTTTTCAAATTACAATATCTACATTTTATACCTTAAAATATTTTGCTTCACATTTGTCTTTTTCATTTTATAAGAATATGCTTGTTGTATTAGTTCTAATTGTCAAAGTTGTTCCAAGATGGAATTGGATTTTACTCTTTTGCTTCACATATTAACAAAAACATTTTAATTCATTCAAAAACCTTTATTAAACAACCTGCAATGAACCAGACTTTGTGGAGGCTAAGGTAGGTAAAAGCAACATTTCCTACCCTCAAGAAGCTTACATTCAATGGGAGAGAAAGATGAAAACATCTAATGACATGACTTTCCAATCTAACATGCCATAGATTTTGAGCTAGAAAGGACCTTAGATATCATCTAGCTGAAAACTCATTTTAAAAATAAAGAGATAGAGTTCCAGGGATGTTCAGGGAACAAAATTGAACCTAGCCTTCTATTATACCAACTACAAAGTCAGACATATCACATTATTGGGGATTATGCTTATATACAGCATGGATAACTAGCTTTCAAAGAGTTTTTATGGAGGGAATAGATAGCATATGCAAGACCTGAAGGATATACACAAAGTTGTGAAATAAGGAATGCTGAGTTTTGTGACATGACAATCAACTTCCAAGTGGTAAAATGTGTTCACCAATTATTCTTGCACTTACTTTTGAGTAGGAATTTATGCCAATAGTCTTTGGCTCATATGTCAAACATTAATTAATTAAGGTGCTATATTTTGTAGTCCTACATACCAAGAGTTGACAATTTCTAGTCTATACTATAAGAAAGGAGTGACATTTACTTTGAAAGACTGAGGTGACTATCTACTAAATTCTTTTAAATTCAAGCATAGTGTGATTCAGTGGATAAAGAATTGGCTTTAGAAAGTCAATGATGTAGAATTGGCTATATGACCTGCTATATTTATCTTTGTATCCCCCATAATATCTAGCACTATGCTTAATATGTAGTAGATGCTCAGTAAATAATATTTGACAAATTACACAAGGTTACAACATACCTACTATATTCAGAGGAAATCAGTTAAGTGTTAGAGAGGATAAAACATTTAAATAAGGCTCTGAATGGAGTTTCCAATCTGGGAAAGTAGGAAGGGGAGGAAGAGAGGGACAAAAAGGAGGAAGGAAAAGAAGGAGAAAGAAAAGAATGAAGGAGGAAAGGAAGAACATTAGTTATGAGCCTCTCTCAATCTACTTAGCTGTGCTGGGTCCATGCTTGAGGTTTCCTATGTGCTGATATGCCAGTGCTTGCCCTCCATAAGCAGCCTTTGAGAATTAGTAATTGGAGGAAGACTAACTAAATTATAATTTCTAATGTCAGATAGTAAATTTAGATTTACAATGACAATCCAAAGTTCCTAAAATTCAAAAAAGTCTTTGGGTTTTGATTTCTTGCTTCTCCTTCTTTGCATCTTTATATGGGAAGGAACCATAATAATTTGAATACTTTCTAACATTCTACAAGAAATAAGAGTCTCAGCAGTTTCCATTGATTATTTGCATTGTTCTCAGATTTGAAATTTTAATGGAAAATTCATATGCCATTAGTTCCATCTCTGTTGTTAGTATTTTCACCATTGCTTTGATTTTTAATAACTGGGAAAATATTATTTCTGCAGATTGATTTTTAAGTATTCTCATAGCATTATGGCAATATGGTATGGGGAATATATGAGAGAATAAGAAAAGAAGGAAAAAATGACCCTAGATTTTCAAATACGACTTTCTAATACATATCAGATCAATATTATAAAGACTGTTGGGGAAGAAAAGGGAAAATCTAGGAGAGAGAATCAGAAATTGAAAAAGGACATCCCTGAAGTAGTAAGGAAAAAGGCTATAAGTAAAGTAGCAAAAAAAAAAAAAATCAACTTATGTTAATCCCATTGTAAATTAATTTAATTCAGATCTTTTGAGCTGAATGATAGTAAAGTTCAATGAAACACTCACTGGCTGCCAATATTTTCAATGCAATTCATCTTGTCAGCTTGAGAGTTGGCAACAAAAAGACAAACTATAATCCCAAGGTCCAAACCAGGATTTTAATGAATTGGCTGGGTCTGCCAATAAATTCTATAAAATATCAAGATAAATAATTAGGTAAAGCACTTATTAAATGCTTACTATGTGTCAGGAATTTCCTGAATGGTGAAGATAGAAATACAAACAAGATAGTTCCTATTCTCAGAGAATATACATTCTAATGGGACACATATCATATAAAGAATACAAAAGAAAAATGGCAGGTGATAAGGAGTAGATATTTAGATAGAAAGTTCATTCATGAAACTGAGTAGATGCCCATCAATTGGAGAATGGCTGAATCAATTATGGTATATGAATATTATGGAATATTATTGTTCATTAAGGAATGACCAACAGGATGATTTCAGAAAGGCCTGGAGAGACTTACATGAACTGATGCTGAGTGAAATGAATAGGACCAGGAGATCATTATATACTTCAACAACAATACTATATGATGATCAATTCTGATGGACCTGGCCATCTTCAGCAATGAGATGAACCAAATCAGTTCCAATGGAGCAGTAATGAACTGAACCAAATCAGTTCCAGTGGAGCAGTAATAAACTGAACCAAATCAGTTCCAATGGAGCAGTAATGAACTGAACCAGCTACACCCAACCAAAGAACTCTGGGAGATGTCTAAGAACTATTACTAGAATTCCCAATCCCTATATCTTTATCCGCCTGCATTTTTGATTTCCTTCACAGGCTAATTGTACACTAAGAATCCGATTCTTTTTGTACAGCAAAATAACAGTCTGGACATATATACTTATTTTGTATTTAATTTACACTTTAACATATTTAACATATATTGGTCATCCTGCCATCTAGGGGAAGGGGGGGTGGAAGGAGAGGAAATATTTGAACAAAATGTCTGGCAATTGTCAATGCTATAAAATTACCCATGCATATAACTTGTAAATAAAAAGCTATTAAAAATAAATAAATAAAAAGATGTGGCAGTGAAAGAGGAAAAAGAAATACCTCTTCAAAGTCATGGGAAAAAAAAAGAAAGTTCATGCATAAATGAAATGAAGTAGGACTATGATCCTTTCTAAAATGGTGGGACCAAGGAGGGATTCATGATTCAGAAGAAGAGAGTTTTAGGGTTTCCAGCATGACATGAGTTCAGAGTATAGCCCTAAAAGATTCAGTATATAGGTAGAATTATTTCATTTACCCAAATTGTTGCCTCCATTCTCCATATCACTCCAGTTCTTTACATAAACTCTAGTATATAATAGGTTCTTGATAAATATTTGTTGATTAATTGGTTAAAATATCTATTTTAAAAATTATACTTAATCTCTAATTCTTTGTCATTGATATAGCTTTATATAACACATTTGTTAATTTAATTGAATTTAACAACCATTTCTTGAGCACTTTCTATGGGCTAAACATTGGAGAAATAAAAATGAAAAAAACTACACAGTACCTTCTAGCTAGGATACTAAAGTCTAACAGAGATGAGATATATACATAAATCATTTCAGTATGACTATATGTAAGTAAATCAATATAGGAAAGATCAAAATAAGTCAGCTAATTCTTATCAGGTTAAAGAGTGATGAGTTATATCCAACAGGAGTATCAGAAGAGAAATGACACCTACATTGAACTTTAAAGGAATGTAAAATATGGGGTAGTCTGTTCAAGGGAAAAAGAGGTAGGGATCGTGGAGAGTAACTTCCTATACAAATGCATGGAGGAGGTAAAGGAAAGAATTACAACAGATCATGAAAGGGGTATTTTTGGTAATATATTTTCTATACCTATGTGCCAGACAAGCTTTGGTTCAATATGTATTTAGCACCAAGAAATCAAAGCTCATAAGTACCTTTAGAGCAAATAAGATGATGAATGAATTTAAAAGGGAAAATTATTCAATTAAATTTAAGGAATAAGTCCCTTCCCTACTCACCCACCCACCCTAATACTTGCATGAACACATTCTCCTACAGGTTTTCTTAAACAATTAGGAAAGGAAAGATTTGTAGATATGATAGGAGTGATTTTTTGTGTGGGTTGGCCTGATTTCTCTTTAAAGGGAAAAGAGACCATTCTCAGAACTTGATTTGTCCAGGGAAGTTTTGGGTTAGCTTTTTGATCACTAGAGGTATAAAAAAGCCTCGACTGAGAATAGTCAAAGTTCCTCATGCTTGATGGAATTGTCACTGCTGAGCATCAATATAATGTTCTGATATGGATATATACATACTTATATGTAGTTATTATAATAGGTAAATCCTTGTTTGGGATCTTTATTTTTTGAAAGTTCATCACCCCTTCCCTGTGGAATTCTAGTTAGCATTTGACATGTAGAATTACAAGGAGGGGGAGCTTATGGGGAAACAGTAGTCTCTCTAGAAAATTGTTATTTTCTCACTTAAGGTAATAAAGTAAGACATTTCTTCTAGTATTTGCCAGATAATTTGTAAAAGAACACATTTGGAACATTCATGTGCATATCAGTGGGCATGTATTGAATGAATTGAATTCATTGTCACCAGCCACAATTTTTTTTTTTTTTGTTTTTACTTCTAAAAACAGCCAATAAGTTTTTTCCCCGTCTTTTCCTAGTAACATCATGGATGTTTCCATTTGTATTTAAACAGTGCCATAACACTTTACATCATTAATAAGGTCCTGTAAAAACTTCCTGATAACTCACCCTAAACAAAGCAGAAAAAAAAAAAAACAGCTTCATTCATCGTCAGTATTTTTGTCAAATATCCCAAGGTAGAACTAAAAACAAAAGTAGCAGATAATACATTGCTTCCCATCAATCACTATCTTTAAATCTCTGAAAAGAAAGAAAAATTTCTCTGATAGATGTTAAAGATTAGTCTTTGCCAACAGAAACAGATGGACAATTGTCAGCTATCTTTGGAACCACCATAACACCATCTCAATTTACCTGATTTGAAGGGTCACAACAACCTCCAGCCCTCCTGAGATCATGGCTGCCTACACAAAATAATGTATTATAAATTCTCTTGAACACATAAGTATTGTTTGTACGATTTTAAATTTTCTTTCATCATTTGGACTTTGAGTTATAATCACTCATGTGCCAAATGTAAAAACTCAATTCAGAGAATTCCTGGCTATAGTGAAGCTAAAATTTAAATGTCAAGTTCAGGGAACAGCTAATAGTCTAGATTGATTTAGTCTCAGTGAATAATGAGAAACAATGTAGATAAAGCTGTAAAGGTAAGTAGGAGCAAGATAATGAAAAGTTATTATTTAACTCTTTGTACTTTTTCTCACTCTAACCCACCAATTTCTAGACTGAATCTAGTCCTACATCTCTAGGTCAGGAAATTTTAATGCTTCTTCGTCTTCACTGTAGCCTACCATTTTCAAGCAGCAAGATAGACTACTGGCATCCATTATTGCCACTAGGGGGAGCCATAGACTTATCCCTCATCCAAACAACATTATTCTACTACCCATCAGGAACAGAATAGCCAATGTCAGGGTATGTTGATTCCAAAATTCCTACATCTACTGAAAATACCCAAAAACCCTGTTTCACTTAATCTCTTAAATCCATTATGTTTGTAGATGTCCATCTATCCTGCCATTATTCCCCAAGATTTTCTTGGCCTTGCCACCTACATGTCTAGTTTCTTTGACAAGTTCTAAGGTATTTCCATTTGCCATGAATTGAAAATGATTATGGATCCTCCTTTATGTGTTTTCCCCCAATTAAAATATGAACTGTTTGAGAACAAGGAAAGTGTTTACTTTTTATTCATGCTGAGCACAGTCCCTGGAATATAGTAGGTGCTTAATTTTTTTCCCAGTATATTTCATTCCCATTTCACAGTGAGAATTTCCATTAGCTTATGAGATATTATTTTTTTTAAAATTCTTCATGGAAAATTATATATCTTTTTGTAAATTATTCTTATCGTCCATAGATTTGTCTGAAATACCAATTGTGCTTACTCTGATGTTATTTCACATTTAGCCCATTTCATCTGCTATACAAAAAATATACTAAGTGAGACAATGATCTCATTAAATTTATGGTATCATTTATCACTTACCCTATCAATAAAGTTCAATTACTTTGCCAAAGAGAGAAATTATATTCCATGAGCATGACAAAAAACAAAAATAAAAGTTTTCCATTGTGAAAACTAAAATTCTATATGATAAAAAATGTTTCTCTTATTTTCATTACCCTTATTAAAAGAAAGGAAATAAAAATGTCATTATATAGTTTCTACCACTCCTTTCATTGTGGCATCACAAACAATCATTCTATAACATTGGAAGAATAATATTTTCTATACAAATATAAGAATGAAGATTACTGGTTGACCACTGAATCCCATCCCCAGTTATAACTTTTAAAGAAATGAGATGCTAATATTTGGGAAGGAATACTTTTTTCTCATTTATGGTTTTCTGTAGCTTATGAATCTCTGCAGAGGAGCAAAATAACCTTCTATTTCGCATTCCCTTAGCTGACCTTACCTTCCCCTTCTCTAAAGTTTCAGGTTCTCATGCTGCAGAATGTTTGACTGCACCTAACTTGGGAACTGAATTTACTTAAGACAAGGATCAATGAAATTGTTCTCATATACTGGCCTTCTCATAAATCGACTCTCTGTACTGTTTTAAGTGAATTTTTTGAGATCAAAACATCTAGTTATAGCTCTGAAGACTCATCAAGTTTTGTCAAAGTGAAATTCTGGACAACCAGCATGTTGGCTATTCTTTGTACTAGAGGCATGATGAAATTTAAAAGTAATTTTCTTATCCCAACCTACATAGCATACAGGTTGGAAGTTAAGGATGGAAGGTGAGGAAAAAAGGTGATTATTAAAAAAAAAAACCCAGAATTTCATAAAAGACTTGATCTATGAGCTATAGGCTGACTGGGTGCAATTATGAGCAAAATTCACAAAAGAGCTAAAAATAGCCTTATGGATTATCTACTGAAATATAGAAGTATTGTATATATAGTAGTATTATATAGAGAGTAGTATAGTATTGAGTGTTTACCAGTATAGTAATATAGAAATTATGACTCTCCTATAGAAAAAAAGCAAAATTTAATTCAACTTGGTCCCTAAACATGGAAACACATCATAGAGGGAAGTAGATGACATCAACATTGGGACATTTAATAGAGTAAGCAGCAGCTTGCATTCCAACACACATCAATACCTCTGTATGGAAACATCAAATCTTGGTTTCAGAGACAGAGAGATGTTCAGAAATGAACTTGGCTTGAGTACTTGAATGCTAAAATTCTATGTAATATAATATATAATATAATATAATTTAAAACTGTCCTTTTAGGCACTGTTCTACTGTTTGAAACAAAAAAGTAGCCTTGCTCTTTCATAGTTTTTCACAAATGATGAATTCCCATGTCCTGAAAAATATAATTCAGTTGCTAAAGCTGTGCTAAACTAAGTCATCCTTAGGAAATCCTTAAATTCATGCTCCTAGTTACAGCCTATGCTTAGGAACCCAACTTCAGATGATATGAACAAGTCTAGATATAGAAGACAGATGCCTTACTCCTTCTAATATGCATTTTCTTTCATTTCCAAAGGTATTTAAGAGTTGAGATCTTCTTAAAAAAAACAATGTTCCCTCCAGAATGACCATCTTTATGAATAAGTAAACTTCTCTTTGATAAATATTTTGTGTTTCTTTTCCCATAATTAATCTTTGTAACTGATATACACCAACCCTAACTCAGACTAATCCACTGCTTAAGCTTTGGGGCTGCAATATGATGACATACTAGTGGATCACAAAATGTTTAACAAAGGGAAATTTACTCAACCATAAAAATGATCAATAAAATGTAAGTCTACAATATTGATTCAGGTAGATGAAGCTCCCTTCTGCCTTCATAATTATCATAATGA
Source organism: Sarcophilus harrisii (assembly GCF_902635505.1). Lineage (NCBI taxonomy): Eukaryota > Metazoa > Chordata > Mammalia > Dasyuromorphia > Dasyuridae > Sarcophilus > Sarcophilus harrisii. The sequence continues at coordinate 158,618,441 of NC_045428.1, read as the reverse complement.
TAACTCGAATAAAATCACAAATCTTTAAGGATAATGAAAACAATGAAATATGAATATACCCCTTCTCTTATCTGTATACTTAAATGGTTCCCTATTACTTTCAAAATAAAATAATTTTTTTTTCAAAAGTCTTTCCAACTTGGCCCAACCTATCTCTCTAGTCCTACTGAACATTGTTCCTTATCTCCTGCTCTGTGGCCCAATCAAATTGACTTTTCTGTTGTGCACATATAGCATACCATCTTCTGTAAAGGGCTAAAACTCTTAAAAGGTATGCTTGAATCAGACAACCGAGCACTTAAGGCTAATTATTTATTCAATGATGACTCTATTAGCATATGTTTGGAAAAATGACCCTTCTCGCCATTGGTGCTGCCTCAATGTTTGATGTTAAGATAATTGTAGGCAAGGATTAGAGGGTGAGATGGCAGAGGGAAGAGATTCATTTGACAGCAAGACTGGGAGAAAGGTGGAGATTCTGGACTCCAGAGTTGAGAAGAGATCTTTGGCTAAACTGGCAGTTTGCCTGCTTCTTCCCCTAAAGATCAAGGACTTTTATATATCCTGATGCTGGCTAATCCTGAGATCTCCAGGGAGCTAGTTCAGACTTTACATCTTGGAACCCAATGTGGACTAAGGACCCTAATTTCACTGAAGAAGTCCCCAGTGACCAAGAAATAGGGTGAGTATTTTAAGAGACAAACAGGGAACTTACTTTGTTAAGAACTAAACTAATAACTCTCATTTTATATCTGAAATGAGGCAGATATTAGAAAAAGATTCTCCCCCATCCCCACCCCCAATTCCACCCTGACAAGATCTACAGGAAGCAAACTCAGACTAATAAAGAGACAGAGTTTGATTGTAACTTGGGAGCAGATTGATGGGCTTGTGGATAAATCAGAATGCATGTCCCCTTGGTTCTTCAACGAAGAAGAAATTGAGGCAGATAATTGGAAACTAGTAGGAGATCAACTATGTGAATATTACAATGATAATGGTTCAATTTCTAAGGAAACATTCTATATGTATAACTTCATACAATTGGCCTTAAAGAATATTGCAAGTTATAGAAAAAAAGAAAACTTTTAAGAACAGTCAGATGAGGAAGTGTGAGGAAAAAGGGGAAGAGACTGGAGAGGGTAATGGAAATATCTCTTGAGGGCATGGGGAACTTAGATTGTGATTCTCACTCTCACAGTCAAGCTTCAACTCCACCTACACCAGAGCAGGCTATTGACCCTCCCCCATCAACTTCACCTTCTTGGGTGGAGGGAGGAGGAGGAATGGGAGGGGCAGTGATATCACCAGCACCTCCCCCCCAGCAATCACCCTCTTCTATGACTCGGTTACAAAAGGCACTACTTAAAGCCACAGAGGAAGGGTAAAATACAGCTGATTTGAGAATAGAAATGTATCCTGTGATTGAACAGCTTGACTCTTCAGGTCAAGAAAGCAGAAGATACACTCCTTTTGATTTAGAAGTCATCAAAGATCTAAAAAAGGCTTGCACTCTTTATGGGGCTACATCATCTTATGTTAAGATGTTATTACAGAATTTGACTTATGAAATTTTAACCCCTAGTGATTGGAAATCTATAGCAAGGGCATGCTTAGAACCTGGACAAAACTTGTTGTGGCTTTCTGAATATAGTGAGCTGTGTAGGATACAAGCCCAATGAAATAGGCAAACTGGAGTTAATATTCCAATCACCTGTCACCAACTAATAGGTGTAGGTTCTTATGCAAACACTTCAGCACAGATTAATTACCCCATAGCAGCATATGAGCAAATTGCTGCTGCTGCTATCAAAGCATGGGGTTTTATCCCAGGTAAAAAGAACAGAGGAGAGGCCTTCACAAATATAGTACAAGGGCCAAATGAACCCTTTGCTGATTTTGTGGGATGTCTGCAATACAAGCTATTGGTGAAAATGCAGCAACAGAAATTATGATAAGGCAACTCACTAAAGAAAATGCAAATGAGGTTTGTAAAAGAATTAAACTGGGACTACACAAGGATGCTCCTTTAGAGGAGATCATAAGATGCTGTGCCACAGTGGGCACAAATACCTTTTATAGCCAGACTATGATGCAGACTTCCCAAGATCTGAACATGGGAAGACAGGGTCCCTTTTGGTAAAGGACTTCCAGAGAGACTGGTCAATGCTTTCAATGTGGTAAAGTAGGACATCTGAAACTCAGTGTTGGCACAGAGACAGAGTGAGAAAACAGGGTAGGAGAACAAGACCCAAAACTCCATGTCCAAAATGCAACAGAGGCTTCCATTGGGCCTCAGAATGTAGACTGATTCAGGGCAACGGGATGAGGGGCCAGCCCTAGGGCTCAAGGCAAAAAATACTTGGGGCATGATGGCAGCTGATACTACACCCAGAAAGCATTTAGAAGTTCAGTACTCAGACATAACCAATCAGCCAAGAAGCAATATGATGGGAGAAAGGGATTACGCAATCAATCAGCCAGGAAGCAACCTGATGGGAAAAAGGAATAACAATTGGGGAGAAAAGAGTTGTATGCATCTGGGACTACTGAGATACCTCCTGGAGAGGTGAAATCTGTTCCTCTCCAGCCTAAGGATCCCTTGCCTCCAGGCACAGTAGGCTTGACCATTTCACCTCCTAAGAGTACTTACAAAAGAGTATTCATCAATACATTGATGTGAGAAACTGGGGAATGTGTAGGTAATATCCCACTCACTAATACAGGTAGGCAATGTGTGACTTATCAACCAGGAGAAGTAGTAACAGCAGATTTACTGATACAGACTCCTAATAAGCAATCTGGTGATAGTTGCCCAGATTCTGACTCCAAGCAACAAAATCCAGAAATATTCTGGACTGCAGCAGTTACAGCTGATTTTCCTATGCTGCTATGGCATACCATTTGAAGGACTGGTAGACACAGGTGCAGATCATACAGTCATTAGAGGTACCAACTGGCCTAGTCACTGGCCAAAGATTAAGGCACACACCTACATGTTTGGTATGGGAGGATCAATAGCAGCTGAAGTTAGTACTACCCCTTTGAGACGAACATTTAAAGACAAAACAGGGTTTTTACTCCTTTTATAGTTGAAAAAGTCCCCATCAATCTGTGGGGAAGAGATATTTTACAGCAATTAGGATTACAAATTAGTACTTTGGTTTTTTAGGCAGGGCTGCTGTTGAAGGCCTGCCAACACTCTCACCTGTTCCTATTCAATGGAAAACTGATACACCAGTGTGGATAGAACAGTGGCCCTTAGCCAAAGATGAAATTCAGACCTTATTAGTTATAGTACAGGAGGAACTTGACCAAGGATACTTACAACCTTCTCTAAATCCTTGGAATTCCCCTGTATCTGTTGTAAGAAAGAAATCTGGAAAAATGGAGGATGTTGACTGATTTAAGAAAAGTTAATGAACAGGTGAAAACTATTGGAAGTCTTCAGTCTGGACTACCATCTCTTACTCAACTGCCTGGATGCAGGGGTCCTGAAACTGCCCCTGGGCCAGATGTGGCAGCTGAGGATGATTATCCCCCTCACCCAGGGCTATGAAGTTTCTTTATTTAAAGGCCAACAAAACAAAGTTTTTGTTTTTACTATAGTCCCGCCGTCCAACACTCTGAGGAACAGTGAACTGACCCCCTATTTAAAAAGTTTGAGGACCCCTGGTAGAGAATGGCCTCTTTGGATTATAAACATTAAGGATTGTTTCTATTCTATTCCTCTAGGTAAGGAGGATATGAAAAGATTTGCCTTTTCAGTGCCCAGTGTTAACTTAGCTGAGCCTTATAAAACATATGAATAGACAGTTTTTCCACAGGGAATGAAAAACCGCCCTCCTATGTGTCAAATGTATGTTGCTGCTGCTCTTGCTCCAATAAGAAAAGCATTCCCAAAAATTATTCTAGCTCTCACTTACTATCCAAGAGATATAAAGATAATATCTGATTCAGCCCATTCAGTAGGTGTGGTACAAAGAATTGCCACAGCCCAAATAAAATTTGTAGCTTCCAATATATATCAGCTCCTTAAGGAACTTTCAGAGCAAGTGAGAAAGCATCCAGGTAAGATTTATATATTGTATGTCTACTCTCATAGTGGACTTCCAGGTCCCATTTTGATGATAATTCAAAGGCAGATTGCCTTCTAACTATACTCCTTTATTTCAGGAAGCCCAAGAATCTCATTCTAAATATTATCAGGCTGCTCAAGCTTTACATTTACCATTTAGAATAACAAGAGAAGAAGCTAAGAGCATAGTAAAAGCCTGTACAGCTTGCCTTCCTTTCCAAACGCCTATGCTCCCTCCAGGGAAGAACCCTTGTGCATTGAGACCCAATGAAATTTGGCAAATGGATGTGACCCATTATAAATCTTTTGGTCATCTGTCTTTTATCCATATTGTAGTAGACACCTTTTCAGGATTCACTTTTGCAATACCAGCAGCAAAAGAGACAGCCCAAGTGGTCACAGAATTTCTTATACAAGCATTTGTAATTATAGGTGTGCCACAAGTAATAAAAACAGATAACGGACCTGCATATACTTCTAAACATTTTGCACACTTTTGTGCACAGTATAAGATTTTACACACCACTGGCATACCTTTTAATCCTCAAGGACAGGCAATAGTAGAGAAAAGAAAAAGAGACATTAAGACACTCCTCCAAAAACAAAAGAAAGGGGGAGCCATAGGTAACCCTAGAGAACTTCTAAATTTAGCTCTTTATACAATTAACTTCTTGATTTTTGACAAAGATGCACTTGCTCAGGCAAGGCAGTGCCCACAAGGACAGTGTCCAGTATGAGCAGCTTCACTATCTTTAGATAATCGCCAGGTGATGTGGAGAGATCCAGAAAGTGGTGAAAAGAAGGTACCAGATAGGTTAACTACTTGGGTGAGAGGGTTTGTTTGTATCTCTACAAATGGAGAAGGAATCAGATGGGTTCCAACAAGCCAAATTCACTTTGTCCATTGGAGAGAGATGGAGTAAACCCTTGACACAAAGGAGAAGACCCAAGAAATATTGGGTGGTTCCATTGCTGAGTGTGCCCACCACTGAAAGAGCATAGCAGTTATGGTGACTGATTCATGGGCATCAAAAATTGTTAGACTTCAAAACCCTCAGGAATCATTGGAATCCCTTAAACATGAAAAGATTGTTGTAGGGCTTGCAAACCCTCTGGAATCATTGGATTCTCTGAGACATGATAAGACTGTTGTAGGATTTTAAAACCCTCAGGAATCATTGGATTCTCAAAATCTGCTGGAATCATTGGATTCCTTAACACATAAAAAGACTGTTGCAGGACTTCAAAAACTTGCAGGGATCATTGAATTCCCTGACATGTGAAGTAATGGACAGTAGATTGGTTTTGGACTATCTCTTGGCTACTAAAGGAGGCATATGTATGATTGTTATTTACATCCTTCTAGGACTTCTGGAAATCCTTTACAATACCATGCTGATTAAAGTTGTTTGTTCTATCACTACGTGCATGTACAATTCATGTTTGTTACACCACATTGAGCCTGCACCGGCTGTGGGGAGAGTCATCACTAATAGCCTGTGCTTTATTGTCATGTGTTTATGTAATACCTCCCATGCTGATGGATTTGTGTATACCTGTTTCTAGTAAGACCCTTCAGCCCAGAAACCCACTAACATTATCTGGCTTGACTCCCCACTTCCCTTTGGTGTTTTTCATCTCTCTTCTTGAGAAGTCAAGAAGGGCATGATCATTTTCTTTTTAGTGCTTTCATCTCCCTTCTTGAGAAGTTAGGGAGGGAGTGATCACATCCTTTTTGGGGTTCTCACCTCCCTGAGAAGTCAGGGATGGCATGACCACTGGTGTTCTAAAACAAAAGAAAGCAGGAGATATAAAAGACTGAAACTCTTAAAAGGTATGCTTGAATCAGACGACTGAGCACTTAAGGCTAATTACCTATTCAACAATGACTCTGTTGTCATATGTTTGGAAAAATGGTCCTTCTCACCATTGATACTGGCTCAATGTTTGATGTTAAGATAATCTTAAGTAAGGATTAGAGAGTGGGGTGACAGAGGCCAGAGACTCACTTGGTGGCAGGACAAGGAGGAGAAAGGTGGAGATTCTGGACTGCAGAATCGAGAAGAGATCTTTGGCTAAACTCCTGGCAATTTGTCTGCTTCTCCCACTAAAGACCAAGGACGTTTAGTTACCCTGACTCTGGCTGATCCTGAGGCCTCCAAGGAGCTAGCCCAGATTTTACAATATTCCATCTTTCTTTTGCCCTACTCTCTCATCACTTGTGTTTTACAGAATCTATCTTTTCTTTAAATATATAGCAGTCACCACTTTCTACATAAAGCCTTTCCTAAACCCACTGCCCAAATACTAATATTGTAACTTACTTTTTAATGAACTACCTTGTATCATTTTATTTTTCTACACATATTTAGTTGTTTCCCTGATTCAAAAGTAAACTTTTTGAATGCAGACATTGTTTCATTCATTGTATTTTTGTTCCAGTACTTGCCTACACAATAGATACTTTTAGGGAGAAGATAAACATTTATATAGTACCTACTATGTTTTAGTTACTGTGCTAACTCCTTTACAAATATTATCTCATTTGATCTTCACACAACTTTGTGAGGCAGGTGCCTTTATTATCACCATTTTACAGTCGAAGAAAGTAGGACAAATATTTAAATGACTTAACTAGAGTCACACAATAAGTGCCTGAGACTGAATTTGAACTCAGGTCTTCCTAAATCTAAGTCCACAGCTCTATTGGCAGCACCACCTAGCTGGCATTGTACTTTTCCAATGCTTTTTAATGACAGCATGGTTAAGGAACTGGTAACATGTTATATAACTTATTTGACTACAGACTTATTTTTCTAATTGCTATTTTTCCATCTTATATTAAAATAAATTTGAATTCTTTGACTCTATAACGTTTGACAGTAGGAAGAGGTATCACTTGAATGCATGTTAGACACAGTGATTATGTATTTCCCTGGATAATCTACCATTTGTGTAACAATTTGTAATTTGTATAACTTGAATTTTCTTTTTAATAGGTCCTGAGTGTTTGGAAAGGTCTTTTGGGGGGCATGTGTTTATTGGTTTGTGCTTATGTGTATATGGATATGAGAGAAAACCCCAGAGTTCAAGTTAGAACTAGACTAACAGAGTGTTTCTTTACATCCTATCATTATAATGCAAACTTATTCCTTACACTGACTACCATCTGAATATGGAGTTCAAACAATACAAGAAAAGTATATTTAGACTAATATATGGAATCTTTATAACAAATATTTTTTTAACACTTAACATTTCTTTGCTTTGGTCTTTGGCAAGTCACTTCTCTGTAGACTTCAGTTTCCTCATTTGTAAAATGCATAAAGATTAGATGACGTCTAAATTCCTATTCTCCTCTAAAATTTTGCAGTGCTATGATGCTTGTGAAGGTTTTTTCAAAGCTGAAAGGGCATCTTCTGGAGACAGTGAGTTCTGCAACCCTAGTGGTTTTCAGGCTGTGTGATTCTTTGGCAGGTAACTTTAGAGGGGATTCTGGTTCAGCTATGGGTTGGAGTAGATTATTATTACAGAAGTTGCTTCTGTGAAATAAAGACTTTCTGGTTTTTTTTCCCTAGAAAAGGATGTGCAAATAAGAATGACTCTTTTCCCACTGGATCACCTGTGGAACATTCCCTATTTCTTTACCTCATCAAGTATTTGGTAACATGAATCAGTTGCATGAACTAGTAAGGGCACCACTAGTCAAAGCACATAAGCATTATAGGAAAATGTATGCAACATTTAACTCTGCTTCCCAAGTCACAGTCTCTCCTTTCTTTCCCTCTCACCCCACCTCAATTCCCTGGCTGGTGATTCCATCTAAAATGTATGGTGATATCCCTCCTCCCTCAATTGCTCAGTGTGCTGCTGTGAAAACAAAACCAATTTTAGCATCAAGGGATATTTTCAAGTATTTTTCCATCCTGGGTCTGCTGCTAGAATCTTCAGTTGTTCTGTTGCTATGGTGAATAGGGTGGAGGCAATACTTGGGGGGAAAAAATCATGAAATGATTGCTAATGTACAGTAAACTGATAGCGGTTTGTTTTTAACCCCACGCAGCACAAAAGAAGCAACTTTTCTGCTTGGCATAGATACAATAAGAGTGACATGTGACAGTTCACAAGGCCCTTAAATTAAAATTGCCTATTTTTTCTTAGATTTAAAAAAATCATTGCTGAATACATCCACAGCTCCAAGGCTGTTCCTTATTTCCAGAGTATATTTAAAAGTTATTGTGGAACTATGCAGTGACATCTTGTAAAGGAAAATCTATATTACTCCGAGTTGTTCCATTAAAATGATTAATGGTATGTATTTTGATGAAACTCTGTTGCTATAAAATATTTGGGCAATCAAAGGAATACACCCTGTCAACAGTCTCAGGAGCAGAGTCTGTGCCTTTGCTCACAGGGTTTGTGGATTAGGGTGATGGTTCCTTAGAAAGCACAGCCATAGTTGTCTGTTTCTGCCACAGCTTAGGACTTTGTATAGTTATTTCAAAAATCACTCTGCCACAATTCTAATGCAACACTGAGAAATGAAAATATTTAGCAATATGAAGAAATGACGACTGAAAAAATGTTGCAACCATAGTTGGCCTTACACAGAAGCCAAGTAGGCGAAAGTGTGATCTGAGGGGTGCAAGGAAGGTCATTATGTCCCAAAATATCTCGAGTACCCATCTGCCATAGTACTTGAAACCCCACTCTGGGATATTGGTGTGTATTGGGTAAAAAGCTCTAGGATTTCTGGGCATCTTTTCTCTAAAGGAAAAAGGTAACTCATCTGAGTGCTCCTAGCTCTTTAAATGGTGATAAGAATTGGTGTTAGAATTGTAAACTCATTCAGCGGGAATATACTTCTTTTCACTGAGCCTATTAGACATGTTCTTTTGGAGCACAGTTCTTGCCTTCTGGCTAGACTTTGACCTCTAATACTTATGGGGTCCACAATGTGGATCGCCATTTGCTGCTACTCCATTCATTTAGCCTAATCACTTGGAAAAGGCAAAGTACAAAGCCAAGATGAGGCCTTTGTATGCCATAGGCAAGGTTTGAAAGATGATCCCCCTGAATTTAAAAATGTCAACTTCTGTGTTAATTGCTATCCCCAAAGGCGCTAGAGTCTCTCTAAAACACTTTAGGTTTAACTACTCCAAAACAAATTTCTAACTCCCAAGAAGAGTAGAATTCTCTGTGATTTTTTAAAAATTTATTTCCTTGAACTTTTTTAGGGGGAGGGCATAAGAAAGATTCTGATCTATTATTTCATGGGAATGAAGAGCTCCCTCCATCCATCAACTTCTCTTCTATATTAATCTTAAAAAGTAGACTGGACCACTGAGAGGGCTAAATGATTTGTTGAGGGTCATAAAACTAAATGTGTGTTAAAGGCAGAAATTGAATTCAGATCTTCCTGACTCCAAAGTCAGCCCTTTATCTACTATCCTGCACCCATTTGCGCAATTGCACACTGATCCAGCTCTGATCTCAAGTTTGGTTTTTGAACTCCAAACTCCTACAATCAACATATTCACTGTGCTTTTCTCATTCCAGACAAAATGACAATAGCACTTGGGTCTTATTTTCAACTTCCAATTCAATGAAATACAAGTAATCACAAACCCTTTGCAACGTCCTTTTCCAGTGGAATGGTTAGGATTAAGGCAGCAATATCATCATATTTTTTAACTTGTTTTGCAGCAATATATGACATTCCTACAGCATTTCCACTCAGGGCATAGCACAGTAACTCAGGGAAACCGAGGCACAGCATAAGTATTGTCTTTCCCTAATAGAATGCAAGTTCCTCAAGGGCCTTGCTTTTTGTATTTGGTTCTTTATGCTTAGTATAGTATCTGCTACATGGGAAACTTTTAACATTTTTTTCTTTCCTTCATTCACACCTTCTCTTATCATGTGGCCTGTCCTTTCCTCAGTCGTTGCCCTACCGAACAGCTCAGTACAAAACAAATTGAAATTAGATTAGGAGTGGGATGATGGTAAAGAGATAAGGGGTATAGGAAAGTCAAGAACTTTTTTTAAGGACATGCTATCTCAAGAAAGCTGGCTCCAGTGTGTACCATGGTAGAGTCTTTGGCAGCTGAGAAGTAAATGAGTTCCTTGTGTCATAACATCAGAAAGACAGGGAGGAGTTCAAAAAAAAAAAAAAGTAAAGAAAGTAAGAAAGAGAAATAGTCAGTAAAAATATAGACCTCAAACTGAAAGTGACCTTTGAGGACATCTAGTCCAACCTGTTTATTTTAGATAAACACTAGATAGTACCATTGTTAGCAACTAAACTGATCTTAAGCATTAGAATAGATCAAGAGCAAAACCCTACTATGTTCAGGTTAATGAACTGATGGAGAGGTGCCAAGATCTCTATCATTCTTAGAGTAGAAGATCTACTTCTCTTTGGATGGCCAAGATAACGTGTAAGTTTGAGTAATGTGGCTAAGTGCAAATTTACATAGTCAATCAACTTTAAGTCTCACATTATTAGCAAAATTGTGATACTCCTGAACTTGTTATATATCCAGATCCCTAGTCAAGTGGCTTGGATAACAATGAAAATACCGACAGGAACAGTCATAATAATATGATATTCTTGTATATTGTAGACAATATATAAATATTGAATTTTAACCTCTCTGGTCAGTGTACCTAAAAGCTAGCTCATCATCTGGCAGATTTACAAGGTAGAGAGTCTCTATTTCATGGTTCCAGTGGGCTTCTTTGAGTAACACTGGTTTTCAAAGAATCCCAAGTTTTGAGCTGAAAGGGACCTAGATATTTAGTCCAATCTTTTCAATTCATAAATGAGGAAATAAAAGCCTAGAGAGAATAGTTTTCCCAAGTTCAGGCAGGTAATACTCATAATAATTATAATAGTTAATATTTATATAGTGATTACTATATGTCAGGCACTGTAATAAATGCTTTACAATTGTTCTCTCATTTGATGCTCATAACATCATTATCTTTATTTTATAAATAAGAAAACTCAGGAAAATAATGGTTGTGACTTGGCAAGGTCACACACCTAGTAAGGTCAAATTTGAACTCAGATTTTCTTGATTCTAGGTCTGGTGTCCTATACATTCTGCCATATAGCTGGCACTTACATAATTAGGTGCCCCCAAGCCAAATGAGACTTTTCTAAGCTTTTATGCCACAGTTTTTCTAAGATCAAAAACTAAGATAAATTTTAAAATCTAGTTAAAGTAAGTTTTTTGAATCTACAAAGCCTAGAAAACATAAATAACTTTGCACACTTGGAGAAAGATTGGCTAATAAAATTATAATAACAATAATGAATAGGCATTTATTAATAAAATAAACCATCCTAGTAACCTTATTATATTTTGCCTTAAAACCAGATACCACTACCAAGCACAGGTGGTTCTAAATTCAAACATTCTAAGAAAGAAATTGGTTTCTTTATCTATAATGGTTGCTCCTCTTGAGGATACTCAAAGAGGTTATTAAGTTACTTCACATTAATAGTTCAACTAAACCATACAATAGGTTGATGAAATCTCAAGAATTTGGGAAATTGAACTCAAAGAATGAACCAATGGACCCAATGAATATTAGACCTCCTAGAGAAGAGTACTTTTTTTGGTTTTGGTTGTCTTTCATTTAGAAACTGCATTTTATCACAACTAAATTCTTTTCATCACAGAGTAAGAGGAATGAGTTCATAAACTCACTCCATTAGGAAACAACTTGTAATCATGGCACATTGAATTCCTGACCTTAAGATCTGCAGTTGCCATTTCTGGTAACAAAAAGTTAGGTCATCTCTTCTGTCCCTCTAGGTCCAATAATCTTGTCCATAAATAGTATCTTTGCCATGCTGCCATGTCTCATCATTTCTACTTGTCATTTCTCTCTCCCTTAGAAATTACTCGCCACTTTTAAACTCATTTTCTCATCTATTAAAGAACAGGACTGGTTTGGATAGTCTTTAAGGTATTTTTTTTTACCTTTAAATCCAATTTCTAGACTTTATTTTAACACTTCTAATGATTTTTTTTACTATAGATCATTCTTGAATATTTCCTCTTCCCTTTCTCCCATTTCTATTAACAGATAATGAGGCTTTGAAGAAGTCCCATTACTTCTCTGAAGTTCATTTCTAAAAGCATAGCATATAATACATATTATTATCTATCTACTTTATATTTAACATCATGCTTGCATGTTTCCTCTTCCCTTTCTCTCATTTCTATTAATAGATACATATGGCTTTGAGGAAGTTACTTGACTTCTCTGAAGTTCATCTGTAAAATCATAATATGTAATATATATTATTAACTATCTACTTTATATTTAATTATCTATGATCCTGATATTTATTTTTGTTTTTTTAATAACTTTTTATTGACAGAACCTATGCCAGGGTAATTTTTTACAACATTATCCCTTGCACTCACTTCTGTTCCAATATTTCCCCTCCTTCCCTCCCTCCCTCCCTCAGATGGCAAGCAGTCCTATACATGTAAAATAGTTCATGGTATATCCTAGATACAATATATGTGTGCAGAACTGAACAGTTTTCTTGTTGCATAGGGAGAATTGGATTCAGAATGTAGAAATAACCCAGGAAGAAAAACAAAAATGCAAGCAGTTTACATTCATTTCCCAGTGTTCTTTCTTTGGGTGTAGCTGCATCTGTCCATCACTGATCAATTGAAACTGAGTTAAATCTTCTCTTTGTTGAAGAAATGCACTTCCATCAGAATACATCCTCCTACAGTATTGTTGTTGAAGTATATAATGATCTCTTGATTTTGCTCATTTCACTTAGCATCAGTTCATGTAAGTCTCTCCAAGCCTCTCTGTATTCATCCTGCTGGTCATTTCTTACAGAACAATAATATTCCATAACATTAATATACCACAATTTACCCAACCATTCTCCAATTGATGGGCCATCCATTCATTTTCCAGTTTCTAGCCACTGCAAACAGGGCTGCCACAAACATTTTGGCACATACAGGTCCCTTTCCCTTCCTTAGGATCTCTTTGCGGTATAAGCCCAGTAGTAGCACTGCTGGATCAAAGGGTATGCACAGTTTGATAACTTTTTGGGTCTAATTCCAGATTGCTCTCCAGAATGGTTGGATTTGTTCACAACTCCACCAACAATGCATCAGTGTACAAGTTTTCCCACATTCCCTCCAACATTCATCATTATTTTTTTCCTGTCATCTTAGCCAATCTGACAGGTGTGTAGTGGTATCTCAGAGTTGTCTTAATTTGCAGTTCTCTGATCAATAGTGATTGGAACACTCTTTCATATGGGTAGAAATAGTTTCAATTTCATCATCTGAAAATTGTCTGTTCATATCCTTTGACAATTCTGATATTCACTTTTGATAAGAAGTAAGCTGCTTATGTGCAGGGACTGTTTTGACCTAGTATCAAGCACAATGTCCAGTCTACATAGGTATATAACAGATGCTTATTAAATGATTCATGTTCCCAGTCTTTTCCCTTCTATTAACTGTGCCTTGTATTAGATTCTAAGGGCTTTTTTTAGATGTTGAAAAGTTTGGTCAGTTTGTTCAGGACATTTTCCACCATTTAATAGCATATGTCCTATACATAGATATCTACGTATGAGACAGCTATGCCAGCTCAATTGAGAAAAAAAGACAGCTATCAGAGGCTTTAGTTTCTTATTAAGAATCAAAGGCCTAAAAGAGGCACTGTTAATATTTTTTGAGTCTCTCAACAATCATCTCTGAATGGCAGCATTCCCAAATCAGTTCATAACACAAAGCAGTGCAAAAATTGTCTTCCTAAAACTTACCTTTACATACGTAAATTATACTTCTGATGTCTGTTGATGATACTTATTAGCTTTCTCACTTCCCAGGGATTTTAGGATGATAATTGTTAGGGAAATATTTTTATCTTTTGCCTCTACTCCTAAAATCTATGACTAACTATTATTAAGTATTTAATTAGTTGAGAGTAAGATAAAGGAAAGAAGAAAGGAAGAAAACAAAGTAAGCATGGCTACTACTTAGAGATGGTAGTTTTGTCCTGTTTTTTCTGAAGGCTATAGTCTGAAAGTCAAAAAGCATTATTAAGCACTTAGTGTGTGCCATATACTATTAACAAACACAGAGGAGATATCTTTCATCCTCCTACCACATGGGTAAAAAGCAGCTTCCTGTGTCACCAGAACAGTCTGCATTTTTAAAAGATTAGTCTCTCAGATTAGGTAGTCTTGCTCTTTTTCCTAAGATTCTTTCCTATTGAGTCCAGAGGGTGAAGATCATACACAAGTTGTCTCATAGTGTGGGCACCATAACTTGAAGCAATAAATAGGGATAACGTCCCCCCTTTTTACCTTCTAGGACTGTGGTATGGAGTGTTTTTGTTTCTTATTTCTGTTTATTTTGTTTCATTTGTAATTCTCAATTTTAGGTAGAGACAGAAATAATATACTCCCATCAGATCAATAAATTAGACTCATGATGACCTTAAAGCCAATATTCTAGGCATCATGTTGTAGGCATTCAGCTTAGCAAGGAAACCCTAAGAAGCCAGGGAGTCTGAGACTTGATTCCAAGGGAGGTTTAGAATTTGGAATTCAGACTATGTTTATGCTTCCCATGTGTTGCAGAGTATTTTTGAATATGTTTTATTATAACTTCAAAGTAAATATTCCTTTATGAAAACTAATCTGACTGTGAGTGCTAAATGGAATTAAAATGTGGGTGAATCCATCCCTACATTTCAATGAACACCATTGTTGGAGACTGGAGTGATTTGCAGAGAGACTACATCTCCCAGTGCTCTTAATATTACTAGAGAACCCTGGAGGAAGGGTGGAATGTAACATATCTGGCTTTCAGGCATATGGAGCCAGGATAGTATTTTCCTAAGAGCTAGGAACACAAAAAGAAGCAAAACAAACATACAACTTGCTTTCAAAGAGCTCATAGTCTAAAGGGAAACAATATACAAAAAATTATGAACAAGCTCCACAGAGAATACATAGGTAGAGAGATACAGTGCTATCTTTCATCAGCACAGAGATAGCACTAATATTAAGGTGTATCAGGAAAGGTTTCTTGTAGAAAGAGGAATTTTAGCTAGGAATTAGAAAAAGCAAAGGAAGCTAGGAGGTAGGTATATATGCATGTGGGGGAGGCAGTGAAAATGTCTAGAGTTGGGAGATGGAATTTCATGTGTGAAGAATAGCAAGGAGGCAAGTATTACTAGATCATATATACAGGTGAAAGTAAGGTGTTAATACATTCATTAAGACTGGAAAAGTAGGAAGGGGCCAGGTTTTGAAGGATTTTGAGTGCCATTTCTAATCTGTATATTTTAGGATCTGAGAACAACATTTAGCAACAAGGAAAAGAACAAAAAAGCTGTTATTACCAATGACCCAAATTTCTAATGAAGTTTTTAATTCAACACAGATAGTATCTCCACAGTGCGACAGAGGTTCAGCAAAAGAGTAATATTGCATCAAAGCTTTTGTTCATTATTTCATATATTGCAATGTTTTGCATCCATGAGATGAATCCATAGGCAAATACAAGGAAGCTTATAAAACATGACTCTAGTCTTCTCTGTTCCATCCTTTCAAGGCCACACACTCTGGACTTTCAAGATGTCAACTAGATCAAGGATTCTTAGATTTTTCTGCTTGTGATCTCTTTTTGCTTAAGAAATTTTTATCCAGCCTCATCTTGAATCTGAGTTGAGGTGTTTCTGGCAGCAGTCGTTTATGTACAGTGCAAAGTGTACATGTTATATGTTCAGACCCAAAGCTGCATTGAAGTTGCACATGAAATAACATGGTTAAGTACTGCTAGAAATACCTTGGATTCATTATATGTTTGCCTTTGAATTAATTTAGCGTGATTGTGTTCAGAAACCTTTTACTGTTGCAAAATTTTTTGTGATCCCCACATTCAATTATGCATCCCCACCAGTTTTAGAAGTTTTGAGCTAAATAATATGACAAACTAATTCATGTTAAAGTTTCAAGTTGAAATGTTTAAACTCAATCTTAAACATGTATAATATATGTATATATGTATGTTACATGTATGTGCAATATGTATACACACATGCACATACACACATATATGTTATGTACTTTTAACACCTAGGAGAATCCCTGAGGTAATAAAAGAATTTTAACTCTTAACAATTTTGCAATATGAGTGGTTCTATGAAAGAATAATAGGAGAATTGGAAGGAAATTAGGAAGGAAAGGAATGAAAGGAAAATAGGAAACAAGCATTTATTAAGCATATGCTATGTGCCAGGAACACATATTTTTAATGCTTATGTGGATCTGCTGCTTACTTGGGCCTGTAGAACTTGTTATCTACTAGACAGAGTTTTCCCCTGACATTAGTATCCAAAGTCTTCATGGAAAGATTTAATAGACATGTTGGACTTCGAGTATCACTAGTTCTCTTCTTCTAACTAGTGTGAAAGCTATCATGTTTCAATATACTCTTGGCTAATCTCTGCCACACCCTTGGCAATAGAATGCCAGTAGGAAGTTAAGTTTGAATATCTAAAAGTCATGATTCTTTCATTTGGCCTCTATTATTCCTCAGAGATAATTTCATCTATACTGGGCTTGCCACCAGCTGTACATTCTCATTTGATGAATTCTGTAACACTCATATTTATAAAAGAGCAAAGTAAATTCTAAATAGATTGAGTCACATAAGTAGTGAGTTGCAAAACTGAAATGAATGATGAGATTTATGAGTTCTCCTCCCTAAATCTACAGTCTTAGGATTCATATTTGGCCAGCACTGTTCCCCATATTCTCTTCCCCCACACAGATGCCAAAATTATTTTCCTTAAGCACGTCTGACAGTGTTATTCCCATAACCAATAAACTCTTCAGGCTCCCTACTGCCCCCGGAATAAAGCATAAACAGTTCTATCTAACTTTCATAACCTGTTCCCCACTCTATCTTTCCAGGTTCACTGCACATCATTCACACTCCCATACTTTGTGATTAAGCTAAACTAGCTTCTTTATTTCTCACATTGGCCATTAACTCCTGTCTCCATGAATAGAAATAGTCCCCACTTCACATTAGGATAACATACTTCTAGTGTGTAATAGGATTGCAACTTCTAGTACCCTTCCTATCTAATTTCAAAGTATTTAACAATTTTTATTTATTATCTTTATTTTTATTTTGTGTGTGTATATATACATATATGTGAGTATTATACATGTACATAATATAGAGGTTAGACCTCACATTACATAGGTAAACAAAGTGAGATCCAAATAGGTTGAAACTTATCCAGGATCACAAAGTTAATAAATATAATTATTTATACTGGTCACCCTGGTTAGAATATAAGCTCCTAGAAAAGGTCTTTTCATTCTTTATATTTGCCTCCTGGTGCCTGGTAACTAGTAGGTGCTTAATGAATTATTACTGAATAATGAATCTTATTGAGTGAATGAATAAATTATCATCCATTAGTAACTGAAACTAAGCTCCCTATGAAGACATGTAGTCTTCAAATGCATTAGTGATTCTCCACTGCAAAGTCCAAAACTCCAAATTATGGTTCAAATAATAAATAATGCTATCAGTGGGCATTCTTCTGGCAGATGTAATAAATCTCTCTGATGGGCATCACTCTGGATACAAAACTACACCTGAGCCTTCCAGTTTTGTATCAATGTATAACACAAAGCATTGGCTTATATCAAGAAAATTCAATGTTGTATGTGAAAATCTTTTAACTAAATTTTTAAAGATTCAAATTGGATTTTCACACTTAATGATATTCAACTATTACTGTCAGTTTTATTGCCTTTACATTAGCATTTCTTCTGAACCATTTGATAATGGTTGAAATTGCTAAGAGATTTTGTGCTGGTAGCCTGTTACTTCATGAATTTCCCATGGTAGCTTTGGAACCTCATTGAGGCATTCAGTGACAACCATGGAGGAAGCATTTCTATGTTCTCAAGGTTACTATGACAGGCACTTGCCACATAATAGTTTTAGATCATACCTAAGGATGTTAGTAATCTCTTCTCCTGGATGTTATTGTCTTTCCAAATACCTTAAAGTTTATAGGGGCCAGCAGGGAGGCAGAGCTTGAAAGGTAGCAGCCTGAGTAGACCTGGGCTGTGATTACTGCTTTAATTTTAGAGGGAACACTGAGGAGGAAGCTATTTTAGTCTTGAAGGGTAAACAAAGAACTGTCATAGAGATAACAATACCCTGTGTCAGAAACAAGAAAAAATTAATGGTGGGATTGAATCCAGCAACCTGGAAAGCTGTGGGATTAAGAGATAAGAAATAAGGTTACTATAGGAAGAAACCAACAAAAAGGTGGAAGGTGAGGGAGTATACCAATGGATGTCAATGGGTGGAGGGAAATTGTTTGTGGAAGGAATCCCTGTGTTAGAGGTACTGTGCCCTTTGGGACCCAAAATGGCCAATTCCCATAATGTGTTCAGAACCTGGCAGATATAACCAAGAAAGTTTATTATTGTTGTTGTTTGTCATTCATTTTCTTTCTTTTTTTTATTAAAGCTTTATTTTCTTTTTCTTTTTTTTCCCCAATTTATTTATTTATTTTTATTATAACTTTTTATTGACAGAGCCCATGCCTGGGTAATTTTTTTACATTATCCCTTGCACTCACTTCTGTTCCAACTTTTCCTCTCCCTTCCTTCCCCCCTCCCCCAGATGGCAAGCAGTGCTATACAAGTTAAATATGTCACTGTATATCCTAGATACAATATATGTGTGCAGAACCGAACAGTTCTCTTGTTGCACAGGAAGAATTGGATTCAGAAGGTAAAAATAACCTGGGAAGAAAAACAAAAATGCAAGCAGTTTACATTTATTTCCCAGTGTTCTTTCTTTGGGTGTAGTTGTAAAACTTTATTTTCAAAACATATGTTTGGATAATTTTTCAATATTGATCCTTGAAAAACCCTGTGTTCCAAATTTCTACCTCCTTCCTCCATAAATCCAATATATGTTAAATACATGCAATTCTTCTGTACATATTTCTATAATTATCATACTGCACAAGAAAAATCAGACCAAAAAGGGAAAAAAATGAAAAAGAAAACAAAATGCAAGCAAACCACAATAAAAAGAGTGAAAATGCCATATTGTGATCCACATTCAGTTCCTGCAGTCCTCTTTCTGGGTGTAGATGACTGTCCTCATCATAAGACCATTGGAGCTTCATTATCGAAAAGAGCTGTGTCCATCAAAATTGATCCATCAAGTATAAATCTTGTTGCCATGTACCATCATCTTCTGGTTCTGCTCACTTCATTTAGCATCAGTTCATGTAAATTGCTCCAGGTCTTTCTGAAATCATCCTGCTGATCATTTCTTATAGAATATTCCATAGCATTCATATGCCATAACTTATTCAGCCATTCTCCAACTGATGGACATCCACTCAGTTTCCAGTTTCTTACCATTACAAAAAGGGCTGCCTGTTTGTCACTCATTTTCCAAAAAAATGACATCATGGGGTGATGTCACATGAATTGGGTTCAAGTGCAGCAGAGCTGCACAAAGTCATCAGCTTCAGTTTCTCTTCCAGAATAACCAAAGTCTAGTGAGAAGACAAAAGTCAAGAGAACTGATGATAGCCCAGGATACAAACAATGAACTGTCATACAGATAACAATACTTGTGCCAGAAACACAGTGGACAACCTTGTTGTCTTTGATGTCTGACCAAACTCTTAGTGCTCCATAGCTCCTGCGTCAGTTGCCTTCATAGCCATTAGAGCAAATTTATCTCATCTGACTATTTTGTCAGGGGATGTCTTTACATGCTTGGGGCAAACATCTTTCTTACCCATCAAAAGGTTTGAGGCTTGTGAGTTACATTCAACCTGATGTAGTCCATCTACTGAGATGGTTTACTCTGGTGTAACTTACTTTGGTGTAACCAAAATCTTTGGGCAAGTGAAAGAGGGTGTTTTTTAACTTTCATAACAAAGAGGGATTAAAATTATTCTACACAGAACTCAAGTGTACAGAGTTTGGAATGAGTAGGCATTTCAATTCAAAGTAAGGAAGAGCTTTCTAACAATTAGGACTGTTCAAAAACTGATTTGGCTGTCTCATGAAATAACCAATTCCCTATTATGCTAAAATGTTCAATGCACCACTGTGCATACCATAGCTTTTGGAGCCACGGATGAGAGGTGAGTAGCAGGTAGACATTAAAGGTAGATGAGCAGCCCTGAAAAAGGGTAGTAAAGCTCTCACACATGAGCTGCCAATCCTCTTTGAGCACCTTATATACCTCAAGTAAGTACTGTAATATGTATGGAGGACAAAATAAGTATTTGGAGTTAGAGGACCTGAGCCACGTCCAGGTTTGGCAACTAATTTGCTATGTGCATGACATTGGCTGAATCACTGTGACTCTGAAAGGACTGAAAGGTTGAAAAGATCTCTAAGATTTCTTCTGACTCAAAATACTATAAATAAAAAATTCAATAAGGCAATGAGTTTTGGAGTGTTTTTTGTTTTTTGTTTTTTTGTAGTTGTCTCCTTTTGCCAGCCTCATTGTTTACTTACCAACCAACCAACCAACATTTAAGTGCCTACTATATGATAGGGACTTTACCAGTGACTATTTTACAGTTATTCATCCTGTGAAATGAAAATGCTGAATTTTTTTCTTAAATGAAGACTGGGAATTTTCTCAGCAGAGGCTCTTATGATTAAATTGTTTTGAGGGATAATTCAGATTCAGTCATCAAAATTTCATTTAGTACTACTAACATGTAGGCATACAGATCTACATGTTTTTCTGAAAGCACTCCAAATTACAAAGAGCTTGGCTCAACACTAATTTGCATAACTCCTTCCATAAGGAATTGGACAGATTGCATGCGATGGTACATTTCATATTTCAAAGTGTTTTTAAGCCTTCATGTGCTGTAAAAGTATAAATTATAGTCATTGTTCACAAGATTATGGAGACCTGTAAGGGTCCTCAGAGACCATGAAGTCCAATCTTCCTTGTTCTCTACATTTTATACATTAAGAGGCTGAGGCCCAGGGAACTCAATGAATTTGCTCACATAGGAAACAATAATCAGAGATGGAATTATTATTATATTATTATTATCATTTTAAGCATATTATTATTGTTGTTTCTTTTTATTATTATTATTATCAACAGTGGTAGCCTTTTAAAAGAACAAAGGAGATCAATTCATTCACTTAGAAAAGTCTCTAATGATGAAAGTGAATATCAATCAGTAAGAAATGGAAAACAGGTCAACATTCCATTGATGCAGATTTATTTCATTTTCACTTTTATACCAAGCCCTTCTTCTTCAGTTATTTGCTTACTGCTTTCCGATTCATCCATCTCCACCACAATATTTCAATGCAGAAACCCAAAGACTCAGTTATCAAAATAGTGAAGCATTTGAAGGTAGGAAAGAAGTGTTGACCTCCCTCCTCAACATATACTTGGTACATAGGTGAAATTATTATCCCCATTTTATAGGTGAGGAAATCAAAACAGATAGACACAAAATGACTTGACCAGAATCACAAAGCTAGTAAGTGTCTCAGTCTGGATTTGTATTCAGATCCTCCTGACTTCAGGGATAGTACTCTTTCTACTTTGTGATCCTGAAGTCTAAAATCAGATTACTGATTAGTATTAGAGGCACTTTTTTTCCTAAGAAAATTTATTTTATATTTCTTGTTTTTTTTAAAATTTCTTAGGAACTAAGAAGGATATGTGTCATTAAAATAAAGAAACTGACAACATTATTTACAGGATTCATGATATTTTTGAAGGTAGGGTTGTATACTATAAAGCCCACTGGCCATAGAATCAGGAGACTTGGATTTGAGTCCTAAAAAGTCATGTGATCAAGAACAAGTCATTTAATCTCCTCAATTATTCTCACCTGTGAAAAAGGAATGATTAAAAACCCAGATACTGTATAAGATGTAGGACAGTGTTCTGGAAAGAATATGAAAAATAGAGTGAGAGATCACCAGTAACAATCTAAACTTTGTCCCTTACTCCCATTTAACCTTGAGAAAAATTATATTTCACTGGGCTTTCCTTAATTTTATTACATATAAAATAAGAGGCTTGGATTAAAAAACTCAAAGGTTCTTGGCATCTCTGTATCTGAAGCCATTTCATAGGACTATTTCAAGCAAAAAATTTTGTAAATCTTAAGCATCAATAGAAATAATGATCTTTGCATAATCAGATTTTAGATTTGGAAATAAATATGGATAGCAATATATTCTAAAACCCTGATTAGCCCAAGATCATAATGCTGGTGTCAAGGATAAGCATCAGATCTAAGTTTTCTGACTTCTAATACAATATTACTTTTGCTTTCAGATATTATCTCTTCTATAAATTAGAAACATATATCACATGCATATGTAATATTACAAATATGAACTATAATAAATTATACATTTGAATGTATACACTATATACATTTGTGATAAGAATATGTGTAATTATTATAGAGTATTATAAATTATAACTATGTTTTAATCATCTCATAAAATTATAAATTCCATCACATCTTCATTTGGATTGAACTTTTCTACACTAGCTTCACCAGTCACTCACAGACATAAAAGCTTAAACAAAGAAGATTGTATATTTCAAAGTGTTAAAGCTATATGATAATTTAATCTCAGACTTCAAAGATCTCCATTTCTTTTGAGAAAAAGAAACACATGTTCAGTATTATAATAAGAGTTTATAACCAACCCATGCAAACCAAAGAAACAATCAACTAACTGAAGAAAGAGGGACACATATATATTAAAAAACAAAAACAAAAAACCTTGTTGGATTATGACATTCAAGTTTTGTGTTTATATATATATATATATATATATATATATATATATATATATATGTATTAATGATCTTTATAATCTCAACTATAGTTATATGGGCTTTGATTTAAGGAACATATATGTATTCGCGATGCTTCCTTTTTTGTTGTTTACCACCACTCTTTCCCTTTAGTCCCTTGATCTCTTACCCCCAAGGGCCCATCAATAAGTTCTTAATGACTTAAGGCCGAGCACTCAAAAGAATGAATGCTTACTTAATTTACTTATTTGTTATGTTGGTACATAGGTTTCCTTTTGATTCCTTTTACTTTTTACATATAAAACTTGCTTTTTATTTTTTACATATAAAATATCTGGTTTGTAAATCCATATTCTTCAGGAGACCTAATATCTAATAGTATTGCAGCAATTACTAATTATGTAACTCTGGGCATGTTCCTTAACTTCTATAGACCATAGTTGCCTTGACTATAAAATGAAGAGGTTGAATCAGGGCCCTTCAGCTTTAGGGTCCTAAGAGGAAAAGGAGAGATCATAGGTGTCCTACACCTCATAGCATTATTACAAGGAAGGAAGTGCTTAGTAAAATTTCAAGCACTATAATCATGCACATCTTTATTATTATTATGAAAGGGCTATATCATTGAGATAATGTTTGAAGAAACTGGGACTCTATAGTTGAAAAGGGAAAATCTCAGGAAAAATCTTTGGGCAAGTGAAAGAGGGTGTTTTTTAACTTTCATAACAAAGAGGGATTAAAATTATTCTACACAGAACTCCAGTGTACAGAGTTTGGAATGAGTAGGCATTTCAATTCAAAGTAAGGAAGAGCTTTCTAACAATTAGGACTGTTCAAAAACTGATTTGGCTGTCTCATGAAATAACCAATTCCCTATTATGCTAAAATGTTCAAACAAGGAATGGATGGCTATTTATCAGGAATGACATGGTAAGATTTCTCTGTTTGAGTAATTAGATAACTAAGTTATCTTTCAAGTCTACTTAACACATCAGAATTATATATAAATGTCAACTATTATTATGATGATTCTGTATCTTGAAAATGTTCTCTGTTCTTTTGTTTCCAAAATTGATATTCAAAATAAAACAAAATAACACAAAACTTTGGAATGCAATAGATTAAATTGTCTTTCTGTCTTTCCTTGTTTTCACTGAATAAGCAACATATAACAGACTATACATCTGTCTTTGCCCTCAACTTTCTCCCATTTACAGGTTATCTTCAATCATAGCCAAATAGAAACCTCCAGAGAGGACTCTACTTGTCACTGTCTTGCTCAAAAATCTTCAATGTCTCCTCTGGGTAAAAATAAAAATAAAAACTTGTTAGCCTGGTATTTATAGTATAATACAGTTTGGCTTCAATATAACTTTCCAATATTATTTCACCCAACATCTCTTTATACCTTCCAAGTGTCAAACTGGACATCTTAAGTGTTCCTGAAATCAGCTTCCTGCCTTCTGCCTCTGCATTCAGATAGCTCAACCTAGTTTCTCAAAATCCATGCTCTCTTCATGTATGCCATTTAAAATGATTTTTCTTCAAAGCTCATCTCAGCATTACCTCCTTCATGAAAACTTTTTTTTAAACAGCTACTAGTATCATCCACATCTTGTACCTGCTGCTGAGAATATCTGTTCAATCACCATCAAATTTCATATGAAAGCACCAGCTTGATAATTATTCCTTTAGCCCACAACTATAACTTGGAGAGGAGTCTCTTCTTTTGAATTAGCCAACTAGTTTACACAGTGGGGAGAGGAACAACTGGGTTCAAATTGGACCTCAGATACTTAATAGCCATGTGAGCCTAGGCAAGTCACTTAGTATACCTTAGCCTGATTTTTATTATATCTAAAATGAGATTATATCTCGCTCACAGTGTTGTTGTAAGGATCAAATAAGATAACTTGTAAAGTGTAATAGTATTACATAAAACCTAGATATTATTTAATTGTCTACCTTCAAAACTCTCTTCTTCTCTCTTTAATTGCCTTGCCACCAGTTTTTACTTTGTAACATATAATGTGTTTTTATTAGATTTGAGGAAACTTAGCAGCATATCCTGCCTATCGTTTATCTACTGTCTGTATTTGCATTTGCGGCTTCCTGATTCTTTCTGTTACCCACACCCCAGATGACTGATGTGAATAGTGTTGGCATTTAGAGGACTTTTCCATGGGATTTCAAAATATAAAATCTTTCTCCCTCCAATCTCTCAATCCCCAATTAGCTGGGATATATGAATCCAGGGAAAATCCAGGGTTTTCCAACAAAACAATCTTTTCTTGACTATGAAGTCATGGCCTGTGATTTATTAATGAATTAGAGTATCTTAGTAATAAGCTACTTGCTGTGACTCAGTTTGGCAATCAATCTTAGTCATAATATCGACATAGCACTGAAATTCTTTCCAAACTGAATTCAGTGAAGCCTACTATTCAAAGTCACAAAGATCCAAGTTCTTTTTTTTTAAATGGATCTAGTCAGACCAGGATTAATTATATTAGGATTATATAAAGGGTTAATTATTCATATATAGACTATTTACATCTAATCATGAATTGTTTTGATTAGAAATCTTCCAACGTCATAGCAAAGTATACAGGTTTTTAAGTAAATATTTGGTTGAAATGCTGTGCAAAATATTTTGGGTCTCAGGTATTATCAGGCTCCATAACTTCTATTCCTTTCTTTCTAATAAGCAATAGTCTATCAGGCAAAGAAAAAGGCCATTTTTCTGAACCTGTTTGAAAGAAGAATGGATTGCTTAAATAAAAATCAAGTGAATCTTGGGTGATATGATCATTTCATGTAAGAATTCATAAAAGAGAAAAAGGGAGAGATTATCTATATTATAAAATAGGCCCTAGATTTTGAGAAAACTGATTTCAAATAATTCTAAGAAAGAAGTCATAGGGAATTGGTAACATCCGCAATTCTCTCACCTCCCACCAATTCTTTCTCACCTTTTACAAAAGGAAAAGACTTTCATCTCTATTAATAAGGAGAGAGTTCCATAACAACAGGTTTGGGGCAAGTGATAAACGATAGATAAAGGAGTGATAAATAGATAAAGGAGAGTTTTTTAAAGAGGTATGTGGCCAACTTAGATTTTTTAAGTCACATACAAAAATGTGAAGATAGGAAATAGGGAGAAAAAATGGAGAAAAATCATATCCCTTCCCATTTGTCAAACTCCTGTCTCTGCTTCTCTCAAGCCTTCCTATTGCCTTCCTACCAAGTTACACAAATGATCCTGAAGCTACAACAGAGTAATGATCTATGCAAGTGGGGGAAACATCTACACCAGCAAAACTACTGACCTTGAAATATGTTTAAACCTATATCCAAAATTATTTATATACTGCATTGAAGTAGCTGTTTCTCAAGACTTATGGCTCATTTTCTCCTAGAACAGTTTATATTCTTGACTTCTATCATAAGAATATTTTAATAAAAATTAATCTCCAGGGTTCACAGGTAGGGTGGCAGCTAATCTTCATCTTAGCATGAACTAAGGAGCAATACTTAGTTTCCCTAGTTTGAAGAACAGGGAAAGGAAAATATTATGGAAGCATTGGCCAAATATGTTCCTATCAGAAAAGAATGATCAGGCTCTCTTGGCTGCTTAGCTCAGGTAGTTAGAACATATTGATAATGATGTCAAGATTTTGGTTTCCTTCCATATATACATATTAACAATACACATGCTTGCTTTTCTTTGTGCACAGTTACAATATTAATCACTTTAAATACTAAGATTCTTTTTCCCAAAAAAATTACTTTGCATTTTTATTGGTTTCTCTTTTAGTCACAATGGAAAAATAGCCACCATAATAAAATAATAAAAGCATAACAAATCCTTAATAAAATAATAAAAGCAAATAACTAAAATTAAATTCTTTAAATTTAAATTTAAAATTTAAAAGACACAAGTTCACTAGAGTCAGAGGTATAGCTTGCCAATAAGCATAAGTAAATTGTTTTTTTTTTTAATTGGTGATGTGTTCATGAGATAAGGTGGAGCTTATTACTTCTCTCTATAGAGCTCTGATTCTCTGAAGAAAAAAAAAATTGTCCCTATTTCTGTTCAGCAAACTGTAGGAAAATAGTAAAATGACTAGGAATGAGAACACAATAAATCACCAAAAGCAGATGGTATTTAATGTATTTTGATTTGGGAAGAGCTAAAGACAGAAGTATATGAGTTACTAACAAATATGCAATTCATCATTAAAAAGAGCTATTACTCCAGAGTTCTGGAAGATATCCAGAATAGCATTAATCTTTGCAAAAGAGATAAAGAGGACCTTGCAGAATAAGAGTCAACCTTACTTCAGTTCCCAGAAAACAATTTTTATATAAAGCCTGGAGTTTGAGAGGATGTGAGAGGGGAAGAATAAAATCCATAAAGCTCAGATCTAAAGCACAAATCTTCCAGACATGTCTAATGGTTTCTCTAAGGGTACATTATGAGCCTCTCAAATTTTTTTGTAATTCTTTAACAGCCTAAGATCGCAAGGGGAAGAAGGACTTCTTTAGACCCTGAAATGGATTTTGAAAGTCTCTCTGGAGAAGAGAGGCTACTTATGAAGCCTACACCAGCACAGAAGAATTGGATATGACCAAATGATCTGGTCAGACCAATCCATCATAGCTTATCTACACAGTCTCACTAATAGTAAGGACTCAAAATCACTGTGCCTACACTTTGGTATTTTCTTTAAAAGGTGAGGCTTAATAGAGCCACCAAACTTTCTGATCATCTTTGATGGTTTATAATGCATATCTCTCCCACTCTGTCCCACCACAAAAAGAAAAGTTTATCTAAAATTGCTATTTATTTTTGTCAACATCGTTGCCTCCCCTTCCCCATTAGAATGTAAATTTCTTTAAATCAAGGACCATTTTCTTTTTACCTTTGTAACTCCAGAACTTTGTGAATGGTGCAGAAGACAATAGGATCTTAATAAATGTATGTTGAATTTGAGGTCAACATGTGATATACAGGTGACCTAATTTTTCAGGAGACCTAAATATTTGTTAATCCTAGAAGGTTAAAAGACACCAATAAAGGTGAATTTCTCCTTTAATTATCCCAACTCAACAATATTTATTTTTTCCTAAGTGAAGGACTATTATCACTAATAATTGTTCTTTTACCACAACAGTAAATGAATCAACATTTATTAAGGGCCTAAGATGTAAAATGGAATAAACTAGAGGTGAAAATTTAAATACCAAAAGGGAAATAAGCCTCTCATAAGCCTCTCACCCACAAAAACCTTACAGAATTATATCAGTGATTGAAATTTATATCATTAGGGTGGTGCAATGGGTAGAGTACTAGCCCTAGATTCAAGATGGACCTGATTTCAAATCTGACTTCAAACACTTACTAACTGTATGACCTTGGTCATTTGCCACCCCTCCCCCCCAAAAAAAGAAATTATCATTATTACTTAAATAGCATTAGGAAGTCTCCAGGTGTTCCTTTCCTTTGCAACTTGTAGAAAGGATGTAGAATAGATCCAAGACAAAAACACCAACTTTACTAGAAGGCTGGATATATGTGATCAGGTAAGTGTTCAGGTATTATTCCCTTCACCAAATGGACCCATCCTTCCCAATATAAAGGTCTGTGCTGCAAGAGAAATTCTTTTCATGACCTACTCCTCTGTCCTCAGAAAACATGAATGAATGATTTCTAAGGTCTCTTTCAGATTGAAAATTATCTGATTTAAAGGGAAGAAAAAGATAACATTATTATTCCTACCTTACTGATTCACAAGTCCTTATGCCCATTCCTGTTTGCTGGCTTTGGGGCCAAGTCTGGGGCCTTGCATGGCCTATACTAGAACCATCAAAGCCACATGAAATTACTGTCTTATTGATAAGAAATTTTAATCTCAAGTAGTTTAAAGGATTTGTCTAGGATCATGTTAAGTAAATGTTTCTCATCACTACAAGGGATCTAGAATACTTTCTACTATATCCTCATATCTTTTCCATTATTGTCAAAGCCATATGAAATTAAATTTGTAATGTAGTTCACAGAATGACAATCTGTATTTTTTTTGAGGATGAGACAATAATTGAATTGAACTGAAGCATATCTCTTTATAGGCGGCTAAGTGGTAAAGTAGATAGAGGGTTGGAATTGATGTTAAAACAAAACAAAATAAAACCAAAAATCTGAGTTTAGATGTGACTTCAGATACTTCCTAGCAGCAAACTGTTGAGCAAGTCACTTTACCTTTGATAACCTCAGTTTCCTGATTTGTAAAGTTGGCATAATAATAGCATTTATTAGACAAGTTTGTTGTGAGGATCAAGTG
The DNA here is from genome assembly GCF_902635505.1 of Sarcophilus harrisii. Taxonomy (NCBI): domain Eukaryota; kingdom Metazoa; phylum Chordata; class Mammalia; order Dasyuromorphia; family Dasyuridae; genus Sarcophilus; species Sarcophilus harrisii. The sequence goes on along the minus strand of NC_045428.1, from coordinate 158,589,111 downwards.
AAATATTTGTCAAAGGCCTCAGAATAGTTCCTAGTACATACTAAGTTTAGTAAATGGGCATTTCTTTCCCTCTCCCATTCCCTAAATATGAGAAATTCATGAAGAGAAGACTGGAATGCATGCTGAGGTTGCATATGTGTGCAATTTGCATTTTTGTTTGAGGCTTTGCATATAGCTGTGCTCTTGTTGTCTTCTAAGTTTGTGTACTGATTTTTCCTGCCCTCCTAGTAGATTCTTATAGTCAAGTTGTTTTTGTTCCTATTTTTTTCATATTTTCCCAGTCTATATCTTGACTTTTAACTATATGTTGAAGTTGCTTCTGTTCCTAGGCTGTGGGTATGATCCACTGTCCCAGCTTTTAGGCATTTTTACTCTGATGTTTTCAGGGATAGTTATGGAGTATGTAAGTTTTTGGTATTTTCAAGGTGGTATGTTCTGGAGAGAGGTGTGATCATTACTGTACTATTTTGTGTTGTAGTGTATTCAAGAAGAACCCTTGTTCCTCTCACAGCTGCAAGTGTTAATACTCCTATGTGCTTTGCAACAGTAACCTGGAACTTTGTATAAACATTACAACTGGATCCTATTCCCAGTGCCAGCTCACAGTCCTCTGTAATTTCTTTCTAACAAGTTGTCTGACTCCTTTACCTTCTCTAGACTGAGAATTCCTGAATCTACTGCTACTGCTTTTGCAGCTATCTCCAAGACCTGTTGTTAATGCTGCTGCCACTATGTTCTGGGCTAGCCCTCATTTGAGTGTCACAGAATTTTCTCCTTCTGAGCTTTTAAATTGTCTTGTGTTGAAAAAAAAATCTTACCATGAGGTTTTGTTGTGCCTGACACTCCAGAATTAGAGATTTGACTTGTTATTTTAAAATTATTTGGAGGATGGTGTTGGGAGAGTTTGAATAGATTACTGCCTCTACTCCATCATCTTTGTTTCCAGATGTTAATAAGATTCATCTATTTTCCCTACAGCTATTATTCCATACTTTTTCTGCCTGCAATAGCTTAACTTCTAGAAACATCCAATAGATGCCTCCATATTCTCTTCTGTCACTCTCTTCTTAACTACTTAATTGGAATATATATCTATACCTTCATTGGAATAGAAATGGGAAGATTGAGTTCTATTACAGATACAGTTGTTAACTATCCATATAAACTTGGATAAATCATTTTACTTCTGAGCTGTTGTTTCCTTATCTGGGAAATGAGACGTCTAGCCTAGATGATCTCCAAATTCCTTCCAGCTGTAACAGTCTATGATTTTAAAACCATATTTTTGTGAGTCATTTCACTTCATGTTTGGAGGCATATGACTGTGAAGGCTTTTCTGGAGGCAACCTTAGTCTCAGTTGAAATAAATAATTACTCCAAAATGCAGCCAGTTGGTAAAAATGCAAACATTTATTTCTCCTTCCAAAATAGCCCGGTTAGTTGAGACCTAACTCTCTGCTTGAGCTCTAAGAGATCTTGCAGCTTTGTCCTTGGCTTCTGCCTCTGCTTTCTTCAGCCAGCACCAAGGTAGAAGATACAATGAATCTCTCTTGCCTCAAAGATAGGGCTTGTTGGCTTTCTTCCAGAGTCTCCTGTGGCCCTGAGGGCTTCTTGCTTATATGCTCTGCACTGCTCTGCACACACCCATCTTTATATCACTGGGAAACCATTATTTATAGGATTAAATCAATGCTAAACTAGATTTAACCATTGTTTCTATCAGTTCCATTTAGTACCTTGTTTCAAGTTCTGGCCCAAAATATCTCTTTCTAAGATCAAATCAACTCCAATGGCTTAACAGTTTGTAAAGATTCCAACATATAACTCTAGAAAGTCAATTGTTTTATATGCATTTCAGTGATATCGCAATTTTCTGTTTAACTTGAGTCAGCCAAATTTTATTTTACAATTTTGTTTCCTTCAAATAAGAAAAGATTTTTAACATGAAAATTCTAGGTTTGAAATAATAGTTAAGTTGTATATACTATCTATTGAAGGCATAAAATCAAATGAAATATTAAGAACTCAGAAATTATCTTAATATTTTAAATTTATTCAATGAATTAAAATGTGTCAGTAATGAATTTAGCAGTAATTTTGTGCTGTTCTTTATGTTTTGGAAAAGGAAATGACAAACTACTCTAGTAACTTAGTCAAAAAAATCCTAAAAAGGGATCATGAGGAATAAACTAAAATGACTAAACAATAACAATGCACACATATGTGTATGCGTATTTGTGTATGTGTGTATTTGGTCTATGTTATTAGGTATATTCCTACATTTATGTATATGCATGTATGTACATAGCACTTATATATATGTGTGTATATATATGCATATGTATAAATGATGTATGGTATTATGTGTTGCATATCTATATACATATACATATGTATGGATAGACATATTGAAATGTAATTAGGCAGAGGAGATACATTTGCGTGTTTGTGTGTATGTGTGTATAGTCTCCATACCAAAGCCTTTGGTTAGTAGTTTACCATAACTGCTCGTTTGAGAGGCATAAAGTTTACACTAGAGTTTATGATAACATGAAAAAACAGAACCCTAGGATCCCAATATAGAGAGGGGTACAAGGGACCTTAAATGGAGAGAGGAAATGAATTATGACTCTTTGGATTATACTATAGGAGAGAGAGTGACTGAGATATGTCATGTGGATATGCTTCATATATGATCTGTGAATATATCCTTAATTCAGCATAGCACTCCCATCTCCTTCCCAACTGTTTTTTTTTAATAGTGACTTCCTTTTACAGCTTTCTTTTTTGTTTTATTTTAATTTTTGTTTTCCCCAGTTACATGTAAAAACATTTTTATTATACATGTACATTCATATTTCCATATGAATCATGTTGAGAGAAAAAAATACACTACAAAAGGGAAAAACCACAAGAGCAAAAGGTGAAAATAGTACCTGTTGATCTACATTCAGTCTTCATAGTTCTCTCTTTGAATGTGGATGTTGTTTTCCATCCAAAATTTATTGGGATTTCTTTGTATCATTGAACCTCTGGAAAGAACAAACTTTATCATATCTTTGCACAATTTTGCTGTTGCTGTGTATGATGTTTTCTTTTTAAATTTTTTTTATTATAGCTTTTTACTTATAAGATATATGCATTGGTAATTTTTCAGCATTGCAAAACCTTCTGTTTCAACTTTTCCCCTCCTTCCCCCCTTCCCCTGGATGGCAGGTCAATATATGTTAAATATGTTAAAGTATATGTTAAATATAATATATGTATACATATCCATACAGTTATTTTGCTACACAAGAAAAAAATCGGACTTAGAAATAAAGTAAAAATAATCTGAGAAGGAAATAAAAAATGGACAAAAACAGAGGGAGTGGAAATGTTACATTGTGGTTCACACTCATTTTCCATAGTTCTTTCACTGGATGTACCTGATTCTTTTCATTATTGAACAAATGGAACTTATTTGGTTTATCTCATTGTTGAAGAGAGTCATGTCCATCAGAATTGATCATCATATAGCATTGTGATTGAAATATATAATGATCTCCTGGTCTTGCTCATTTCACTCTGTACAATGTTTTCTTAGTTCTGCTTGCTTCACTTAGCATCAGTTCATGTAAATTTTCCCATGCCTTTCTAAAATCAGCCTGTTTGCCATTTTTTAAAACAATTATAATATTCTATTGCTTTATGTATTGTAACTTCTTTAGCCACCTTCGAATTGATGGGCATCTACTTATTTTCCAATTCCTTGCCATCACAAAAGAGCTGACACAAACATTTTTGCACATGTGGATCCTTTCCCATCTTTTTGATTTCTTTGGGATACAGACTCAGTAGTGGCACTACTTTGCATATAGTTTTAAATTTCTCTCCATACTGGTTCACAACTCCACCAACAATGCCGTAGTGTCCATTTTCCCAAATCCCTTCCAACACTTATTATTATTTTTTTTCCTGTCATCTTAGCCAATCTGAGAGGAGTGAGATGATTGTGTTAATTTGCATTTCTCTAATTAATAGTGATTTGGAGCATTTTTCATATGATTAAAAATGATTTTAATTTCTTCATATGAAAATTGTCTGTTTATATCCTTTGATGATGTATAAATCAGGGAAAGGCTTGTATTCTTATAAATTTAAGTCAATTCTCTATATATTTTAGAAATAAGCCTTTTATTAGAAATACTGGCTATAAAATTTCTTCCTAGCTTTCTGCTCACCTTCTAATCTTGACTGCATTGGATTTGTTTGTGTAAAACATTTTTTTTAATTTAATGTAATCAAAATTGTCCATTTTACATTTCATAATGTTCTCTAGTTCCTCTTTGGTCTAAATTCCCCAAAGATCTGATAGGCAAACTATCCCCTACTCTCTTAACTTGCTTATAATATCCTCCTTTAGGCCTAAATCACGTGCCTATTTGGATTTTATTTTGATATGGATTGTGAGATGTAGGTCGATGCCAAGTTTTTGATATATTATTTTCCAGTGTTCCCAGCAATTTTTTGTCAAATAGTAAGTTCTTATCCTAGAAGCTGGAGTCTTTGGGTTTATCAAACAATACATTATTATAGTTATTGATTATTGTGTCTTGTGTATCCAATCTATTCCAATGATCTACCATTTTATTTTTTAGCCAGTATCAGATACTTTTGATGATTTTTGCTTTATAACAGGGTTTTAGGTCTGATAATGCTAAAACATCATCTTTTACAGTTTTTCATTAATCCCCTTGGTATTCTTGACCCCTTCTGTAGCTTTCAATCTTATGCCTATACATAGCTTTTCCTTCTCTGCTCTAGTGGCTTATTTCATCCCTTGCATTTTTGGGGTCTCCATTACCCCAGGTTTTTGGGGGAGTTTGTTTTCTTTTGCTGAGGCAATTGGGGTTAAGTGACTTGCCCAAGGTCACACAGCTAGGAAGTGTTAAGTGTCTGAAGCCATATTTGAACTCAGATGTTCCTGACTTCAGGGCTGGTACTTTATCCACTGCACCACCTAGCTGCCTCCTCACAGTTCTTTAATATGATAAAACAACTTGTCAATCACATTCAGCCACTGACTTAGAATATAAACTTCATTTTTAGATTATAAACTCATTTGTAAAATCATATAAAATAGTAAGATAAAAGATTTTGAGTTATGTAGCCTCATAAAGGAGGGAAAATAAGAGTAAAAGCAAATTAAACAAAGCTTTGTAGGCATCCCAAATGGTTAAAAAAGGCAAATTTATGATATTTAAGGCTCATAGTGGAATAAGGGCACCAAACAGAAGAAAAATTAAAATATCTACAAAGAGTTTAATAACATCCATTTTAACCAACAAGAAAAATACATTGCCCACATTTAGGTTAGCAACATTTACTTTTATGTACTTATGGAGAAAATAGTAATATCCAAACTGAATCAAGTATACATAGAAGAAATTCATCAGTCAATACACATTTTTAAAGAATTTTTCATGTGCCAAGCATCCTATACTAAATACTGAAGAAATAAAGGGAAGAATGCTCAAATGGAGGAGGCAATACAAGAGATATACAGTATAAATAGAAGGTAATCCAAAGGAAAATACTGAGATGAGGGGTGAGGGTGGGAAAAGTGCTCTTGTAAAAAGATAGGATTTAAGCTGAATATTGAAGAAGCCAGGCAGACTAAATGCAGAATTAAGGAGACAAAGCATTTGAAAATCAATCAGTGGAAAGTGAGGGAGATGTTGGATGACGTATCCTATGCAATGAACAAGAAGATTAATATTATTCTGCCAAGTGTAAGGAAAATAAAGTGAAATAATGTTGAAATGGTAGAAAGATGTCATGTTGTGATGAAATTTAATTGCCAAAAAGAGAATTTTATATTTGTTGGAAGAAATGGAAAAGAATTTGAATTCATTGAATGTGATCACATTTACACATTAGGAAAATCATTTTGGCAACTGAGTAAAGGGTGAATAAAACTGGGGATAGATGAGGCAACCAAAAGGTTACTGCAGTGGTCCTACTATGATGGGATGAAAACCTAACCTTAATTAATGACTGTACAAAAGAAGAGCAGAGAATATAAATGAGAGAAATTGTAAAGTTAGAAACAATTTGACAGAGGATTGAATATATGAGATGAGTACAAGTGAGAATGCAAGCATGACACCATGGTTGTGATCTCAATATGTAGGAGAATACCAGTGACTTCTATAATAATAAGAAAGTTGGGAATAGGAAAAGATTTTAGGGGGGAGAAACAAGTTCTGTTTTGGATATGTCGACTTAGAGATGATTATGCAACATCCAGTTCAAGATATCTAAAAGATAATTGACGATGAAGGTCAAAAGAGATATATAAATTATATAGTGTTGGATATCTAGATGTGTAATCATTTGAGTAACATCACTAGTTAAATCTATGTAGCTGATGAGACAAACAAATGAGATCATATAGACCCAAGAGAGAGAAGAGAAGAATCCAAATTGGGACAATCATATTCAAGTGTATCTTATATGTCATACAATTACTAGCATGTTCACAATCCACAAAGTATCTTAAGGATACAAAAATGCCAAAACTATGGGAAAACTTTGATATCCTTATTATTTTTTAAATTACAGACAGGTCATCAACTACTGATCTATATACCTACTCTGATCAATATAAAATTTAAAAATCATAATCATTTATATACTCATTAAAATATAGCCACTGAGATCCTTAGGGAACAGAAAGGCTTTCATATGCAATATTTCATAATAAACAACCTGACTACCATTATACAATTGATTGAAAGATATGGAAAAGACAATACTATACTGAACTTATTAGGTGCTGATTATCAAAAAGCATTTGATTCAATACAGTAATGCATCATCTCAGAGGTTCTCTTCCAACACTATCTCCTATTCATATATAGAAATCATCTAAGTTTCTTGAAATATAAAATAACAAAGATAACATGATTCAACAATCCTTTGTTTACAAACCATAGATGAAGCATAGCTTAGGCAGGTACATGCTAACTAAAAATATTTGTTTCTATTTAGGACAAAATTAAGCACAATGGTCAAATTCAGGAATTTCCTCTAAATGGAGTGATTTTTCTTATGGTCCATTAAATGTATTAATCCTTACTGCTAAAGCTAGGAAACATATAAACTCCTAAAAGGAATATCCTGTGGATATCCTACAACCATTCAAAAGAATCTGGCCTTACACTTCATATGAGGAAAATCAAGCAGATGAAGAGTATGTTTTTCCCAAATGATGGCATGGACATTGGATGGACAATCTATTGTCAGTGAATATGCCTATGAGGGATTGTAAGAGTGAACAATGAATTGGTTTAAGGAAAAAAAAAACTTCCAGTCATTATTACCTGGTACATATGGCTTTCTGCCTTGGATTACTGCAGAATATATTAATGGAAGCAGGGGATTTACACTGATTAAAACCCAAGATTTGCCTTGGGCAGTTTAGCAAATAGATTTTCCTGTGAAAATAACTGTGGAGACGTTATATTCTTCAGAAACAGAAGCATCAGAAAACTATTTTACTATTTCTTCATAAAGAAAACTTGTCTAACACTATATAAAATAAGCGAAATACAGAAGTTGGAAGAGAGCACAAAACAATTAAAAGCAAAAAGGATTATGAGAATGAAGGCTGACAAATGACACTAAGCTGGAACTTGAAAACTGCCAGTTGTGAAATACAAATTTCTCTATTTTAGGCTCTTCATGCACAGTCACTGGCAAGCATTATTTTGGAAGATGCTAGTGCTTTGGGCAGTATTGAGACATCTTCCAAAAGTTTCATGCTTTTTTGGATCTTCTTAAAGATGTTCGACTTAGGTAACATGTCATAGTAGCTGGTATAAATGAGGCAAATTTTGATTTCCTAGATCATTGCTGATATACTCTACAATATACTATAGAAGAAAATAATAGATCAAAGAGATTACAGATCTAATTGGAACCTAATTGGAATAATCCAAGATAAATGCTGAGCATCCAAAAAGTTAGTAGCACTGTTAGAACACCTTTGGCTCTTGACATCTTCCAGTTTCTACTCAGGAAGTCTTGTCTTCTTCCAAAGAAATTCAGAAAACTGAGGCCACTGATAATCAATAGGTTTCTCCTAAAAATTTGTCCCCAAACTATCATTATCATTTTTAGCAAATGTGATTGTTGAAACTCAAGATCAAAGAAGTCTTCCAGAAATAGAAGTTCCTCAGAGAAAAGCGCCAAAATGAGTGAACATACCTCAAAACACTCTTCAAAGAAACAGCATGAAAGTTTTTCTCATTCCTTTTCTGAGAGCCTGATGAGTGAAAAAGGCAAGGATATGAAGAGCATACACTTTTGGTTCATGAAAAATCAAAACATCTAAGTTGGAAAAAACACAGTCTTAGTAGGAAAGGGACAAAAGATAATGACAATAATATCTAAGACATTAAAATAAACACAAAATATCACTATATTCTAAATAGTCATTTTTTGTTCATGACATGACTCAAGTCTAGATAAAAATTTCAATACTTAGAAGCATGTACCTGGAGAAACTTTACTATACTTTATAATGATGAAATGTTTGGCATTTATATAAACTCCTGACAGTATAAATCTTTGAACAGAATTTTTTTAAAATTTAAACTGTATTTGTTTTCCAGAGCAGGGTTCCATGAAACTTGTTGGGGAAACTGCATTTTTTCCCAGTAATCTCTGACTACATTTTTTTAATTTTTAAAATCCATTTTATTTATTTATTTTAATTAAAGCTTTTTATTTACAACACTTATGCATGTGTAATTTTTCAACACTGACTCTTGCAAAACCTTTTGTTCCAAATTTTCCCTTCTTTCCCCCCAATCCCCTTTTCTAGTTAGCAGGTAGTTTAATATATGTTCGATATGTTAAAATATGTTAAATCCAATATATGTATACATACTTATACAGTTATCTTGCTGCACAAGAACAACCAGATCAAGAAAAAAGAAAAAAAAAGTGAGAAAGAAAACAAAATGCAAAGAAGCAAAGGCAAAGAGAGTGAGAATGCAATGTTGTGGTCTACACTCAGTTCCCACAGTCCTCTCTCTGGATGTAGATGACTCTGTTCATCACTGAACAAGAGGCACTGGTTTGAATAATCTCATTATTGAAGAGAGCCACATCCATCAGAATTGATCATCATAAAGTCTTGTTGTTGCTGTGTATAATGATCTCCTGGTTCTGCTTATTGCATATAGCATCAGTTCATTTAAGACTCCCCAGGCTTCTCTGAAATAGTCCTGATTGTCATTTCTTACAGAAAAATAATATTCCATAACATTCATTTTCCATAATTTATTCAGCCATCTGCCAATTGATGGGCATCCACACAATTTCCAGTTTCTTGCCACTACAAATGCCACAAACATTTTTGCACATGTGGGTCCCTTTCCCTCTTTTAAGATTTCTTTGGGATATAAGTTGAGTAGAAACACTGCTGAATCAAAGGGTATGCACAGTTTGATAACTTTTTGAGCATAGTTCCAAAATGCTCTCCAGAATGGTTGGATCTATTCAGTTTCACCAACAACATATCAGTGTCCCAGTTTTCCCATAACTCCTCCAACATTGGTCATTATCATTTCCTATCATCTTACCCAATCTGACTGGTGAGTAATGGTATCTCAGAGTTGTCTTAATTTGCATTTCTCTGATCAATTGTGATTTGGGTCACCTTTTGATGTGACTACAAATAGTTTCAATTTCTTCATCTGAAAATTGTCTGTTCATATCCTTTGATCATTTATCAACTGGAGAATGTCTTGAACTCATAAATTTGAGTCAATTTTCTCTATATATCTTAGAAATGAGGCCTTTATCAGAATGTTTGAAGGTAAAAATGTTTTCCCAGTTTATTGTTTCCCTTCTAATCTTCTGCATAGTTATATTTGTACAAAAACTTTTTGTTAATATAATCAAAATGATTATTTTGAGATCAATAGTGATCTCAAGTTCTTCTTTGGTTGCAAATTCCTTCCTTCTCCACAGATCTGAGAGATAAATGATCTTATGTTCTTCTAATTTGTTTATAATAAAATTCTTTATGCCTAGGTCATGAACCCATTTCGACCTTATCTTGATATATGGTGTTAAGTGTAGTTCATTGCCTAGTCTCTGCCATACTAGCTGTCAATTTTCCCAGCAGTTTTTGTCAAATAGTGAATTCTTATCCCAAAAGCTAGGAGGATTGACTATTTTATCCTGTGAACCTAACCTATTCCAGTGATCAACTAGTCTATTTCTTAGCCAGTACCAAATACAATGTTAAATAGTAATGATAGTGGGCAACCTTGTTTCACTTCTGATCTTATTGGGAATGGTTCCAGTTTATCACCATTATATATGATGCTTACTGATGGTTTTAAATAGATACTACTGAATATTTTAAGGAAAGTCCATTTATTTCTATACTCTCTAGTGTTTTTAATAGGAATGGATGTTGGATTTTATGAAATGCTTTTTCTGCATCTATTGAGATGATCTTTTGGTTTTTGTTCATTTGGTTTTTGTTATAGTCAATTATTTTCCTAATATTGAACCAGTCCTGCATTTCTGTTATAAATCCTACTTGGTCATGGTGTATTATCCCAGAGATGATTTTCTGTAATCTTTTTGCTAATATTTTATTTAAGATTTTAGCATCCATATTCTTTAGGGAGCTTGGTCTATAATTTTCTTTCTTTGTTTTCAATCTACCTAATTTAGGTATCAATACCATGTCTGTGTCATAAAAGGAATTTGGTAGGAGTCCTTCATTCTCTATTTTTTCAAATAGTTTGTATAACATTGGAGTTAATTGTTCTTTAAATCTTTGGTAGAATTCACATGTATATCCATGTGGTCCTAGGGATTTTTTCTTAGGGAGTTGATTAATAGCTTGTTCTATTTCTTTTTCTAAGGTGGGCCTATTTAACCAATTTACTTCTTCCTCTGTTATTTTGGGCAAGCTATATTTTTGAAGATATTCATCCATTTCATTTAAATTATCAAATTTATTGGCATAAAGTTGGGCAAAGTAACTCATAATTATTGCTCTAATTTTCTCTTTATTAGTAGAAAGTTCTCCCTTTTCATTTTTAAGACTTAACAATTTGATTTTCCTCTTTTCTTTCTCTAATCAAATTTACCAAGGGTTTATCTATTTAGTTGGGTTTTTCATAGAATCAACTCTTAGTTTTATTAAATAATTCGATAGTTTTTTTTTACATAAATTTATTTATCTCTCCTTTTATTTTTAGAATTTCAAGTTTAGTGTTTGATTGGGATTTTTTAATTTGCTCTTTTTCTAGTTTTTTTTTTTCATTGCAAATCTAATTCACTGATTTTCTCTTTCTCTATTTTATGCAAGTAGGGCTCTAGAGATAGAAAATTCCCCCTTAGTACTGCTTTGGCTGCATCCCACACATTTTGGTATGTCTTCTCATTATTATCATTCTCTTGGATGAAATTATTAATTGTGTCTATGATTTGCTGTTTCACCCATTCCTTCTATAGGATGAGATTATTTAGTTTCCAATTACTTTTCGGTCTGTTTTCCCATGGCATTTTATTGAATGTAATTTTTATTGCATCCTGATCTGAAAAGGATGCATTTATCGTTTCTGCCTTTGTGCATTTGAATTTAAGGTCTTTATTTCCTAACATATGGTCAATTTTTGTATAGATTCCATGAACTGCTGAAAAGAAAGTGTACTCCTTTCTGTCTCCATTTAAATTTCTCCACAGATCTATAATACCTAACTTTTCTAGAGTTCTCTTTACCTCTTTAACTTCTTTCTTATTTATTTTGTTGTTTGATTTATCTAGTTCTGAGAATGCAAGATTGTGATCACCCACCATTATAGTTTTGATATCCATTTCTTCTTCATCTCTCTTAATTTCTTCTTGAGGAATTTAGATGCTATACCACTTGGTACATTTTTGTTTAGTATTGATATTGCTTCATTATCCATGTTACCCTTTAGCAAGATATAGTGCTCTTTCTTATCTCTTTTAATTAGATCAATTTTTGCTTTTGCTTGATCTGTGATCAGGTTGGCTACCCCTGCCTTTTTAACTTCATCTGAAGCATAGTAGATTATTCTCCAGCCTTTTACCTTTACTCTGTATGTATCTCCCTTCTTGAAGTGTGTTTTCTGTAAAGAACATATTGTAGAATTCTGGCTTTTAATCCAGTCTGCTAACCACTTCCTCTTTATGGGAGAGTTTACCCCATTGACATTTCTGGTTAAAATTAATAATTCTGTATTTCCTGCCATATTATTAACCCCAGATTATGTTTTTCTCTTTCCTTTTCCTCTTCTCCCCCTTCCCAGTATTAAACTTATGAGCACCACTTGCCTCATGCAGCCTTCCCTCTTTTGGCTCCCTCCCTCCCCATTAGATTCCCTCTCCTTTTCTTAAGCCTTTCGCTTACAATTTCTGTATTCCCTTCTATTTATCCTACCTCTTCCCTTTTCACTTTTCCCCTCCCACTTTTCAATGAGGTGGAAGAAGTTTCTCTGTAATCCAAATATGTCTAATATTTTCTCTTTGAGCCAATTCTGATAAGAGTAAGATTCACACTATGTTCATCCCCCTCCCTTCTTTCCTCAGATATAATAGGTTTTCTTTGACTCTTTGAGAGATGTAGTACCTCCACTTTTCCCTTTTTCTAGTACATTTTCCTTTCCACCTCTGGATCCATTTTTATGTTATAACAGTAAAACCAAATTATACATGTAATCTTTATATAAGCCCATAACAGAAATATAGTTCTCAAGAGTTCTTTTTATGTTTTTATGCTTCTCTTGAGTCCTATATTTGGAGGTCAAACTTTTTGTTTAGCTATGGTTTTTTGTCAGAAATAAATGGAATTCACCTATTTCATTAAATGTCCATCTTCTTCCCTGGAAGAAAATGCTCAGTTTGGCTGGGTAAGTTATTCTTGGATGCATACCAAGTTGCTTTGCCTTTTGGAATATCAGATTCCAAGCCTTTTGATCCTTTAATGTGGATGGTGCTAGATCCTGAGTAATCCTCATTGTGACTCCTTGGTATTTGAATAGTTTTTTTTCTGGCTGCTTGTGGTACTTTTTCCTTGGTCTGATAGTTCTGGAATTTAGCCACAATATTTCTTGGAGTTCTAATTTTGGGATTTCTTTCAGTAAGCAATTGATGAATTCTTTCAATCTCTATTTGACCTTCTGATTTTATGACATCTGGGCAATTCTCTATGATGATTTCCTGAAAATCAGTGTCTAGGCTTTTTTTTTTTTTCATCATGGTTTTCAGGGAATCCAATTAGCCTTAGGCTATCTCTCCTAGATCTATTTTCCAGGTCTGTTGTTTTTCCCAAGTAAGTATTTAATATTTTTTTTTTTTTGGTTTTGCTTGACTGATTCTCGGTGTCTCTTTGAGTCCTTCATTTCCATTTGTTCAATTCTTATTTTTAATTTTCTTCATTTACTTTTTTATTTCTTTTTGTATTTGTCCACTTGAGTTTTAAATAAGTTGTTTTGTTCTATGGAATTTTTTTCATTTTGCCAATTTTATTTTTTAAGGAGTTGTTTTCTGTTTCCAGTTCACAAATTCTGTTTTTCAGAGAGTTTTTTTCTTTTTCCACTCTATCTTGTAATGTGTTACCTGCCTATGACAGCACTCTTGAAAAGCTTCCCTTTCCTTTCCTCATTTTTCTTCTACCTCTCTTTTAATAACCTTTTAAATTTCTTCTTTGAGAGCCTGATGTGGTGGGGACCAGATCATATCCACCTTTGGATCCAGAGACAAACTGTTTTTAGTCTCCTCAGGGTTTGAAATCTGCTTTCTTTCAGTATAGAAGCTATCTATATTTAGAGCCCATTTTGCCTTTTTATTTATTTTAACAACAACAACAAAAAAGCTGTAGTCTGTTTGTGGGGCAATGAGGGGTTATTGAGCTTCCTCAACAGACAACAGGAAGTGGCAGCAAAGTAGCAGCAGAAAGCAGCTGGTGGGCTGGGATCAGTGGCTCCCCTGGGATTCGCAGTTGCATGCTGAGATTGTGCTGAGTTCCTCCTGGTCCTGGGTGGATGTAGCCTGGTCCTGAGAGACTTTAGCATTTTGGGGTTATAGTCATTGCTCTCTGAGTTTTTAGATTTTCTGCTGATCTACTGACTTGCTGCCAGGGCAAAATTGCCAACACTGTGGTGGAGTTCTCCTTGCAGATTTTCATCTGGTGAAGACCACACCAGGCCCCATTCTGGTCTTCTCAGCATGAGCTGTTTTCTGTGCTCTCACTGCTTATCTACCTCAGTGTGTGTCTAACCTAGCCCCATTCCATCTCTGCTCACAAGCAAAAATAGAACTTTTCTAGCAAATTTCAAGATTATCTTCTTTTGGTAATGTGTTGTACTTCCAACAATCATGGGTTCTGAGAGCCAAGCACTAATTCAGAGGCTGAGTTTTGTAAAAATAATGTGTGTCCTCTTTACCATCTTGGCTCTGCTCCCAACAGTTATTTTAAATGGAATTTCTCTTTGTATCTCTTGATGTTGGAGTTTGTTAGTGATGTATAAAAATGCTGATGATTTATGTGGATTTATTTTGTATCCTACAACTTTGCTAAAGTTGTGGATTACTTCTAATAGTTTTTTAGCTGATTCTCTAGGGTTCTCTAAGTATACCATCATATCATCTGCAAAGAATGATCATTTGGTTTCCTCATTACCTACTCTAATTCCTTTAATCTCTTTTTTTCTTCTCTTATTGCTAAAGCTAGCATTTGTAATACAATATCGAATAGTAATGGTGCTAGTGGGCAACTTTGTTTCACCCCTGATCTTTGAACAGAGTTTTGATACAGATTTTCTCAGCTTTTGCTAATCTTTTTTTTAAATTATTTTCCACTTGTAAGTAAAAAATAAACATTTACTTTTTAAATTTTGAGTTCCATATTTTCTCTCCTGACCTCTCCCTGAAGAGGCAGTAAATTGTACATGTGCAGTGATGCAAAACATATTTCCATTCTCAGTCATGCTGTGAAACAAACCCATAGATAATCACCCCCCAGTCAAAGTTAAAAAAAAAAAAAAGAAAGAAACTGCAAAGCTAATATTCTACTTGGGAAAGGATGGTAGGAGATTAGGGAGGCAATAAAAGTTTAGAATAGGAAATGGGAGAATGAACTGGACTGCTTTCAGGAAATTGCAAAGCTCCTTAGTGAACCAAAACTTCTCTCAGAAAAGACTCATTTTTCAATTAACAATATTGTTAAATGACATGAAACATTAAAGATAATATCCAAAGAACCAAATTTTTTCACAAAAAAATACTAGAAAAGCAAAAGGTGAGTGTGAGGAGAATACAGCATAAGACAAAGAAGAAACTTTAACTGAAGTAAAAAGTGTCAACAAGGAAGCATATGATTGACTCGTCATGTGGGGAGAATAGAAGCATCCATCACTAATGTCCCCTTCCAATTATCAAACAAGACCTCCCCTTTTCATTTCCTTTTTTTAATTTCCCCACTTCTTCACCTACTACCTTGCAAACTGTTCTCTTTATGGAAGACCATAGAAGTCATCTCTCACCTACTCACCACCCCACTTCATTCCCATACATACTCATTCTGTGCCCTTGACTTGATCAGGACACGTCATGGATGTTCCCCTGTGCCCTTTACCTTCCCTTTCAATGCACCTTCTGAGTTTTGTAATTTAGTTTCTCAGAAAACATTTATTGATCTATAGGAGAAGTATTGTTTCTAACTCCTCTTTATTGTTGACCTTTTTATTTGTGTTTTTTCATTCCTATTTGATTTCAGATTTGCAAGGTAGGTTACTCTGGGCTGCAACTTGAGCTCCACTGTTCTTTGGAATACATTATACCATTTACTTTTGAATTTCCTGGTGGTTTCAGAATAGTCTTGTGTTACTTGGATTTCTTTGTTTGGCATTTACATCTCCTCGATGCTTGTCAAAATTGTTGTTTCTGAAATTAATTGTTAAATTTAACCATTACATAGTTTAGAGTTTGCAATATTTTTCCCCTGTAGATTTATAGTTTCTTTGCATTTATGTTTCCTTTTCTGTGTTCAGAAGGTCTGGACAAGTTTCATGCATTATTTCTTTCATTATGGCATTCAGGTTTTTCAACTCTTTCTGTTCTAGGATATGTATAAGTATTAGATTGTCTCTATGAAATCTGTCTTTGAGATCAATATGTTTTGAGCAGAATTTAATTTTTTCCCAATTACATATTTGCCCAATTACATTGGCATTCAATTTTATAAGATTTTGACTCCCAATTTTTTTTCCCTTCCTCTTCTTTCCCTTCCCTCTGCAAAAAATGGGAGGCAATTTTATATATAGGTTATTCATGTGTTAACAAATAAACATATTTCCATATTAGTCACAATTGTGAAAGAAGAAACAAATCAAAAGAAAAAAGAAGAAAGTAAGTGAAAAAAGTATACTCTCAATTTTCTTGTTGTTGTTGTTGATTGTTTTGTTTTGTTTTTAATATGAATGGAGGAAGCATCTTCCTTTGTGAGTCCTTTATATTTCAATCATTATGTTACTGGGAAGAGCTGAATATCAATTATCCTCACACAATGCTGTTGACTTTGTGTACAATGTTTTTCTGGTTCTTCTCATTTCACTTTGCCTCAGTTTGTATATCTTTCTAAGTTTTTCTGAAATCTGCCTATTCATAATTTCTTATTATACAATAGTATTCCATTACATTCATACACCACAGTTTCTCAATCATTCCTTGATAAATGGGCATCCCTTCAATTTCCAATATTTTGCTACCACAAAATTTATTAATTAAAGAATGGCTTATATTCTTAAAAATTTGACTCAGTTCTCTATATATTTGAGAAATGAGACCTTTGCATTAATTTTGTTTACACAAAAGCTTTTTTAATTTAATATAATCAAAATTATCTTTTCTTCCATTTTTTAACTTATTCTATTTCTTGTTTGGGAATGAATTCTTCCTTTCCCTATAGATCTGAAAAAAATGACTATTCCTTGCTCTTACACTTTGTATTTTCACAGTCATTATAATTAACTGCATTTCCTATCATCTTATTTTTCCTCCTGTTTTTCTTCTCCCTTCTTTCACCCTTTCCCTCCTTACCAGTGTTTTGTTTCCCCTGATTTTCCTTCCCTTCTATAAGTCTCCCTTGATTTAATCTCCATCTCTCCTGCTTCCTGGTCAGATAAGATAGATTACTATATCCAATCAATTGTATATATTAGTTTAAGTCAATAATGATAAAAACTTTTTTCAGTGACACAATGATTCAAAACATATAAAAAAGACTCAAGAAGGAAAATGCTATCCACATTCAAATAAAGAACCAATGGACTCTGAATGGAGAAAAATATGAGATTCAAAATCTTGTAAAAATTTTATTGATATGCAACTGGGGAGAAATAAAATTAAAACAATTCATCAGCAGCCACAATAGAGGGGAACAGACATGTCTTTATCTGAGCTCTTCTTAGTATCTCTCAGATCAATGATAGATCAAGATTATGAACTGATTTTGGAGTGACAGAACTCACAAATATTTGGAGGGTAACAAATTTCCAGGAGAAGATATTTTAGAAGAACTTCAGAAAAGATGTGGGTGGCTAAGTGCAGATATAGGGCAAGGACCTAGGGTGGTGTGGCATCCACACATCAATTTACTGGGAGGCTCTTAGCCAAAATACAGAAGTGTTGGCTGCTCTGTCCTGGCTGTAAGCTATTGGATCAGCAGATTAGCTATGAGACATCCAACACAAATATGAAAGGCAAATAGTGAGCCTTTGAAACCTAGAATAATATAGAACTTGGCCACACTAACCTAGCAGCAAAAGAAAATCAGCAGCCTTGACTGCTGCTCAGGGCAGCATAAAGCCATTGTCACCTGCAGAGGAAGGATGGGACAATCTCCCCTTTACCCTAAGAGCAGACCTAAAAATTAAAAAAAAATCTTTTTAAAAAATGAGCAAAAAAAGTAAAAAAGAACTCCAACAATAGATAGCTTTTATGAAGAAAGAGAGCAGACCTCAAACCCTGAGGATCCTAAAAAGAAATTGTCTCCAAATGAAGCCCCAATGGGTGATATGAATTGGTCTTCATTTCATAAGGCTCTTTTGGAAGAATTCATACAGGATCTTAAAAGAAAGTTAGAAGAAAAATGGGGAAAGGAAATCTTTGCAGGAGAGTTTGGGAAAAGATACAGAAATTATCTGAAGAAAACTCCTCTAAAATTAATTTAGTGATATGAAAAAAGATCATATAACTCCTTATAGTAAAGATTTGAGGACATGGTAAAAGCATATAACTCCTGGCAAGGCTTTCATTTACTTTCCCCATTTTTCTTCTAGCTCTCTTTTAAGATCCTTTCAAAAATTTTTTTTCTAGGAGAGCCTTGTGTGATGGGGACCAAGTTATTTCACCTTTTGGAGCTTCATCTGGAGACAATCTGCCTTTAGTCTCCTCAGGGTTTGAAAGCTGTTCTTCTCTTTCACCATAAAAGCTGTCAATTGTTAAGAGTCCTCTTTACTTTTTTATTCATTTTTTTTTTAAGTTAAGGTCTGCCTTTAGGGTGGGAGAGGTTTTCCAAGCTATCACAGCTGCACTAAATCAGTGCTGATTCAATTCTGGTGCTGGGTCTGCCACATGAAGTTGTCAGCAATGTTCTGGGACTCTATGCTGTCTGCCCTGGTGTTTGTGGTTAGTTGCCTGGGCCTTGCTGTCTCTCTTCCGCTTCTCATTGAAATAGACTTTCTCTGGTCTCTGGTCTTTCTCTGGTCTTTCTTGAAATTGAAAATCAATTTTTTGTTCAGCTCTGGTCTTTTCTTCAGAAAATTTTGAAAACCTTATATTTCATTGAGTAACCATTTTTTGATTTGAAGAATTACGCTTAGTGATACCAGGCAGGTGATTCTTGATTGTAGTCTTAATTCCTTTGCCTACCAAAATGTCATGTTCCATGCCCTTCAGTCCTTTAATGCTAGAGATGCTAAATCAGATGAAATCCTTTCTAAGACTCCTTGATATTTGAATTGTTTCTTTTTTGCTTCTAAGATATTTTCTCCTTAACTTGAGAGTTCTGAAATTTGGCTATAATGTTCCTGGGAGTTTTCCTTTTTTTGAGCTCTTTCCAGAGGTGATCAATGTGTTCTTTCAGTACCTATCATACCCTCTACTTCTAGGATGTCAAGGAAGTTTTCTTTGATAATTTATTGGAGCATGATATCCAGGTCTTTCTTTTGATCATGACTTTCACATAGTGCAATAATTCTTAAATTATCTCTCTCAGATCTATTTTCTATGTCAGTTGTTTTTCCAATGAGGTGTTTTACATATTATTTTATTTTTCATTCTTTTGATTTTTTTTATTTGATTCTAGATGTTTCATGGAGTCATTAGCTTCCATTTCTCCAATTCTAATTTTTATTTAGTCATTTTCTTCAGTTAACTATTTTATCTTCTCCATTTGGCAAATTCTAGGATTTTTAGGAAGTTCTTTTCAGGTAACTTTTATACACCCTTTTCCATTTTTGTGCTTCGTTTATCAAAATATTGCCTTTTTCATGATTTTCCTACATAATTCTCATTTTTCTTCCCAATTTTTATTGTATTTTTCTTATTTGAACATTAAATTCCTTTTTGATCACTTCCAGGACTTCTTTTTTGATGAGAACAATTCATAATTTTCTTTGAGGCTTTGCATGTAGTTGTTTTAACATTGTTGTCTTCTTCTGAGTTTGTGTCTTGATCTTTCCTGTTACTATAGTAACTTTCTATGATCAGGTTCTTTAAAAAAAATTTTTTCTTCATCTTTTCCAGTCTATTTCATTATTTTTAAAGTTGACCTCTGTTCTTGTGATGGGAAGAGAATTGTTTCAAGTTTTTTTTATGCTGGGAACTGCCAGTCATGGCTGCACTTGTGCTCTTCAGAGATCCATGGGGAATTTTTGTGCTGTGCCAGGGATGCAAGGGTCTGGTGCCTCGCCTGGCATTATGCTGAGATGGAGGTGGAGGTAGACGGAAACTCACTTTGTCTTGTAGGTAGCAACATGTTGAGGTCTAGTGCTGATATCTACATTTTTTCCTAGTGTTGAGCTAGGTTTCAGGGCCTCCCATTGTCTTGTTGAGGTGGGACCTATTACTGGTTTGCTGGGATACTATCTGCCCTATACTGGATTCCCCCTTTACTGAGAATGAAACATACCTTTTCTGCTAACCTTCCAACTTCCCTTGGTCTAGAAAATTGTTTTGGCCTTTTTGTTGGTTCTGCTCTTCCAGAATTCATGTTGTGAAACTATTCTATATTGGAGGTGAATATGAGAGAGTTAAGATGATTTCTTGCTTACTCCACAATATTGATTTCAAGAAGTCTTGAAGCTGAATTTTAACTCATGTCTTCTTGATTCTAGGCCAGGGTCCTACCCAGTGTGCCATCTCTCTGCCCCACAATAGCCTTCTACTGAGTGTATCTGTATCAGTTTCTCCCCACTCCAATGATCCTCAACTCAACTATCAAACTGATCTTCCTAAAGACAATAAACGCCAGGAGCTCCCTATTACCTCCAGAAATTAACATAGAATCCTCTCTTTGTTTTTTTAAATCATTTATATCCTAGTCTCTTCCTATCTTTTCAAAATTTTCTTATGCCTTAGTGCTCTCCATGATCAAGTGACACTTCTCTCCTGGATATTCCTCAAACATAATATTCCCCCTCTATATAATGAGTGTCCCCATGTTTAAAGCTCTCTCCTTCATCAGCTCTGCTTCCTGACTTCCCTAAAGTCTCTTCTAAAGACCTTTTTTTTTTAAATAGGAAAACTTCCTTATCATCTTTAAACTTAATGCCTTCCCTATCTCCAATTTATCCTGTACATATCTTATTTACACATAATTATTTGTATGTGGTCTCCCCATTAGGTCATGAGCTTTTTGGCAATAGGGACATTTCTTCCACTCTCTGGAAATTTAGAGGTCTTTAATGAATGCTTATTAACTTGACTTCGCTCATCTCCTATTCATGAAAGTGATCAAAGGCTCCCTTCTAGCAATATCACATTAACCCACGCTTTCAACCTATTGTTTTTTAAACTTCAAGCAAATGATATTCCATGATTTTTCATACTTGTTCATCTTGATGATGATGGGGTTAGGTTGGAAAATAAGTTGATGCTAGATAAGACAGGTCAGCCAAAAAATATAGAAATATTGGTTTGAAAGAGATCTTCAGAATTGTCATAATTCACCACATTTCATCATTGATGTAACTGTATTCCCATAGCTCTTCCAACAATTACCATTTTCTTCTTGTGTCATATTTTCCAATTTGATACATGCTGGGTGTAAGCTTACAGTTACAGTTGTTAATTTGTATTTCTCTTTCTATTAATGTTTTGATGTCTTTCTCACATTATGGTGAGCCAATATTTCTTCTTTTGAAAATTGCTTGTTTATATCTTTGGATCATTTGTCTATTGAGGAATTGTCCATGTTCTTATATATTTGTATGAGTTCCCTATATATTTTGGTTATCATACCCTTATCACAGAGGAAAGAGAAATAAAAGAAAATATCCCCCCCAATTTACTATTCACTTCCCTTGATTTAGCTTATGCTAAAGCTTTTCCAATTTGTGTAATCAAAAATTGCCATTTCTCTTTCAGCCATTCTCTCAATTAGTATGATGTTATTATTCCCTTCTTTGCGGGGCTCTCTAAATCAAGAATACAAAAAAATCAGTCTGATATCTTCCCTGGTTTACTCATCTTTCCAGTTTTAATTTCTGAAGCTCTTCTTGTGGAAGAGCAAAATTCTGTTTCACAGTTTTTGTTGTTGGTTTTTTAATTTTGTTTTTGCTTTGTTTTACTGTTTCTTACTTCGTTCTTTTGATTTTATTTATCAATTGAAATTAATAATTAGAGAATCATCAAATAAAATTAGGTCTGTTATTGAATTTATCAAGGAATCTTTTGTGACACTGACATTTGTTAGTGAGACTCTCTGGACATCTGCTTCTTTTACACACATTTCCTGAGTTTAATGACTTGGGCTCTTTTAGTTTTGTCAATGGTGTGTGTTGCCACATTTCAATACTGAGACAATTTATTTTCCCTTGGAAAAAAAAGTAGGGCAAATTTATTAAGCTTGAAGAATTAAGATATACATGGATAATATTGATGCAGTTTTAGCTCACAAATATTTAGATCATTTATCAAAAAGAATTAGTTCAATCAAGTAACTATTTTGCACAAAGAACATTGCTTTAATGACTTTTACTAATAAATCACACATACACACACACACACACACATACACACCCTACTCATGAAGAAAAGATATATGCAGAAAAGGAAGATAAACAGGCCTAAGGATAAAGAGAAAGAAAACTCATAGATAGAGCAATAGAATATTATAATATTATAGTCTAATGTGGAGGTTCCTACTTTCAAGAAATTTTTCAAGTACAATAAAAGTTCCTTTCTCAAGATGACTCTTGCTAGTTCACATAAAGTATTTGATTAAAGTAGAAAAAGCTAGATCATTTTTGAGCTCCCTAAAGCCTCAAAAAATGACACCCCAAAGAATGAAAAATGGAGTAAAAGGCAAGGGCTCACTGAATTCTTATTCATGCAAGAGTAGAGAAAAAAGACAAAAAAGATCTAGAAAACCTTATAAAAATAAGAAAGAATGTCAATATGGAAATCATAAGAGTTGAAGAGAAAACTGCTTATACTTTCCATTTTTATAGCTTTAGTGCATTTTTATCAATATGCCAATTAATAGCCTAACATATACATGGAAGGATTTTTAAGGTAATATTTTGCTTAATCAATGTTGTTTTTTTTGGTAAATAATAAATAATAAGTACAGTTGGATACTGTATTTTCTATATCTTTCAATCAACATATAACTATAAAGAAATGAATATGTAAATTATTATAGTAACCATGTATTTGACAAAACTGAATGATTGAGATGATATAGCCAAATGGGTTTGTTTCCCTGTCACTAATGAAAAAAAAACAGTTTGTTATAATATTTTGGATGCCTGCTCCAAAAAAGTGATATGATACCTGTCAGACACTTCTACTCCTTTGCAATAATGGAGAGGTCCATAGTGTATAACATTGCATGTAATGTAAGATTTTTAAAAATATATTAATTGACTTAGAAATTCAGTTGAATAGAAAGGATACATAAGGAAATTTAGTTTGTAAAAAACCAAAGGATATCGCTGAAAATATTTTTTATTAATTTTTGTCACAATTTAAGTTCTAACTATCTCTCTTCCCACTCCACACTAGAGAAGGCATCATTCATTTGACACAGACATAGAATATGTAAAAGCATAAAATGCATACTTCTAAATATTATTTCTCTGGAGGTGCATAGTGTCTCCCTTCAAATGGGCTTTGTAATTGATTAGAATATTTATACAACTCAGAATATTGTAGTCACTCAATTAATTCTTCAAAGTATTGCTGTTACTGTTATACAATGTTCTCTTGGTTCTGCTCATTTCACTCTTCATTATTTCATTCAAGTCTTTACATGTTTTTTAGTTTTCTTAACAATTTATTTTTACCAAATAGGAATTCTTATCCTCAAAGCTCAAATCTTCAGTTTTGTCAAATACATGGTTACTATAATCATTTACTATCACACACTGTACATCTTTTCTATTCCACTGACCCACTTTTCTATTTCTTAGCCAGCACCCAATAATTTTGATAATTATAACTTCTTAATAGAGTTGAGACCTGGTACTGCTAGATCTTATTCTTTTATTTAAAAAAATTCCTTTAATATACTTGATATTTTGTTCTTCTAAATAAATTTTGTTTTTTTCTAGCTCAATAAAATACTTTTTGATAATTTAATTGGGATGGTATTGAAAGAGTAGATTAGTTTAAGAATTGTCATTTTTATTACATTGGTTCTGCCCACCCATGAACAATTACTACTTCTCCAATTACTTAAATCTGACTTTATTTCTGTAAAAGATGTCTTATAATTACATTTAATTAATTCCTGGATATATTTTGGCAGATAGATTTTCCAGCAATGTATATTGATTTACATTCAGATTCCATAGTTCTTTCTCTGGATGTGATAATATTTTCCATCATGGGCCTTTTGGAATTTTCAGAACAGCAAAGTCTATCAGAGGTAATCACCACACAGTATTGCTGTTTCTATGTACAATTATCTCTTGCTTTTAGTCACTTCACTCAGCATCAACTCATGTAAATCCAGTTTTTTCTGAAATCTGTTAAGCA
Source organism: Sarcophilus harrisii (assembly GCF_902635505.1). NCBI lineage: Eukaryota > Metazoa > Chordata > Mammalia > Dasyuromorphia > Dasyuridae > Sarcophilus > Sarcophilus harrisii. The sequence goes on along the minus strand of NC_045428.1, from coordinate 158,564,802 downwards.
GCCTATTTCTTGCTGTTAATTTTATGTTAGAGTCAAAGTTTCATTTTAAGGTGTGGAGAATAATGTCTCGGGCTTCAGGATTTCTGCACTACTGTTGCCTGAGCTCTCTCTGGGGCTCTTTGACTTCTCAGTTCTTCTAATGTCCTATAATTTAAGGCCCAGGTATGGGCACTGCTTCTCAGGCTTAAGCCACTATCATGGTCACCAGCAATGCTGTCAACACAATTTCTTTCACTCCTTGCTGTCCCTCTAGTAGCTATAAGATTTGCCTTACCCTCTGCGCTGGAACTGAAACCAGGGATTGTACTCTTCTGTAAGTAACCCCAACCAGCAAGGACCCTGCCTCTCTCTCACTGAACTCAACAATGTGTACTCACTTTTCCTTACCTATATCTACAGCCTGGGACTATATCTAGTCAGTCCACCTGGGTCTTTATTCAGCATCATCAGAGAGCCCTGAGATCTTTCCCTGATGAGTTGCCTGACCCCTACACTATCTATGAGGTAAAAGTTTCTGAAGTTAAGGCTGTCCCAACCCAGCTCCTCCTAGGACTTGTGGTATCTGCCAGAAGGTATTTGTACTTCAATTGGATCAGCCTAGCTTGGAGATCACTTCTGACCTAACATCCTCCCAAGTTGTCTTAGGCTAAACAACTGCTTTATTCCAACTTTTAATTATTCCTGTCATCCAAAAGCTCACTTTGAAGCATTGTTTTAAATTATTTTGGGGGGAATTAGAGAAATCTAGGTAATTTCCTGTCTCATTCCATCATCTTCCGAAAGTACGTTCAAAGGAAAACATTTTTAAAAATTAAAGATATAGTTAATAATTTTTATTTCTCTACTGGATTTCATGTCAAGCTTTTTACAATCTCATATCGCCACATTAATTTTCACTGTTTTATGTGATTATATACTGCTCACTTCCATCATTCTCTTTCATAAAGTTTTGCAAATAAGAAAATAAATGTCCTTTGCCCTTGGATGCTGTATTACTATTCTTAACAAGGACATGAAATATTTTCTGCCTGAAATGATTTCAAGACTGTTTTAGCCTTTCATAGAAAATATTAATATTTTCTGGTATCATATTTTCTTTTATCATTTATATTTTTTATTATAAATAGCTAACATAAATAAGTAAAGTGGGCTAGTTTTCATTGCTTGCCATATCTTTATCTATTTCTTTTTTTTTCTAATTTTGTGTTAACTTTGAGCCTTCTTCTCATGTTGATCTTATTTCATAAAGCATATAGATGTGCATAGAGCATAGGTCAAGTATGACAGCCCACATTTTTGGAGTCCTATTCCTTGGACTCTTTTTTTTCCCTCTAGATACTGAGGTATATATTCCAATATTTTCACCATCTTTCCCTTTGCCTATATAAATAGTAAAGTTATTGATGATTAAAGTATGTTTTGATTTAATATATTTTCTTATGATCTTAAACAGATGCTAGCACATAGGTTCTATTTATCTTTATGGTGTTCTGTTTCTGTTTATTATGATTACTTCAAAGAAATTTGAACAATTGCTCAATGAGATGATAATCATATTGGATTTTTTTTTGATTCATGGCAAAACCAATTCTTAAAGTTTCTTTATTTGTCTATCCAAAAAGAAGTATGAACCATCGCTATGATAGCTACCATTTCCTTTTATCTTCTAGAATCATATGTAAAAAGATGTATTAAATCAGTTCTTCTATTAATATGTTTACTCATGAGTCATTGGTCAAGGGTTTTATATTTAGAATATGCAAAGCTAAGTAAATATTATACATACTCTTAAAACTTTTATTCTTAGCATTCTTTTCTCTTACTTCATCTTTATCATTATAGAAATAAAAGAATGATGAATAGGAGTGTCTTTTAAAATTTTTGTTCCATTGATGAATTAATCATCTGGTATAGTAGTACCTAGCAACTTGTCATCACTTGATTGGAAAAGTCACGAGAAGTGGTGAAAATAAGGAATACTAACCAAATTTTTCCAATAAAGAGTACATCTTCAGTCTTCTACCTAACCATCTCTCTCCCACCCTATTCCATAAAGGGCCAAGTAAGACTGAGCTGTGGAGAAACAAGGAAGCCCAACCCAACTGACTCCTCCTTTCTTGAATCAACCCACTTTTTTAAAAAGAAGAATCAAAACCTTTATACTCGCTCCACTCTGAATTGTCCAAACTTCCTTTGGGAGGGTGTCTTGATGTGAAGGCAGAAGGTATAATCCTGAACCCTCTGTTATCAAGGACTCTGGATGCTTCCTCGGTCTTGGGGTTGTTAGAAATCCTGCATCCTCCAATGATGCTGCTGATGGAGCCATTACCATTGCTCCTACTCCTTTTTTTTCCAATAGAGTTTTGTTTTGGTTTTTATTTTTTTTTTAGTTTCTAAGTTTCCACTAGAGCCTAAATAAAGCATTATCTTTTGTCCTTTGTTTCCTTTTCACTTGAAAAAGAAACAAAAAAAGTCTTTTCCCTCTCAAACAGAGCTGATTGATTTTTTTGATTTTTTTTATACATGACCAAACTGTTATTTTGCTGTACAAAAAGAATCAGACTCTGAAATATTGTATAATTAGCTTGTGAAGGAAATAAAAAAAAATGCAGGTGGGCATAAATATAGGGATTGGGAATTCAATGTAATGGTTTTTAGTCCTCTCCCAGAGTTCTTTCTCTGGGTGTAGCTGGTTCAGTTCATTACTGCTCCATTGGAAATGATTTGGTTGATCTCATTGCTGAGGATGGCCAGGTCCATCAGAACTGGTCATCATATAGTATTGTTGTTGAAGTATATAATGATCTCCTGGTCCTGCTCATTTCACTCAGCATCAGTTCGTGCAAGTCTCTCCAGGCCTTTCTGAAATTATCCTGTTGGTCATTTCTTACAGAACAATAATATTCTATAATATTAATATACCACAATTATTCAGCCATTCTCCAACTGATGGGCATCCACTCAGTTTCCAGTTTCTAGCCACTACAAAGAGGGCTGCCACAAACATTCGTGCATATACAGGTCCCTTTCCCTTCTTTATGATCTCTTTGGGATATAAGCCCAGTAGTAACACTGCTACATCAAAGGGTATGCACAGTTTGATAACTTTTTGCATTGCTCCTACTCCTATTGAGCATGCTGGTTGTTCTATGCCCCTTTTAGTACTGCCAACTGATGAAGCATACAGCCTCATCATTTCTGGCTCCAACCTGACAGTCTTGCACACAATTGCCTTTGCTGGGGAGAAGATGCCCATGAAAGCAATAGCAGCAAGGGTGGGACCTGGGCAGTAAGCCTAGCCAACTTCATATCCCTGCTGCTCAACCAATACAACACCTATGTGCTCTGAGTGCCAAGCAAGCGTCAAGCAATGAAACATTTTTTTTTTCTCATCACAATAGGTCAAATACTGCATTCTATCAGCTTCAAAACAGAAAAGTTCTGAGGTATCACTTTATCATGTTGAAAATGGCTTTGATTATGGGTTCAATTGACTATGTTTCTTTGTATCCCTCCCCAGCTTCCACAGAAGACCAAACTAACTTGACAGAGATTTTGCATAGTACTTTGCAGATAATACTGTAAGTGATTTTAAAATACTTTTTTGTTCATTAGAATTAGCAAGAATTTGGTCATCAGTTCATGTAACATTTGAATTTGTCATTTTATCTCTATTGCCTAATAAGGAATCTGAGGGGTTGAAATCTGAATAATTAAAGGAAGTATACATACAGGTGAAATCACAGATCTTTTGAAACACAGAAGTATGAAGTGAGAATAGTCAGGCTTTGGCAGTATGTACAGATGTGAAACAGAGGACAAAAATTTTAAAACTGTGTGACAGGGGAAATGTGAATGCCAATCATAAAAAAAAATGTTCTCATTAAAGATTTGAGAGATGAGTAAATGATGAGCCTCAACAGCATAATTATTAAGTATTAGCTAACCAAGAACACACAAAGGACAACCTAACCTTGAGCAATCAGATTTGAGTAGTACATTTTGATCTTTGAGATATTGTCAATCTTATGAGGGAACAAAGCTGCAAAAAAGTAATTGTGTAAAGCTTACAAATATAACTTTTCTTTCTATATAAAGTTATTTTATTCTAATTACATGCAAAAACAATTTTTAACATTCATTTTAAAAAATTTGAGTTCTTCACCCTTCATTGAGAAAGCAAATAATTTGATACAAGGTATACAGGTGCAACTATGAAAAAGCATATTCCATATTAGTCTTATTATTAAAGAAAATAAAAAGCAAAAGGAAAAAAGAAAATTGAGGAAAGCTTGAAAAATATGCTTTGATTTGCATTCAGTCTTCATTAGTTCTTTCTCTGGATGTAAATAGCTTTTTTTTTTTTTCATCATGGGTCTTTTAGAATTGTCTTGGATCATTGAATTGGTGAAAATAGCTAAGTCATTTTACAATGGTATTAGTACTGTGCACAGAGTTCTGGTTATGCTCATTTTAATTTTACACAAATTCAGATAAGTCTTTACAGGCTTTTCTGTAAAAAAACTTTTCCCCATTTATCGTTTCTTACAGAACAATAGTATTTCATAACAATCATGTACCATAACTTATTCAACCATTACCCAATTCATGGGCATTCTGTTGATTTCCAATTCTTTGCTACAATAAAAACAGCTGATCTATCTCATCTGTCTGTCTGTCTGTCTCTACCTATCTACCTCTATCTAGCTATCTCGCTTTCTATCATATAGCCCCTTTTCCTTTTTTAAAAAATCTCTGCAGGATAAAGACCTAGAAGATTTCATTGCTTGGTCAAATAATATGTATGGTTTTATAGCTCTTTGGGTATAATCCCAAATTACTCTCCAGAATGATTAAATCAATTCACAACTCCACTTACTGTATTAGTTTCTCAATTTTCCCACATTTGTCATTTCCCCTTTCTATCATATTAGACAATCTTCTAGATATGGGATGGTACCTCAGAGTTGTTTTGATTTGCATTTCTCTAATCTATATTAATTTAGAATACTTTTTTTCATATGATTATAGGTAGCTTTGATTACTTCAACTGAAAATTCCCTGCCTAAAATCTTTTAATCATTTAGCAATTAGGAAATGACTTTTATTCTTAAAAATTTGACTCATCTTTATATATTTGAAAACTGAGGCCTTTATCAGAGAAACAGTGTGATCATTCTTATAGTTATGATTACTTTATATTTCTCCCCATATTTCTCCCTCCTATCCTTTCATCCTGTCTATCCTTAACAGTGTTTTGCTTCTGACTACCATTTCCTTGCAATTGATTTTTCATTATATCAGTTTTCTCATTCTCTTTTTTCACTCCTACTTTCCTGTAGGATGACAAATTTCTATGCATGTTATTCCTGCTAAGCAAATTCTGATGAGAGTAAGGTTCAAACATTTCTCTACAGTTTTCTGCTTTCTTCCCTTCCAATGTAAAAATTCTTTTAGGCTTCCTTTATATGGGAAAATTTACCCCATTCTCCTCTCCCTTTCTCTTTCTTCCAATGCATTATTCTTTCTCAGCCCCTTATTTTTAGATATCTGGATTCAGATACTTACCAGCTGTGTGATCCTGGCCAAGTAGGTTAACTCTTTTTGCTTCAGTTTCTTCATCTATAAAATGAGCTGGAAAAGGAAATAGGCAAACCATTTTAGTATCTTTACCAAGAAAACCTCAAATGGAGTCCCAAAAGTCACTGAAAATGACTAAATGACATTTTTATAAAGATATCATTCCATTATATTCAAGTTAAACTTCTTCCCTCTATGTATCCTCATTCTAACTGCCCTAAGTTATTTTCAGTAATTTTTTATATAGCTTTTCCATTTGGCCAATTCAGGTTTTCAAGGCATTCTTTTCTTTATGGGACTTTTGTGCCTCTTTTGTATTTGGCCTATTCTATTTTAAAAGGTTATTTTTGGGGGATGGTTTTCTTTTGCACCTCTTTCACCAAACTGTTGACTCCTTTTTCACTATTTTCTTCCATCACTCTCATTCTTTTTCAATTTCTCCCCTATCTCTCTTATTTGGTTTTTAAAAATCTTTTTTGAGCAGTTACAGATGTTTTTTTCTGGGAGGCTGAGATTAACTCACATTTTTCTTTGAGGCTTTGGATGTCTTTGTTTTCTTCTCTGGAATTTGTATCTGATCTTTTTTTTTGTCATAATGTTAACTTTTCATGGTCATGTCCTTTTTGTTGATGTTTTTGTTTACTCATCTTTCCATACTATTTTTGCCTTTTACCTTGATATTGAAGTTGATATTGCTCTAGGGAGGAGGGGGCACTGTTCCAAGCTTCAGGTTTTTTTTTATTCAGATTTATTCAGAGCTAATTCTGGAGTCTGTGAGTTTTCAGTTCCCCCAAGATGGTATGATCTAAGGAATGGTATGTTTACTGATCTCCTGGCATATGCTCCTATATATGAGCAACCACATGTATTTTTCCATGCCCTGTTACAAGTTCAGGTATCCTAATGCTTCTCAGCAAAGAAGTGGGCTTTTTATCCAACTCTCAAATATCCAGGATATTGGTGGGAAGGGCTTTGTAGAAGGGATAAAGTTGTTAGAGATCATACATAGATTACTAAAATTGAAAGAATTATAATACAATTAAATTCACCTAGATTCGAGATATGGCTGAAACATTAGCATCCTTTTAGTTCAAGTTCAATATAGAAATGACATAAGGTACTCATAAGTTACTAAGCCTTTAACAAAGATTTACTATCCCTTAATTCTGTAAAAATATGCACCTTGGACATAAAACAATTTCTCTGGGCCACCCTTCTCCCCATCTCAATCTGAAAATGCATCTAGTCAGTATGTCATCAAGTTGTGTTGTTCAGTACAATCTCAGGCACCTCCATGTCTAAAAGACCATTACTATAGGCACTAAAACCTTTTAGAAACCTAGACTAAGAAGCTGCATCCAGAAAGCTGAAGCCATCAAGTTGTATGGGGTGGGGAAAGAAAGTTGCATCCTTAAAGCCAGAACTATCAAAAAAAAAAAGCTGGGACCAGTGGGGTTGCATTAGGAAAACAGTGATCCTAACATAACTTAGGATTGCATCTTTGCCTTCCATCTTTTTCTGTGATATCTCTTTTCTGATATTTTTATCTTTTTCAGCTTTTCCTTGGAAAATTTTCCTATTTCAGTAGTGAGATTTAATATTTTGAAAGAACCTTTGGCTTTTCTTATTGCTTTTCATTCCTTTCTGCTTTCACTTAGCTTGGCTGCTGCTTTTCATTAATGACTATAACAGTGTTGATGCTTGGTTGTGCTGATTAGCAGAGGGCTCTGGTTATATAAACTCCAGACAGAGGAGAGTTTGCTATAAATTGACTCACTGTTCTGTACTTTGCTCTTTCATCTAATTTCTAATCAGATGGAGGTAGGAAAGTTGGAGGCTCCATTTTAGCTTGTTATATTTGCTAATTGTAGACTGAATTTAAATATTTTTTATATTCCTTCAGTGTTTCCTCATTTATCTCCCATTCTGACAATGCTCCCAATTTCTTTTCTTCCTCTTTATTTTTCAGCAGGTTGTTTTATACTGAATAAATTAATGAATGGGAAAAACATTTATTAGACATTAGACAATATATATATTGTGTATATGCAAAACATTGTGCTAAGACCTGAGTATGCAAATAGAAAAGGCAATCCTTGCTCTCAAAGAAATCTAATGAGGAAGGCATTCTAGTAGGGGTAATAACATTCACAGAAAGGTTTAGCTGCAAATGTGAATGATGAAGTTCGGTGGTCCTTAAGGTGAAACATCAAGGATTTTATGACTAGTATCATTTCCAATTATAAAATTATATGCTTTTTTGAGTTAAGTTGGAAGATGAACTGGTGGCCTTCTGGAGGAGGCATGCTATTTTAATACTTTGCTAATTATTTAATATATTAAGTTAATTATATAAAATAGTAACCATGATTTCCTCTTTTCTTTCTTATTTTAAATTACATTTTGTTGACATATTTCATATTCAGACATAACCTGGATGTCTCCCTCTTCCATTACATCTGAAGGAGTTTCAAGGCAGCCTTTGCTGACACAGGTGTTATGGACTAGAAATGACATAAATTGGAGACAGAGGGAAGAGAAAAGAGGTCAGACAATGCAATGGCCTCTCAGTCAGAGAGGTCAGAGAACAGCAATTACCTCTCAGTCTCCCAGTATCATCCTCTCACAAGAGGAGATCCATTCTGGGTTGGACCTCTAGCAGCCACTGTTAGGTGTCTCCTGTGTATTCCAATAGCTCTTCCGTGTATTCCAACACACCCTCACTCCAGAAAGACAGACCTGTCAGAGGAAGAAGATGAAGAGGAAAGGATGAAGTACTATTTTTCAGTTGTACATCCCTTAACAGCTTTGGCACATTTAATGGAGGATCATATTTGGACTTCCTAATGAACACTAATTTATTTATTCTTATGAAGAGCTTGCCCAGTGGAGTACTTTAAATCGCAAAGATTATATGGAGGCCCTCCAAACAGAGGGTAGTCCTGAAGAGCCACACAATATCGAAACTTCTTTCTTTTTTAATCTGTCTCTGACGGGCAGCTAGATGACCTAATGGATAGAAGGCTGAGCCTGGAGTAAGAAAGACCTAAATTCTATTTGAAACAGTGAGTAGCTGTATGACCATGGACCAATTATTTATTTTGCTTTAATCTACTGGAGAAGGAAATGACAAACCATTCCAGAATCATTGCCAAGAAAAACCTATGGGTAGTATTGGCATGCTATGGTAATGAAATTATGAAGACTTAGATATGAGTAAATAACATCCCTTACACTCCAATTGATCATTTTTAAGTGAAAAATAGAGACTTCAATACAGAAATGCACGACCTAGCAAAACAAATTCCCACATTGACAATGTCTGAAAATGTGTGCCTCTAATTGCATTTTAAATCCATAACTTCTCTGACAATAGATGAATGTCATATTTTATTCTATTTCTTTGGAATTGTGGATTATCTTTGCACTGTTCTGAAGTCTAAGATTTTTCATAATTGCTTTTTCTCCATTTTGTATTATCATTTTATAATTGTTCCTCTAGTTCTACTCATCTCATTATGTATCAGTTCACAAATCAGTTTGTGATTTGGGGCAATCATGAAAAGTAGTGCCAAAAATATTTTTGAACTTGTCTCTTGGATATGAACTAGGAGTGGTATATTTGGGTCAAAAGCCTATTTAAGAGGCAGTTAGATGACACAGTGGATATAATACCAACCCTGAAATCAGGAGGATCTGAGTTCAAATCTGGTCTCAGACACTTAATACTTCCTAGCTGTGTGAGACTGGACAAGTTACAACCCTAATTGTCTCAGGAAAAAAAAAAAAAAAAAGCTTATTTAAGCATTTTTTAGGGTATAATTCCAAATTGCTTTCCAGAATGATTATTCTACTAAGAATGCCCTAGTACCAGTTTTCCCAAATCCCTTTTAATTTTTTTTTCATTTTTGATGCCTCTTTCAATCTCAGTAATGCTTTAATTTTCATTTCTCTATTAGTGAATTAGAGCATTTTCTTACATAGTTGTCAGTAGCTTGTATTTATTCTTTTGAAAACTTCCTGTTAAAATGCTTTGGACACTTATCTACTGGAGAATAGCCCTTAGGCTTATCCACAGGAGTTATTGGAATTCACAGGAGCCACCTGACAATGGCTGCTGGAGATCCAACCCAGATCTGCAGAATGGATCTCCTCTCGTGAGAGGATGATACAAAGAGACTGAGAGATAGATGCTCATGATCTGAAAAGAATGCATTTACTAATTCTGCCTTTCTGCATTTGATTTTGAGGTCCTTATGTCCTAGTATATGGTCAATTTATGTACAGGTCCATGAACTGCCAAGAATAAAGTATAATCTTTTTGGTCTCCATTCAGTTTTCTCCAAAGATCTATCATACCTAACTTTTCTCATATTCTATTTACCTCTTTAACTTCTTTCTTATTTATGTTGTGGTTTGATTTACCTAATTATATGGTTTGATTACCTAAAATGCACCCCTTGGTACATATATGTTTAGTACTTATATTGCTTCATTATTTATGGTACTCTTTAGCAAGATATAGTTTCCTTCCTTATTTCTTTTACTTAGATCAATTTTTGCTTCTGCTTGATCAGAGATAAGGATGGCTACCTCTGCTTTTTTTACTTCACCTGAAGCATAACAGATTCTGCTCCAGCCTTTTATTTATACTCTGTATGTATCACCCTGCTTTAAATGTGTTTCCAGTAAACAATATATTGTAGGATTCTGGCTTTTAATCTAGTCTGCTTATCCACCTCTGCATTATGGGATAGTTCATCCCAATCACATTTATGGTTAAAACTATTAATTCTGTATTTCCTGTCATCTTATTATCCCCAGATTATACTTTTCTCTTTCCTTTCTCCCTTATTCCCCTCCCCAGTATCTAATTTAGGGGCACCACTTGCCTCAAGCAGTTCTCCCCCTTTGAAATCTCTCCCCCTTAGAGTCCTTCCCCCTTTCTTATACCTTTCCCCTACTATTTCTGTATTCCCTTCTATTTAGCCCATCCCTTCCCTTTTCACTTTTTCTCTCCCACTTTTCAATGAGGTGAGAGAAGTTTCCCTGTAAACAAAATATGTTTAATATTTTCTCTTTGAGCCAAATCTGATGAGAGTAAGATTTACACAATGTCCATCCCCGCTCCCTTCTTTCCCTCAGATACAATAGGTTTCCTTTGCCTCTTTGTGAGATGTAATTTCCCTCTTTTTACCTCCACTTTTCCCTTTTTCTTGTACAATCTCCTTTCCACTTCTAGTTCCTTTTTTATTTTTTAACAGTAAAATCAAAATATACATGCACTCTCTATGTATGCCCATAACAGAAATACAGTTCTCAAGAGTTCTTTTTACCTTTTTATGCTTCTCTTGAGTCTATAGTTGGAGGTCAAATTTTTTGTTTAGCTCTGTTTTTTTTCATCAAAAATTAATGGGATTCACCCATTTCATTGAATGCCCATCTTCTTTCCTGGAAGAAAATGCTCAGTTTAGCTGGGTAATTTATTCTTGGCTGCATTCCAAGTTGCTTTGCCTTTCAGAATATCCTATTCCAGGCCTTTCATTCCTTTAATGTCAAAGCTGCTAGATCCTGAGTAATCCTTATTTTGACTCCTTGGTATTCAAATTTTTTTTCTGGCTGTTTATAATATTTTTTCCTTGTTCTGATAATTCTGAAATTTAGCCACAATATTCCTTGGATTTTTAATGTTGGGGTCTCTTTCAATAGGTGATAGATGAATTCTTTCAATGGCAATTTTACCTTCTTATTCTATGACATCTGGTCAGTTCTCTTTGAAGATTTCCTGAAAAATGGTGTCTAGAGTTTTGTTTTTTTTTTTCCATCATGATTTTCAGGGACTCCAATAATCTTTAGATTATCTCTCCTAGATCTACTTTCTAGGCCTGTTATTTTCCCAAGTAGATAATTTAACATTTTTTCTATTTTTAAATTTTTTTGTTTTGCTTGAATGATTCTTGATGTCTCATTGAGTCATTCATTTCCATTTATTCTGTTCTTATTTTTAATGAGTTATTTTCTTCATTTACTTTTTAATTTCTTTTTGTACTTGTCCAATTGAGTTTTTTTAATGAGTTGTTTTTTTCTATGGAATTTTTTTCCATTTCACAATTTTTAAGGAGTTATTTTCTTTTTCCAATTCACAAATTCTGTTTCCCTGGGAATTCTTTACTTTTTCCATTTCAGGGATTTGTTTTCTTTTTCAACTTTATCAAATCTTTCTTTTAATGAGTTATATGCCTTTTCCAAACTCTCTTACAGAGTTTTCCTTTCCTTTCCCCATTCTTCTTGTAGCTCTCTTTAAGATCCTTTTTATTTTTTTCTAGGAGAGCCTTGGGTGGTGGAGACCATGTTATATCACATTTTGGGACTTTGTTTGGAGACAATCTGCTTTTGGTCTCCTCAGGGTTGAAAATCTGTTCTCTTTCATTATAGAAGCTATTTATTACTTTGCTTTTTTATTCATTTTTTTTTAAATGTTGGGATCTGCCTTTAAGGCAAGAAGATTCCAAGCTTCCTCTACAGACCAGGAAGGGGCAGCAGCTGCACTGGGATTAGGCTGAGTCATTCCCGGTGCTGGATAGGTGTGGCCAGGTTTTGTGAGACTCCAGTGTTTTGTGTTTGTTTTGGATATTTTATAACTTCTCTGCTGATCTACTGGTTTGCAACCAAGGCAGAGTAGCCAATGCCGTGGTAAAGTCCTCCCTATAGATTCTCTATCCAGCAGAGACTGCACCTTGCCCAAAGTCTTCTCAGTATACACTGGTCTCTATGCTCTGTGTCCCTGCCTGTGCTGGCCTTCTCCCATGCCTGATCAAGACAGACCTTTTCTGGCAATCTCTGAAATTATATTCTGCTGGTAATTTACAGCACTTTTAATATTCATGGATTCTACCAGTCAAGCATTATTTCTGAGGCTGAATTTCATAATTAATAGTGAAGTTAGTAGAAGAGCTCATAGTATGTTCTCTCCTCCATCTTAACTCCACCCCACCCCCCCCAATTATCTTATGGTATCTTTGTAATAGATATGTTACCATATTGTTTCTGCATTATGCCATTACATAAGCTTTATTTGTTTTTCATACTCTGCACATTAACAAATAAATACTAGGTTATCATTTTAAATATTGGGAAATTAGGAACTACAGTTAGATAGACAGCTAGACTTGGAATATGGAGCACTGAGTTATAATCCTGTCTCAGACATTTACTAGCTATGTAACCATGGGTAAGTAATTTATTTTTTGTTTGCCTCAATTTTTTCATCTATAAAAAGGAGATATCAGCAACTACCTCCCAGGGTTGTTGTGCGAATCACATAAGATAATAATTGCAAAGCACTTAACACAGTACATTTTACATAGTATGATAAATGAAAAACCCAAGAGACAGAATTTTGGAGTAATTAATAATCAATTTAATTAGATTAGCTAATAATCAATAAGTTGATGGTCAGTGATTTTTTCTTAGCAACCAAAGACGAAGACATGGAGAATCTAAAAGCTTTAACTGATGCCTGAAAGGAAAACTAAAAATCAATTCTAATTGATGGACATTTAATGAGGAGGAGGGCTAGAAATTTTTTGATCCTACTATCAAGAACATGGCTTGACTGGGAGACTCAGTCACCTACAGCAATCTGGACAAGGAATCCATCTCCATTCAAATCACTCTGTTGTTGTGTTTTTTTTTTTTTTCCTTTAGTAACTGGGTTAACCTAAATTCTAATGGAAGTATACAAAGATAGGGGCTCTTTTCCTCAGTATAAGAAGTAAGCTAGACTGAATTTGTTTATACTCTAAACAGAAGTTTAGTTTCAGTAGATCTCTTAGTAGAATGGGATCCTACCCAAGACTGAAAAACATGTACCTAAGAGTTAAGAGTTAATCTCAATGAGTTATATCCTTCAGAGACTGACCTTCCACAGGAACTGGGCCTCAATGAAAAAACAAAGAAGTATAAGCCTGCATACTAATTAAATAATTAGTTATCAATATGATAGAAAAATAATTTCTTCTAAAAGTAAGAACTATTAATTATTAATGGTAAATGCTATTTAATGTTAGCTATTGTTAATATCATTATCATTGTATCCCTTCTAAGTTATATTCCTCAATTAATTCCTTAGTAAAATAGGAAAATAACTCGTTCTTCTTTCAGAGGAGCTGCATTCAAATCTCACCTCTATTGGTATGTAATGTTTAGCAAGTCACACACACCAGATCTCAACTATTTAATTTATAAAATGAGAGTATATAAAACGAGAGGATAGAACTAAATGACTCATGAGATTCTTTTAAGCTATAAATGACTTATCAATAAAGTTCTTAAAATACATAGAAGAATATTTACCTGTACTTTAAGATCTTAAGTTTAATTTGATTATTATTCATATTTTGCATATTAGCCAAAAAGCTCCTTATGTTATGAGTGTTACATATTATATTTTTTACTTTGCAATTATTCTCCCCTATGTATAAAAAGCATTATCTCTAAAGTTAAAGGATTTAATTCAAATATTCCCTATGTCCCTGACTCCATGTGACCTTGAAGATTGGATTAGATATACAATAAAGTGTCTTCAAATTCTGTATTTTACTGAAAATATATATGATATTATTATTTATTCTTGTCAAAGTAAGATTATCAGCTATAATCATAGTGAACAAGGGAAAAACTGGAAGACTTAATAAGAGAGACTTAAGTTTGCTAAGAATGAAGTGAATGTAGAATAAGAGTACAATAAAACAATTTTGAAACTAGGTAGGGTTATGCAAAAGAAATTTAAAGTAAATAAAATTATTTTGAATTTTGTGACTTGGTTGAATAATATTCAGTGTCATGGGAACAGAATTATAGAAATATGATGGTGTAGGTCATTCAAAGTTGAGGATTAGACACACAGAAAAAGAGGGGGGGGGGAGAAGAATCAATGACTAAGATAAAAATACATTTGGCCCATTCCTCCAATTTACAGATGGCAGAAAGTAGGGTAGTGTTAAAGGAATCTGGGTTGCTTCTATACCTTAGTCAATAAGGCAAACAAAACAAGACAATAGTAATTTTTAGTGCATCAAGGCAGCAGAGCAATTGGGTGAGATATGCCCCCATTCAAACAACTTAGTACTTTTTATAAAAAGGACTAAACAACTTCAATATAAGATCAAAGTATTTTGAATGGTATGCATTTCAGAGATTATCCCAATTAGAGTCCATGTACACACCAGCTTCTGCAGGTCAGATGTATGTGTCCTCATTGTTTAAACAAAGAGTCACTCAAACTGACTATACAAGTAGCTGATTTCGCATTGAGGGATGGCAGATAGATAGAAAGATAGATATGTGGATGTATAGGATGTGCAAGGTTTTGACAACTGAGATTATTGGTAAGAATATAATACCCTATAGATAATTATGTAGAATCTTACTCATAGGTTTAACTTCACAAGGGCAGGGAGGAGAGGAATGGTTAGATAACAATTTGAAAAAGGGTTAAGGATTTCAAGAGACTGCAAATGTGGCTGATTATGTAGAGATAGTAAAATTTAACACAAGCAAAGCTCAAGCATAGTATTGGTACTAATGAAAAGTTAAAAGACTCAGGAAAAAAACTTCCAACATGTTGAATAGGTCTTCTTTGGATGGCTCATGGAAGGGCATAGACAAAAATCATTCAAGATGAGAGTTGCAATCTATAATTTTTCATTTGATAAGTTGAAAGATCCTCTGAATACTGAAGATCTATATAATAAGATAACTAATATTTATATAGTACTTTAAAGTTTTCAAAGTATTTTAGATGCATCATCTTATTTGATCCTCACAAAAAAAAATCTATGAAGTAAGTAACTATTATCCCCACTTTATGTAGAAATCTGATCTTAGAGAGGTAAGATTATGTTTCCAGGGGCAAGTAGCTTATAAGCTTCTGAAGTAGAATTTGAACTCAGGTCTTTCTGATTCTGCTTTTTATCATATGCACATATGCAATTATATATCTAATTTCTTATTTTCTCTATGGGTGTGGTAGGATTGGAGGGAAGAACAGTATTTGTAACTTAAAAATTTAAAAATAATGTTAAAAATTAATTTTAAAATAGGAACATATATGTTATTGCAAAAACTCAATGAGTTTTTCATTTAAATGCATTTTTTCCTGTTCTCACATAGACTTAGTTTACCTTATTATAGCTCATGGTATTATTGTAAATTCATTTGAAATTGCTGTTTATGGTATCAAATATGTTGTGATTTCTAAGTGAAATATATACATATACACAAATTTATAAGTGTATATATCATATTATAACCTTATAACATAACTACATCTTATTACATATTATAGTTTGTATATTATAATATATCATATTGTTATGATATGCTATATTCTATTTATTACATTGTCTATTTTATGTTTATTTTTATTCTACATTATATGTTAAAGATTATAAATATACACAAGGATAAAAGGAAATGTGACTTCTATTTATGTTTGTCAGTGTTCTAATTAAGATCAGAGAATCTTTTTGTAACCCACATAATTGCTTTTGCATCTTCCACCCTATGCTTGTAGTTACACTTCTAGCCAACAGATGGCAGCACAGCAGCAGTCATGCATATCAGCTGCTAAATCGAGCTCAAAAAAACTAAGAAGAAGTGTTCCGTCCTTTTTATTGATAGATCTTTGCTGGAACTTTTATTAAGTTTCTTCTTCTTGTACCTCTCACTGAGTAATAGGATAACAAAGTCGATATATTCTTGTTTTGGTTGCTTAAGGTTTTATGTTGTAATGAAAACAACAATATCACAAAACTAAAAGTCAAGGTCCTAATCAAAAGACCTGAGTTCTAATTTTGATGCTTACTAGCCATGTCATTTTTGGCAAGTTTCATAATCTCTTGGAGACTTAAAAATTTGTCTGAAAATAAAAATGATAAATTTATTTTGCTCACAGGGTTAGTGTGAGGATAATGCTTTTAACACACTACAGGGATGTTAGTTATTGTTATTACTATTATAAAATTTGTCTACAGAAAAGAAGTTTGAAGCCAATTGTTTTCTGTTAGATTTTTGTTTTTGCTGAGACAATTGGCATTAAGTGACTTGTCCAAGGTCACACAACTAGGAAATGTTAAGTGTCTGAGATCAGATTGGAACTCAGACCCTTCCAATTTCAGGGCTGGGACTCTAACCACTGCACTACCTAGCTGCCTCCTGTTAGTTTTTTTTTCTTTTTTTTTGGGGGGGGGGAGGAGACAACAAAGAATAGGAGGATGATAAGGAAATAAAAAGGAGAGTTAAAAGAGAAGAAAGAAGGGAATGGAAAAAAAAAGTCAGGCCTATAAGTATTTAATGTGTGTCTACTGTGTGCCAGGAACTGTGCTAAATGACGAGAATTTAAAAAAAAAGAAAAGAAAAGAAAAAACAGATCTTGTTAACAAGGGGTTCACAATCTAATGGAGTAGATATCATACATACATCTATAAATAACATATGCAAGGTAAATGAAATGTACTCTTAGAAGGAGAACACTAGCATTAAGGGGAGACTGGGAAAGGCTTTTTTGCAGGAGAGATTTTATCTGAGACTTGAAGGAGTCTACAGAAGACAAGAATCATCGATGAATAGAAAATCCCAGGCACTAGCCAGTGAAAAAGTGGAAAGTGAAGAGATAAAGTGTCTTGTTCAAGGAATATCTAGAAGGTCAGTGCATTGCATCATTAAGCATGTGAAAAGGAAGCAGTAGCAGCAGTAAAATTTCACATCAGATATGTGTATGTGTGTGTGTGTGTGTGTGTGTGTGTGTGTGAGAGAGAGAGAGAGAGAGAGAGAGAGAGAGAACGAGAGAGAGATCAAAGAATTATATAAATATAGATGAAAAAGACAATAAAGGTACATCAATTTTGTCATTTGATTTTATAGCTAAGGAAACTAAGGTCCATGGCATTTAAATATTCAATGTCACACAAGTTGTGTCCGAAGTTCAATTTGAACTCAAATCTTATTCAAGTCATTGTTCTTCCTATTATATCATACAATAAAAGTATTTTCCTAGTATTACTTATCCTAATAATTTGCTCAGATTTCCATTTCATTTCATATGTAGATTCAACCTCTAGTTTTGACAGTTCTTCAGGAAACATCTTTAGGACCTACTTGAGGAAGGAGATAAAGAAGAGAGATATGGAGATAAATTAAAAATGGTCCCTGTATTTAAAGAGCTTTTGCCTCTCAGGAGCATTTATGTTTTCAAACCATATCTCCAATTTTAAAATGTATAGTTTTTAATCTTACTTTTAGTAAACTTCTGATATCAGTAAATAAATGGGAAGATTTGGGGAAGAGGTAGGGAGTTGATAAGAGAAGATATTTAAAGCTAAATTTGAATTAAAAAGAGATTTTGAGGAAAGTCTGTGCCTTTGATCCCAGGAAAATATCTGATTTGGCAGTAGATCAATGAGAAGTGCTATCTATTACTCTATTTTTCAGTCTATTTATCTAATCTATCTCTATGTGGAGAAGAGGAAGAGAAGGAAGAGGAGGAGGAAGAGGAGGAAAAAGAAGAAGAAGAAGAAGAAGAAGAAGAAGAAGAAGAAGAAGAAGAAGAAGAAGAAGAAGAAGAAGAAGAAGAAGAAGAAGAAGAAGAAGAAGAAGAAAACTGCTTTATAATGCATTTAATTCCTTACTTGGTAGAACTTCAAGTATGGTGGGTGAAAGAGATGAAATGACTGAGGAAAACAATTCATTAAGCAATGCCTGCTAATTGCTCAACTAATCAGGACCAGAAGTTTTCAGAATCTACAGTCTGGATCCTGAATATAGGGGGAAACATACTTTTATACATTAAACTATTAATCAAATAAGACTAATTATTTAAAAGAAAACAATAGATATTAGGTAATCTGATTTCCAATTGGAGGAAAGATTATTGAAATATTATTGAGAGGGGGAGAATGAACAGGTTATTCTCTGAATTTAGAAAAAGAAGTATCCCCACTTCTCCCAACGGTCTATAATCAATCTTAGAAACATAGAAATAATTACTAATTTATTAGTACAGCTCCAGTTTTCAGAAAAGATATGTAGGTTGCTTGAGATGTTCAATTGTGAGAAAATTCTGTGCATTTCCTGATCATTATAATCCAGGTAATTAGTTAAGAGTCTCTAAACAACAGAGAGAGGTCGTCTAATCTTTCAACCAAGCAAGTTACCTTCAAATAATGCAATAAGGTTTTCTCCCAATTTCCACAATTTAATAAAATTTTCTCACAAAAAGAAGTTGGAATTAGTCCCATAATTGAATAGAAAGGGAACTGAGCTAGCTCCAGAATTGTGTCACAAGATGGAGTTGGTGCGATTCACCTGATTCCCACTACTATTTTCTGTCCTAATCTCCTCAATTTTCTCAAAAGCCATTCATATGGAACCTGATAGGTAATGAGTATATATCCCATAAGTATTAATTAAAACCATCCCTACATTCCACCAATGGTTACCCAATTATGTATTTGGAAAAAAAAAATGTGGAGACTGAATTGGGATCAAAGCATGCTATTTTCACTTTTTTTGTTTATTTGCTTTTTCTTTCTTGAAGTTGTTCTCATTTCTTCTGATTTATCTTCCACAATATGACAAAAATGGAAATATGGTTAAAATGATTGCCCATGTATAACCCATATCACATTGTTGACTGTCTTGGAGAAGGGAGAGATAGGAAAGAGGGAGAAAAATTTCTGAAACTGGAAGTAGAAAAACTCTTGAAACTAAATATCATACAGAAATAAATGTTGAAAATTATCTTTACATGAAATTGGAAAAATAAACTATTAGAAAAAACTAAATAGCAATTCAGTAAAAATAGTTGAATGCTTATAAAAACACAAAACCAAATTAACAAAAGAATTTTAGGGGTAATAATGAAAAAAGTGGGAAGGAAGAAGATCCCAGATCTCAAATTATGCTACAAAGCAGTAATCAACAATTTTATACTGGTTTTAAAAAAGTCATTCAGTGAAATATTTTAAGTACACATCATTCAAAAGCTAAAAACATAGTTTCATGGTGTTTTATAAATGTACATCTGGACAACGGTTTGGCAGAAACTAGGTTAAAACTAAAACCTCATACCATATATCATGATGAGCTCCAAAAAAAAAAATGCATGACTTAGGATGTTAAGTTATGTTATAAACAAACTAGAAGAACAAAGAATAAATTGCTTTTCACTTCTATGAATACACACAGGGTTTATGATTAAGAAGTTAGAGAATTACATTGTATAAAATGAACAATTTTTATTATATAAAATTAAAATAATTTCATATAACATATTTAATGTAATAAAAAAAATGAAGAGGAAAGGAATGATTGGAAGGAAAAGTCTTTCCAACAATTTATTCCCTAATGAGAAGTAATATGGGACCAAACTAGCCTGGCAATGGAAGTGAGAAGAAAGAACAGAATGGAAGAGATATGTCACAAATAGAATAAAACATTTATTAGTTTGGGTTGGAATAGCAGGCAGTTAGCAACATATTAACAGATAATAATAATAGCAATACAACTATCATAATATAGCCAATCTTTATATAGTGTTTCCTATTCCAGGAATCTTATTTGATCCTTACAACATCCATAAGAGATATTATCCCCATTTTAAAATGAGGAACTTGAGGCAAACAAAGGTTAAATACTTGCTCAGTGTCTGAGCCCATATTTAAATTCCTCTACTGACACCAAACCCAGCACTCTTTCTGCTTTTCCATCTTGCTAGAATTCACAGTAAGAATAGTGTACATATATGTTGGGGCAGAAAGGTTTAAATGCATGTGTGTGCACATAGACACAGACACAGATACACACATTTGTATGTGGTCTTCCATTGTTGGAGTATGATATGGAGGATAGAGATCTGACATCTAAGCCATTTAAGGCATCTAAAATTTGTGTTGTTTTTTATATAGCTTGGTTATGTGACACAATTTCTCAATGCTACAGGGAACTCTCTAAGATTGTAAGTAGTAGAGAAGGTAACAAGTTGAATGATATAAGCAGTTTTCTTACCAGAGTTCCCATACCAATGAATAGCAAATTCAGTCTGTCCCTGTATTAATCCATCTGAATAAAGGTAAAGATTAAGACCAGAGGAATGAATAAATTTGCCAAGGGAGATAACGTTATATATGGAGAGAAAAGAAACAAGATAAGAGTTTTTGTGGGAAGGGTTGAGGCGGAGAAAGGGTTGATTAACAGAGCCACATATAGGGGCAAAAAGTAGGAAGATGAATTTTAAAAGAGCACTGAAAAAGAGAGGTAAAGATATTGGAAAAGAATCAGGATAGAACAGTGTCAAGGAAGCCAATGAAAGGAGATTAACTGTGAAATACAGCAGGAACATCAGGATTATTGAGTTTATTATAATAAGAATAACTGTGAGACCAAAACAATATAGAGTGCCTTCTAAACCATTAAAGAGAGAGTTTTATTTTAATTATGTCACAGAAACTTAGAATTGGAAGGTGCTTTAGCACCCACCTAATACAGCTTTTATCTAAACATAAATTGCCTCTACAACATTTCTAATCAGTGGTCATCTGTTTTTTTTTTGTTGTTGTTGTTGTTGTTGTTTTTTTGTTTTTTTAAAGATCAGCGTGAATGAGGAATAGCCCATTATCTCCAAAGGAAAAGTATTCTCCATTTATATAACACTAAATTTTAAGAAGATTTTGCTTATGCAAAATATAAATCTTCTACTCTATAGCTTCTACCCTTTGGTCTTAGTTGCTTTTTAGATCCAAATAGAATAAGATTTTTTTCTCTTTTCCATATGCCAATCATTCAGTTACTAGAAGAAGCCTAAAATCCTCTTTTTCAGGCTAACTCTGATCTTCTTCTGATCTTCAACTGATCTTCATACATGATGGTTTCAAGACCCTTCACCATGCTCATCACCAATCATTGTGAGTCTAGATTTGATATGTTTTATTAATTTAAAATTATATTTAAATTGTTATATTTTAATTATTTATTATTCAATATGAATTAATATATTAATCATTAAATACATAAGCTATATTTTAAAATTATTTTTCAATCCTTTGAAAGCTAGTACTAAATCATGGAATAACTGAAAGAGCACTTGTATTGGAGAAAGAGGTTGTAGGTTCAAATCCAGGTTCTAGCACTTCATATGTGATTTCAGGCAAATTATTTCACCTTTCTAGGCCTCAGTTTCTTCATCTATAAAAAAGAAAACTGTTAGACTAGATGATGTATTGATGATGAATAGATCTGATATCTAAATTGACAGTTTCATATTCAGTCTACAAGCTAATTCTTATTTAACTACAATATATAACTAATCAGGACATTCCATGCCCCAAATCTCTGGGAACTTATTTACTAATTTTTGCTTGTTTTGTTTTTACTTTTGTTTTTTCATACTAGGTTTCCCTATCTTGCCTGGCTGAAAGTACAGGGGATACTCAAACTCTAGTCCCACTCTGATCAGTATAGAACCTGTTCTGGGAACTTTGATTTGCTCCATTTCTGATATGGGCAGATTAGTACAGCATTGGGCAACTGGGTGGTCATCATTCCTAGGGGCTTACCATATTGTTGCTGAACTTTAGGCAGACACTTAGTTGACCTATTCCACTTTAACTCAAATTCTGAAGATTAGAGATCCACTAGCCTCATCTTTCCTGATAGCTGCAATTAAACATATTCTCCACCAAGACCCATTTTTTTTAAAGAGGGTGCAGATAGTGCCACTAAAACATAATGAAAATAAAGTTTCAAGACAATATGGTTTAGATTTTTAAATGAAACTATATCATTTCTTAGTTATTCAATTCTTTTAAAGATGATTTTTTAAATTACTATTTCCTAAAAGTCTTTTATAGAAGTACTCATCAGGAGTGTATGCATGATCTGTGAATAATGAAGACACCATTAGGACTTCAGCATATTAGTACATCTTCAAGCATGACATTTATTTCTTATTTTTGAAGAAGAAACAAAATGATAATAACAAAACACAATCCCTTTTGAGTGCAACAAAAGAAGTTTGAAGTATTCATTCTTCCAATTTCTTTCCTTCTTTATAATTCTTTGAGTAAAATTTAAATATTATCGAAATGATCAGATTTTTCAGAGGGATAACATAACATTGTTCTATTAGCCCTCCAAATGGCTGACTGAATTTAGTCATTTAGATTAGAAACAAAATGTAAATCATCATGAAAAGAAATATAATTAAATATTTTGGACTTTTAATTTTTTACAGGATGAAATAAATAAAAATGACACATTGAAAAGTGACAGTAAGAACAATGCTTTGAAGTATATGTAAATGACTACTGCAAGGTTCTCTTGTAAAGCTTACATAATACTATTTAGACCTCTCAATATAATATATTTGATATAATATCATTTTCACTGAACTCTCTTAGCATGCCCATACTCTTAAATTACTGCACATTAGTCATATTTTCCAGCAGATCTGAGGTAGGAGTTTTTAAACTACACAACCAGTTCTCTGCAGAGAAGTGAAATGCATATGTTCACCAATTATTTTAATTTCCTATTATGCTGGTTAGCCTTCTACTAGAGTTTCAACAATACCAACACAAATTTATACCAACTTGTGAAATATCCTCTTTTATTCATCTTTCTCATTCTGGTTTTAATACTAATGACAGTAAAAGATGAAATGAAGCCACAGACATGAATGGTTCACAAAGTTGATAAGTCATTCAGAACTGTGATATTAAAGGAAACTGCTTAATATTTAAAGCTACCTAAAAGATGATAGATTATGTTGGCAGGCACTGAATGTTTACCTTTTTTGAAGTCTTCAAACAAAAAGTTGGATGGATACTTTTCAGATACGTTGTGAGAGGATTTTTGGTCAAGTGAGTTTGTCTTGGAGGTCCCATCTAGCTCTGAGGTTCTGTGAAAAAAAAATGAAAAATTAATCCTAGTTTACAAAAGTATGGCTTTATGATAGAGATGTGACAGTAGCTTTATAAATTAATGTATTATATAAGATTTTCTATCTGTGGCTTTATTTTTTGCAGGGTATATCTTGATTTGTGCTACCCATATGTATGGCTGAATCTTACTAAATCATACATTCTCTGGGGGTGGATATTGTATTTGTTCTTCATCTTTATATTACTCAAAATTTTTGTATTCTTAAGAAGAAAACTTAAATCATTGCAAATAATAGACATCTAATAAATAATACCTAGATTTGAATTTTGAATGCTACAACTTGGTTCTCCCTTACTTCCTTTCCCCTGATTATTGATAACTTAGTCCTTATTTTAGAGTTATGATTTCCTCATTTTTGTTAACTTGTAATAGTCATTCTCTATCTCTTCAACTTATCACCCATTAGTTTACATATTAGGTTTCCAGAAAAGTAGTTACTCCAGGGATTAAAGGTTTCCTTGAGTCACCAAAACTGCCAATTTCCCATTGGTGAGATTAGCTTTAATAATAAGCCAGTAGATATAATTAGCCCAAATAAAGACATTTACTAAATTGGTGTAGTAAATACAATAACTACAACGGACCACCTCCCATAAAATTGTGTTACACTTTCCCACAAATACACACAATTTTGGAAGAGTAGTCTTAATCTTAAAGTTCACTGGTATTGAGGCACACAAATGGGAAAGAGACATTGCTAAGGAACTCATGCTAGTCTCAGCTTCTTTCTTGAGTTTAGTTTCTTGAAACAACTCTACTTCACTGCTCAATTATGATTGTCACAGTATTTCTCTTTAGTAGCCTAAGCTGGTTCTCTTCTAAGCTGCCAGAAAAGTTGTTTCATGTCCTGGAGTCTATGTGTGTCACTCTCTGCTTCCTGTTGACTACAATGCCTTTTTAATTGGGTGAGTAAATCAGGTATAAAATGTCAAATTCAGTTAGGAAGAAAGGAAGAGAACCCTCTCTCTCCTTTCCCTATTCCCTCTGTTCTCTGGTAAAAGTCTAGAAAGTCACACTCAGTCAAACTAATTACTTTCTGAATGTGTCTTATTTACTATTAATGGCTGGTGAATTTACCTTTTAAGTGGACCCCAAAAATGTTTTAAATCTTTGGCTAGCCAAAGGAAAGATACTCTATCTCCATTAGAAAAAAAAAAAAAGGAAAAAAAAAAACCCTTCACACTTTATGAAGAGATAACAGGGTGGCTCATCTTTGTACTTGTTTTTAGCACATTAACACCTCATCTCTCTGTTACCTGCCCCCTTCTGTGATTTCATCAATTAGACTGGGTCAAAGGGAGTCTATCTCCTACCCTCCATCCCTATTCCAGATTCCATTGTGCACAATTCTGAATTTACATCTTTTATTGTGGAAAGAATTTTAGATTTTGAATTGGTGAATCTTGTTTTTGCTCCTTATTACTATTTACTGTGTTACATTATGTGAGTCATTTAATTTCTCCCTCTCTTTTATAAAACTAAATGGCTTGGATGAAATGAATTCTAAGCTCTAAATCCTATGTTTAAAACGCGTAAAGTAATTGAGTATTCTGGGAATACATTGCATATCCTAATGACTATGGTTAGTTTACAGTAGAAATATGTTATTAAATCATACCATCACATAATGCATTGAAAAAAATCAAATCTGATCTTTTCTGAATAGTTTGTAAACTGAAAACCATAGAATTTTAGCTTATGAGTCATTGAAGTTATATTTTAGTCATTGAAACGATATGTTAATTTAGTAAATCAAAAATAAAAAAATATCTGATTAATAGAATCAATATAGACCATTATCTAGGTTCAGTCAGGTTAACAGGTAATTATTTCAAACTTAAATCTTGGGTTAAATTGCTAATATAAATCACCTTAAGAAGATGCTTTTAAAAATACCACCTTAACTTGTTTATGTAAATATTCTGAGTCTCAAAACTAAAATGAGCATGATAATGGTTTTCTTCATATCACACAAAATCTGCCCAATACAAAGGACTTATGTCTTTGCAAATAACATGTGTATTGTAATTGTTTTGAATATTAGATTTAAATATTAGATACTTGCTGGATAGGTTTCATACTGATGAACCTAAGGCCATGAATTATTCCATGCAAATATGATTTAACTATTTGTTACTTTGAAAAAAATCTTTAAAACTGTGTTGTCTTCATCATTCCATTGACCCTGAGCATTAAAAAGTCATTTTCTAGAATTGTATGGGGTCTTATCAGTCAATAGCAGAGGTATTAAACATTTAGCAGAACTTAAGTGCCAGTATCAATAAAACAGAACTAAAAATAATATAATCAAAACCAAAGATGGAAGAGGGGTAGAGAGAATACAATAAATTATATTATGCAGGAGAAAAGACAGTCAAATATAAATTTTATATAAGCTACATGTTTTCAGTACAATTAATTTAAAATATTTTCTTATTACCTTTCTTTTCCATATTAGCAGTGTTTCCATTGTGTTTTTTGGTAAAGAAATATGGGAAGGAAATAACTGGGGGAAAAAGTTTCTAGCACTTAAGACTTCACTGTTGTGACTATTCTTTATAATGAAGAATTAGATTTAAACTGCAAGCAATTCAAGCTTGGGACAAAGTTTCTAACTTATAATATTCCCGAGAGATTATAAATATAAAATTTTAAAATTTTAAAAAATATAAAATATTTTTTAAAAGTTAGTTGATAGAATAGTAGATGCAGAGAAGGCAAATGATTTTTTCTAAGATCATAAAGTAGTGACTATGTCAATTAGCTTCAAATAGTCTGACTCTTCATACAATGTTCTCACAAGGCTAAAACTATTGGGGGGCTTTGTGGTTGTTGTTATTTAATATTTTCCTCCCAGTTGCATTAAAAATATATATACATTTGTTTCTAAAAATTTTGAGTTCTAGGTTCTCTCCCTTATTCTCACCTACAATTAAGAAATCATTTGTGAAGTTATGCAGAACATTTCCATAAAAGTCAAGTGTCAGGAAAAAATATATAGATGTTAAAACTATTGGAAGTGTTACTATATATGTCTGACTGAATCATTTCCTCGTCCCTTCCCCTAATGACAATAATTATATTGAGAGAATAAATGGTTTAATCTTTTTTGACTTTTTCTTTCAAATAGCATTTCCAAGAGAAGTTGCTGGAAGACCTATGGAGAGCCATTTATTTCTCTAGTACAAGGAGATGTGTGGGATGGAACTTTCTCAGTACACAATGATGACTTTTTCAAACGAATTTCACTCACCTTCCATAGTATCCTGGTGTGGGAAGGATAAGGGTAAGAGAAAGTGGAAAGGATAAAGGAGAAACAGAACCTGGGGGTAGGGAAGGGAGAGAGATAAAGACAGGAGAGAGTGATGATTAACCAGAATAGTGATTTGAAGACATTAAGTACAATTGTCAAGGGGGAAAATCACTGATTCAATAGAAAGGATATAAATTAGAGGATGGGAGGGAATCCTTTACTGAATTTTCCAGGGAAAGACAAATTAGATATTTGGAATATATGACACTGAGATAAAAAGAATTTCCCCCCCCCCCACTTTTTTAGTGTTCAAGCTTCATATAATGATGCCACAGATTCTTATCCTGTGTGTACTTGTGTGTGTATGTGTGTGTGTGTGTGTGCGTACTTGTGTTTTCTTTCTCCTAACAAGAAATGTGTCCCTTTAACTCAAGTGAGTCTAAGCAATGAAGCTTATGGAAAGAATATATGGAATTTTGACTTGATTTATATGGGCAAAGGTTTTAAATTCATAATAAGTAAAACAAATCTTTAGTGATCAGATTGAACAAAGAATAAAACAGAGAGTTGTTGGTTTGTTTCCGAAACATTTTTGCCCTAAAGAAAGACAGAAAGTAAAGAAAAGAAAAGAAAGGCTCACTTAATGCCAGAAATGCATGAGAAAATAATTGGATAGTATGGATAATCTTGGCTTGTGACCAGACTGATTAAGGCAGATTTTAAAATAATAAAGTCGAAAATACAAGTCATATACTTACCAAGTTTTCTACTTCACTTATCTTTCAGTTAAGATACTAGCAAGAAGTGTTTTTCTATTATTCCACAAAAATTATATTTTACCATTAAGCTTATGAAAATTAAATGCGGGTATGGGGCTCCATTCAAAAACATGAAACTCAAATAATACTGCTTTAATTTAGTAGCACATCAAATAATACCCCGAAGTTCAATGTTAACTCATTGAATATACAAAAGTCGCTTAATTATTGCTGCCAATAAGTGGACACCCAATTTTACGGACTACTAGAAAGATTGAAAAGAAGTTGATAATTTAACATTAACTCTCCAGTCTAGATTGTAAACACCAACGAGTGCCCTCTAGAAAGGGTAGCCCTCAGAGGATGCCCTTTGGTGTGAAGGAAAGATTCAGTTAGTGGTAGGTTTGGGTTCGTTGCCTAGACTTGCATATGGTTTTGGTCAGTACCAGAATACATCGACTTTTTCTAGATAGTTCGGGGAAATGTTGGGAAAAGAAATAGTTTTGAGAAACTCTTTTATTGGGGGGGAAAAAAAAACAAGTATGAATGATCTGTCATTTATTTACTGTTATAGTTCTGAGTTCAAAACAAACATGCCTACCATACATGTATCGCGGGTATATAGAGTAAGACTCTTGTAGAAAGTGGTCTTATCAACCAAAACGCATTTATTCAGATGGACTTAACCTCCCGTGCTTCGTTCACAAACAGGGGGAAATGATTGCTGACTTTCCAAGTACAGTTCTGTTTTGTTTATTTCATTTTCTGCCCAGGAGCGAACACTAAGGGGCACCAGAGAATCGAACTGCAGCAATTGCTATCCAGGAGAAATTGACTGCTGCAGAAGTCTTTTCAAACAAACAAACGAAATAAATAAATAAATCTATAACTTATTGGAAGCCGGGGGGCTAAGGCTGTGAGCAGGATGACTGGGAATTAAAGGGATAAACCGAGAGGTGTGTACAGCTGATTTGCAGGAGCATTACCTCTGGCAATTGAATTCACTAGAGAAAGGGAAAACGCAGCAGGCACAGTGACATCCTCCCCCCCTCTCCCCGAAACATACACATACACCTTTCATAATGAAATATTTTATATTCCATTTTCAGGGCAAGTTTGCTTTCGTATATGAAAAAAAAAAGTAGCACATGCATAAAGTCTCGTCCCTCAAGATATACTCAATGTACTAAATACGATCCATGCGCAAAGCATCTCTAATAATTTGATTTTCTTAAATACATACCCAGAGACCTCAGACATTATCTCTGCCCCTTATCTAGTGAATTCACTTTTATTCCTTTCTCTTGCTTGCCCATTTAAAATTCATTGTCATTTCACAGGCTATTAGTTAATAAAATATTTTAAGCAAGTTATACTTATGCGCCCCCCTCGTCCTCACCCCCTCCCCTCATCCTCACCCCCTCCCCTCACACACCTTCATAACATCTTCCTATTTGGGACTAGGAGTTGTTTCAGGTGCAAAAAGGAGAGAGGGAATGGGGGGGGGGGGGAGGAGGTGCAGCAGAATACAGTGTTACAAGATGCATGGATCCTGCATTTTGACTTTCTTCTGAGAAGGAGGAGCGGAAGGATAAGATAAGGGAACCCCAGGTTGGGAGAGGGGGGGCTGAGGGTAAGCACTACTCCCCCAGTGCTTTTCCCCA
The DNA here is from genome assembly GCF_902635505.1 of Sarcophilus harrisii. Classification (NCBI taxonomy): domain Eukaryota; kingdom Metazoa; phylum Chordata; class Mammalia; order Dasyuromorphia; family Dasyuridae; genus Sarcophilus; species Sarcophilus harrisii. Next base: position 158,535,547 of record NC_045428.1, on the reverse strand, counting down.
CCTCTTCCTCCCCCTCCTCCTTTCCTCTCCTCCTTGGGCAGGAGCTGATGCCAATGCGCCAGGATAGAGAGATCTCGGCGCTGGAGGAGATGACGCAAAAGATTGAGCTCCCCCCAAAAAAGTGTTTCTTCAGGACGAAGATGGCGGCAACTTAGCCCAGGGACCAAAGATGACTGTGGCCATCAGCAGGCAAAATCCAGGCAATTCCGCCCAGTGTGCCGGGGGAAAACACGCCGGGCGGCAGCTACCGCAGCAACTAAGTGTTGTCAGCAGCGGCGGCAGCAGCAGCAGTAACAGAAGCAGCAGCGTCAGGAACTGGAGTAAGAGCAGGATTAGGGGCAGCGGCGGCGGCGGCGGCGGCGGCGGCGGCGGCGGCGGCGGCGGCGGCGGCGGCGGCGGCAGCAGCAGCAGCAGAGGCGGCGGCGGCGGCGGCGGCAGAAGCAGCAGCAGTAGCAGGCGCCACCAGGAAGACCTGCAGCAGCAGCTCACCAGTTAGAGCGCCGGGTGGGGGGTGGGGGGGGAGGGAGAGAGGTTCAGTCGACTTCTGCCAAGGCTCTGGACTAAGGGAGAGAGAAAGAAGAGGAGGAGGAGGAAAAGGAGGAGGAGGAAAAGAAGGAAAAGGAAAAGAAAAAGAAGGAAGAGAAGGAGGAGGAGGAAGAAGAAAAGGAAGAGAGGAGGAGGAGGAGGGGAGAAGCTCTCTTTGCCTTCAATCGGCTGCAGGAAAGCGGCATGCAGCTGTCAGGGGATAGCGGGATTTTCTCAAGAGAGCGATGGGGAACCGCGGTCTGACAATGCCCGGGTGAGAGGAGAAACGAGCTAACCAACCCCACACCTCCACCACCACCACCACCACACTATCTCCTCCTCCACCTTCACCACCACCAACTACTACCACTACCACCACCACCACTACCACCACCACCACCACCACCATCCCTCTTTCCTTCCTCCACTTCTTTCTCTCTCTCTCTCTCTCTCTCTCTCTCTCTCTCTCTCTCTCTCCTCTGCTCTCTCTGCATCATTGTTTCCCACTGTACAGTGCATGGAGTCTGACTGATGATTAGCTTTAATGCAAGTCAGATCTACCTACAGAACCTGACATTTCTGTAGGAAAAAGAAAAAGAAGAAAAAAAGGGAGAGAGAGAGAGAGAGAGAGAGACGGGAGGAGGGGATAAGAAAATTAAACCCTTTAAGTCAATGCATATTGTGGTGACTCTGGCACAGGAGCCCTCACGGTGGAGTCAGCCAGGGCTGTGCGTTCCCAAAATATGACCAGGGGTGCTTGGATGTGTCGGCAGTATGATGACGGCTTAAAAATCTGGTTTGCAGCACCCCGAGAGAACGAGAAACCGTTCACCGATTCAGAGAGGGCTCAGAAATGGCGACTGTCTCTGGCATCTCTCTTGTTTTTCACAGTCCTGCTCTCTGATCACTTGTGGTTCTGCGCCGAGGCGAAACTGACCAGAACCCGAGACAAGGAGCATCATCATCAGCAACAGCATCAACAGCAACAGCAGCGGCAGCAGGAGCAGCAACAGCAGCGGCAGCAGCAGCAGCAACAGCAGCAGCAGCAGCAGCGGCAGCAGGAGCCCTCCTGGCCAGCGCTATATACTAGCATGGGGGAGTCCTCGCCTACCGTACAGGCACACAGACTCCTCTCCTCCTCCTCATCACCCACCCTCCCCCCCTCTCCCAGCAGCAGCGGGAGCAGCAGCGGCGGCGGCAACGGCGGCGGTAGCAGCAGTAGCGGCCACAGCAGCAGAGGACAAAATAATCAGAACAAGGCTATTTTTCTAGGAAACTCTACCAAACCTCTGTGGCGCCTGGAGACGTGTTACCCTGAGGCCGCTTCCTCAGGCCAGTGTTTCATAGTTGAGGATGCGGACTCCGTGTGCCAGAGAAATTGGAGTCAGGTAGTAGAAGAGGAACCCCAGCAGCAGGTGACAGGGAAGCATAAAACTCCTCACTTGAAGGATTTCTATCTTCCCTTTTGTAATTCCTATACATTTTGGGAGTTGTTCTCTGGGTTGTCCAATCCGGACTCTTTGAACTGTAGTCTGGACGTGGTGCTCCAGGGGGACAGGAAGAGGACGAGCTGCAGGCAGTGCGTTGAGGCTTACCAACGCTACGACCACCATGCTCAGGAGAAATACGATGAGTTTGAGCTTGTGCTCAAGAAATATTTACAATCGGATGAGTACTCGGTGAAATCATGTCCTAAGGATTGTAAGGTAGGATCGATGGTTTTTTCTTCTACTCTTTTATGTGCTATTACTTTAGAATTTTTGTATTTATTTCCTTTCTGGTTTATATTACTTCTGATTATGGTAATTCGAAAGGCTGCCAAACATAGGGGGACTGGTAGTCTAATGCAACAGGATTCTTTTAAAGAACTCAGAAATCTTCGTTTTCTAGAATAATAGAATTCTACATTCATACAATTTGTTTAAACTCTCTTGCCTTCTCTGATAGTTTCAGTGAGGAAGCAATGGCAGGGACTAGATGCCACTGAGCAAAACTAGTTACCAGAAAAAAGTAAAGTGGTGTGTGTGTGAGTGAATTCAGGCATGAGTTTCCACAAGAACTGTCTTGCTGTGGTATTCTAAAGTTGGTCTTCTTTGAGATGAGTGGTGGTTGTTGATATTAGGTTAAGATGAAAAGACAAATTCAGTTCAGTGCTTACTGATGTATTTCTGGTTGTATGAAATGCTGGACTTGTCTGCTAGTGGCTAATTAGCCTTCTTAACTCCCCAAGTTTCTCTGAGAATTCTTTGATAATAGTAGTTTTGCTGTATCAGGATGCTCTCCAGAATTCTTATAAGAAAACTGCTTTATATTATAAATTAGTATTTACTGATACCCATTTAAAGATCCCCTCCCGACCGTTGAATAGAAGTCTGGAAACATTTGTTGGTTGTCAGGCCTCATCAATCTTCAGTTTAAGTGCAAGCAGTAGAGCTTATCAAAGTGAAAAAACAATCTTGTATGTGTGTCCTTATCTGGGAAGAGTATCGCTATCCGAGGTGCTGAAGCTGAAACTAGCTCAAGGACTCCAGTGGATATAAACAGATACTGCAGTGACCTTTGGTAGGGATATAATGATGACCGAATCTCAATAAGCTTCATTGTCATGTACTGAAATTAACCCTTCTTACCTGGAAAGATTAACGATATAAGGATTTTTAAAAATCCTATTTTTATTAGAAAACAGAAAGTATCCCACTTTAATTTAAATTTTAGATAGGTACTCTTCTTTTTTTTTTTTTTTCTTCTTTGACTGTGGCTGACCCACCACAGAACCTGGGAAAGTATAGACAGAGGCAGTATCATATCAAATTCTGTATTCATTCTTTTAAAACATACCCGGATTGAGAGTTTCTTTTCTAGATATAATTGCAAGACCACATTTTATTTGGTATGAATTGTCTACTGTCTTAGTAACTAGACTAAACCAAAACAAATCTTGTTCTGGCTATGTTCAGCATCCTGGGCTGAACTTCTCTTAAAGTGGGAGGCCTGTGGTGATCAAAATAAACTAGAGGTAGGGCTTCCCCAGAAGTTACTTTTTTAAGGTCAGTAGAAGGACCTGTGTTTCTCAGACTTAGAGAATTATAGTGAAACCTTGGGGATGGGATGGGGGAAGGAAGACACTATTACTCGATGATTTCTTCTACAATATCCTATTTTCTAGGGCAAAGAATGGACAAAGGAGGAGTGTCCAAAATAAGGTCTCGGAGTTTTGAAAATATTTTTAAGCATTTCAAACATGAATGATGCTTTCAGGAGAGTTTTAACCATGACTCTCTCCTTACATGGACCACTCTTTGTAGGTTGAATTAATGCATATTTCAGTATGTTCTCTGATTATTACAACTGGATCTCTTTAAACACATTTAACACATAAGTTGTATTAATTCACGGACTGAGAAAGCTCTTTGGATGAAAGCACATTTTTTGTGTTAAATAAATTCTCCACTTCACTTTTTACATGTCTGTACAGTTATAGGGCAAGTTCTTAGATGCTTTTCCTTCTTCAAATGCCTTATCACCACTACAGCAGATGAAATGTTTTACACATGTGACTTTATGGGAAAGGGGTTATTATAAATAAAAAAAGTCATCCTGTGATGGTATGCTTTATTTCAGAACTTTTTAAAAAATGATTGACTTATGGTATAACAGGGGGTCAGGGAACTCAGAACCTGAAAAAATATACATAGGAAAGTTGCAACTACATCAATTCACCTGCATATTTGTAAATCTCCTTCAAACTGAACATGGAACAGGAAATAGGAAGTTTCTTTTCATCATCATCATCATCACTACATATACATGTAAACATGCACAGCATACTACATAACAAATCACTTTGGCCATGACTTGATACTTCTACAGGATAATCTTAATGATAAGATATTTTTATTGTAGCTAAATTTAGTGAATACCAATTATTGATGAAAAAGGAAATTGGGATGTTTTCAAAATAAATACATTGATGTTAAAATTGTCCTAACTATTTTGCTATAGTAGACCAATAGTTTCTATGAGGTACTTAAAATAGACCCATATATGATATACATATATATATATATATATACAATCATTAATATATATGTACAGAAATATGTATCACATATGCCTTACAAAATAAACCTTAACTGTAAAAATTCTTTAAAAGTTTAAGATGTTTTTCTAAATATTCCATTAAATCTTGCCTACAATTGTGTGGAAATTATTATTAAATTTAACATACAGGCCATGTATTATTATATGTAAGCATAATAGATTATATGAATACTTCCCTTTCTTTTTACATAACTAAGCAGCCATGTTATATTAAACTTAAATATATCATACTTCTGTAAGTCATATCATATAAATTCATTTAAAAATCAATATTCATTATTTTATTCATTTTTACCAAAACCAATGCCATTTTTACCAACTACCAACAATGCAAGCTCCAAACAATAGCATATTCAATTTTTAAAAGAGACTAAAACCTAGATTTGAAGAAAAATAAATTTCACATGATAATTATTTATTCTATTTTTCCTGAAGTTGTGATATGTTATCACTATGTAATTTTTATGACTCTGAACTATATGTTTTGTTTTAATAGCACCCAAAATTGGAAATCACAGATGACCAGGATTCCTTATTAGAAGAAATACAAAAATACATTCTTTTTACTATAGTAAACATGTATCTAAAAGATGCTTTGCTATCAAAATAAATTGTTTACATGTGAAAGTTTTTGATATTTGAAGAAAGTAGTTGCCTTCATAAAACAAATAAAAGAACATTTTTACATGGAGCAATATATTGATAAATATGGAACTGACAGAAACAGTTATCTATGTTATTGTTGTTACTGTTTTCATTATGCTGTATGTAAGAATTCAATTGAGGAACAAAACATAACTTATTATCCTATGAAATTCTGTACCATTAAAAAATCATACTAGATAGGAGAATTCATTAGAGGGGAGAATACCTCAAACTAGTGATACATGCAGAATTTACAGGTACATATTACTGTAATATATTTTAAATTTTGTTTTACAATACTATATTTTTCTTTAACGTTATAGCCTAAAACCTTTTTAACATGCCTGCAATTATACACCAGGTATAAAAATGAGTATTTTTTTTTAGGAATTATTGAGGTTAAAATTAAAATGAAGTTTTTATAGCCAGTTATTCCCTCTTCATTTACATGGTAGTCAATGAGCTTGAGTTATGTATTACATTTGAACCAGAGAATGGTATAGTGTTGCATCTGGGTAAGTTCTTGCAATGCCATATCTTTACCAGTGGTCAGTATTTGTAGGATTTATAGGATTTTCTTTTGGCATTTCAAGCAAAAGCAGATTGTGATGCCTCTTTAGATTTCTCAGAAACTGTCTCAGATTATAGTTTTGATTTATTAAATGAATATCATGTATATGAGTCATGGCATGTCAGATGTCATCATATTTCAGTAGTATGATTTACCTTGATTATTTCAGTAAACTGGAAAAAATACTGTCCAGGGCTGGATTTATAATACAGAAATCTCATTTTGCATCAAGGTTTTGCCTTGCATTTTAAGAATGTGGGGTTGTATGATTAAGGTCTCTGAATCTAAAATTCTATGTTCTACATGAAAATAGTATGCATATAAACTTTCAGCTTGTTAACAAATATTTTGACCTCTGATAAGGTCACAGTAGTATATATCATTCATTCCTCTTGATATACTGGCTGTTTTTAAAATTTGTGTTAGAGTTTCAATCAATCTTTGAATTAATGTAGTTCTTTTAAAATTTAATTAACCCTTTGGGTTTTTTTGGAACTTTTTTTGCAGAATAAATCAGCTTAATTTTAAAATACTCTATTTGTATTTATTAATGCTATCAAATTAACTATTTTGGTCCAGTTTCTTTTCTTCATTATTCTATGGATTTAAAGTTATAATTGTGTTCATGATTAACAAAATCTTTATTGGTTGGTTTTTAAAAATATAGTGTGTGGTTTTTTATATAGGGGGAAATCAAGGTTTTACTTTTAAGCTAGAAATCTTTTAAGAATAAAGAGAAAGTATGAATAGTTAAATGCTTGAAAGTTGGTCATAATAGTATTTTTCTATTCATAAGAAAGAACATATTTAAATTGTTTTATTTTATTGCATCTCTTTTTGTTTTCCTTTGAAAACTACTTTTATTAATTTATGATACAGTTCACATATTCAAGGTGATTTGAAGAACTGAAGTAATTTAATAACTCTTACTCATTTTCTTTTTCTTTACCTACTCATTTTTGTGTGTTGCTTGCCATGATTAAATAGCTAGGTGACTGCCTCAATTTTCTACTTCATTTTATCTCTTTAAACACAATACATACACATTTTATGTATCTGTTTTTATTTACACTAGATGCATATGTTTATATAAAATGATTATCTGATTTATATCTTAATTTAAAAATATTATAATATTACAATTGATCCATGGTCTCATCAATGTTAGATCCTTCTACAGTCACATGGATGATAACCAATTCATTCTATGTATTCATTAAAATGGATTAAGTAGATGGACTTTGTAAAGATATTTCTCTAAATCTTTGTACACCAGATGTTGATCATAGCCAGAATGGAAGATCCTTCTGTTTCCCCTCTTTCAATGGAGTAGATTAGTCCTATGTTTATATTTATATTTTTATTTTATGTTTATATTTATATTTATATTTAACAAGTGAGAAGCATAAGCAAACAATAAAAGTGGTAGAGATACGAAGTCATTTAGAAGTTGGAAGTAGAACTGTAGAAGAAAGTGAAAACAATGATTGGAAGCGGGTAGGAGAAGCCATGCTAAATAATATGTGAACTTTGAGAAAAAGCATGACTGTGTATCACAATTATGTACATACATTATTGTCTAGTAGCAGAACTTTGGATAATGATATGAAAGAATACATAGAAATTGGGAGCTAGATGAATTGTAGGTGATAACATAGCAAGGGAATAGGGCAAGTAAAGTTTTTATTTTGCAGAATTGTGTTATTCAGATGATACATATCTAATATATTGACATAATAAAAATGGATTCATAGCCAGTAAGCACTGATCAACATGGGTAATGGACAGGAAAGAAGTTTCATTTTAGTTACATGGCCAAATAAAAGGATATATTCATCTTGATTATTAAGTAGTGCTAAAACAGACCCCAAGCAGTATACTTCCAATTGCCTTTCCTTCCTTGCTTGCATCTATTGAAAACAGTTCAATGCATTTTAACTTTTTGAATATTTTTAAGTTTGAAGAGAAATCCTCATCTGTTTCTGTGAATGAATGACTACATGCTCTACAATATGATTATATTTCACATTCCTCAGTTCCAATCACTCACAAAATCATTGGAAAAACAGCATTAGTTAGTCATTAATATTTTCCACTGATGGTTATTCTGTAGAGATTGGTAAAATATCAACCCACTCTATAAAATCTAAGGTCAATTGACTAATATTGATAAATTTCTGTGGATGTGAACTGTTAAGTGATCACAGATTGATAACCAATTTTACTTGGGAATTAATTTCTAAATGGCCTACCATTTTGTGATATATATACAAGTGAATTTTACTTAACTATTATTTGTTATTTATTCTACCAGTCATAAATCTTTTTCAGAATTAGAAATTTTAGTTTTCTTTACCAGAAAGCAAATTAAATAATAGTGCCAATAACAAAGTATTTTTCTGGAGTTTTTTTCAGTTTTAATTTATTCTATTACTTAGTCTTATAGTTTCAAAATGCAGAGACCACTACACATAATGTTTACAATATACTCATGTTAAGAAAGAGTCCTTTGAAAAAGGAAGAAAATGTCTGGTTAAGATGATTTAACTGTAACGTTAGCTAATTCTTTTGGAGAGAAATTCCTTTGGATTCATGAATTTATGATGAAAGTGCCCTTAAACTTTTGTCTGTAGTAAAAAAAAATCCTGCAAAGGATACTATTAAATCTTCAAATATCACTATGTGAAACCTATAAGACATGACAGATGGCAGTACCATAGTTTCAGATGTGGGTGTGAAGGCTGTGATATACACCGAACTGAAAAGAGTCAAGAATATATGGCATATTATATATTACTAAAAATGATGCAGTGAATTTGTAGTTTGGAATTTGTAGTTTTATGGTTTCAAATGACAGTTCTGCTACTTATCATGTGTGTCATTGCCAAATTATTTCACCTTTGTGGACCTCAGTTTTCTCATCCATGAAATGAAGGAACTTAACTAAATGATTGTTAAGATTGCTTTCATTTCTAAATCCTAGGACACTTAATGTGGACTAGAGGAAGTAACCAATTCTCCATACCCCAAAGGTTTCCTCCATCTTATATTGGACAGATATAAGATTTAAAGAAAGAAGAGGGGATTTCTTTCATTTCATACATTAGTGAAACTATCATGTACTGTTTTATCTTTATGGAAGTCAGAGGACCAATCCTAAACACAATTGTTAAGTGTTAATAGAATTAGATTTCAGGGACCTTTTGCTTTGTTTTCTGTGCTCCCACTCCTCCTTTGTAGTTTCTGTTTCCTTAAACTCTCAATGTTCCTATTCTTTCTCCAAGCTCCTTTATTTGCTCTTCTTCCACTCTCACAACTCACCTGTTATTTCCTTGAACAACCTTCCTTTCTCAGAACCTTATCCTAGGAATTATAACATAAAGAGAAGGATGAAGGGTTATAGCATATGTGGATATGACTTCTGATAAGGATACATAGGATTTAGAAGCTATGTTCTAAGAGATTAGATTATTTATAATAATGAATGGCTTAAAGATAGTGTACAATAATGTAGGCATCTGAAGATAGTGAATTGGTAGAGAAAGAGTTTATTTATATGTGTAAAACATTGGGTGGGGTAGAAGAAGTTTTTAGGATTCTAGGTTGGTGTTAGAGGAGTTCTCTTATAGGTCACAATTAAAAAAAAAACAGGAGTAACAATCTATGGAAACAATGATTTTAAGTAGGGATTGTCTGCTTCACTTTTTTTCAATGATCTTGTATAATTTGAGCTAAAACTGTGTACATACTTGGCCATTTTTATAGTCATGATTTTTATGTCTAAGTATGGATATTGGTTATTCTAATTTTAGTGTGAGGATGTATTTTTTCTTTTTTTTAAAGCACATAATTATATTGTAGCACTCTTTCTGGGCACTCTCTTTTAGACTCCATTCAGATAGATAGTTTAGGAACCCAGAAACAGTTAATTAGATTCTAAGGATAACCTTAAGAAGTTTGGGCTTCTAATATTATCATTTATGTATGCCTTTCTATGTAGCTCCTGGCCAAATATCAATTTACCAGTTGATACAAATAACTTTCATCAAGAAATATTAAACAAAGAGGTATATTAAGAACAGAAATTCCAAAACATCTTCCAGTTTAAAGAATGGAATATGAATAGTCTCCTTTTTGTATTCTCTCAGTTTCTAGAAAGAATGAGCTCTACTGGTGGAGGTGTATTCTCCCCCTCCTGTCCACACAAACTCTCTCTCACACACACAAGATCCCTGGGAAAACTGGATTTAATGTGGAATACAAAAGACTGATAAAGAACTGAGGCATTCATATTAACAAAACACATATAGCCAAAAAGATTCTAATTCTGATAGACCTTTTTTCTCGGTACCCACCAACTTCACTTCTGAGTGTGATGTATGTGATAGATAAGACACTCACTTCCTTAGTGTGGTTAACTCCCTGAAGAACCTATTACCTGATTGGTTCACTGTTGGTCTGTATTAACTAATTTACTCATCAGGGATAATTCTTCACTGTATTCAATTAATTCTGCTTCTGGCTCTGGTGGTTGTTGCTATTGGCTCCAGTTGTTGAGGGTACCTCAGATAACTCTGTGGACTTTTGAAAGTCCACAAAATCATTCTGTCTTCACATACTTATTCAATATCAGAAAATCAAAACACAGAGAGAGAGGCGGGGGGGAGGGAGAGAAGGACAGAGAGAGGGGGAGAAAGGGAAAGAGAGAGAAAGGGAGGGGCGAAGAAGAGAGATAGGGAGAGACAGAAGGTGGGGGAGAGAGGGGGGAGACAGGGAGGGAGAGGAGAAAGAGAGGGAGACAGGGAGAGAGAGAGGGAGAAAGAGAAGGAGAAAGAGAGGGAAAGAGGGAGAGAGGAAAAGAGGGAGAAAGAGAGAGAGAGGGAGAGACGGAGAGGGAGAGAGAGAGGGGGGGAGAGGGAGAGGGAGAGAGAGAGAGAGAGAGAGAGAGAGAGAGAGAGAGAGAGAGAGAGAGAAATAGGTAAACAGAGAGCTTGAGGATAAAAAGTGGAAATAAGACAATCAGTCACCAGCACTGTCCTCCTCTAACCCAGAGATTTGGAGCAGTTCTTCCTTACTCAAAAGTAGCCAGAGAAGAGAGAATTCAAGGAAGGAGGTGAGGGGGGCAATCCAATCTTTTTGGTTATAATTAAATGTATTTAAAAATAGGCTGATCTTTACTGGACTTCATTTTTAACTTTTCATACATTTGTTTCATCTTCTTTATTCCAGTAGAAAGGAATTAAACTTAGGTTTCCAGCAGACTAATAGCCCTAAATCAAAGTCCCTTTAAGTTGTTATATTCCCAACTATGACAATAGTTTGCTTATAGAATTGCAGAGAGTAATATCAATATTTGGTAGATTAAGGATACTAAAAAAATTAAGAAATCCATTATGCTACCTCTCAAATGAATGTGAAATAGTAAATTGTTTTCTTAATATGAAATTATAAACAACAGCATATATAAATATGTTGTTGTAAGTTATCTTCATTACAGGAGGATTTTCTTGGGGGAATTGATATATTCATAGAAATCATCTTTTATTGAAAAAAGTTTTTCTTTGTCATAAAGAAATCTAAAAACACATTCTAATTCAAGATTTTCTATCATCCTTTTATTTCTGTATTTTATAGTGTGTACAAATATTCAAAATAACTTTTTGTAAGTCTAAGTGTGAAATCCCCTCGTAAAATTTCTTACTTATTTTAATAATAAGCAACATTCATTTACCATGCACTTAAAAATAGACTGTATTTTCAATAGTAATAGCCTTTGATTTTGATGCATTTTGTAATATAAAAATGTGTATAACATTTTTAGGTCTCTACAATGAAATGGAAATCTAATAAAAGTTAAGGCTAAGATTAACTTTGATAAGTTGATAGATAAGTGGTTTCAGGGATGTGGGTATTTTTTCCCCTAATGATCATCAAATTCCTCCTTTACTTTTCATCCTGTGTAATTCTTACTCATCCTTTCTCATAATCTTTGATTGAGGATTTACCTAGTCCTACAAATGTCTCATTCTCACATCAATAGACCTCTAAGCTCATCAGCAAGAACACATGATTTAAAGCATCCATGCTCTCTAATGCTGTAATTCCTGCCTATGCTTTTCCATAAAACATTTAAGGAACACTTCTCCAATATCAAAAGCCTTCTTCCAGCCTTTCAGTATTTCACAGGTAGCAACTAAACACTCTGGCTTTCCATCTGTTATCTTTCACTTTCAATAAATGAAGACCATTTCCTGTTTTCATTATCCATATTTTTGATGGTATCTTTTACACCATGTTTCCATCACAAGCAACCATTGATAATAAACCACAGCCTACTTAAATTCTTCTTGCTTCTTTCCATTGTATTACAGGTCACCTGCAATTTTGATTATGCAGAGTCCATAGTGTTCCATGAATTGTAGTCTTAGAGCATCACTGTGAGAATGAATAATGATGTTTAAAAAGACAGGCTTTGACAGCAGGGAGTAGCTTCTGATCATTGAAAGTATTATGAAATTTCCCAAACGCAAGTCTGCTTATCCTTTTATGAATATTCAAACATAGGTACAAGTCACTGTCCATCTTTTGTGTTTGCCCTAGATGTATGTACTGATGTATGAGTTGCATGAGTCTGACTCAGTGGTTTAATCTTGAATTTCTTCTAACTGCATGTAATACATAGTCCTATCTGCAATATTATCCTCCCCTACTGGTTTTATATTATAATTGATCTCCCCATTTTCTAGATAAGGGATGTGAACCCTGGCAATATAATTAATTAATTACTCAACAGAATTTCATTCAGCAGTACAATTGAGTGTTTGTCATATGGGAATTGTCATGTTTTGAGATATAGTTGGGTGGAGGGCAAGTAAGGAGTAAATCTAGCTCCAATGCTTGTCACATAAGGTCATACTCTCCCTTGCCCTTTAAAAAACAATCCTTTGTGTGATTTCTGAGAATAAATAGGAGAGGTTATTGGTTCTTCTTATAAACACTAACTGAGTTATAGCTAAAGAAAAAAAAAAGTTTGATTTCATCCTCCTAGTGTCTGTAATTGGTTCACAATCAGAGCCACACTTGAAGATCAACTGACAGGGATAATAAGCTTGGATATCATATAGGCATTTAAAAGGAACCATAAGATATACTTAGGAATTATAAGTGTTATGAAAGAGTTGTTAAAGTCTATCTGAGAAGGAACTGATGCTTATAAAAGGGACAATTTGAGACTGAAATCTGTTTAAAGCAATATTTCCATAACACACTATAAATACTAGAATAGTTGCTATGGGCCATTAGGCAAGGAGAGAAGCAGCAAGGTAGGAATGGTTTGTATGACAATGGCTTCAAGCCAGAACTAAAGTGAAATATTTAAAAAATAGTATCAGGGAAGATTTATTGAGTTTTAAATCTATTTGTAATTCTATAATTCAGACAGTTATTGAGATATAGTGACAAATGATATTACCATCAAAAACAAGAATACCTGGATTCAAGTTTTAGGTCTGATAAACTGGCTAAATTACATACCTAGGTGAGTCCTTTGATTTCTTATACTCTTGAAAACTACAAAACTATAAATTGCATTGAAGACACCAACTTTGATTGGTAAAAGTAGTTTCATTTGATTGTCCTCTTACCAATGAAATTATAGGACTACTATTCATCTCTATAAATAAAATATAATTGAATGTAGATTGGGGAACTCAGTAAATTTTGTATTTATGACAGTCTTACCTATATTTTTCCAAGAATATAAATTTAAGAAGATTATTTGAAGATATGAATTACTTAATATAACTTCAATCAATTCATTTTACATGTTTTATATATTCTTTTCACATATAATATGTATATATTTAGTTATCCTAAAAGTAATACTCTTAGGGGGGAAATCCTTATAAAATATCATCAAGCAAAATAAATCCTCACATTGTCTATATTTGAAAACATATACTTTATTCTGCATTGAATCTGTGACCTTTCTGACAGGAGATAGATAGCATAATTCATTATTGATCCCCTATAATAATGGCTGGTCATCATACTGTTTAGATTTTTCAAGTCCTTTAAAATTATTTTTCTTTTGCAACCTTGTTTTTTATTGCACATGGCAATATCATGATTGTATTAAGTCCAAAAACATTTTAGGAATACTTAAATGAAATCCATGATTACTCAAAAGGGTTTGGCCTATCCATATAGGAAAAAGTAAGTGAATGAAGAATGCCCATCTGTCATTTTAGGGAAATGTGATTAGATGAACAACTAATAGAGGTGGTGTATCAGCATAAATGGTACAAATATATTAATGTGGACAGATAGCACTGTTAAACAATAAATGGTGCCCCAAAATGAAAAGGAATAACATTTCTCAAGAAGTGAACTTTGGTTCATCTACCAAGCCATGTAGAAGTTTATGGTGGACATGAATATAACATGGATAAATGTATTATCACAATGAAAACTTCCCCAGGAGAAATATTATAAAATATGTTAGAGAGATGTATGACTAGAAAAGGAGGTGGGCTGGGCAAGTAAAACTGAGGGAAAACTGATAGGACAACTAGAGCAAATATGCTCTAGTGTTCAATATATAAAATCAATAGATCTATAAAAAAGATTCCAGAATATTGGCTGCTTTACCTGTGGTAGATTTATGTAATACTCTGACAAGGAGTGAGGAAGCATGTATAAACTGTAATCTGCTCTGTGACCATTACAGAATAGGTTTTCAATAAATGCATGTTGATTAATTGATTGACCACCATTGGAAAACATGATCACAATGATTAGTTACAGAATCATTGAAGTACAATTAACGAATGAACACAGAGTATGAAACTAACGATTCAATTTCATGGCAACTGAACTGTAAGTATTGTACTTGGCTAGATATTTGATAGTAAGTGAATAAAATAAGAATGAAAATTTCCATTTATTTTTATAAAGACTGCCAAAAACTAATTGTTTACTTCCAAGAAATTTTAGAGTGACAATAATACTATAACTGAAACTGAAAAAAGTAGAAAATTAATTTATATTTCAAAATCACAATCCCCAATTTCCATTTCATGAAAAAAATTTGGTAAAGAAGGTATAATAATAATAATAATAATATCTTACCTTTATATAATGCTTTTTATGTGCCAGGCACTGTGCTAAGTACCTTACAAATATCATCTCATTTGCTTCTTGCAATCATCTGGGTGGTTGGTGTTATAATTATCCCCATTTACAGATGAGTTAAATTAGGCAAACAGGTTATGTGACTTACAGATAGTAAGTTTCTGAAGCCAGATTTGAATTAAAATTTTCCTGACTCCATGTCCAACACTATATCATCTGATCTACTTATTAAAAAAATATTTTAAAGATCCTATGCCTCACTTCTTAGGGATCAAATAAGAAAATTATTATATTGTTATGGAGATCGACCTATTTTATCAGTCTTCTGATTTGCCCAAGGGGACATAATAGCAAGCCAGACTCTAGAAGTAGTTCTTATAAGGACATTTCACCCATGCAATGTCCAGTTGCAAACTGTAACTGAAAAGAGTTAACATAAATGTATTGGGGTAAGAGGTCACTTTTGCTTTTCTTTACTGACGCATTTGTGTCCCCTGGTTTAACTGCCTTTATGAAAACAGAATAAAGTTGAATATTGAAGAAAATACCAAAATAAGCAATTTGATACTATACTGTTACCTAAAACAATCTCTAGAAATTGTTCTAGTGAAAAGGAGTTAGTAATAGTTAGCAGTGTATGATTGACAATAATATTCCACTTCAGGAAATGATGCACTGCTCTTTGATGTTGAAATTGAGTTAGAAAGATATTATATTTTTCATTGTTTTCACTTTAAGATGATAAATGCCAAAGTTAAATCTATAAATTTGCATTTATTTCATAATTTAATTGTCACCAATATAACATCAGTATGATAAAAGGATATAAGCAAAAATCAACCATTCACCTTCATTTGCATGACAAAATGAAAGAAGATACATTGTGAGAGATGTTACCTTTGACAGACAGGACTTTGATAAGATTTTTGTTATCATACAAATATATTAATATAGTATAATTCCCTAACATTTAAAAAATATATTGATTCAATTTAAGAGACAGAAATGAAGCTGTAATCTTTAATACAACAGGGGAAAAACACAAAGTGTTGTTTTAAAGGGCCCATTTCCTATCCTTGACTGATTATAATAATTTACTGCTGTCAGACTAATGCTATTTCAATCCTTTGCTATAACCTGGGTTGGCTTGGTCTCATTTTCTTATTCTATTGATTTTTCTTCTGGCTTACCATGCAAAATATGATGCCCCTAATTTGCTAAGCTATCAAAGGAAAATTCCTAAAGGGTTAGTCAACAATATTCACCTGGCTCTTCCAAATAATTGTTTGGGGCTATTCTGTAGTGCTAGCAATGCTAGAACAAACAGGTGAAGATATAGGGTTCAAAGAACTGTCAGCATTTCAGAGAATGAATGTATTTTTTCAGTCAAACAGATCACAGTGAATTACTTGGAAATGAAATGCTAATTGCCATCCAGATGCGTAAAAAGAGGCTGTACAAAGAACATTTTAATAGCTTAAATTGGTACCATTGACACTGAAAATATACTTTATCATAAAGTTATGTGTGTTGAAATGATCACTGGCATTTATAAAGTACTTCAAAATATTCAAATTTGAATACACACACATATATATGTACATATATATATTATATGTATCTACGTAGTGGAGCTTCAAAATATTATAGTTGCTATTATAGACATTATCATCTCCATTTTAGTTTTGAGGAATCTAAGATTGAAGTACATTAAGTGATTTGTCTATGGCCAAATACCAAGTGTTAGAAGTGTGATTTAAACTTATATTTTCTTGACTTCAGGTTTTTATTTTATTTAAAAAACAAAAGATTATCATATTTGATTTGACTTTTAAACTGTGGGGAACAAAGTGAGGAGGCTTTCTGCTTACTTTTCAAAAATTGTTATTTTTTTTAAATGCAAGACTCTTTTTTTTTTGGAAAGTTCCCTCAAATAAATATATTTTAATCTTCTTTTGCATCCAAAAGGAGATGTGATGAAGAAAAAGTTACCTAGATATGTACTATTATTTTTATTACTGTGGAATATACTTCTTGTGGAATCTCTTAGTAGTGAGACTGGTCAACCAACCTAAAATTTCCAGTGTGATTAGGTGGCCTGAGGGACTGAGAAATTAAACAACTTGCTTATGATCACACAAATGTCAGAGACTGACCTTGAACCTAGATTTTTCTGACTCCAGTGATATCCCTTTATCTACTATGTTATGCTCCCTTTTACATGTTAATTAATTAGAAAATTAGTAATATTTTCTTCATAATGTTAATTAGAAAATAAGTAATGTTTATCTTCATAATAGACTCCTTAAAATTATTTGCATCCATTGTGCTCCATAATATTTAACAAATATTTAGGGATATATTTACATATCTAACTTTTATTAGTGAGTTGCTAGAGGAGGAATTCTAACTTTAGTTTTTAATATATATAACCAAAAGTGATAGAAACTCATTATGCTTGATTATTGCATAGATCAAATACATTCAAGAACATGAAATCATTTCATTCAAGTTTTTTTCAAAGTACCTTTAGTGCAAAAATAAACTTCAAAGAATTTAAAAGACTTTAAAAGAAATCATTATTTAGCAGCATAAATTTATCATTATCATTATGATAAAATATAGCTGATTTTCTTAGAATGTATTTTGTTGTTGTAAATCAATGAGTCCATAAAACCTGTGTGTGTTTTTTTTTTTAGTTGCCCATCTGAAGGCAGTGACTTTTTGTAACATCTCTTAATAGGATTGGACCATTTGGACCAATACGATAATTACATATGCCTACTTAGTCATCCTTAGTAATTTCATTTGTCTGGAATATTGTCCATTATATCAAATTGGATTAAAGGTTTCA
This sequence comes from Sarcophilus harrisii, assembly GCF_902635505.1. NCBI lineage: Eukaryota > Metazoa > Chordata > Mammalia > Dasyuromorphia > Dasyuridae > Sarcophilus > Sarcophilus harrisii. The sequence goes on along the minus strand of NC_045428.1, from coordinate 158,517,719 downwards.
GTAGTGGGATTTAAATCATCTTTAAACTCAGAATCCAACCACCTATGTGACTGCAGTCCTAGACATCCCTCATGTTAATTCTACCCTTGGCCATAAAGTAGTATCTCTCACCAGGTATAAGATGTTAAAATATATCTTCACCCTCCCCTTCATAACTATATAATACCTTGTCAATTGGTCAGCAAGCATTTATTAAGTGCTTACTTTGTATCAGATTTAGTACTGGTATTGGAAAGAAGAATTAAAACAATCCCTGTATTTAAGTGTATTGTTTAATAGGTAAGTTGAATATGCATGTATATAGTTAAATAATGAGATATATTATGTATGTATATACACACAACTCTAGCAGAACATAATCTAAGTAAATCGTGGGGAGACTCGGAATGATTTCTTACATTTTAAAGTGAGATGAGTTTATTCTTGAATAAATCCAGGGTTGATGTCATCATCATCATCATCAATAGCATTACAATAAAATACAATAGTATTACAGTGATAATAATAGTTAGAATTTACATAGTGCTTTAACGATTATAAACTACTTTATAAATATTGCCTCATGGTATCCTTACAACAGTTCTGGGAGAGAGGTACTGTTACTAAATTATTGAATTATTATTATTGTTGTTATTAATCTATTTTAACTGTGTTAAACTCTTCATCATCATATTTGGGGATTTCTTAGCAAAGATACTAGAGTTGTTTGCCATTTCCTTCTCCAGCTCCTTTTATAGAGCAAAAAACTAAATCGGCAGGCTTAAATGAATTGTCCAAGATTACCTAACTACTAAGTATCTGAAATCAGATTTCCTGACCCTAAATCCAGCAATTTAGTTCAACATGTATGAGGGAATTCAAGGTGGAGCAGAGGGGAAAAAAGTATTCTATTTAAACTTTTTAAAATAATAGCTTTTTATTTTCCAAAATACATGCAAAAATAGTTTTCAACATTTACCCTTGTAAAACCTTGTGTCCCAAATTTTTTCTCCCTCTCTCCCCATCTCCCCTCTCCCCAAAACCTCAAGTAATCCAATATAGATTAAGCACATTCAATTCTTCTAAACATATTTTCACATTTATTATGCTCCGCAAGAAAAATCAAATGAAAAGGGGGAAAAGTGAGAAAGCAAAAACAAGCGAGCAAGTAAGAAAGCAGCAACAACAACAAATACTGTGTTGTGATCCACTTTCCATCCTCATAGATTTCTCTCTGGATGCAGACAGCTCTATTCACCACAAGTCTTTTGGAAATGGTCTGAATCATCACATTGAAAAGAGCCAAGTCCATCACAGTTGATCACACAATCTTGTTGTGGCTGGGTACAATGATTTCTAGTACTTCACTTCACTTCACTTAGCATCAGTTCATGTAAGTCTCTCCAGGTCTTTCTGAAATCATTCTACTGATCATTTCTTATAGAACAATAATATTCCATAACATTCATGTACCATAACTTATTCAACCATTGTCAAGTCAACCCACTTAGTTCCTTGTCAAAAGGACTGTTACAAACATGTTTTCATATCTTGATCCTTTCCCTTTTTTATGATTTCTTTGGAATATAGATCTAGTAAAGCTACTGCTGGATTAAAGGGTATGTACAGTTTGATAACCCTTTAGGCATAGTTGGAAATTTCTCTCCAGACTGGTTGTAGCAGTTCACAACTCCATCAACAATGCATTAGTGTTTCAATTTCCCATATCTTCTTCAACATTTATCATTTCCCTTTTAGCTTGTATCAGTCAATTTGATAGTTTAAGATGATACCGCAAAGTTGTTTTATCAATAATCTAATCAATAGTGATTTGGATCATTTTTATATGACTAGAAATAGTCTCTTCTTCATCTGAAAACTGATGATACATCTTTTGATCACTTATCAAGTGGGGAATGACTTGGACTCATAAATTTAATTCAGTTCTCTAAATATTTGAGGAATGAACATTTTATCAAAAACACTGGCTATAAAATTTGTTTCCCAGCTTTTTGTTTTCCTTCTAATCTTAGTTACATTGGTTAAACATCCATTTTATATTTCATAATGTTCTCTATGTCTTTTTTTTTAAATCACAAATCATTCACTTTGTTAGATTTAGCAGATACCTTTTTTGCTGTCCTAATTTGCTTATGATTTATAGAGGACCCAGTTTGATCTTACTTTTTTTATACAGTATGAGATGTTGAACTATGCAGTTTCTGCTATATTATTTACCAGTTTTCCCATCAGTTTTTGTTTAATAGTGAGTTCTTATCTCAGAAGTTATAGTCTTAGAATTTATCAATCAGGAGATTGCTATAACCATTTACTACTGCATTTTTTGTACTAAATGTACTTTATCAATCTACCACTCTATTTCTTAAATAGTAGCAAATATTTTTTATGGTTGTTGCTTTATAATATAGTTTTATAACAGGTATGCCTATGCCACCTACCTTTTCATTTTTGTCACTAATTCCTTTAATATTCTTGACTTCTTGTTCTAGTTGAATATTGCTGTTATTTTTTCAAGTTTTATAAAATAATTTTTGATAGTTTGGTTGGGATTACACTGAATAATTAAATTGATTTAGGTAGAGTTGTCTAATTTATTATATTTGCTTGACCTACCTATGGAAAATTGACATTTTCCCCAATTGTTTAGATGTGACTTTATTTGTGTGAAAAGTGTTTTGTAATTGTTTTCATATAGCTTCTGGGTTTCACTTGGCAAATAGACTCCCAAATATTTTGCATTTTCTAGTTATTTTAAATGGAATTTCTCTCTTATTTCTTGATACTGGGCTGTATTTGTAATATATAAAAATGCTGATAATTTATATAGGTTTATTTTATATCCTGCAATTTTGTTAATGCTTTTAATTATTTCAAATAGTTGTTTTCATTGGTTCTCCAGGATTCTCTAGTTATACCATCATATCATCTGCAAAGAGATTTTTTTTTATTTCCTCATTACTAATTTCTTCAATTTATTTTTCTTCTCTTATTGTTAAAGTTAACATTTCTGGTACAATACTGAATGATAGTGTTGACAGTGGGCATCCTTGTCTCACCCCTGATCTATTTGGGAAATCTTCTAAGTTAACTCCATTACAGATAATGCTTGCTAATGGATTTAGATAGATACCATTTATTATCTTAAAGAAAATTTCATTTATTTGTCTGTAGGAATTGGTATTGTATTTTATCAAATATTTTTATTCATTTATTGAGATAATCTTATGATTTGTTAATTTTGTATTGATATAGTCAATTATGTTAGTAATTTTCTTAATACTGAACCAGTCTTGTATTCCTGGCATAAATCGCACTGGTCATAGTGCATTATCCTGGCAATAAATTGCTTTGTTTATATTTTATTTTTTGTTAATATTTTATTTAATTTTTTTATCAATGTTTGAAGCTGTTCTTTTTTGCAGTAGGAATTAGAAATTGAGTGGACTTCCATCAATTGGGGAATGGCTGAATAAGTTGTGGTATATGAATGTAATGGAATATTATTGTTCTATAAAAATTGATAAGCAGGCTAATTTCAGAAAAAATCTGAAAAGACTTAACATGAACTGATGCTAAGTGAAGTGAACAGAACCATGAGAATATTGTACAGAGTAACACCAGGATTAAGTCATCATAAATTATGATTAACTTAGCTCTTCTTGGTGATACAGGTATTTTCATTTTTAAAAAGTGTTTTCTCTTTTTCATGGCTTTATCCCCTTTTTGTTCTGATTTTCCTTATACATCATGACAAATATGGAAATATGTTTAAAAAAGTTGTACATGTATAACCTATATCAGATTGCTTTTTAATATTGGGAAGAGGAAAAGAGGAGAGTGGGAGGGAAAAAATACAAAAATATTATAAAAATCAGTGTTGAAAACTGTCTTTACATGTATTTACAAAAATAAAATATTGAGAAAAAATTGCATCAATATTCATTATGGAAATTTTTTTTGGTAATTTTCTTTTTCTGGTTTTGATTTTTCATGTTTTAAGAGTCAGCATCATATGCATATCATAAAAGAAATTTCACAGGGACTACATCTCTTTTTCCAGATAGCTTATATGGGATTGGAATCAATTATTATTTAAAGTTTTAGTAGAATAACTTGAAAATTCATCTGGCCTTGGAAATATTTTTAGGAACTTCATTGATGACTTGTTAAAATTATTTTTCTAAAATTATGTAATTTAAGTATTTTATTTCCTCCTCTGTTAATCTGGGCAATTTATGTTTCTGTAAATATTCATTGATTTCACTTTGATTGACTGATTTATTGGCATAGAGTTGCACAAACTAGTTCCAAATTATTCTTTTTATTTTTTCTTCATTTTTTATCCTGGTAATTTGGTTCTTTTTTGTTTTAATCACATTAATCCAAATGTTTATCTTTTTTTATAAACCAGCTTTTAGTTTTATTTATTACTTTAATAGTTTTTTTTTAATTTTACTAATCTCCCCTTTGATTTTTCAGAAGTTCTAATTTGATGTTTAATTGTTTGATTTTTTTTAAATTACATCTTCAATTCATTGAGTGCTCTTTCTCCATTTTATTTATGTAATAATTTAGAGATATACAATTTCTTCTAAGAGCTGCTTTGGCTGCAACCCATAAATGTTGGTATGTAATCTGTCATTTCCTTTGATTAAATTATTGATTGTTTTTATGATTTCTATAATTGACTTACTCATTTTTTAGGTTACATCAGTTTTGAATTAAATTTCTGCCTATCTTTTCATTGTTCTTTATTACATGTAATTTTTATTGGAAAATGATCTCAAATTTATGCATTTAATATTTTTGCTATTTTGCATTTGATTGTGAGGTTTTTATGCCACATTATAGGGTCAGAAAAAGGTGGTAAAAAGTATATGCCTTTCAATTTTCTCCAGAGGTCCACGTATTTAAATTTTCTATAATTCTATTCACTTCCTTAACTTCTTTCTTTTTTATTTTGTCATTAGAATTATCTAGTTCTGAAAGGGAGACATTGAGGTTTTGAGGTTCACTATTAGCTTTGGTGTTTATTTCTTCTTATCTTTTCCTCTAAGAATTTGAATGTTATTCTTGGTATATGCATGTTTAATATTGATATTGTTTCCTTGTGTGTAGTTCTTTTTATCAATGTGAACTTTCCTTATCTTTTTCAATTAGAACTATTTTTTGATTTTGCTTTAGTTGAGAAGAATTGCTACCCCTACTTTTTTCTTCAGCTGAAGCATATATTTACTCTGTATATCTCTCTACTTCAAATATATTTTTGTAAACAACATATTGTAACTTTAATCCAGTTAGCTTTCTGTTTCCATTTTATGGGAAAATTCATCCCATTCACATTCACAGTGTATTTCCCTGCAGTTTTCCCCCTGGTTATACTTTTTTCTCCCTTCCTATATGGAGGAAAATGGAATTTCTCTATACATTTGAGTATGTGTGTTATTCCTTCTTTGATCTAATTCTGATGAGAGTAAGGTTCAGACAATTTTCACTCCCTCCTTTTTTCCCCTCTATGTATGTCTTTCATGAATCTTCATGTGATATAATTTACCACATTTTGCCTCCCCTTTTCCCCTTCTTTCAGTACAATCATTTTTTACCCCTTAATTAAAAAAAATTATCACATAAGTCAACTTATACACACTTCCTCTGTCAATGTATACTTCTAATTGACTTAATAGAGATACAAGTACTCTTCCCATCATAATATTTTCTTTCTTTTTTCTCTCTTTAGCTTTTTTATTTGTCTCTTGAATCTTATATTTGAATATCAAATTTTCTGCTCAGCTCTGGATGATTTTTTTTATTGATTTTACAACTTTTCCTGTAAAAGATTATGCTCAATTGCTAGATAGTTGATTCTTGGTTATAATCTAAACTACTTTTTCTTTTAGATGTAATGTAGAACCTGTTAAATCTGCATAATCCTGACTATGGCTTTTGAATTGTTTCTTTCTGGCATGGTATTTTCTACTTGACCTGATAGTTCAGGAATTTAGTTACAATATTCCTAGACATTTTTGTTTTGGAATGTTTTACAGACAGGGATTGTTGGATTCTTTTAATGACTATTTTCCCCTTTGATTCTAGATGTTACTTGACAGTTTCTTGAAAAAGCTGTCCAGATCTTCCTTTTATTTATGACTATCAGCTTGTCTAATAATACTGACGTTTTCTTTCCTGGATCTATTTTCCAGGTCACTTCTTTTTCCAATGTTATTTTTCACATATTATTCTATTTTTCATTCTTTTGATCTTATTTCACTTGTTCTTGGTTCCACTTGCCAAGTTTTAATTTTAAGGAATTATTTTCTTCAATTAGCCTTTGTACTTTTTTCCTATGTGACAAATTTTACTTTTAAAGGAAATGTTTTCTTCAATGGATTCCCCTCATTTGTCTATTTTTCCAAGAAGTTGTTTACTTCAGTCAGTTTTTGTGCTTCCTTTTTCATACTTGTTGATTTTTTTAATGATTTTGCTGCATAACTCTCATTTCTTTTCTCCAATTTCTCTTCTACCTTTCTTGATTTTTAAAGTCCATTTTGAGCTCTTCTAAGTGGATTTTTTGAGCTTGCAACTAATTCATATTCCCTTTGAGGCTACACATATAGCAATATTATCCCTTGCACTCACTTCTGTTCTGACTTTTCCCTTCCCTCCCCCTAGATGGCAATCAGTCTTATACATGTTAAACATGTTATAGTATATCCTAGATATAATATATGTATAGAGAACCGAACAATTCTCTTGTTGCACAGGGAGAATTGGATTCAGAAAGTAAAGATAATCTGGGAAGAAAAACAAAAATGCAAAGAGTTTAAACCCACTTCCTAGTGTTCCTTCTCTGGGTGTAGCTGCTTGTTAGATCTTCTCTTTTTTGAAGATATCCACTTCCATCAGAATACATCTTCATACAGTATTGTTGTTGAAGTATATAATATCCTCCTGGTTCTGCTCTTTTCACTTAGTATCAGTTCATGTAAGTCTCTCTGAGCCTCTCTGTATTCATCCTGCTGGTCATTTCCTACTGAACAATAATATTCCATAGCATTCATATACCACAGTTTACCCAACCATTCTCCAATTGATGGGCATTCATTCATTTTTCCAGTTTCTAGCCACTACAAAAAGGGCTGCCACAAACATTTTGGCACATACAGGTCCCTTTCCCTTCTTTAGTATTTCTTTGGGGTATAAGCCCAGTAGTAGTAGCACTGCTGGATCAAAAGGTATGCACATTTTGATAACTTTTTGGGCATAATTCCAAATTGCTCTCCAGAATGGCTGGATCTGTTCATAACTCCACCAACAATGCATCAATGTTCCAGTTTTCCCACATCCCCTTCAACATTCATCATTATTTTTTTCCTGTCATCTTAGCCAATCTGACAGGTGTGTAGTGGTATCTCAGAGTTGTGTTAATTTGCATTTCTTTGATCAATAGTGATTTGAAACACTCTTTCATATGAATGGAAATAGTTTCAATTTCATCATCTGAAAATTATCTGTTCATATCCTTTGACCATTTATCAATTGGAGAATGGCTTGATTTCTTATAAATTAGAGTCAGTTCTCTATATATATTTGGAAATGAGGCCTTTATCAGAACCTTTAACTGTGAAGATGTTTTCCCAGTTTGTCTCAGCACTCTATTTTCAGAGGAACAATGACAAGCATAACTATCTCTGTAGAAGGTTGATCCAAATTCTGAGAGTTCTTGAAACCATGGGATATAAAGAAGAAGGTGGGAATTGTTTAGCCTGAAAAAAAAATGTGGGGTACTTTATAGATCTTCAGATGCTTCAAGAATCAACATGAGATTATAAATTTAGTTCTGAAAGGGAATTTGGAAGACATCTAGTGAAATTCTGTTATTACAAAGGTGAGGAAAATGACACCTAAAGTGATTGCCAATATCATCTAGGTAGCAAGTATGAGAGTCTAGATTCAAATTCAGATGCTCTAATTTCAAATTTAGAAAATTTTCTACTGTATCACTTACACTAAAAGTGGATTAGACTTATTTTGTGCTACTCCAAAAGGTAGAACTAGTGCCAGTTGAGGAAAGTCAGGAAGCAAATTTCAGCTCAATTTAAGAAATATAAGTTGTAAGAATTTTCAATTAAATAAACATTTATGAGGAATTTTGTTAGATGCCAGATCTAAAAAAAAAAAAAAAAAAAAAAAAAAAAAAAAAAAAAAAAAAAAAAAAAGCAACCCCATTCTCAAGAAGCTTAAATCCTACTAAAGGATAGAACAATGAATAAGTAAACAAAGATGATTTAAGTAGTAATAGTGGTAGAAGTAACAGCAGTAGCAGCAATAATACTTGCTATTGTTATTGTTTTGGCAGCTAGGTAAAGGATGGATTAGAGAAAGGGAAAGACCAGAATTAGGGAGAACAATTAAGAAGCTGTTACAATAGTCTAGAGTGGATGAGGGCTAAAAATAAAACTAGAGGGACTTTTTGTATTGGACTAATGAATGAACTATAATGATTCTATCATTGACTCAAACATTGAGAAGGGAAAAAAGTACCCCAGAATGAAGAAATGATGAAAATGTCATTGCTTTATTCTAAACAATTGAAGCTGTATTGTATATAGTTATTTGCCTTCAAATATGTTATTCAATTGAAATGATTTAAAAAAATACTCAACTCATCAGGTTAGAAAATTCATGTACTTAGCTTTCAAAACAGTCTTTAATTCTGGGCATGGAAGCAAATTATAAGAGACAAAGGGTCAAATTCTAGGATTCCTTCCCTCAAAACTCTCATATGAAGGCCTTAAAATAGAGGGAGGGGTGTAATAGAGAATAGAAGAACTCTGTAGTTTAGTTAAATCAATTAGAGCATAGTAAAAACTAGATTGTGTCCTCTGTTTAGTCTATATAGCTTCACTCTGTTCCCTAGAATGCATCTCTCTGACTCCAGCCAGATGTCTCCTAGATATGTGTTATTGGTTACAACAGCAGGAACAGTTAAAAGAGTACAGATGGATCACTGAACATCTCTTTCCCCTTCTGGGAAAACAATTCAAAACACACTGCCCTACTAATAGTGGGTCAGTAACATCATATTGGTTTAGAAAAGAGAGCATGTTAGTAGTCATACATCATCTGGACTTGGAGTCAGCCCAAGGTGATAATAGATAGTTTAGCAAACATTTCCTAGCTCTCTAGAAATTACACTTTCAGAACAACCTCTGCCAAGAATAGAGGCAGTGTTTTCATGAACACAAAGTTGCTTTGATAAGTTATACACCATTTTCCATGTATTTTTGCTACCTTAAAATAAAGCTTACTTTGAGGAATTTCTCCTCTCTGATTCAAGCTTACTCAGAGTTCTATCTCTAGTTTAAATTTTATATATATATATATATATATATATATATATATATATATGCTTTCTTTTAAAAAACAAAACAAAACAAAACAGCTCAGCTCCACTATTCCCCCAAAGCAAACATTATGTAATATAGACTTACAAGCAAGCCAGTCTAATACATGTATAGTTCTTTCGAAATGGTCTTTATTAAAAAAGTGATCTGTATTACCATGTCAAGGTCTAGTTTAAATGAGACTAATAGAAGGTAAGAATACAGTCAAATCATCTTACCTTTCATTTGAAAGTATATTCATTCCATTGTCAAACTATCAGCAGTTGTTGGATTTCTTCAGATCAAAGCATGATTCATATAATTACTGTATTATGATTAGCTTTATTAAAGGACTGAAGACATTCTAAAGGTTTGTGACAAATGAGAGGAAAATGAAGTGTGAAGAAATAGTTTTCAATGAAAACTGCTAAATCTGAATTTAAATTGTAGTCATTGTCCGCCCTTCTCTGAGCAAGGTTAGCCCCAAAGGCAAGGCTGCACTGTTCTGCTACTGGTAATTCCGTTGTCGCATAGTTGGAAAACACCTGATTAGGAATGCTTGTGTTTCTTCTAAAGAGTTTTTAAAAAATTGATAAACGGTAAAATGACTTGGCAAGTTCGTTTTTAATAAAATGCTTTTTGGGTTTTCATCTGCTGGGATTCTAATATTTAATTGAATGCTTGAGATTTATCTATTCTTTTCATTTTCTGCTTGATTTTAAGACCTTCTACTTCTTAAGTTGTCTTCATTCTCCTATAGAAATATTAGTGAAATTTTAGGCTTAAACATTATCTAAATTTCCAATTTCAATCATCATTAGACACAAATAATACTGAGTTGCTTTCATACACACACCTCATGTCAGTAAATAAGGAAATGCATAATTTGGGCAGTATATTATTAAGTGTCCATTTTCCCATAAATGGCCAATATTTGGAGCAGAGAATTTAAGAAACAAGAAAATTCTGGCATTTCGGGATGTTAGTGAAAAGCAATACAATGGAAAAAACTATATATATTCCTTTTTTCTTTGTAAGAAAAAAAGCATCTGTTAGGAATTTGTGAGAGCTTATACCAAAAAATATTAAAATAAAATAAAAACTCCAAAACAAAAGAAAAATAATATTTTGAAAACATCAAGTTCTTGCTTCAATTTTATTTTAATTGCGTTCTCTGTAACAATTCTTTTAGTTTAGTTAATTATCTCAAAGAATAAAGACATCACATCTACCTTTAATCTAGGTAAAGGATTTGTTGGCAGTATATAAACAACCACTGTGTAAAATTAATCCCCTCTCTCTCTCTCTCTCTCTCTCTCTCTCTCTCTCTCTCTCTCTCACACACACACACACACACACACACACACACACACACATACAGAAAGAGAGAGAGCGAGAGAGAGAGAGAGAGAGAGAGAGAGAGAGAGAGAGAGAGAGAGATATGCAAGGACATTTGTACTTCTATTACAAAAAGAAAAGCTTCCCATGTAACTGCAACTCAGGGAACTGGTTGTAGTCAAATTATATACCAATGTAGATTAGTTCAAGGGAGTTAAGATTATTCAGTTTTATAATGAGGTAGATAAAAGGAAATTAAACTTTTTACAAATATACCAAATAAAAACAAGCAGGTTCCAAGTACCTTTGAATTAATGAACCATGGGTAGGTCAGATTAGGATAATGATAGGAGTTGAAAGAATTTGTTTGGTGTTGCTCATGGATTAGTCAGTCATTTTAACTATATTAGTCACATATTCTATTCCCACCCACACTTTCTGAAGAGAAGGTCCAGTAGAACCAGCTGTCACCAGTAATTTTTAGAAAACTATTGACCCAGGCTATTCTCAATCTTTATACTTGATATACTCCCCATTCCAATCAAATGTATAACCCAAGTCCTGTCTTTCTTCATTTCTCCTGGCTACTTGCCTTTTGGTCATTAGAATTTAACTTACAAGAAAGAAGTCAGCAAAAGGGATATACATTGTAAGGTAATTTAAGTGCTTGTAAGAAGCTTTAAGATAGGAAGTTTTAAGATGGGAAAAGTTTTAGAGATCCTCAATTCTCAACTTTACCTTTTTCATCTTGATTAACATGAATAGGTCAGTTGTTCTTGTGTCATATATTTACATGTTATTTACATACACAGATATATGTATTGATGTTATTCTTTGTTTTCAAAGAGGAACAAAATGACATCACTGTGTTAGAATCAAGTCAAAGTGTATCTGACTATGGCTGATTAGAACAATACAAGCTCTGAATGCTTTGCCCCCAGTCAGATACAAATAGTCCTTATGAACTTTTGGGATAGTTTCTCTGATTTTGCGTATTTCATGTTTCTTTTGGTCTAACCCAATTCTGCTTTGCTCATAGAGCACACTCTTCTCTGAGGAGGGCATGCCATATGGATGGTCCTGTGCCAATGTTTCACATGTCATATAACTGATTCTAAAATTCTTAAGAGATACCTTGAGAGTGTTCTTGTACCACTTATTCTGACCACCCTGTGAGTACTTGTATGCACAGATGTATCCTCAGTAACATAGTCATTTTCTACTTCTAAATCTACTAACATGGAAATACCTACTTTAAGCAACAATGGTAAAAGGAACTAGAAACTCTTAAGGTTCCAAGAGTTATATCAGAAGTAGAAAGAGCTAAACAGGCTTGGGATTTTTAAAATACCTTGACATAGATTCCCTAGAAATCTAGGGAATTTGGGAACAGGAAATAAATGAGCAAGTTTACTAATCAGTCATTTAAATATTTATTAAGGGGCTACTATGTGCTAGGCCCTGATATACCTGTGCACTTATTGCTGATGATCTAAGTATTAGAGGTAATTCAGTTGCAATTGGTCAGTAGCTGCTATCAGTGATGTTGAGGAGGATTGGGACAACAGAGGCAAAAGGGAGTATTTGAAGATTTTTGAATAGTAGAAAGATGATTTTGACCTATAGTTTAGGAAGATTATTTTGGCAGCTATGAAAAACATGGATTTAAGAGACTGAGAAAGCACAGGTAAAGTGACTAGTTAGAAAGCTATTAAAATAGTTTAAGCAAAAAGGATGAGGGTCTGGGCTAGAATAGTTACTCTGTGAGTAGTCAGAACAGGATGGATACAAGAAGAATTGTAGAGGTACAAGTGACAGACTTAATAACTGATTGGTGTGAATGGCAGGAAAAGGAAAGAGTCAAGGATTACTATTTTTACAAAACCTAGAAGGATGGAAATGCCAGTAACAACAAAAGAGTATGCAGAGTGGGCAGTTTTAGGGGATAAGATGAAAAGTTCAGTTTTGAAATGTCCAAATCAAGACATTCTGCACAAGATACAGTACTGGAGTACAGAGGTAAAGATTGGAAATTAATTTAGATATATGAAAACATTCTGTGTAGAAATGTTAATTGAACCTGTGGGAATAGATATAATCACCATGGATGACAGTGTATAAAGAGAATAAACAATGGCCCAAGACATACACTAGGAGGACTCCCAGGAAAGAATTGATGACTAAGTGAGAAACACTGTGAAAGACTTACTATATTTTCAATTAGGGTTGAGCATTAGAAAGTGTTCCTACTAGAGTAAAAAAATTAAATTTATGTATTGAATGATTAATTTCACAATTTATTTGACCTTAGTATTTGTACTAAATACCATTAACTTCTAGAAAACATAGTCTCTGCTCACATTCTAAAGTGATAAAGCTGTCAAGTGAGGATATATGTCTACATATCTGTTCTGGAGAAATTGTGGTATACAAAATACTGGAAAATAAAGATATTAAAAAATAGAAACTCCTCAGACATGTTGATTTTTTTATACAGATCTACTGTGTACAAAAAATACTGCATTGTTCAGCATTTATTTTTAAAAATGCTTTCTCTGTGATGATGTAAAAATAGTATTTGATAAATGTAGTCTAGTAAAGAATAGCTTAAAAACATCTGTTTAATGATGCCATCATCTTTTCTTATTTTCTATCAATCTTACTTTATAAACACTTACAGTCTTTTTCTGCTTTTTTTTGTTAATCTACAGAGGAAAATGGTTATTTTAATTGAGAAACTGAGCGACCAACAGACTTCAGCATATCACTAATTTCAATTACTGTATCAAATGATCCATTTCATCCTTTATCTACAGTAATACATTTTAGCATAATATCAAGCAAAGACTATTTATTAAAATGATATTTTGTGTCAGGCATTGCTAGACTAAAAATACAAAGACAAAGTAAGATAGTTATATATTATATTATATATTATATATATGTAATAATATAATATAATAATATATTAATATAATATAATATATAATAATATAGATATATATTGCTATATATATATATAAAAGCAATGCATTTTGATATATACATATATTGCTTATATATAAATATATATTTATAATAATAACAATAATATATAATTATAATATATAATAATATATTATGTATTATATATATTATATCTTATATAATATAGTTATATATATTATATAGTTAACTATAATATAGTTATTCTCAAGGTAGCAATCAATTCTACTCCAATAGATTAGAAATCACCTTCACCAAAATGTCTCATGGCACTCTGTAGCTCTTCTTAAGCTCATATACTCTTTGTATAATAAATATTTACAAACATGTTTCATCTCCACTACTAAATGGCAAGTTCTCTGCAGGCAAGGACCATGATTGATTTGTCTTGTATGTATTAAAATAATTATAATTGCAGTAAAAATTAATATGGTAAAATTATAGTAATGATAATAAATATCTATGTAATACTTTAAGATTTTTAGAACATTATTTATTCATATGTTTGATGCATATTACTTATTTTATAAATGTTAAACATGATTATATAATTGAATTGGAGATTAAAGAAAAACTAGGATCATAAGATTTACATCAAAATTTAGAAGGGACATCTAATATTATGTAATTTGATGCTATTACCTTATAAATGTGGGGAAATTGAGACCAAAAAAAAAAAAAAGATAAAATGCATTGTCTCCAATCACATTAATGCTAAGAAAACAAGCTGATATTTGAAGCCACAATCTCTAATTCTAAATTCAGTATTTTTTTGTGCTATGTTTCCTCTTTATTAAGTGCTTATTTGTATGTACTAATTTATCAGGCATTAACTAAAGTGAGTTTCATTTCTCACCTCTTAGATGTATAAAGAGCTAAATGTCTTTCTTACAAATAACATTTATACCTTATTCAGAGGACTGCAGTTAATTTTGTATCTACTTAACAGGCCAAAGGCATAAACATGACCTTAAGGGCTTTAAGAGCTAGCATTAAAACACTACAAAATAAAGTATGGAGGCACCTGTAGGCTGGGTACATGTGGGGTGGGAGTGGAAATAAGAGAAGCATCTGTCTGTACTCTCTCTTCCTCCAAAACAGTGCTATTAAACATTCACTTTTCAGACAGCAATAATTACTCACTAATAAAATGGGAGAGAATAGAATTTGTTTTTATCTAATGTCTTTCATACTCAAAACATTCCAAAACTCTTTACAGATCAGTGATTGAAGAGCTCTTCATATCATTCTCCCACCTGTGTAGGAATAACTGGAACCTCTAACAATGTTTATTTTTCTAGCCAAGTGAGATCACAATAGGGAGGGATAGAATCAAGGTGTGCTTGGCATGAATTTAAATGGCTTCTGCAATAGAACTAGTCTTTCAAGCACTGTCTAACAGAGTTCCATCATTGTTTCTCCTTACCTATTTGGATAAATATACACCCTGTATTTGTGTACACACAAGAGCAGCTATTTATTCAATTAACTGTTGCATGAAGACAATTTGAGAGACCTTTGGGAATTTTAGACTAAATCCTCCTTTGAATAGAAAACTCATCACCATAAAGTAACACCCAAGTTATCTTTGAATGTAGGATATTCATTATATTATATTATAATATATCAGAAGTTGTAACTTCAAAAGTGTCCTTCATGAAGAGGACACTCAACTTTACATGATTTATTGCTAAAAGAAATTTAGCCTTCACTAAACTGCATGATTTAGCTGGCAAGGAGAATTCATAATTAATATTTCCATTAGATTGCAAAAGGCAGTTTTATCTTTTGCCCTTTTTCTTGTACTAGTTATTGTTGTTGACAATATCATTATCATTATTATTTATTTACAGCTGGAAGAAACCTTAGAGAATATCTTATCCAACTCCCTCATTTTATAATTGAAGAAAATGAGAATATAAGAAGTTATGTCACTTTTCCAATATTTCCCAACTTTAACAACATAGTTAATATATGGGAAACAAAACTGGAATCTTTAGGGCCAGCACTCATTCCACTGTATCATAGTCTTCCTATAAAAGATTGAACTATAGAATAAACATTCCCAAAATTTTGTGTAGCTATTTTACTTTTTTTTAACCATTTAATAAATCTACTAAGCCTAATTAGGACTTCATTCTAATTCAGTAATGAAAAATTATCTTCACATAGAAAATAGGTCCCAAAGTTAATGCAACTTATTTTAAGTTTTCCCTGGATGACCTTAGATTTTGAGGTTATTTTGCTAATCTGGAAAATACTGCTAAAACACCATCATTATCTTCATCAATCATCCTCATCAAATATCTTTTATTAATCAGCCACATGTGGATGGCACTGTTTGAAGTGCTGTATAAAGCAAATTAAAACAGATGCTATCCCTGCTCCTAGGGTAATCTCGCCAGCAGGCTGGGGCATTTTATGTCCCCAACCCCCAATTAGACTATGCCAGGTTACTTTTATATCTACAGTCTGAGTGACTAGATTGTTCCTTCCACCTCTGTCATACCCATTCTCTATAGTTGAAATGATTCCTTCTCAATTTCAGAAAGCATATTTATGTATGTATGTGTGTATATGTGTATGTATGCTTGTGCATGCACACACCAGCATGCCTGAGCTGTTAGTAATTGGAGATGTCCATGAGGTAGAGGAAGAGAAAGAATGAGAGGAAGGGAATAATAAGACAAAAAAAAAAACTGCTCTATAATTATTGTACCTTTGCTTTGAAGTCTACCTCTTAGTAAGTTAGTAAGAATGATATGCATACCCACAAACATAAGTAGAAATCTTTTGTATTGTTTGAGATAAAAGAACTAGAATGAATTCAAAGTCATCATTCTTTCCACACATCAAAATTTAGCAAACCTATTTATTTCAAAAAATATTTATTTAGTGACTACTATGTTTGAGGATCTGAGGATACATGGACAGAAAACAAAATATTCTCTGCCCTTAATAAGCTTTCTGTTTTATGGAACAACAAGACAGATACAAAAATGCCTAACACAAATTAAAATATCATAAATGAACAAGACAGGTCTTATATTAAGAGATCAGACATCAGAGAAGGTAAGATTAGCTTGGCCTTGAGAATATTCTTTTTTTTTTTTTCAAGTTGGATTTAATTCTTAGAGTTTTTTTTTTAATGGGGTAGCTAGATGGCATAGTAGATAGAGCGCCATCCCTGGAGTCAGGAGGACCTTAGTTCAAATCTGAACTCAGACACAATGCTTATTAGCTGTGTTTCACTGGGCAAGTCACTTGGAGAAGAAGCATATTCTTAAACAAGAGAAGAAAATTCTATAAAAAAAGAGCTCAGCATTGATGGTTGAGTTTGTATATAGATTAGAAGCACTGAATTCCTTATAAAGAGATAGACTTGAGATTTCTAACCCAGAATAGAGGGTTAATTTTCAAAATCAAGACTATGTAGATGACCTTTATTCTGTATCATATCTAAGTGAACATAGATTAAAAGGTCTCATCTATCTTTCTTTACTTTCCTATTTCTTTCTTGTGTGTTAATATAACTATGCACATCTTTACCTAGGAAAAAATTAAGAGGGATTGTGCAAAAACAGACATGTTCATCTAGCAATTATCTTTGAAATGTAGATAACTAATAGTTTTTTTGAATATTTGTTATCATAATTATTATGTGTTGACAGGATAAATTCTGAGATTTTTTCACTTAAACCAAAAATTTAAAAATATATTTCATGTATCACATCTTCTGATCAAATTTATACTTGTACTTTTTCAGTTTTATATTGTAAACTAATGTTTATATATCAAAAACAATTCTTCATGGTGTGTGTGTGTGTGCATGTGTCTATGTGTGTGCATGTGTGTATATATACATACTTCATTGGGGAGGTGAGTTTGGGGGATAAGGTTTATTGTGTCTAGCCAAAAACCAAGCCATATAAGGTAAGATAAACAGTCTGCTTTTTATGTTTCAAGTAATTGTAAGCTTAATTTCCGTCTTAACCAAATTTAAAAGCTAAATTGTTCTTATTACCTAGCATATATTTTTCCTTGATTTTGTTTTAATTCATTTGATTGTAAATATTACTTGAGTTGTTATAAATACATCTGATCCCTCACTGCTCATTGCTTCAACAAAATTTGCTAAAGTCTCATCTCATGTAATGATCCCTTTATTATTGTTTGAGAAGGGAAATAATATACAGAAAAGGGGTGCTCAAGCATTCTAAGTTTCTAAAGCCAGATTTTAAATGGTCTTATTTACAGCACCTGTCTCCTACAAATTCTCTTCTTACTTGTCCTGTGTGGCATTTGCTGTCAACTAAAACCTGGTATTAATTTGGCTTGATTACCTTGTTTCCTTAGGAACCTTTCTGAGTGATTCGCTATAGAGGAAATTATCATCCCACATTTATGATGGTACAGTTACAAATGAATAATGTTTTGACAGAATTTTCAAAATAAAATTGCATACCATAGCTTATACCACAGTTGAATTAATCTAACATATATGTTCTTGAAGTTAACTCTATAGAATAAAAGAGACTTAATCAACATTCAGTGCTTTCTATAAATGAAGGTTATGATAATGACATCCATAAGAAAATGTCAGACCCTATTTTAAAAATTTTAAAAATAATTTTAAACTATTAAGCTATTTTAGTTTAGTTAAACTATTGAAACTATTTTTAAAAAACGTAGAAGAATAGGGTTTGCAGTTTCTCTGTAGAAGAAGAATCCAGCTGCCTAGGGTACAAAGGTCAAAAATATTTCAAACTACATTCCAATTGTATATTCATTTCTTACTTCATTAGTTGCGAACCTTATGCATTCATGCCCTGATAACTATTCTCTCCCAGTTGGTTGATAAGTAAGAGCATGGTTTACTCTATTTGTTGTAAAACTTTGAATTGTTCGAATTTGAGATATCATACATCATCTAATTCTACTTATTTTTCTTCAACAGAAGGACTGGGGCATGTTTCTAATGTTCACCAGGGCCAATAATCAGCTTATCAGGATCTGTTGATTTTTTTTTAAATTTCCTGTGGCTAATACAAAATGCCAAACCAAGTGTGCCTATATGAAGGTAATGAGGATGGTAAAGGTCTCAAAATTGTGATGTGAGAGGATAATTAAAGGTACAGAACTATTTAATTTATTAGATTAAGATTAAACTTTTCAGGGCATAACAATGTGGAATAGGGAAGAATATTGAATTTGGAGTCAAAAGATCTAGATTCAAATCCTGACTTTGCAACATACTTCCTAGATAGTATTGGGCAAATTATTTCACCTTTCAAGGTCCCCATTTCCCAGTATGGAAAGATTCCTGATAGGTCCAACAGTTATGATTCAATGATACCTATCTATCTGTCTATCTATCTATCTATCTATCTATCTATCTTCACCTATTGGAAGAGTTGTCACCCAGAAAAGAAAAAAAAAAAGATTTATTCTTTTATGTCTCAGAGGACAGGACTGAGATTTATGGGTTGAAATTATAAGAAGACAAATTTCAAACCGGTAAATAAGGAAGAACTTTATGAGTTGAAGCTATCCAAAAATGATGTAGGCTGACTTGATAGGTTAAAAATATTCCTTATCATTATAGGTGTTTAAAAGAATCTAATTGATTCTTCATTATTGATATTGTAGAACTGATTTTTGCTCTTGAATCAAATTATGAGAACTGCCTTGGACACTGAGAGTTTAAATATCTTGCCCAAAGTCATACACCCGCTAAAGGTGGGGGTGGGCAGTACTATAAGAATTCAGGTCTTGCTGCACACATGAATTAGCGGGTGATTCTGCTCTGTCTGAGAGGAAACTTTCATAGAAGATGCCAGAAATGCCAGAGGAGCAGTCTTGAGTTTGAAATCATGCCTAAGGCTATATAAAGAGAACAATCATACTCCTGCAGAAACCTTAACATTCTAGCTACCCTGTCCTAGCTACTAAAATATTGAGAGGCCTGACTTAAAACCCCCTAGACAATTTCATCCCCTCCAGTGCACACAAATCCTGTCAAACTCTCCTGGAAACTTTGACTTTTTCATTTTTCTCAGTCATCCCTGCCTTGGCAGCAGAAATTCAATATTCTGAGAGCTCCTGAGGTGAGGACATGGTTTAGTATTTCAGAAGAACGGCAGTGTTTTAGTTTTAAAAGCAAGAATGCTTTTTAGTAGAAAAATTAGGAAGCCAAGAATCAAGAAATCTGTCTTTGAGTACTGACACTACCACTTAACAGCTTTGTCACATAACAAGCACTGTGTCCCTCAGTTTCTTCATCTGTAAAATCAAGGAGTTGAAATAGATCAGTGTTTAGTAAACTACATTCCAAATCTTGCTCCTTGCCTGTATGGCCTACAAGCTAAAAATGGTTAACTCTCAGGCTGAACAAAAACAGATAATGGGCTACCATGCACTAGATTAATGATTGCTACTGCCAGCTAGCTCTGACATTCTATGATGCTTTGATTACAGAGGTCATGCTTCTAGTTATTTTCTAACCACCACATATCACCACTATCTAGCTGACCCAATCCCTCAGTAAGAAAAATAGTCTAAGAAAAATATGCATATATATTATTGAGTGAGCCACACATCAGACTGGCTTTACCTAGGGGAAAAGTATGTGAAGGTATTCAAGGATGTGTTAAAATTAAAATTAACTTTAACTATAGCTATAGATTGCATATTGCCCCCTGAGAAGTAAATCAGTGTGACCAACTCATTCAGACAAGTGTACTGGAAGGCTTAAATCTTTCCCCACTCTCCCTCAAGTAGTTTTTGTTTGATTTTGCTTGGGACAATATTTGAATAAGATAACCATCAATAAGCAGAAATAGTTTTTCATTGTACAGTATAAGACAATAGCTCATTTCAGTATGTCATAGTAGGTATATAGTCTATAGAAAAAATGAAAACAATATGTCTTTTGTTGATAGAAAAAAAATTAAACAATACTATGAAAAAGGATTTTTTAGAGGATATGTTTAGCTTTATTTTTTTTTTCTTTTGCTGAGGCAATTATAGGTAAGTGACTTACCTTCGTTAGGAAGTGTTAACTGTCTGAGGCTAGATTTGAACTCAGGTCCTCCTGATTTCTGGGGTGGTGGTCTATCCACTGGGCCATTAGCTTCCCCTGTATGAAAAATGTATTCATTCAATGGATTGGTAGATTCTCACACTTAAAATTTCCTGAGTACTTGGTTTAGGAAGTAGAATGTGGTACAGTTGAAAATATGTTGGATCTTATCTTTCCTGTAGTACTTCTTGTGTGATCTTGAGCAAATTAATTAGTCCTTTATCTTCACTTCCTCATCTGTAAAATGAGAGGTGTGGACTACATTGCTTATGAGATTTTCTACCAACTCTAGATTTATGATATCATAAATCCTTTGATTTATTGATCAGTCCATGATTTCATCCATGTGGGTAGTTCCCCTAAAGGCAAGGCTATAATTCATCCATTTCTTTTTATTCCATAGAATTATTGCTGATTTTATCCCATAAATCATCCATGGGAAGATCTACTCAATATTCTTCTTTCTCTAGAAGTGACTTTGTATGGCTATCAATGGAGGCTATAAGCCAGTCCTTGATTATCTCTACCTGTAACTATTATGCTGCTTCCTTCATCAAAAACATGTTGATACCCCCTTGTACCTATCATCTGTATCTTTAGTGCCATTTGGTGACCTTTTATTTTTAAGACATTATATTATTCCATGATCCATAGTCATTTGACATCACTTGAGGAATAATGATATTAAAATAAAGGCCTTTGTTTCAGGAAGAAGTTTGGAGCCATTAAAATGATCACTGGACAATTTTCCAAAAGCAATGAAGTTTAGTCCTTGCATTTAATTTGGTGTCCAACCAATTTTTTATTGAATATCTTCAAAGATATATATATATATATATATATATATATATATATACACATACATACATATATTGATGGACAAGCTCTACTGGTTGTCCATCCAAATTCATATCACAGTTTGGTTCCAGTTCCAAACTACCTTTTCCACATGTATTTTACATTACTCTAGTCTTAACAAGCTGTCCTTATTGCTGTTCCTCACATACAATATACTATCTACTGCCTTTATGATTTTACATAAGTCTGTTTCCATGCCAAGGTTAAATTCTCTTCTGACCTTTGATTCTTTACATCCCTAGTTTCCTGTAAAGGTTAGTCCACATGTCATCTATCCATGAGGTCTTTTCTGATTCCCTTAACTGTTAATGCCTCCTGTTTTAATTTGCATATGCTTTTTCCATGTTTCCATGCATGGAAAAGTCAATGAGATTAATTTAGCCAATAAAATAGTGGCTACAGTTTAGAATACAAATGATATGAAGACAATTCTAGTTACTCATAAGGAATATTATTCAAAAGACCTGATAAGAGCATGTGTTTTATTAAAAGTGCTATCAGCTTTCTAAGACTAAGCTGAAAATTGCCCAAATGAGAAATAATATGAAATGGCAATTCAAATGTCCCTTTTGTTTGCTGGGACACTTTAAGATCTTTATCACCTGCTGAGTGCCTAGCAAAATGAATAAACATTGGAATGGCAGGCTAAATAGCATTAAGTAGGTTCTGACTGGGGGACAAAGTACTTCCTGTTGCCATCTGCTGTTGTTTTGTTCACATAAAAATATTAAGGTTTGAATGTTTCCCAAAAAGTTCACCTCTTTTGTTTTCAATGCTTAGAGAAAAGGTGTGCATAAACTCCTCCTCCCCATTTTTTTTTCCTTTTCCCCAGATTGGAAGATTTCTTCAAATTATAGCCATTAAAATAGTACTATTTCTATCCAGCACAAAACTGTGATGAAAAAAGATGACCTAGCTTTCTTTTTTTGTATGTGTTTGTGGAAAACACAACAAAGTGTTTGCAATCAGAACATTTGTTGAACGTGTTCTTTGAATAAAAAAAGATATTATTGGTATGGAGGAATAAGTCACAAGCAACAACTAAATATCATCAAAAAAAAAAAATTGTGGGTGCCAAGGCAGTAAAAACAAATTAAATGATTTGGCCCTGAAGCAGCATAATGCTTGACAGGCTTAAAAATGCATTTGTGTGCAGTTTGGGGGGAGTGGGTAGAATTTTACTGATTCCTTCTGGGTAGGGCAATATCAGGAACTCTGTGGGAAGGATGTGGGCTCAGCTTCTAGGAATAGGGAGGGCCTTAGTTATTCCACAGCAAGCCTTCTGTTTCTTCTGAAAGGCATTCTTGGGTTCTGAGGGTGGAATAATCCCAGAGAAAAGAGGGCGTGACTTAACAAGGGAATTTGAAGATTAGACAGATGGAAAAAGTCTTAAAAAAAAAACAAGAAAAAAGATGATTTAAGTAACTAGAATAGGGATGGACACAACAAATAAAACAGGTGATTAAATTCAGTGTTAAGAATATAGCCGGAAGGGTTTGTAAGAAAACAAAACAAAAAAAAAAAAAATATGGAAAGATCATTAAGTGCTAGAAGAAATCATAAACTTCCAATAAATAAAATAAAAATAAACAAAATATAATAATAATAATAACAATCAGCCTTTATATATTACCTGTACTGTCTCCTGACAACTCTTATAGGTAAGTGTTATTGTTATTCCCATTTTACAGATGAGCAAAGTAAACTTCAGTGATATTTAACACAAGAGAGAAGCCTTAAGAATATATTGGTAGAGAATATTATCATATGAAAAGGGGATTAGAATTTTTTTAGTTCTCAGTTCAGAACAGCAATAGATCATAGCTATAGAGAGCCAGACATGTCTAATGTAAAGACAAAATGTTCAACGATTTAAGCATTACTCAAGGTAGAACTAATTACTAAAGGAAGAAGTTTTCCCTTCACTGGAGGTATTCAAATAGAGGCTGAATGGCCATCAATCAAACTATATTAATATAGGTTACTATAGGGTATTTCTACTTAGATCCAAGTTACACAAGAGGAATTAATTCTAAGGTATTTTCCAACCTGTTATCCATAGATTAAGTCACAGAATGAGTTATGTGGAAGACATAGGCACAAACCTGCATTCTCCGCCATGCTACCAAATAAAGCAAGACAATAGAATTCAAGGTTTCTGTTTCTTTTTGCATTTAATGAATACTCTATTTCTGCTATTCTTTGTCAATTTGTTCCTTAATGAGAACTCTGTGAAGAAAATCGTGATTGAATGAAATTTTGGTGATCTTATTAAATTTGATTCAATTCTATGTGAGTTACTAAACTCATGAGTCTCAGTACCCAGATTTAAAAAATATTAAGGCAGATTTTATGTGGATAAGTAAACTAAGATAGTCCAATATAAAAGACTTCCAAGATATTTTGTTTCTCTGTTTTTCATTTTCTACCAGATCCTTTGAGCTATCAGATGAAAATCAAATCTGAAGACACTCTAAAACTTTTGCCTAGTGACTGCAAGAGGTAGAACTTACCTAGTATTCACCTATCCCTGAATAAGAATCCTCTTAACTCTGCTTTTGTTGCAGGTTGTAGGTCCATAAATGATAGTGGCTGTATTGTAACTCACTAATAGAGAAAGGACAATGGCAATAACATTATTTTATTCTCTTGATCTACCCTTTTCCCTTTGTAAAATTACAGAGTGATATTGATATTCTACTTCCTGAGGGCCAACAAGAGTGATCACCCTGCCTTCTTCAAAAATAGCAGGGAGAACTTAGTTGATTAACAGTATAATCAGATTTAGAGCTGAAGGAGATCTTAAAGATAATATAATCTGTGTAGATTTATGGTTTATGATTTATAGAGGAAGGACCTAAGATCCAGGAAAGTGAAGTGACTTTTCTCATATCACACAATTAATGAGTAACAGTTAAGTTTTGGATCCAACTCCTCTACTTCTAAACATTTTGCTCTTTCTGTTATGTCATTTGGACATAGTTGAATGTGAATATTATCTCCCAAGAAATTTGTTTTAAAATCAAATGATAGTAGATTAAATTTGCCCATATATTATCTTTGCTTTTCTATTCCATTTAATTATTATTTTCACAGTTTAGGGAAAAGAAAATAGGTAAATGTGAATAATCCTAATTTTTCAGCACATTTATGGTTTCTAATAAGCTTTACTATCCACCTATTATGAAACATGTCTAGACTGGGGACATTTCATTTTATAATGGTCTTTTATTTGTGTGTTAACAATGGCTCTCTGTTAATTGGACTTTATTTCCTCATAGAATGATTCATTCACTGTCCATTTGGTAGCTAATTTTTTATCTTAGGAAATGTGCATGGTTTTTATGTTAGCATGGTGCATTGCATTTCTTGCAGTACCCATTGAAAGTTTGGAAAAAGACTCTCCAATATATACTGCATGTGGCTACCAAAGATAATTTTTTTCTCCTAAATCAAGGTTTGACTAGATCACTTGCCTATTCAGTACTTTCTAATCACTCCCTTTTACTTTATAAAGTGATTTGCTCAGCATTTAAAGCACTTTAAAATTTTACCCTTAAACCAACCTTTCAAGGCTATAATATTTTGCTTTCTGACACTTGATAATTTAGTCAAATTGGTCTTCTTACCATTCCTTAAGTGTGAGGTTAAAAATATGTGCCTTTACTTCAGAGGCTCACTAAAAATAGTACATAATTTTCTATTTATACAATTTCAATTTGGGGCCCAGCTAATTCTTTATTCAGAAAGTATGTCTATAAATGGGTTGCCCATCCAGGTACATAAAATTTAACTTCAGTTTACTTTTCTAGACCTATTATACACAATTCCTTTTTGTATATTTGAAAGTCTTGCCAAAAGGGCCTTCTTCCTTATTAATTAACACTATTCCATCTCTCCTGGAGCCATACCTTCTTTGTACTGGCTATTACTATCCCTTCATTTCTAGAATATACTCCCACATCAACTTTGTTTCATAGAATCCCCAATATCTTTAGTTCCTAGTGCTTCTGCTTTGAAATTACATTGTCTGGCATCTGTCCTTCATTCTAGTTCATCTTCAGAATCAGCTTCTTAAGTACTTAAGTATTATCCTAAGAGAAGTTTCCCTGATGCTTTTAAGTTCCTAGCTGTTCTTTACACAAATATGTTTGCATTTGTTTTGTACTTGTTTTGTATGTACTCACATCCAAACATCATCTATATTCCCAAAAGAATGTAACTTTTTTTTAGGGCAAAGATTCTTTTTTTTAAAAAGTTTCCTCAGATCTACTATAGTATACAACAAATAGTAGGCACTTAATAAATGCTGCTTGTTTGGTGGATTGAATTTGTAGTCAATAGTCGTAGGTTCAAACTCCATCCCTGCCAATTAGCTTCTATACAATCTTGTTAAGTGAAAATATAATTAAGGATTTAGTTCCCTTATCTATAAAATTATATTAGATGTCCTTTAAAGTCATTCCTAACTCCAAATGTATGATCTTAAGGGTCAAGGATTGATAATTAATAGAATTTAAGTTTGTTTAATGGATGGGGAAAAAGTAAATATAAATTCCCCAATGCCATACGTGTTTAGCCAGTTTGATTGAATATTAAGGTTGAAGGGAGATGGGAAAATAGAAATGCCAAAAAATACTTTTGATACTGGTTTGTAGTATTGAATTTTAAGATGTGTCTACAAATCCGTTGTAGTCCTTTCGGGGTTTCCTTTTTAACTTAATCATAGAATTAGTCTTATAAACAAAAGGGACATAATAAATCATCTCACTAACTCATACTGCAATGCACAAAAATAAATGAATTAGCTAGCAAGCAAGCAAATAGAGATCTCCAAAATGGGGAAACCAACTCACTCCATAGGGAGTTCACTCTACTATTTGATAGTCTAATTATTGGAAAGTTGTTTTATTCCTCTGGCATCAAGCCTAAATTGATCTCCTTATACCTTCTACCCATTGCTCCCATTTCTGTTCTCTGATACCAAACAGAACGAGTTTAATCTCCTTTTCCATAAGACAGCTGTTTCTTCAAATACTTGAACACAGCCATCATGCTCCTCCTCAATTGTCTCTTATGAAAATGATTTGACTGTTCCTTCTGCTTGTGATGATTTGACATACATAGACTGAAAGCCTTTTGCCATTCTTGTTATCATCTTTATAACAGAATCTTGAGATCCTTGAATTTTTTTTCCTTTAAAACTACTTTGATTACTGTTATTTCCATATAACTGGTTTCCTTTGCAATCTCATATGTTTTATTTGATGTATTTAAAAATACTATTCTAAGAAGGGGTTTATAGGCTCACCAGACTGCCAAAGTTGACCACAACACAAAAGGACTAAGAATCCTGACCTAAATACTCTCTAGCTAAACAATGTCCTTCTTAAACTACAGTACACAGAACTAAACTCAATACTTCAGGTGTTTTTTTCTCAGCATAATAGAATTCAATGGAACCTATTTCTAATTCTGAAAGTTCTTTCTGAACATAGCTCACAATAGCATTAGTTGTTTTGGTTAATTGGTTGTTGTTTTGTTTTAACTGCCATGCTATATCATACTATTGTAACATATTTATCTTTCAGTTCATTAAAATTCCCCTATATTTTCTGCCATTTCCTTTCCAGTATTGCCTTCTACCTTATACTTGTGAAACTGACTTTTAAAAGCCATATTTTGAGACTTCTTTTTATCCTTGATAAATTTTATTTTATTGCATTCACTCGATCAAAATTTATTCAGTACCTACCAAGATACTGTTCTCAATGCTAGGATTCAAAGTGAGGCAAAAGCTAATTCTGGCCCTTTAAGGAGATTAAGACCTAATGTGGGGGAGAGAGCATGCAAACAAAAATAGTTAGAGCAAACTATACAAAAGTTAAGCAGGTAATGACTGACACAAGGAAGGAATTTAGAGAGATTGAGAAAGGCTTTTTATAAAAGTCAGGATTTTAGTTGAGGCACAAGGAAGTCAGTAAGCAAAGATGAAGAAGGAAAACATTCCAGACCTGGGAGATAGCCAGAGAAAATTCTCTGGAGCTGAGAGGTGGAATGTCTTGTTCATGGAACAGTTAGAAGACCAGTGTAGGTGCACTGAAGAGTATATGGCAGGAAAAAATGTGTAAGACGACTGGAAAGATTCCAGTGAATGATCTAGCTTGTCAAAATCTTGTTAGCTCCTAATTCTATCATACAGCAGGCTAGCAATCTCTCCCATTTTTGTCATGTGAAAATTAGGTAAGCAGATGTGTTATTTTTTCCAAGTCATTGGCCAGAATCAACAATAAAATATAGGAAAGATCTTGTGGGTACAAATTTTTGAAAAACTTCTCTGGAAACCCTTTCGCAAGATTACATTATATCATGATGAACTATTCTTAGTCCGGCCAGTCAACCAATTCAGCAACTCTTTCATTGTATTAATATCTAGCCCACGTTTTCCCAATTTTCCATATGAATAAAGGGAGCTACTTTTTAAAACACTTTGCTAAAACACAGATCATTCTGATCTACTAATTTCTTTTTTGTCTCAATAGTATTTTATTTTTCCAAATATATAAAAGAAAATTTTTAACATTTATTTTTGTAAGATTTTGTGTCCAGATTTTTTCCTTCCTCCCTCTTATATTCCCCTCTCTCCCCAAGACATCAAGCAGTTTGCTAGAGGTTATACATATACAATACTCTTAAATACATTTCGATATTTGTCATGTTGTGTAAGAAAAAAAACAGACCAAAATGGAACAAAGATACCATTATAAAGAAAAAAGAAAAAGAAAGTGAAAATAATATGTCTTGATCCATATTCAGTCTCCACAACCCAAAAAGTTCAATGAGTTAGTCTGGTCCTATTTGTTCTTGAAGTATCTCTTCTGGCTCTTAGTAGTCATTGCTCCCTAGATGTTCACTGAATTTTTAATGCATTCTTCACTACATGTAATCTTTACATCCATTCTAGTATCTAAGTCAGACTCATTGGCCTATGGTTTCTAGATACGCTCTCTTCCTCTATCTCCCCTCCCCTCTCTGTCTCTTTCTCTGTCTCTTTTTCTATGCGTGTGTGTGTGTGTCTGTCTGTCTCTCTGTGTGTCTTTCTGAGTCACTCCGTCTCTCTCTCTCTTATCTTTCTCTGAATTAACATATTTGCCCTTCTATTTCTATGATACCTCTTCCCTTTCTCTATCTTTCAAATGTTACTGACATGAGTCTTTGAGCAGTCATACTCCCAAGTTTTTCATTTCTCAAGGATGTAGTTTATCTGTCCCAGATGACTTGAAATCATCCATGTTACCTAAGTATGCTTTTTTGTCTCTTTGTTTATTTTGTATGTCTACTTCCTATAATTCTTTGTTGTTGTTGTTCAGTTGTTTTCAATGAAGGGATCATTCTTGGAAGAGAAAAAAAAAAAAGAAGTGAATTCAGAAGTGAGGAAGTATTGCTGTCTTCTCTCTATTGTCAGTTAATATTATCCTATTTACCCCTTAGCAATGATCATAGCTTTTCTTTGATATTCCTTTGTTTCGTGTTGTTGGTTTTTTAAAGCTTTTTTGTTGTTGTTGTTTTTTCTCAGTTTTTCTAGGTGGTTTTAGCTATCCTGAGCTTTACTGTTCAACTTTGTTTTTACTTTCAGTGGTCACTAGGACAACAAATTGGAATTCATAAGGGCATCCCTGGTACAAATTAAGTGTAAGTCATACCTGCATGATGATGGAAAGTCTATAAAGGACGACCTAAAACCAACCTTTGGTTGTTTGGTCACAACACTTGTGTTTCGGTCCTGTGTCATTACCCATATAGGATTTTCTTGGCAAAGATAATGGAATGATTTGTCATTCCCTTTGCTAGGTAATTTTACAGAGGAGGAAACGAGGACCACACAGTTAGTATGATTCTGAGGCCAGATTTGAACTAGGAAATATGAGTCTTCCTGACTCTAGGCCTGGTATTCTGTCCACTGAGTCACCTAGCTGTCCACATTCTCACTTATAAAAATCCTTTTAGCAACATGATTGCAGTGGTTTCTGGAACCTAATTTGATAACGGATTGTGCTATTACACAGATGGCTTTTATAATCATTGGGAAGTTAGCCATTCCACAATGCTGGTTAACTAGGAATTATATGCCCAAACAAATGCACTTGAAGATTGAGCAGTTATGCCATATTTGATTATTTTGAATAGCCAACATGGAGAATTCAGGCTTAAATCTTCCACTTTCACCTAAAGTGTCTGGGTATTTTGATTCCATTTTTGACTTCTATTCATCTGTGTACATACAGTTCTTAAAAGTTACCCATTATTAAATTAGTAAGAAATAAATTCTTTTTTGAGCACTTATGAAACAGATGAACTTTTCAATATATATATATATATATATATATATATATATATGCTTATTTCACGATAAAATGCAACTGAATCTAGCTATAGTTTATGTTGACTCAAGAACTTTGAATTATTCATTTTTAATACATGCACTTTAAATCATTTAGAATTCAAAGTAGGATTTGAATCTAGGTCCTCTGCTGAACCAGTCCTCTTTTCTCTCTACCATTTGCATTTTTCGAGAAGAATTTTAATTCATGATGAACCATTTTTGCTCTTGGTTGTAGTTTTTATAAACTAGGATTTTTGTCAATCTTACTCTTATAGCAATTTTGCAAGATGCTCCATTCTTTTTCCAGAATGTTAAACTAATAAACCCATGCAACTGCATTGCCAGAGCTTGGAATAAATTGAATCATTTTAATGGTAAGATAGAAAGGAAAAATTAAGTGGGCACAAAAATGGAGGAACTCAGTACTTTAGTACTCTTCATATTTATAATCAGCATTGATAAGATTGTACATCACTCACTCCTCTTAGATTATAAAAGCATTTTTCAATTTGAATTGGTTTAATGGTCTGAACGGAAGATGCTCTCGAAACCACTTCCTGATGGCAGAGGACAAATGATTGTGTTGGAGGTACAACAAAGCTCTGGCACCCAAATGAATGAAATGAAAATAATGAAGGGCAAGCCAGGTTTGCTGCTACAGAAGGCACTTATTACAACCCCATCTCCTGAGTGTTCAATAGGGCTTCTCAACCTGAAAACATTCATTAATAGTAAAATTATTCAGTCTTTTGGGAAGTCCCATTTGTAAAAATATGTTAGAAATATATTTTGAAAAGGAAATGAATGAAAATAAATTTTATGACTTCAAGGCAGTATATAAAATATGACTATTAAAATGGAACAATATGTGTATCACACACATATACTTATATTGTGTCATGACATGTACAAATATATGTATGTGTATATACAATACATACATATACACCTCCATGTCTACATAATACATATGCACACACATATAATTCCCCAATTGGTTTATTGTATATAGAGAGTCATGGCAAAATTAGATTAGCTTAAGGACATATGGATTATTTATATAAAATAATGAAATTTATATATATAAACACTATAGGACTTAAAAGACAAGGGATGAGTAGTAGAAATAGCATAACAATTTTGAAACAATATGATTAATTCATCTAATATATTTTTCTTTTCTGTTGTTATGAAAATCTTAGTCCTTTTATTCTTTTTATGATTGATTATACATTGAGTTTGGAAGTCCATTGATTCTTCATTTTAACTAGATAGAATTTATTGGTTTATATCAAAGTATATTTATCAACTATAATGGTACCATTTGCCTCTATTCTATATATCTAAATAACCACTTCTATTGCTAAAATAATACAAATGCTATCTTTTCACTCATTCATTCAGTGATGTATTTATTTGGTTTACTTCTTTGATGCAGATTAACAACTCAGAACTCAGAGATTTTCTTCGGGCATTGAGATGTTGAGAAGTTATCTAATTTGCCATTAATTACACAGCTAGTTGTGTAAGAGGAAAAAACAAAAGAAAAACCAAAATTGGATCCTAGTTCTTTCAGATTCCAAAATTGACTTTTTATCTACTACACCATGATGCCCCTGTTCACTGGGGCAAATTACTATTTTTATTAGTCAAAAGATAAAAAGGATGACAAAATGAAAAGAAAACTTCTCCAATATTGCAGTAAATTGACTAGAAAATTCCCACCTTAATAATCCTTTGAAGTTTGAAGTTTTAAGAAACTTATGTATGTGCAAAATGAGGTGATTGAACTAGATGATCTTTTAAGTTTCCCTTAGCTCAAAACTACATATTATTAATTAAGGCCAGGTATATTAAATTCTAAATAATGCATCATTGCATTATTTGGAAAGGGGAAAAAACAGAGTTAAGCCACATCAAAACTGGAATGCCATGAGTAAAAGTGGACATATCACCTTTGCATTTCCTAAAGAAGAATTAAAAGTGCAACAAAAACATCATTGTTGAATACATGAATATGATGTTGCAAATAATTTGGGATTGCTTTCACAAACTGGTGAATATGTGACAGCAGAATTTGATTTCCAGGTTTCTGATTTTGATTATGGAATAGATTATAGGCTGGTATGGTATTTTAATGAAACCAGTGGCTTGATCCCTGCTGATATTAAGCTCTAGGCTACAACTGGAAACTGGCTGTAAGCTGCTAATGCTGTGACAGAAATATTAATGTAGTGCATGCAACCAAACAAATTTCTTTTCTATTATAGAGCATAGCTCCTGAAGAACTGACAGAAGAGTATCTGAGGCAGATATAAGCAAAATAAATTCATGACTATCATGTTCATTAGGAGAATGTCACCCAGGTTTGAAGCACTATATTACAAATATGCTGCTTGTTACAGCAAAAAGAAATTGAGTTAACATGTAAGTATTTTGCTGTGGTCAGTAAGAAAAGACTTTTAAAAAATTAATCATATTATAACAGAAATAATGATTTTTTTTTCAAGAACAACTGGGTTGGGGAGAAGGACAAAGCAATTGCAGTAAATTTGCTAATGTGTTTGTGTGACACAAAGAGCTCTTAGTAATGTATGCAAGTTAAGTATCAGTATTACATCAGTACATAATCAGACTAAAATTTATTTATGAGCATATTTCAGGAGATGATTACAACCAGAGTCATACAAATGCCATGGGTTTATTCTGTTGTGAAATTTTATTGTAAAATAATGACAAAAACATACTTTAATACACACTGTAAATAGGCTGGGCAGCATATTTGGTTTCATGTCCTGCCTCTAGCATTTATAAGCTTTTTGACTATAGGTAAATCATCTGGCCTCTCATTGCCATAGGTAACAGTTGCTAAAAAGGTAGAATAACATAGTGCTTTTCTTAAAATCAGCAATATCTGAGCTCAGATTGTGCCTCTCACCCTTTATTATCAGTATAAACCTGGACAAGCAATTTTATTTTAGGCAAGTATTTAGGACTTATCTACTCAACCAAAGACTTGATTGCAATCTGCTTTGGAAGCAGAAAGTTCCTATACCAGAAGCTCTCCTTGCTGACAAAATCATAGATTTTTTGTGTTTTGGCATATTATAAATCTTTACCCTACTTCTGATAACTGTCATATGACAAATATGAACATTTCAAAAGTTATTATATAGATTCTCAACTTCTGACAATAGAGGCCCTTTAAGAAATATACCCAGAGCACTGAAAATTTTCCTAAGGTTATTCATTTAGAATCCCAGATTGTTCCTATTTTTCTAATCCCATTAAAGATCTTTTGGGTGCTGGGTTCTGGCTCTTTCCTTTACTGCACTCTCCATTTTATTTGTACATTATCCAAGTGTTGCAGGTTAAATGTCTATTATCTTTTTTTTTTTTTGCAATATAGCTTTTTTTCCTCAAATCTCTAATTTGATCTCTGATTCTGATTCTAAATATTTCATTGCTTCTCCATGATTCTGATTTATGTGCCAGCATTCCTCCTCTTCTTCTTTTCTAATAAGAGACTATCTTTCTGCTAGTTCCTCCAAAGTTTGCTTAGTAGATGCTGATTGTGACATGAAAAGTATCACAGAAGTTTTTTAGTCTAACCATCTCTTTTCTCAAGAAGATGATACATTGGAGAAGACATCTTAACCAAAAGTCACAAAGTTAGTAGATAAAATTGGGATTATAATCTGGGATGTTTCAGTACTCTATTCACTAGAACACACCAGAGTACATTTTAATGCCCATCTCTTAGATGTCTTTTGGCCCCTGATCAACCTTTCCCTACTTTTAAATTGTGTGTGTGTGTGTGTGTGTGTGTGTGTGTGTGTGTGTACTTTTAAGTTTATATACCTTAGGGAAAATTTTATAAGATTTTTTTAATTGAAATATCCTTCCAGACAGATGTAGCAAATGTTTAACACAGGTGTTGAAAGCAATTGTCATTTTCATTCTTCTATTATGAGTCTTTGCCCACAAATTATACTTTCATAGTCTTTCTATAAAGTAATAAATAATGTCTCTCTTTGGTCTCAGTTATTCTGTAGATATTGTTTCATGTTATCTGAGTCAAGAGTTTTTTTTTTTTTTTTAAAGTGGTAACGATTAGCCTAATGAGAACTAACAAATGTTGGCAACGGAGACTAAATTTTAAACGATTTTGTACAGAAATTTCAAAATATTTTGTTTTTATTGATTGATTGATTGGAAAAACAATTGGAATACTTTCATTCATTAACTCTGAGAGAAACAAGCTATTAAAGAAAGATTAAAATAAATAAGTCTAGATAAGCTAAATAAGCAGTACTGTATAGGAAATTGAAAATAATGATGACTTTCCCTCCTTGATAATCCAGTAATATCAAAATGCTAAGAGAGAAAGAGTAATAATGGGAAACTGGTAATGCTAGGTAGAAACTGATTCAGTAGACCAATAGCTATTTCATCCCTTTTGTTTTTATTACAATAGCTATTTTTCCTGCTCTAAGTACATAAAGGAAGAAATAACACTATAGATGATACATTTGGATACATTCTTCATAAAACAAACATAAGTACAATTCTGGGCAGATTGTATTTTCAAATTACTTACTTGGCTCATCAAATGAAAGAGGTCAACAATCCTTCTCGCAATGCTATCGGGTGACATTCAAAGAGATTTTATTTTCCATAACAATTCTAGGCAGCCTAAAGAGTTTATAAATTGATGATAGGCAATCCAACTAACTAAACAAATAATTCTTAACTTCTGTTGCTGTTCCACTAGCACTGTGAGGGTCAGCTGAAGCATGACAACATCTCTTCCTTCAAGGAGCTTATAATTTTGTTTGCACAAACATGTGAAAGTATTAAGGAATTATAAAAAGTAGTATCTAATAAGTCAAGATCAAAATCAAATATAGTCAAGAGCCAAAACATATGTTGCATACATGACATGATATTTTTTTGGCAAGGATAGGACTGGGATTTTCGTAAAATGTTAGAAAAGTTGGACTTATTAGGACAGGAAAAAGCAGGGGATATTGGTTCTTATGAATTTGGATGAATCCTAGTACAAGTAATCAAGAGATGACTGGGGGGGGAAAGAGGTGGGAAATGGGGCACAAGGGCAGAATAACAGATCATGAAATAGGTGCCTACAGGGCAGAGAAATAGACAGTGGTTAGTGCCCAATGGTGAAAGCATGGCCTTTCCTTTAGGTTATTGAGATTTTTTACTCTTGATTTCTTCTTAGCAATAATCACTCTCTGGGCCGCTATCCATTGTTGACCATACAATTCATTTCCTCAAAGGTTTGTTCATCTTTTATATTCCTGGCAGAAACAAGGAGGATTAGCTCAATCATCCTTTTTCTTCTTAATTTCTATAACTAGATATTGGCAAAACTTAGAGGTCAAATACTCCTATTAAAAATTATTCTCTGTCCCCAAAGCCATAACTAAACTTTTTCTTGCATATATGCACAATTTCCCTATTTATTGCTTGAATAATATAGCAACAACAATATTTTTGATATTTTCATTACCTCTACTTTTTCTATTTTTTTTTTCTTGAGGAATAATTATGTCCCTAAACTTGCTTCATCTGATACCCCAAATAAAACTATTCCTGATGTAGACTATAATGGGAAAATAATATGGGTTCATATTTTAGATGTATTATGATAATTGATTGCATTTACAGTATAATATTCCATATGTGGCATATACTGAAACAACTTACTGGAAAATTTTACAAAGGCTTTCCAAAGGAAGAAGCACTTGAACAGATCATTGAGGGAAATAAGGTTAGTACTTTGGCAGATACCTAAAATCCCTGCTACAAGGGAATCTGAAGGTGAGTGATTGAGCTTGGTAGTTCTAAACTGAAGTAGGCTAAACTGATCAGTTGTTCACATTAATTCTGGTACAACTGCAAAAAACCCATGAGAGCATGTGGCCAGCATTCTGCCTAAGGATGGACTAACTGACCCAGGTAAAGAAAAATAGAGCAGATTAAAAGCTTCATTCTTATTAATAGCAAAATTGGATCTGCAAAGTCAACTGTATTTTTAGGCTGGGTAAAACTGGGGGAGGAAGAAGAAAAAACTAGAAAAAAGGTAAGAAGGACATAAGGGAGGAGGGGAATGGAGAAAAAGAGATAAAGGTTACAATAGAGAGAGATTAGGAGGAAATACCTTCCAGTCATAGGATACTGCTTGTTATAAAAAAAACAAAACAAAACAACCACAGCTACCATTATTACTAAAAACAAAACACAGAGATCAGAGATGGAATATAGAGTTCAAAGAAGAGTTAGTAGCCCAGTTTAAATGGATCCTTGAGTTTCTGTAGTGCTTACAATGTGCTAGGCACTTTACAATAATTATCTCAGTTGATTCATACAAGTTATTATCTTCCATTTTACAGATCAGTGATGTACAAAGATTAAGTAACTTGCCCAAGCTCACATAACTAGTAAGTGTAAAAACAAAGTTGAACTCAGGTCTTTATTACTCCAAAGCTGACACTCTTTGAACTGTGCAAACTATCTATATTTATAAAATGTTACTGGAAAAGTAGATCGGCGTGATTATAAAAATTCTTGAATGTCAATTTGAAAAGAGATGGCAAAGATTTTGAACTTGAAAATGATATGCCTTTTTCTTTTTTTTTTTTTTTTCTTGCTGAAGCAATTGGGATTAAGTGACTTGTCCAGGGTCACACTGCTAGGTGATATTAAGTGTAACTTTTCGGCTGGCTCCCTTGAGGGTCTCAGGGTCAGCCAAAGTCAGAATAAATCAAAGTCCTTGGTCTTTAGGGGGAGAAGTGACAGAGGTAGGCAAGCTACCAAATGTCTAGCCAAAGATGTATCTTGGATTCTGGAGTGTGGGGTCTCCAGCCTCATTCCTCCTCGTCGTCCAGCCACCAAGAGTCTCTGGCTTCTCTCCCCCACCCTCCAATCCTTGCCTACGATCATCTCAAAACCAAACATTCAGCAAGCACCAATGGTGAGGAGAGCCATCATATCACCATGGCATCTAAATATGTATATAGAGCCATTATCTCACATCAAATAGGTAATTAGTCTTAAATGCTTGATTGTCTGATTCAAACATACCTTTTTGGAATTTCAGCCCTCTACAATTAAGTGTCTGAAGTTAAATTTGAACTCAGGTCCTCCTGACTTAAAGGCTGGTGCTCTGTACACTGCACCACCTAGCTGCCCCCGATATGTCTTTTTCTTAATAAATTTATTAACTGTATGACATTGTTTGTTCTTCGTTCTCCATGAGGACCATGACATTAGGGAAGTAACGCCATGACATACAAGTGAATTGAATTTAAGTGAGGGAAGGTTGGTCAAGGTCATCTGCCTCACTTTCCCCTCCAGAACCGTCTGGGTCCAGTGGCCAGATATGGATCAAGAGTCTGGCAATGGTCTTAGATGCAATGAGAGACTTTGGCCTTTTTAAGCTAAAGTTTTAATAGGTGTGAGTTTGACTGAGACTCTACCCATTCAGTGATTAAGGCCAGATAGCAATTGAGACAAAGAATTTCCTTATTTATTTTTTTTGGGGGGAGTTAGGTGAAAGAGAAGATTCTTTGTCTCAGTTGCTGCCTAACCTTAATCACTGAATGTGTACAGCCTCAGAAAAATTCTTAGCTTAAAAAAGACCAAGGTATCCTATTTCAACTACACGAAGAAAGACTTGGAGAGGGGAGAAATTGGAAGCCAGGAAGGACCTCAGTTAGTTTCTGGGGTGAAAACTTATCATCTATCAAAAATTGCTGAGAAAACTAGAAAATGATAGGGCAAAAACTAGTGATAGAAAAACATCTCATACTGTGTATTAGAATGAGATCAAAATAGGTATATTATTGAAATATAAAAGGTAACACCAAAAGCAAATTAAGAGAGCAAGGTATAGTTTACTGGTGTATGGAGAAAGGAAGAATTTATGACCAGTAAGAGATAGAGAACATTATGAAATATGCAAAATGAATAATTTTGATTGTTAAATTAAAAATATACAAACAAAACCAATGCAACCAAGATTAGTAGGTGAACAGAAAGCTAGGAAACAATTTTTGAAGCCAGTGTTTCTGATAAAGGCCTCATTTTTCAAGTATATGGAGAACTGAATCAAATTTAGAAGAATATAAGTTATTACTCATTGATAAATGGTCAAAGGATATGAAGAGGCAATGTCCAGATGAAGAAATTAAACCTATCTACAATCATATAATACACATGCCCCAAATCACATTTGATTATAGAAATGCAAGTTAAAATAATTCTGAGGTACCACTTCATACCTAACAGACTGGTTATTAAGACAGGAAAAGAAAATGATTAATCTTGGAGAAGATATGGGAAAATTGGAACATAAATGAATTCTTGGTAGAGTTATGAAATGATCTAACCATTCTGGAAAGCAATTTGGAAATATGCCTAAAGGGCTATAAAATTGTCCATATTCTTTGATCCAGCAATATCAATGCCTGATTTGTATCCTAAAGAACCTAAATGTACAAAAATATTTATAGCCACTCCTTTTATGGTGACAAATAAGTGCAAAATTGAGGGGATACCCATCAATTGGGAAATGGATGAACAAGTTGTGATATATGAGTATGGAATACTACTATGCTATAAGAAATGATGACCAGGATGATTTCAGAGAAACCTGAAAAGACTGACATGAATTGATGCTGAGTAAACTGCGTAAAACCAGAAGAACATTGTATAGTAACAGCAATATTGTATGATGATCAATGGTAGACTTAGCACTTCTCAGCAATATAATGATCCAAAACAATTCCAAAAGCTTTGTTATGGAAAATGCTATTTACAAAAAGAAAGAACTATGGAATGTGAATACAGGTCAAAGCAAATTATTTTCACTTATGTTTTTGTTTTGCTTTATTTTTATTTCTCACGGTTTTTCCCTTTTATTCTGATTATTCTTTCAAAACATGACTAATGTGGAAACATGTTTAACATGACATGTATATGTATAACATATGCAGGTATAACCTTTATCAAGTTGTTTGCTATCTTGCAGGGGGAGGAGGGAAGTGAAAATTTGGAACTTAAAATGAATGTTGAAAACTACCCTTACTTGTAATTGGAAAAAATGAAATACTATTAGATGAAAACAATTAAAATAAAGTAAGAAAAAAGATATGTGGTCTTGAGACATGGAATAAGAGAGATGAGGAGCTACTAAAATATGACCTTGATTTTTTTTAGAAATAAAATAAAGGTGAAATCATTTTTTAAGAAATGTATTGGAATTGCTTGGAGGATTTAAGGGTGGAGCATCACAGGTTTAGAACTCAAAGGGATTTTGTGTATTATTTAATTCAGATATGTAATTTACATCTGAGAATTTTGAGACACAGAAAGGTTAAATAACCAAACCATGATCACACATCTAGCACAGGCTAAGCTGTGCAACTTGGAAAATATTTAAATAAGCATATGCTTAAAATGTGGCTCTGCAAGTCAATTAGAAAAATAGAAAATGATTTTTATATGTTAGTAAGAGTCTAGTTAAACAGCATGAATTTGCAAGGTGATAGGCAAGTAAAGAAGGAACAGAAAAATTAAATAATGATTGTGATTCAATATAGAATTTATGACCTAGAGAAGGATAATTTATTGTCCAATTGTTTTTTATGAGGTCAAGTAAAGTCAGATAAGGGCTGAAGGACTAGGAGAACAGAACAGGATAGAGGAATGAAAGTTGAAAAAAAAACTAGAATAAGTGAGGTAAAAAATATGAAAGAGAAAAGAACAAAGTAAAATTCTTCAAGTTCATCAAGGTGGAACAATTTTAGGTGATTGTGAGATATAATGTGAAACTACCTTGTGGATAAATGATACAAAGTAGAGATACAAGTCATGTGTATATTGTCAGTAAATGTATTGGCAGGGTACCATTTAAAACAAAAATCTCTTCATTGTAAGTATTCAAGGAGTAGTAACAGGTGTTGGTATGGAGGAAAAAAATTAATCAGAGTCTGAAATTCTTAAGAAAACAGAGAGAATGATAGGGGACAAGCAAATGAAAGTAAGAGATATTTCATGGAAGAGGATGCTGAACAATGATTGCTAGTAAACCAGTTATTATTGAGCTTGAAGGAAACTAGGGATAGAGGAATTTTAACAAGACAGTCCCTTGAAAATCTCTGAAGAAATTTAAAAGTAACCAAATAAGGAAATTCACAAACTCTAGGAGAAAAAATAATTGCATAGAGTTTCTTTTATGTGAAATAAAGCTTCAGCGAGTATCTTCTCTTGAAATTAATCATTTGTGGCCTTTAAAGAATGATTATAATGTATTCTTATGGTGGATATTTCAAGGTTCTTAAAGCACCTAGTCCCCACAACACTTGTAAATTAGGCAGTCATTATAGTACCCTTTGATAAGTAAGCTAAATGAGGCCTGAAGTAATTTTCCTAAATCAGACAGCCTGTTAATGAGAGAACCCTAGAATACATACATTATTGCTTATGGAAGCTAACTCATTGAAACCTTGCAAGTTAATTTATGACAACTGT
This sequence comes from Sarcophilus harrisii, assembly GCF_902635505.1. NCBI lineage: Eukaryota > Metazoa > Chordata > Mammalia > Dasyuromorphia > Dasyuridae > Sarcophilus > Sarcophilus harrisii. Next base: position 158,477,134 of record NC_045428.1, on the reverse strand, counting down.
ATTTATAATTTTATCCTAGTGTGTTGGCATGATAATTGTAAAGAGCAATGAAAAATCTGTGAGTATTTTTTGTCAATAAGCCCATATATCTGCTTTAGTGTTTGTGATTTTTTTCATTCTTTATCAACACTGAAGACTTATCTGTGTATTCTGGAATGTCACTGGAATTTTAGATGTTTGTGCATACTATATTTGAAGTAATGAATCTTTTGTTTTTATTCAAATGATTTTATTTTCCTGCAAAAATGGAAGCATTTCTTTTTAGAATACATATTTTTGAAATATTTTAATTTATTTTCTTAAATATTTCCCAATTATACATATGACTTTTTTAAACTTTATATATGTAAGAACTAATGTTCTTAATTATGGGTTCTAGAAAATAAATAAAAACTACTTAGAGAATGTAATTAAATACTTCCAAGACTCTAAAATAGTGTAAAATATACTATATACAGTTTAGTTAAACCTCTCCCCTCTTTAGGAAGGCAATTTTATTTTTATTATACATGTGATGTCATGAAAAATAGTTCCATATTAGCAATGTTGCAAAAGAATACACAAATGAAAATAATAAAATAAAAAGTTTTTAAAGTATGCTTAGATCTTCATTCAGAATTCATTAGTTCTGTAGGATGAGGCCTTGTGGATTATTTGTCACAGGTTGTTTGTGGGTATTGATTATTCAACTCAGGTATTTATTGGATAGCTCTAAAACTTCACAAATGAGAGCTCTACCATTCACTCCTCTAGTGCAGATCACCATTCATCTATTCTCCTTCATAAAATTATAAGTCTACAATTCAGGTTTCAGAGGCTATCTAGTACAATCTCCCAATTTTACAAATTTTTTAATTGGGGAAAGATAAGTGATTTCCCAGGACCACAATATAGGAAAAAGAATTTAAATCAGGTGCACTAACTCTAAATCTCTTTGATAATGAAGAATTATTTTTGTCTAGGTTTTTATTTAGGTGATTTTAATTTTCCTAAAAAATAGAAACATATAGTTTTAGGATGCAGTTTTTAAAATATATATGTATATATTTTAGTAATATATATAATATACATATATATTAACATATATACATATTATTCATTTTCTTAATCATTTCATAATTACATAGGGAATTATAGATAAAAATATAGTTTAGGTAACTATGTATGTATATATATGTTTATGCACATGTGTGTATGTATGTATATGTATATATATATATATAATATTTTTTGAAGTAAAACTGATGGAAACAAAAGATTCAAAAATTGTATTGTTTCCAATTTTTTTCTAGCACCAATCAAAGATATTATCAGTAGTATGGAAGTATTATAAAAGAAGATATTTTGTAATAAGAGAGTTTCCAAAAAAGTGATATATTTTAAATGATGCAGTTTTATAAATTGGTTTTTGGTATTCTCACCAGTCTTTTAAACTGAAACATTTAAACTTTTCTAACAAGATATCAGATTTTTATATAATATTTAATAATAAGACCTCTTCTTATGAATTAGAGGATATAGATATGTTGCCCAAGATGGATGGACATGAATGGCATGAAATCTGTACTTGCATTTATTAATAAATAATGTAATATTTATAAAAAACCATAAAACTATATTTTTGCTAATCTTTGCAATTTACTTAATGGTATACATATAATATACATATCTGTATATTAGATGTGTTCATATATAAATATATGATTATATGTTTGTTGACTTTAATATAATTAGAGAGTGTTTTTATCATTCTGCCTTTGAATGCCTCCTTTTGTCAGTAATGTATATTTGTATATGCTTCCTTTAAACAAACAAGAAAACATTTTCTTTCACATTTCAAATCTCAAAAAAAAAAAAAAAAACAACCTAGAAAGGCATCTAAATTTAGTGATAAAATCAATTTGGGGGGACCATATGCTTTAACCTTTTGTGAAGGTAAGAAGGAAAATTAGGTCACCTCTCTGGAAAATTCACCTTTCTATTACCCTAGAGTCTCTGCTAAATGTTTAATGAAAACTAAAACCATTAGGAAGTGGGATTGGGTTCTTAACAAGTTTCCATTGCCTTTCTTTGCAACATTATCTGATATTAATTAGAATAACAGCAAATTTCCATTTTAGGACAGTCATATTTTGTCTATTATGGTACCTTAGACTTTTTGAAGTAGATCTTCAATTTGTAATTATATAGTTGAAGATATTTTTGAGGCATATATAAATTTGGCATATAAATAATTCAGAAGTTTTGAGACTCAGAGGCCAGAACAACATATCAACCTAGATATAATAATATATCTATGACAGCACACTAAGCATAAGTTCTATTATTTAGTTCTTCTTCAATTGTGTCCAATTTTTCTTGACCCCATTGAGTTTTTCTTGATAAAGAGACCAGAGTAGTTTGTCATTTCCTTCTTTGGCTCATTTTAAAATTAGAACCTGAGGCAAACAGGTTTAAGTGCCTTGTCAAGCATCACACAACTAATATCTGAGGTCAAATTTGAGCTCAGGAATGTCTTCCTAACTCCAGTCAGAGCACTCTATATCCTGTGCCTAATGAATGCTCTTAATTGTGGGTTCTAGAATTCTAGAAAATAAATAAAAACTACTTAGAGAATGTAATTAAATGCATCCAACACTCTATAAAATAGTATAAAATACACTAAATACAGTTTAGCTAAACCCTCTACCTCTATGCCATGGTCACAAATCTGATAAAGGATGACTATCTTTTAGATGAGATTTATGTAGTTAGACTTTGAAATACTATGTTTACAGGGCTTTTTTTTTTGCAGAGGAAAATGCATAAAACAACAGAGAGCAAATAGTAGTGAGAGGAAAAGAAACAGATTATGGTAGCTACCATTCTTCTAACCATTCGTAGATATTAATGTTACCCAAATATTTATTGCATTGATGGAAAATAGAGGTTTTCATTTTTTCAAAAGCCATTCTGTGAAATTTTTTTATGATCCCTATTTACTTTTAAATGATTTTCATGGTACAAATGTGGGAAATGGTACAATTTGTTTGGGTAGAAATCATCAAATTAATTATATTAAGAAAGATAGATGGAATATACTTAGTAAGAGTCAAATCTTTCAAAGGTGAGTTATTTAATTATGATCTAATTTAGTTTGATATGAACAAATATTTTGTGATCTGGCTGAAGATGAAAACAAGTTTTCATTGCTGAAAAAAATACCTTTAAAGATATTTAAAGCATTGCTGTGTATGTCTGCATAGGTATAAACTCATAAAAGTGGCTTTATTTGTGAATTGACACATAATATTTAAAAATTAACTTGTCTTAGCTGAGGCAGCCAAATCACTCATGTATTCTAATATTTAAGACCACTTGAATTTAAATACTATAATATACTATTCTCTGACTTTGAAATTGATCTTTTATGTTATCATAATAAATTATGGTACATAAAGAAATAAGATTATTCCATCTAGTTAATTTTGTAGGTTCAAATCCTATAGCAAAACAAATGTTCCATGTTAAATTACTTTACACATATAATGTGATAGATCTTATACTTGAACTATTTTTAGTGCACAAACCTGTAATAAATATGAGTGTTCAAAATGTTTTCTTTTTCATTGTAAATGAAAAAGATGAGCTCATGCAATAGGAATAAGATATTTTATTTTTAAAAGAAATGATTTATTCCAAAGTCTCCACACTATGGAGAATAAAGGAATAATACACATAGGCTTATATCCATCTACATTGGAATAAGAGGTAAGAAGGAGAAACAACCAATTGGATAATGTTTGTTGCAATTTCCTCATCTGTAAGAGATCATTTGGAGAAAGAAATGCCATGACAAATCACTCTGGTATATTTTCTAAGGAAATTCCAAAAGTTGTCACAAAGAGTCAGATGTGAATGAAAAAAATGACCAAACAAACAAAAAAACACCTAACTAGAATAGAGAACATTCAATACCTGCTCACTGTTTCTTGCCTTTGCAAGAAAAGGAGAGAAATTCTTTACCCTGTAGTTGCTGTCATTTTTTTAGATCCCAAATTATTACCCTAATTAATACCAGTTTGTAAATCATGCTTCTTTTCTTCCAGGATAAGATAGGGTGACCATATTTGACTAGTCAATATAGAGAAGTTAAATGCTTTCCCGCAAGTTAGATAGCTAATAAATCTTCAGTGCTGTTTTTCAACATCATTAAAAACCATTATACCTGTCTAGAAAAACCCAGTTTGGCTTGGATAATGTTTGTTGACCCTATTGTCTTTTACTATTATTTCTCAGGGATACAGACCTAGAAGTGGCATTATTATATACCTCTTTAGGTATAGTTCCAAATTTGCTCTCCAAAGTAGTTAGATTAGTTCTCTGCTACACCATAAGTATGTTAGTATTTCCCCATAACCTTCAACATTTGTCATTTCCTCTTCTATCATATTAGCCCGTTTGATAGGTGTGAGTTGGTATGTCAAAGTTATTTTAATTTGCATTTATTTAATCGATATTGACTTAGAACTTTTTTGTATCAATATAGATAGGTTTGAATTCTTCTGAAAAAAATATTCCTTCACATCCCTTGACAATTTTTCAATTGGTGAATAGCTTTGTATTCTTATAAATTTGAATCAGTGCTTTATAAATTTGGAAAATGAGACATTTATTATAGAACTTTTTATATTTTTCTAATGTTCTATTTACTTTCAATTTGTCATATTGCTTTTGTTTGTGGAAAAAATTTTAATTTAATGTGATCAGAATTATCCATTTGATATTCTTTAATGCTCTCTGTTTCTTGTTTGGACATACATTCTTCCTTTATCCATGAGCTCTTATAGATAAAAAGATTCCACACCCTTAATTTACTCATAATATCACCCTTTATGATTAAATCATATATCTATTTTGATCTTATTTTGGTATATAGTGTGAGATTATTTTTTGCAAAATTGTTTTACAGTTTTCTCAGCAAAATGTTTTGTCAAATTTTGTCAAATAATGAGGTATTGTCCTAGAAGTTTGAATCTTTGTGTTAATCAAACATGAGATTACTATGGTTATTAACTATTTTGTGTTGTGTACCTAATCTATTCCACTGATCCATTACTCTATTTCTTTATTATCTTTTTCAATGGAATTCAGAGAAAAAATGATACAACTACTGTTCTGAGATTCTTTTGTTTTTACTGCCCTTTAGTCTATTGTTCAGATAGATAAAAGGATTGATTTTTGTAGCTGAATAAATATATCATCATGTAAACTCATTTTCTATGGACAAACTGAAAGAATGTATGGGAAAATTTCAATAGCAAACAGGACAAGAAGGATTCAGTTTTATAGCTAAAAAAAAGTTAGGTTGTGTGTTTTGTTTTCTTCTAACTGAAAGAATTTATTGCTATAATTCCAGTAGTAGACACGGTATTGGAGATGATATGCATATCATGATTTTGATTTCTTGTGCTAGTTCTTGCTTTGAAAGCTTTTCATTTTTCACTGTTTGAAGATTGAATATTCTGTATGGCAGTACATATTAAAATTCATAATTCTGAAAATTTTATTGATGAATGTTATGGATGGATTATTTTTTTTCATGTTATATAATTCTATACTAGAATCTGAAAAGATACCTTTCCTCTCCAAAGAATACCTAGATGCACCTATGTCCTGGAACTTTATATTATGCCTCTTTTAATGATTCAGTTTGGCTTCCTGATCAACCATCTGGTATTACACTGGATACCTATTCTGTACATAGGATTATGCTGAAGTGTATACCTGCCATTCTTTCCTTGATTATAATATCTACTTCAAGTTCCAAATTTCCAAAGGTCTCTAAGTGATTTCTGATCCTCTTAGTAACAAAGCATCCAAAATGTTGAAACAAAGTAATGGATCTAATAAAGTAGCCTGGAACTGGGAAATAGATGCCTGCTCTCCCTCCCTTCCTCCCTCCCTCCCTTCTTTCTTTCTTTCTGGTTCTCTCTGTCTCTCTCTCTCTCTCTCTCTCTCTCTCTCTCTCTCTCACTCTCTCTTTGTTTCTCTCATCTCTCTGTGTATTTGTGTGTAAATATTATATTGGATCTTACTTGAAAGGAAAATATGTATCTATTGTTTTTGTCAATTTAAATCTGGTTTTCATATTCTCTGTTAAATGAAAAATGGAAATTGAATATAGATGAGGTGAAGAGGGAAGAGGGAAAAGTAAAGGAAAGAGTTAGTGGAAATTTACTTGGCAATTTGTAAGCATAATCACAAAGTTGTGACCATAAAATTTATATGGAAAGAGTTTCATTATCTGTTTTAGAAAATAGGAGCATTTAAGATATTTTAACAAAGATTTTTTTTCAAATTGGAATATAAACAGATAAACTGAAATGTAAACTATAAAACAAACAAATGAAAATACCCTCAGGAAAAATTTTAAGAAAGCCACCACTATGATTTCTATTTGTAGCAGTTAAATATCTTCCTGGGAATCAATAATAAAATATATTATTTTAAAGTACATGCTATAAACAATAAACATACCTGAGGAGAAATATAGAAGAATATTAAGAATGAAAGCATAAAGGCAAGCTTATAAAGTAAAATGGAGTTTCACTAAAATACAGAGAACTAATGACCTATTTATTAAAATTGTTTTTAAATTCTTTATTCTTTATCTCTAAAGTGTGTAGAGGGATACCCTCCACCTTTCATTTTGAGAACTAAAACTAGGATAATATGTCAAAATTAATTCTACCCAAATGATATTCATGTTTATATGTTTGCATGAGACAGTGGTAGTTTCATATAAAACGTCATTTTCTTGAAACATTTCTTCCAAAATAAATTTTTCCACCTAAAAATAAAAGCATCTGGCTCTAGAAAATGCTGATCTAAATGTAGTTATGAAATTTAGCCAATGAAATCTGACAAATGACAAGGAGTAGTTCATGAACACTTCATTCAACCAGCTCTGTGAGGGATGTGTGGTAGAAAAAGGAGGGATAGAGCAAGTGATTAAGTTTATGCATATATTCATAGCCAATTTTAGATAGCAGACTGCACAGAGTTTCCTAGGGAAATGTTTTGGAAATTGCTGTCTTTCAATGTTAATTAGGATATGAAATTAAAATCCATTCTGATTCAGTTGAATATTGTGTCAGCAGCATAGGGCACACATTTTGTTAGCCTCTGACAAGATTTCAATTGTCAGTTTTCAGTTTCTAGGAAAATCTCTTAAGGGATGGAATGCACTAACCTATATTTCCTATTGACAACTGCCAAGGTGCTGCCAAACCCATCTGTCTTATTATTATTTCCTTTCACTGCATTTCCTTGTTATTCCTTGTACATATGAGAAAAGCCATATCAAAGCCTTCCCTGTTCCTCAGTTATAATCGCACCCTCTGTTAGTAATTGCTCATCCATTCAAAAGCTTTGCTGCAATATTTTGAAACAAATTGACATCATTCTGGTATTGCAGTTAATCTACTATTCAAGTAAGCAGAGTATGGGGGATGTCTTATTTCTGGGCTTTCTATGCATGGATACCTTGCAAAATAAAGTAGCTTTGGTGGCAGTGTTTGAAGAATTTGAGACTCTTAGACCTAGCCAGCTAGAAAGTTTAGATTTTCATGTGACTGTGAGTCACCTTATGATGAAACAGAAGTCGCAAATGTTAGAATTACCAATGTCTTACATGTTATATTCACATACATTTGGGTTTGGAATCGTTTTATTGAAATATCTCCAGTACTATAAAAAGGAAAAGAGAGCACTGTCATTTAAGGATATTTAAGTAGGTTAACTGACGAGTTGTAATGTCCAGGCTAGCTTTCTGGAGGTCCTCTGGACTGGCCTTGTTCTCAGTAGGTTAGTTATCAAGAGGATGGTCAGGAATAGAGTCTGAAGTCTTTATTATCTTCTTCACAGTCTGACTCCTTCAGTCTGTTCACTCTGACTGACTGTCCCCAGTTCTCTCAGCCCTTAAATACCTTATTACAATTACATCATTACAGCATACTGAGTATATGGCAACTAGAATGATTGTATCATTATATTATACTAGATATATGTGAACTAGAGAACCACTATCTCATCAATTCTACTGAGTTAACACCTTGTTGTAAGTATCCTTGTTTCAAATATACTTCTCCAGAATTCTGGCCCTGTACAACAAGTTGTATAGAACCTATTATAGATTAATTATTTGAACCACTTTCTTGGAAATATGATTGGATTTGGGGATAACATGGCTTTATTTATATGGAATAGTGATTCTGTATTATGGCATTTATAAAATTTTGGTGGAAATATAAGGGAAGAAGCACAGAATGGAGCATGTGTGTGCTCTATGTAGCTATAATTTAAAAAAAAAACTGAAATGTTTTCTAAAAACCCAAATAAAAGATTATGAGAAAAAGAAATAAAATGTAGATTTCTCTTTATGTGAATTAATTGGTCAGTCATCAAATATTTTCAAAGGAGTGAGTTTCTGCCAAGTACTATGCTAAGTAGAAATGCAAAAACAGTCACTTCCCTCAAGAAGCTCATATTGTTAAAAAAAAAAAAAAGGGGGGGGTAGGTAATGACAGAGGAAGTTTGAGAGGATATGAGAATGTTTGAAGCAATCTCCCAGGAGACAGGGATAGAAAATCAATTAGGAAGAAGGTTTGCTTGCTGTAGTGAAGGCCAAGTTGAGATTAGATAACCTAAATTTTTAATGGAACCAATCAACATGACTTCATGATTTTTCCCTGGTTGATTCAGTAGCAAGTAAATAGAACTGAAGGAAGCTGTGTTTAGTATTTTTAAGTATTTTTAGTATTTTAGTATATTTTAGTATTTTTAGTAAGTAAGTAATTTAGTAAGGTGCACTAACATCTTACTTACTTACTTACTTGGTAAGTAAGTAAGTAAGTAAATTATATAGTATATTTTAGTATTTTAGTATATTTTAGTATTTTTAGTTTAGTATTGTTTAGTATTTGGTAAGATGAGATCCATTATAGCAAGGCTTCTCAAACTTTTTCGGCTCATGACCTCCTTACATCAAAGATACTTTTACAAGGCCCTGGGTATATAGTTATATAAAATAGCCATACAAATAAAATATTTATTGATAACAAATAATCATCCCATGGCCATTAAATTCTATTATATGACCCCATATCAGATTGCACTCCATAGTTTAAGAAGTTTTGCATGATAGTACCAGTTAGCCCTAGAGCACCTTTAGCATTTTTCTGGAAACAGTTACTGTACCTAAAGTTGGGAAAGAGATCATTGGTAAAATTTTAGCATTCCTTCCATTTTTTTTTTTTTTTTGGTATGTGACTGGAAAAACCAAAATGATAATTATCTTCCAACTGGTAATGCAAAGAACAATATATTTTTTCTTTACTATAACCATAAGATTCTTTTTTAGAGTACCCACTCTCTTGTGACTCTAGATTTTTCTAGTATTTAAGTGTTACTTGCTGAAAAAAATCAGAGATTTGTTAATAATAATGAACTTCCATGGCTGTTAGGATGTGTAAGTAATGGTATTATTGTTGTTCATTTATTTCAGTGATTCCTTACTCTTTTTGACCCCTTTTGGGATTTTCTTGGCAAAGATAATGGAGTGGTTTGCTATATCTTTTTCCAGTTTATTTTATAGATAAGGAAACTGAGGCAAACAGAATTAATTGACTTTCCCAGGGTCACAGTTAATAAATGTTTAAAACCAAATTTGAACTTGTGAAAGTGAATCTTCTTGACTCTAGGCTTGAAACATCTATTAAAAACTTTGCAACTATAATTTCTTCGAAGGGATATTTTATTTTACTCCAAGGGAACTAAATAATACTTCAAATCTTCATAACACATTCCTTAAAACTCTATAGATAAGAAGCTAGTGCACTCATCTATTCCACCAAAATTAGTAAAAGTCTTGATAACTATGGTTTATAAAATAGAATTAGAGATGAAAAGGGGTCCTCCAACAATGGTATAAATAGATTCAGGAAGTTAAATTAAGTTGCTAACAATGATGGCTTCAACTAATAGCATGTGAATTGACATTTACGTCAGATCTGCTCACACTTACAATCATGCCAGCTGAAAATATGAATCATGAGACAAATTGTACAGTCTAACCTGAACTAATCAGGTAAGTCTCCATAATCAAAAATAATAGTAATTTCAAGACACAACATAATGGTGGACCCCCAAAATTCTAGAATTGATATCAGTAATGGTGATGGGATGGGTATCAAGTAGTTTGTAATGTAATATATTTGTTATATTTTTGTATACACTATAGAATTCAGGGGTCCTCAAACTTTTTGAATAGGGGGCCAGTTCACTGTCCCTCAGACCGTTGGAGGGCTGGACTATAGTAAAAACAAAAACTTTGTTTTGTGGGCCTTTAAATAAAGAAACTTCATAGCCCTGGGTGAGGGGGATAAATGTCCTCAGCTGCCACACCTGGCCCATGGGCCGTAGTTTGAGGACCCCTCCTATAGATGCTCACAGACCATAGACCAGGTATGATAACTTATCCTAGAAACAGCATTATCATTAGACTTTCCCCTAGGGAATACCCATAATCCTAATGTTTGCATGTACATAATTTTCCAATAAATCAATCTTTGTCAAGAAAAACTCCTAGGAGAGCTTAAATTTTGGCTTTTGATTTATAGTAGTTATCCCTGCACTGAAGAAGGAAACTCATCTTTTGGAAATCTGGAGATTTTAATTATAAAGGTCAAGAGAGTATTGTCTTACAATGATTGCTCATTAGAATATATACCTATATATTATATGTGTTGTGTAATATATATATATATATATATATATATAATCCTGAATTCTATAGTATAATTTTATATAATATATATGTACATACACAGATACACACACACACATATATATGTATATATAAACATATATATATATATATATATATATATATATATATATACTGATATTACTCATTTTAAGGATGACTGAGAAATAATGCAGAAAGGATGTAGGGAATTTGGAGTTAGAGGATCTGGGTTCAAATTTGGACTCTGCTATCTATGGCATTTGAAATCTTGAATAAGCTACTTTTTGTCCCTAGTGCTCTGTTGCTTTAGCTATAAACTGAAGAGTGAGACTTTATGATCTTATCTCTAAGGGTCTCAGCTCTAGATATGTGATCACCAGATGATCCTCCTTCCATCTTTAATATTTTGCAATTTAATTTCTATTTTTATGGATTTTGTGATTAGGGGAAAACACCTGAAGAAATATGGAGATCTCAGTATTTAACAAACATTGGAGGAAGTTTGGTGAGATGCTGCATCTAGAGAGAGGATTATGGAGATTGAATGTGGACCACAACATAGTATTTTCATGTTTTTTGTTGTTGTTTGTTGCTTTTTGTTTTCTTACTCATCTTTTCCTTTTTGATTTGTTTTTTTCTTGTGTATCATGATAATTATGGAAGTATGTAGAAAAGAATTACACATGTTTAATATATATTGGATTACTTGCTATGGGTGGGGGAAGGGAGGGTGAAAAATTTGGGAACACAAGGTTTTGAAAGGGTGAATGTTAAAAACTATTCATATATTTTTAAATTTTAAAAAGCTAAAAAAATGAAAAGAAAGTTTGAGAACTAAATATTTAAAAGTCGAGAGGAAATTATACTCTTATAAAGAGAGATCATTACCATCTCTGAGCTCACTTTAAATCAGCATACAAGCAATCTTATCTTTTGGATAGGTATTGTAGTCCTTCTCAGAAAGTGCTAGAACCCAAAGGAAGAAAATGATCTGGAAGTCCAGAACAGACCATTAACAACATCAATATTTTCCCTTTTTATAGTAGGGGAATAATGGTTGCACTAAAAGTCTCAAAAGAAAATAAGCTGTGTAGTTTTGTTGAGATATGTGTTCATAGTATTAACATGGTGCATGCATGTCAATATAGAATTGCAGTGCTCTAACAACCCAAACTGGGAAAGAATGTTAGTTTCTCTATGGAAGAAATTAACTTGGTAGAAGAAGTGGGTATGAAGAGACACTTTAACAGCAAAATGAGAGGACTTTTGAAACATAAATTACTGGAGATACAGATTTATTCTTTTGTCGTTTGTGTTTTCCTTCATTTATTTATAGAGCTTCTATATGTGGTGCAGTCCACTAGACAGTTGGAGGTGAGAGGGATAATAGAGGGCTGAGTCAGAATTGGTCTCTGCCTTCTAGGAGTTTAAGTTTATGTCAGAAACTGAACAGACACATGTGAAGAAGTTAAATAACAGTGAAGGTCCCTTCTTTCAGACATTTCAAATGGAAGCAGCTAAATCCCTGGAAAATGTACAGCCCTACAGAGACCAATCTCACATTGGTTGAAGTCTGGACTGGCTTGCTTAATAGGCACTTTACCTTCCCTGGATCTATTACTTCTAGGAAAGAAAGGTGAACTCAATAAATTTTGAGTGATCGATGAACCTTTCTCTTCCTTACCAGCTCAATACCTTCCCTTAAGCCCCCTTTCATAAGTTATGTTCTGATTTTTAAACCTGAGACTGAGCAAATTAGATTGACCTAATTATTTCCTGGTTATGTTTTAATTCATCTGGAAATACAGACAAACATTTGTAATTCCCCTTGTGTCTTGAATAGAAATTGTCAATGTGTGGCTATATTTATATCTATATCTAGGTAGATATATGTGGATATATTTATCTGTATCTATACACACACACACACACACACACACACACACATATATATATATATATATATATATATATATAATCTTCCCACAATCTTTACCTATTTTTTCAAATAACATTTCTCTCACAATTATTTGCACGGGCCCTGTAAAACTAATATAAATACCATTTTTGGTCTTCCCTATCAATTTTTTGGTCTTATTTTAATTTCCTATTTTAGGTCATCTCTCTTATTATATCAAAATAGTTACTTAGAGGGAATGACTGAATGAATTGCTTCTATTATCTATGCATTGCCAAACACCTGGTCTGACAGATATTTTTCACTGTATTAAGAGAATAGAGCCATTGTTTTGTGACACGTAAATAGGCTTAAACATGACAGATTCCATCTGGAATATCATGTTCATTTCTGGACACAATATTTTGGGAATGATATTGACAAGCTATACTAAGCATCCATAGTAGAGTGATTGAGGCAGAATTGGGGATTCTGTCATTTAAGGATTGGATAATAATATTCAAAGTTATCATTTGCATAGAATTTTTTAAGTTTGTGAGGCAAAGATAGTAATTTTATCTTTACAATAATCCTGTGAGATAAGTGATTGTAACCCCTATTTTTTCCCAGAGCCACACAAGTAGTCCAATGTTTTATGAAAGTGAGCTCAAGAACCCTAAGAACATTGTATACAATAACAATAAGATTAAGTGATGAGCAACTATGATGGACATGTCTCTTTTCAACAATATGGTGATTCAATAGATTTGAGATGGAAAGTGCCTGCTATTTGCATCCAAAGAGAGATCTATAGATTGAACGTGGATCAGAGAATAGTATTTTCAACTTTGTGGTTTATTTGTCTGGTTTTTTTTCTTTCTCCTGGTTTTTTCCCCTTTGATCTTATTTTTCTTCTCAGCAAAACAAATATGAAAATATATTTAGAAGATTTGCACATGTTTAACCTATATCAGATTGCATGCTATCTTGAGGAAAGGAAAAGTGATAGAGAGAAAAATTTGAAACACAATGTTTTGCAAAGGTGAAGGTTGAAAACTATCTTTGCATGTATTTGGAAAAATAAAATACTATTGAAGTGAGCTCACATCCAGGATTTCCTGAATTAAAGTCTGGTGTTCTAAAATACTATCTTGGAAGACTAGTTAGAGGAGATAGAGCTATTTTACCTGAAGACAAAGGAATAGGATAGATATCTTCATGTATTTGAAGAGTTAGCCCATAGGAGTATATTGTACTTGTTTTACTTAGCCAAAGATGAAACAATAGATAGAAGTTACAAAGGGAGATTTTTTTTAACTTTATGCAAAGACTATATAAATGCATGTTTGTGTAGTTATAGTCTAGTTGTGTGATTGTGAACAAGTGGATTAAAATCTCTGGGCCTCAACTTTCTCATATATGAATTGAGGATAATAACCCCTATAAAGTCACATTAATTTGACAAAGCTATGATAAGACTCAAATGAAATAATTTATGCAAAATTTTAGCAACTTTTAAAAATTTTTATTAAAGCTTTTTATTTACATAACATATGCATGGGTAATTTTTCAATATTGATTCTTCTGTTCCAAATTTTTGCCTCTTTCCCCCACTCTCTCCCCTGGATGGCAGATAATCTCATACATATTAAATACGTCAAAATGTTAATCCAATATATGTATACATATTTATACAATTATCTTGCTGCACAAGAAAAATCAGATCAAGTAGGAAAAAACTAAAACAGAAACAAAATACAAACAAGCAACAATAGAAAGAGTGAAAATGCTATGTTGTGGTGGTCCACACTCAGTTTCTACAGTCCTCTCTTTGGGTGTGGGTGTAGATGGCTCTTTTTATTACTGAACAATTGGAACTGGTTTGAATCATCTCATTGTTGAAGAGAGGCATGTCCATCATCAGAATTGATCATTGTATAGTCTTCTTGTATTCATGTGTAATGATCTCCTGGTTCTGCTCATTTCACTTAGCATCAGTTCATATAAGCCTCTCCAGGCTTCTCTGAAATCATCCTGTCTCAACAACTTTTAAAGCAATATTTAAGGATTGTTGTGGAGGACGAAGAGGAGGAGAATGACAATGATACACATTAGACAGAAATACCAACCATCATCAAATATGATACCCCAAAACTATTGAATTTCAAGAGAATTCACGAAAAAAGGAAACTTAGAAATTTCTAAATTTTATTCTTAAAATATTTAAATAGGCTTTTTCTGGAAATATTTGCATAAAGGATATTTCTGACTTGTAATTAAAGTAAATAGATAGTTTCCATTGATTATATTAATTTTGAATTACAATTTAGTGTTTTATTAACAAAATCACAACTTGAATGTGTTTACTGGCATGATTTTATTATATATGAGTAAATCAGAGATGATATGTGTGTTTTGAGAATGTCTTTAGAAATACCACATGTTTTATAATAATCAGTCTTAGCTAAATTGTGATTTTTCATTGGTTCTAGAAGGGACAGAGACCAAACAACGCCCAAATAATATTTAATGAGCTTCCCTCTGTTTGTGCAAACTCATCTGGCTCAAGTTTGTGAGTATACTAGAAGAGCTTTCATTACTGTTATCAAAAACATACATTGGATATCTACTTCATGTTGGTTATCAAGGAGTCTAAAGGCAATAAAATTTAAAGTTGAAAGGGTCTATTGAGATTATGTTGCCCAACTATTTCATTTTACATATAATAGAAAACATGCCCAGAGAAAGGGTTATATTTTTATTACAATTCATGAGTGGGAGAAAATGCTGTTTCCTTATTTGAATTGGACAAGGTGATTTCTAATGTCTAATGTCTCTTTCATCTCTAATTCTTCTTATATAGTGAGACATATACCATATATAAAATATTGACCAACTGTTCTTTCTTTCCATGAAAAACTCAATAGTTTTTTAATAACATTTTACTGAATTTTATGAAATTTAATTTCTTAGGATTTATTTTTATTTTTTATTTTTTGTTTAAGTCGATTCATGCTTCATTGTGCTAGGTTTAAGTTAGCCTTAGGCAGCTTCGTAGTTGGGTGAACCATAATGAAATTGACACAACCTTTGCTTCTATAAAGAATGTGTCAGTAGGGTGCTGTATTTTTCCACTTACCATCCCTTGGATTTCCCAAATCAATTCATTTTTCTCTGGCCAAAACTTCATTACTTGTGTTGTCTCTAGCCATTAAAATTCAGGTTTCTTAAGGACTGAGCCTTTCCCACTTTTATAGTTTTATCTCCAGTTCTTAGCATAGTGCCTGGTGCAAAGCAAGAGTTTAAAATACTTTTTTATTTGATAAAGATTATTTACCCAAGGAACACAAGAAATATCTTTCAACATCTTTAAAAACAGGACAGATATTGATCTTTCAGGGATGGTATACATTGTTATCCTCCTCAAGTAAAAGAAAACAGAGTAGATGACTCCTAAAGATACTCATCAACCCAGTTAGCCAGCAATAGTTAAGCATTTCCTAATTACTCAAGGTAAAGCTGTAAAATGAGTCATTGGTAACATAATAGTGTAGTAAAGTTATAGTGAGTTTATTTATGTCTGGATACCAGAATTTATAATATGCTATGTAGGTGTGAGAGACTTAATAACCTGAAATCTTAGTAGAAATGGATTCAACTCTGACTCAAATTTATTACTTTCTAATGATAGATTGAAATTGATAATGTGATAAAAATTTTTACAAAAAATTGATGACTAAAATATTAAAGCAGAGATTATTTTGTATTTGGTATCAACTAAGATATTCACTTATAGTTCAGTTGTTTAATCCAGACCAAAATGCTTAAAATAACATTTTTCTTAAAATAACAATAAAAATAACATTTTTATAGATTTTTTTTGTTTGAGAGACAAGTACTTAGCTATAAGTTCATAATCTATCTTAAAGCTTTTAATAATAACTATATCATGATTAAGATTATTTCATTTCTCACAACAGAAAACTATTTCACTGGCTCTAATCAGTGCTTTCTATAGTTTCTCATTCTTGTCAATGTCTTTCTATAGAAATTTTATAGAAAATATACCAAATGCATTAAAAGGTTTATCTTTGTTTTAATGTCTTGGAAGCAGCAAGGTGTCACAAAGAATAGAGTACTGGAACTGCTGTCAGGAGGACTCATCTTCCTAAGTTTAAATCTTGTCTCAAATACTTATTACCTGTGTGACCCTGGGCAAGTCACTTAACCCTATTTGCCTCAATTTCCCTATGTGTAATATAACCTGGAGAAATAAGTGACAAATCATTCCAGTATTTTTGTCCAAAAAAACACTCAAATGGGGTCATGAAGAGTCACACATTACTGAAACAATATGGTACCAACTTTTTTCTAATTATCTCTTACTCTTAGGTGACCAACCACATTTCTTCAGCAGCATTTTATTTCCTTGGTGATTGTTTTCTTAATGAGAATTGATTGGCAATTATTGACAAGAAGGATAATAGCACTTTGCAAGATTTGCAAAGAGATTTATAAACCTTACAAACATCCTGGGAAGTGGATGCTATTGTTATTCCATTTTACATATGAGGAACTTGAGCAGAAGGCATGTGGTTTCCCTAGAGTTATACAAGTAGTAAGTGGCTGATGCTGGATTTGAACTCATTCTCCTGACTTTAGATCCTACACTCTAAGCACTATGCCATCTACCTGTTTCTGTTAGTGTTAGTTTCTGTAATTATTGCAGTTAACTTAATACCGATTATATAGTATATTAGCAATGCATTTTAATGGTTAACATTGAGTTATCAAGCTGTAAATAATATGTATCATAGAAGATGAGAGAGATAATGGCATAGTGTATAGAGTGCTAGTATTGGGAATCAGAAAGCCCTGGATTGATACCTTACTTTTGCCATACTTTAATCGTGTGACTATGATTGAGTTGCTTAATCCTCAACCTTTTAGTGATCCCAGAAAACTTGTTCATACTGTAAGATGCAAACCAGCAATTGATTATCATGGATACAGGAAATGTTCAACCAAGTAGTTCTCATTAAGTGTAGAATTATGGATCTGAATTGTCCCATTTCAGTCCCTCAAAAAAATAACCTCTCCATAGAGTTGAACAAATGGCTGAAATGGAAATCACTAGTTTTAATCTGTTTTGCCTTTGCATACCATAAAAACCTATGACTCTGTGACACAGAGCACTTCCTGTTCATAGTACTAATTTATGTAATGACTGAGGAATAAATACCTAATAGAAATAAAACATATACAATATTGAAATTATTTTAATTCTTTTTTTAAAACTTGTGTTGTATTTATAAACATCCTTGGATCTCTTCCTCATCGTGATTTTATCTGAATTTTACCATTAGGCTTGGTGGGATTGCCCTCTGTCCTTTTGGCCACCTAAGAAAGAAATTATCTCTGAGGTTGAATACTCCCTGTCACTTTCAAATAGGTTTGTGACAGTAATCTGTATCATTTATGCCAAGACACTCAGATTTCCCTTCAATTTAATTAAGGTTCCATTAATGTAAGCAGGCTAAATTGCATTTCATTTCCTTCAGAATCAACCTCTAGTCCCTAGTTTTCCACCCACTATCTGTTGCTACTTTTCTTTTGGGCTCTTTCCAACTACCCTACCCTTGATATTAAGGCTCTATAAAATTGCCCATAGTCCTCTCTCTGTGTGTAGATGGCTCTCTTCATTACTGAACAATTGGAACTGGTTTGAATCATCTCATTGTTGAAGAGAGCCATGGTAAGGATGATGTTTCAGAGCATATACTTCAACAGCATAATTGTCTTAAAACAAAACGTATAGAGGACTGAGTCCAGTCCCCTAATATTATATATGGATTCAGATATAATATTAATTCAATAATCATAAGACTATAGGTTATGGGGCAGTTAGGTGGTACAGTGGTTGAAACACTGAGCCTGGAGTTGGAAATTTTCATCTTCCAGAGTTTAAATTGGGCCTTGAACACTTACTATAAGATTCTGGGCAAGTAACTAAACCTTGTTTGCCTATAAAATAAACTGGAGAAGATTCAAATAATCACAGTATCCTTGTCAAGAAAATCCCAAGTAAGATCATTAAGACTTAGTCATGACTTTAATAACTGATACATTTGGATAAAACTTGAAGGGATCTTTATAGATCATTAAGTCTGACTTGTTCATTTTATAGATTAGAAAATTTAATTCCCAGATACTGTGACTTGTATGAAATCACATCATCAGTAAGCTGCTGGGCCAGCTTAAATTAAAGATTTCTTTAATTAAATTAAAATCCAGATTTCCTCCTCTAATTCATTTTTACTAAATTATAAAGATTATTATTTAAAATGATGTGTATATTTAAATTAGTGATATAGTGAAGAGCAAATGAACTTTAGCCCTAAGTAAATGGCACCAACCAGGACAGAGCCAGCATGATCCCTTGGTATAAAAAGATGGGCATGATTTGACACTTCAATAGAAGAAGTCTCTAATGGTGACAGAAATATGAGAAGTTAAGAAAACAAAGGGCAACTAAAACAGCAACAAAGCTATAGGAATTTGCATGGATAGAATCCAAGTCAGTTTTTTTTCCTATTGACTTAAACTAGAGCCATGTTGACTATTGTAGATAAATAAGAACTATAAAAAAGAGAGGAGCCAAAAAAAAAAAGAGAAAAAATGAGTAAGATGAAGGTCAGCAAGAGAAAAGAAGGGATCAAGGATGTAAAAGACCTGTGATAATCAATGATAGTTGTCATACCCAGGATGTTCTACATAAATTCCAAATAGGGGAAAATGTTTCTTTCCAAATGACAAGGTCCTCTTATTTAAAAATGTTATTGTTTGGAGTTCATCCAAGTCGAAGTTATTCAAGACTTACTCAAAAAGATCAGACCTAAAAAATAAATAAAGTTCTGACACTATGGTTGTATGAGCAATCAGTTAATATAGAAATTGAATCTTATTTCCTTAGTATATCGAACTTCTGGGTAAGAAAATGTTTATATCAGTATTAGTACCTCTTCAATTTGTAGCTTTAGAGAATTTCCTGGAAGATTAAGAAGTTAAGTTACTTTGCAAGGGTCACACAACCAGTTTATCCCAAAGGTTGTACTAAAATCCAGGTTTTATTAACTTTAAAGCTATCTTTTCATCTCCTAAATCCTTATAGTTTTGAACGACTATCTTAGACTAAAGATGGAGACATACCAGTCATCATTGTGAAAGAGAGTTCCCTCATCCAGGACTTCTTTAGATAAATGAAATTGCAGACCAGTTTCTTCTACATATACATACACACATATATACACATGCCCTTCTACATGTACACAACATACAGCTACACATATATACAAAAATATACATGTAGTCACATATTGTGTCGTACAAACCATATACAACATATCTAAAGATGTGATACAACATATAGTTGTACATAGATACAAATTTATATGTGTGTGTATGTATAGATAGATAAAAACATATAGATTGATAGGTAGGTAGGTAGGTAGATAGATATTTCTATATATTTGTAGATATAGATATGTATAGCAGAGAACCATAGATGAACAATGAGTTAGGTCAATAATTGAATAAAAGGAAGAAAGTGGGCTGGATTGCATCTGGAATATTGTGCAACACTTTTAATAATTCCAGGCTGCTCCCCAGGAAAAAAAAAAAAAAAAAAAAAACATCTGTTCAATGCAAATGTTCTCTTGGTGATATTTAATGGTTGTGAATTTTGGAACATCACAACATCCAAAGAATGAAAGTTGTATATGATATTTCCCCTAAGCTATAGAGATTTATCTATTGCAAACAAGTAGACTGTAGCATATATCTGTTAAAATCCTGATCCTTCTCATCTCCATGATCTTGGAATCATAGCAAATAATGTAAACTAAACCCACTTTTATATAAGTACTTATATGGAACCAATATAGCTTCAAAAAAAAAGATAAGAACCTATTGTGCATACATAGTTTGAAACATCTAGTATTTCATCAGAGAATATTTTTATGCTTTAAGCTAGACATTCTGAATGGTGTGTGTGTGTGTGTGTGTGTGTGTGTGTGTGTGTGTGTTTGCATCTTTGTTCTGTGCTATAGACCCCTTTGACAGTCTGGTGAAAGTTATGATCCTCTTCTTAGAATAATGTTTTTGGTTTCATAAAATACAATATTAAATCTTCATCAATTGTATTAAAATGCAATTATGAAAATCTTTTAAAAATAAACTCTTGGTTAAAAAGTTCTGTATTGTCATGTTTTATTCTTCCATCCCCATGAACTTGCATTGTTTCAGCTAAAACTATGAGAGAACATAATCTGAGGACATCCCAAGAGTTTAAATTCTTTATATTGGGTGTACCAAATATCTCTAACCTATTATACCTTAGAGAAACCTTAAGATTTTGGGACACCATCCATTTAGCTCTTCCCTCTTCCCTATATTGTGTGTGATACTTACTTCTCTATCCATTACCATATACAATTAGTTCCTACCATAATTATTGTCAAAAGTGCAAGGGATAATAGATGAGCACACAAAATATTTAAAGATCTAGATAAAAGGATTTAGCACAATCCATATGTGAGAACCTGGACAAGGTTCATCTTGTGTAAGGAGAAATGGGTAAGTTGTGTCTGTCTTTTTGGAGGTAATACCCACATCATTGGAAGTCATAGACTCAATAAAGAAAGCATAAAGTAAGAGGAGTGTAAGATAAAGCTTTTCCCTCTACCTAAAAAAAACTTTTATTTTAATTGAGATATCTTGATTTTATTGTTCTGTATTGAAGTTATATCCCCAAATACATTTTTGGAGTAGGGGAAATAGGGAAGAAAATTATCGGTGTTGGCCACTTTCTGGTCTGAACTTGCAGGTATATGCTAAACTAATTTTGTGGAGGCAATTCAATATTATATTGATTTAGTTCCATAAAGGAGTTTTGTTAATTGATTTCACATTTTCTATTTCTAGCCTTCTATTGCTAAGTACTCTATTCTTGTTATCAGGAAAGTGATAACAGAACAACAAATCAAACATCAAAACTATTATTAATGCAATCCATTGTTTTGATTGTACTAGTTTTAAATTTTGTTTCCAAGTATAACCATTGGCTTTTTAAACTCCATTTTAAAATGCTAAAATTCTTTAATGAGAACATATAATAAGAATCAATTATTAGTTGAAGAAAAGATAGACCAATGTAAGAATTATATGCTAAATTTCTGAATTTTGATGGATATTGCTCAGTTCAAGATTGTATATAATCTAAGCATGTATATATGTGCATGCCTACATACACGCACACACACACATCTAGCAGGTACAGTGACAAGCCTGGAATCAGGACAACCACAATCCAAATCTAACCTTAGATACTTGCTAACTCTGTGACTGTGGGCAAAGAACTTAGTCTCTGCCTCAGTTCTTCATCTGGAAAATGAGGATACTAATAGCATCTATCTCACATAGTTGTTGTGAGGAGAAAGTGAGGTAGTAATTGTTAAGCACTTAGTATAGTGCTTAGTAGATAATAAATGCTACCTAAATGTTTGTTATTAATATACATATATATGTATATGTAATCCATTTAGTCATGTATGCATATATATGAATATATTTGTGAATATATATGTACATATGTAATAAGCATGTTTAGACATATATTATATAAATAATATTATAGTGTCCCAAAAGTCTTGTTGTTCAGACATTTCTGATTGCTTGTGATTCCACTTGGACTTCTCTTGGAAAAAACATTAGAATGATTTGCCATTTCCTTTTCCAACTCATTTTACAGATGAGGAAACAAAGGAAATCAGGATTAAATGACTTGCTCAAGGTCATACAAACAGTAAGTGTCTGAGGCAAGATTTGAATTTAGGAAGATGAGTCTTCCAATTTCAGATCTGGAGAGCTATCCACTGAACCATTTAGTTGCCCTCCCAAAAATGTTAATGCATCTTTATATAAACCAAAAATCTGCCTTAAAAACACTTATGGTCAAATATTTTTTTAAGTTAAGATGATTTTAAATTTATTGTAATTTGGGAATGGGATAGGAAAGAGGACAATAGGCTAAGTTGTCTCTTTGCCAAGTTTGATTCAACTTGAACAGAAGTTACCTTTAAACTCAATTATACTTATTGAAGTCATCGTTTTTCCTAATTAGTAAAGTGGAGATTAATTTTTCTAGCAATATCTTATCCAAATTATTAGTTTGTTTCTCAAATAAATTGACTCTTATTTGATTCTATTAGGCTCAAATAAATTTACTAGAAATTCTCTAATCCTTATAAATCAGGTTCTTGTTTGTAAACATATATTAAAAAACTAAGACATTATTATCTGTTCAATAGTAGTTGGGAGTACTTTGTTTTTAATTAATGTGGTATGATTTATGATATCCATTAACTATAGCTTCTCATTTCTTTGTACTATCCTTGATTATCTTCATGTTTTTAATAATTGGAAATAATTCATCATTTACTCACTATAGTGAGAATATGTCAAAACCTACAATAGCCTAGGTAAAACATGTGCTTTGTTTTGATTTCAAATAAAATCATCTCAGTAAATGAATGATCAATGGAACTAATGAAAATGATTGTATTGGATGATAATTAGTACTCCCTGTTTTATCACTTGTCTTGAAAATCTGAAGAGTAAATGCTTCACTATTTCATAATGATCACAATATGTTTTCCATATTTGTAATACCAAACATGTAAACAGTTATTTCTCAGGTATAGCACAGATTATATTATACAGGATTCTGTTCCATTTTGTAATCATTCATGGGGGGGGAAGCGTTTAAAAAGTGTTATTTTTTCTGTCATACATCCCTGTGCCTTGAATACCATAGTAGATCAAAATTCCTTTCTAGTATCATGTATACATATGGCATATTCTGCCATATGCAACATATGCGTTTTGTTATTGGCTAATATTCTAGCTAAAAATCCTGACTTCAAATCTTAGAGTATTACTCTTTCATATTATGATCCCTTTGTGTCTGAAACTCATGCATTTAATAATCAGTTACCAAAAATCGTTAGTTTGTTCCTAATGGTTTGTAACCCAATATTTAGCACAATAATAATAAACATTTATTGAATGACTCATTTTTTTCTATCTTCAGTATCTCCTATAGTTTTCAGCACTGAGTTAGGGATAAATTCTTGTTGGTAATGATTGTGATATTTCAGTAAGGATTACTTAAAAGAATTTGTGGTACCATCAGAGTACCATTCCCTCCATTGTTGTAATTTGTGACTTCTCCATCTGTGCTTTAAAGGGTTCTTTTAATTGCTCAACAACTCATCTCCTAGAGCTGAGCCTAGTGCTGAAAACATATTGATCTTAGTAATATAGTCTTTAGATAACAAAACAAATAAATGAAAAAAGTTCATCAAAAAACCCACATTCAAATTCCAGCATGATAGATTATATATGGCACCTAGCAAAATGTCCAGCACATAAAAAGCAAACAAAATTGATGGTTCTAAAAATAATTATGATTAGTAACTTATAACTTATTCAATTATTTAAAAATAAAATGTAGACTTAGTTGTGACAATACCAATGAATAGGTAAAATAAACTAATTGACCAAAATTATTCTTTCCTTAGTGAGTTCAACTGTATATCCACATATGAAATAGTATTGAATTTGAAGAATCATGATTTCAATTAAAACTCCTAATGGCCTTCATATTCTCATATCTTACACAAATTACTGTGAACTCCTATGGAATCATGACCAATGTATTTGTTTTCTATGATTATGAATTCTATACTTCCTAATTTAAAAAATAGAGCAAAAGTTTTGATATGATATTTTTAAACTTGAAAGAATTCCCAATCAAAACATTTGGTTGTCCATATGAACAAGTTCATTTCTTCCCCAAATTGCTTTTGCCTAGTTTTCTTGAATTTTGAAGGATGTCCATTTAAATTTTGAAACATTTATTTATTCAACAACCCTTTGAAAATGTATGTTAACAACATTGTTAGTAATTATTGTGCTAGATATTGAAAGATATACATAAAAGTGAAATAAAAAAATCCATTACCTGAATGAGTTTGCATTCTTTGAGGAGTAATGTATAACAAGCTAATATTAATGCCATATTGGACCAGAAATAGTCCATTTACTTCAATATTCTGTGTCTGACATTAAAACAACTGGGTTTTATAAAACATGGTGATTCCTTTAATCAATCAGTACAGACCATTATTCATATAAAGCTTTCTTGAACTAATCTTTACATTGTCATGGGGGAAGGAGTGTCCATTTATTATTATTATTATTATTTATCATAGACCTCATTTCAAATCTACATTCAATTGTTTTTAAAGGTTAACTTTTAAAAAATCTGGGAAGTAAAATTGCAGTGGGAGTATATAATCACAGGTATTACATATGTAATTACTAACATAATTCAAATTCATGATGTAAGAAAAAAGATAACAAATGGACATTTGGGACATATAGTCAGATGGCAGCAATTTATACATCAGTATTGTTTTTTTAAAGAATGGGGAATAAGTAAGAAATTTTATTCTAAAATCTGAACCAAAGCACCCAATGTCCTAGAGACTATAAATGCCAGTGATTCATAAGGTTTGCTAAAGGTCAAAGACATTTAGACAAAAAAAAAAAACCCAAAATCCACAAAAGAAATGTCAGAAGCCACAAAGAAATCATGAAAACAAAGTCAACATGTTCTATAAAAGGAAAAGAAAAATGGAAGTTGAAGTCATTAAATATTTAATTGAATAGTAGTCACAATCAGAGAGAACAAAGCCATAAAATGGAGTTTAAAAATGGTTACATGATCATTAACATATCTTCTTAGTAACACATGGGCATGCATGACAATTTTTTGGTATATTCCATGACCTTCGTGAAATTTAACTGGTTAATGGTTTGAAAGTGATAAGAGAAATAACTATACAAAATGAATAATATTACATATCAAATCAAATTCCTCTGGATGTGATTCCAAAAATTAAAATAAAACTGAAATCACAGTTTGTAAATTAATAACTTGTCTCAGTTTTTAGTATATTGTGAATAGGCAAACAAAATTTCTTATCAATACCTGTATAAATAACATACTAATTATTCAGTCTTATAACTAGTGATCATTAAAAATCCAAGTTACATGGTCATATAGGAATTGCTCTCATTAATGTTTCTAACTTAATTAGACCACATATTGGCTGTTATTTTTAAGTGTACACAATTTATTTATTTATTTAGCTTAAAATTGTATTGTATTCTATTCATGAAAACTGTGATTGGAAAGGAATCTGAAATATTATTTCTTGCCCATGCCTGCATTTTACTCACCTTGAAAATAGAATGACCAACATTTCTTCATTAGGTATGTTGATAGTTATATTTGCTTCATTATAAAGATTACTAGAGCAATTCAAACTCCAAAATAAACTTTGGAAACATTTTTAGAAATTGGCTGTTTGTATTAAAAATAATTGTATTTCATAAGTATTACTATCCCCAGAGAACTTAAGCATCTTGTCCGTAGTCACATAGCTAATAATGCCAGACATAGAATTTGAAACAAGATCTTCCTTCCTCCAAGTTTATTCTTTATCCATAATGCTGTACTGTCGATTAGCTCAATTATTATCAAGTATTCATTTCAGTTTGAACTGTTCTAACATGGAAAAAGCCTGTTATTACATGTAAACATATGGTTTGTTTGTTTCTTTGCTTTTAATATTTAATGGTTCTCCATACAAGTCCATTTTCTAACGTCTCATTATGGCATAACAAAAAACCTAGATTATTGAAATATATACTAAGAGAAGACAAATAATGGCAGGTTCTTTCAATTATCTGAAGAATAGACTAGAAAAGAAACATCATTCCAAGATTATGAGACTAGTCTTCTGACTCCAGATAGAGCACCAACTCTGCTATACCACATCACCTATCTGGAAACAAGGGGAAGAAAAAATGTCTTTTGAGATTCTCAGCAGTTCTAAAGGAGGGCAGCTTAGGTGATACAATGGATCTAGCCTGGATTTAGGAAGATGCGAGTTCAAATGTGATCTCAGACATTTAACCAGTTGTGACCCTGGGCAAGGGAATTGACTTTGCCTCAGTTTCCTTATCTTTAAAATGAGCTAAAGAAGAAAATAGCAAACAATTCCAGTATCTTTTAACCCAAATAGGTTCACAAAGAATTAGACATAACCAACAATAAAACCAATCAAAAAAGGCTTAGAGTCAAGTCTTGTGATGACTTGTTTGTTTTGTGCTGTATATCTTAGCTAGAGCCAGATATCATGGCTCTTAAATTATAAAAAAGATAATTTATGATAGCACATAATATATTTGAGGGTTCAAATCAGTGCTCCTCCTTTTTATTATAAGGTGGGAGTGAGGTGAAGCTGATGTTTATAAATGAATGGGCCTTAAATTTATATAACTTATTTATATGACCATCAGTTTTCTGTGAAACCTGCTAGACTGTAATGAATCTGTAAAACAACTCCAGTTACCAGACTTTCATACACCAATGTGGCAACTTAAATTAATAAACAAAATTCAAAATATCAATATAATTATATCTTAAGCTCTGAATACTAATGTTTGAATAATATTAATGACTACTAAAGTGTTAACTAATTTTGGTCACTTTTAGAATATTTGGAGGCTGTCGTCTTCTAAAGCTGTAAGAATGTGACAATGTGACAAGAAATTTTTCTTTTCTTTTCTTTCTTTTTTTTAACAAACTAGATCAATATCTTCCTGTAGAACCCTGAACATTACTGGACTATCAAAGGTATCTGGCTACCCTTTCCAGTCTGTATAATCTTTTTTAGTAGTGTGCTTTCTAAAGATGAAGGACCAATGGGTATGCTCCCTCAGAGTATGCCAACATGTTTTGTCCAAATTCTATGCAGATCTATTTCCTCCTATTATATGGAGTCTAAGGAGAGAGATGGAGCAAAGTGTGAAGGAAATAATGATCCAACTGACTTGTCCAAAGTCACCAAACTAGTAAACATTAGAAATAAGATTTGAATCCATGTCCAAAGAGTTCAGGACAAATGTTCTTTTCACTGCCCCATGCCAATTCTTAATTTACATTTTTTATTTATTTCATGAGTTACTATAGTCAAAAGCATTCTCTGGTAATAAGCCTCTACACACTTATCTAGACATCTTTCAAATTTTGTAGCACCTACCAGATCTTATACTCTACAATGAAATAATTTATAGGGTCCAGGGTTATTTATATCCAATCTATAATCATAATTAGAATAAGATATAAGTTGAAGTTTATCATTATTATTTAACTTCATTGCTTTCTGTTGTTACATTTATTCTTTTCTTTAACTGGATAATGATTTAGAATTAAAGGGAAAAAACACATTTTTATCTTTTTCTGGCTATGCTTCCTTCAAAAATGATCAGTTATATATTTTCTTTAAACATATTTTTCATATTGTTTTCTGTTTTAACAAAAATAAATTAAATTACTTTCTACTAAAATAGCCTTTCATTGCTTTTTTCCCCTTCTGTGGGCAATAGGTCTTGATAGAAAAAAAAATGGTCCCTTAATCCTATTGCTACCTGAACTAGTTTGAACAAGAAGTCATTATAAGAGGGATCCGGTGGTAATTTTTCTGCTAAGGGAACAGAAATAACTTCTGTGCCCTAAAGGAATTAATGTGCCTGCCTCTAAAATTTATTCTACAAAGCACTTTATGTACTAGGCTTAGGTGATCTTGGGAAAAACTGATGTTTTTATTACCATCTATCATCAAATATCATCAGGTCAGATGCTATTAGAAGACTACTGCATTGTTTACTGTAATTTTCTTATGTCTAATATTGCTTGAAATAAATGGTTAAAGGCTATAGGTTAGAAATAGTATACATTCAGAATTTTTTTATATAATTGTTGCAATGGAGTTTGACCTTTGTTATTGTATTATTTATTGTATTTCAAAAGAAATTCTTTCTCCTTGGTATCAGTATCAGTATAAGTAACAGTAAGAACTGTTTTGTAGTGAAATATTACATTTTAGAAATTAACTAAATTCCAGAAAATATCCTAAAATTAGAAAAGATCTCAAATATCTAGCTTAAATTTCTTCCCAGAGTATTCCCTACACTTTAATTTATAAAAAAAATGTACAAATATATCTGCTAAACAGATATTTAATTCAGTTTTGCTTGTGTGCAGAATAAAGTTAATTTCTCTTAAGCTACTAAGTAAAGTTTCTTATAAAGTTGATTCCTAATTCCAGTCTACTTTTTTGATAAGTTACTGGTATACTAGTACATATGCTAATTGTTGAGTACTGACTGAGTCAATTTGTTTCACTGAGCCTTAGTTCTCTCCTCAGGTAAAAAAAAAAAGGGATAATAACAACTACTACCTGAAAAGACTATTGAAAGGAAAGCATTTTCTAAACTTCATAGTACTATCTAAATATGAATTATTGTATAAAATTAGTGATTCAAATACAAAAAGGCAAGAAAAGGGCTTCTGGTGTCTTTTCTAACTAGAGCAAGTCCATAAATGGGAGTTAGTTGCTTTATAAACTGGGCCTTCAAACCCTCATTTTACATGTGAAGGAATTAAAGAGAGACATCATTCCCAGTGTTACATAGGGGCTTTGAAGCTAGGTCTTATGGCTCTGATGGGGCAGCTAGCTAAAATGATGAATAGAGTGCCAGGCCTAGGGTCAACAGGACCTGAGTTCAGACTTAAGCTCAGATACTTACCCTTTGTGTGACTTCAGGCAAGTCACTTAACCTTCAATTGCTTATCTTTTAAAATGAGCTTGAGAAGAAAATAACAAACCACTCCTATATATTTGGCAATAAAATCCCACAAATAGTTAGCCACAACTGAAATGATTCAAAACAACCACAAAAACCTCTCTTTCCAAATAGAGCATCGTTTGCTGTCCCACATTGCCTTTCTTATAAAAATATCTTGCCTATTTAGAGGCAAGAGGAAACAGGCCAGGAGATGGGAGATGGAAAGGAAGGCTTTTGAGATTGTTAGCAGTTCTAAATTCTATTATTTTAATAATTCCTAAGACATATATATATATACATATATATACACACACACACATATATGCAAATAAAGCTTTAATTTTACAAACCATTTTACATTTGATTTTCAAAATAACTTTGTGGTATAGATATTTGTATTACTTCCTATTTAGAAATGAAGAAACTGAGGCTGAAGTTAATTAAATGACTTGCCCAGGATCACGCAAATAAATGTCTAAAGAAGGATCTGAATTTGTGTCTTCTTGCCTCTAAGTTCAGTCCCCTATTCCCTGTGCTATCTAGCTGCAGCCAGAAATCTCTTTGGGATCAAGTGATAAACATTATTTCAATGGATCCACCTTCCAATTTTCTCTATTAGGAAAAAAAATCCGCTTTATACTCATTTCTCTTATCCTGAGAATACAGCTTCTTTTTTAATGCTTAGAATCGGGACAAGATGAGTACAAATGCTGTACCAGTGTTCAGCTGAAATGACAGGTGATTTCATGACTATAGAAAACAAAACTATTCAAGAGAATTTATCATATTGGGGACATTATAATGCAATAATTGAACTTATCAAAATGCATCAGACTTCATGTACAATAATTGTTAGATTAGAAGTGATTTGTGAAGCCTGAAAATAACAATCAGAAATTTTTCATTTCAAATATTTAATTTTTAAGTTTTGGCCTTCTAATTCCATAAATCATCAATAGTCATAACATTAGGACTTTTGGGAGACCTAAGTTCTACTTTAGTTTTTTTCCCTAAGTAATTGTTTATTTTTAGAAATTCATTTAATTTTCCTGTATTTCATTAACTCCAAGATGATGATACCCATTTAATTTGTATCCACAGGTGCCTGGAACAGAGTAGGTGTTTAGTACACACTTGTTAATTGATTGATTGAAGCTAATGTGATTTAATAAATGATCATATGAAATCACTTTGCAAAAGTTATAAAATTAAGTGTTATTAAGCAAAAATTATTATTATATGATAATTACCTTTAATAAGAGCTACCCTATAAAACTTTCTCCACCTGGCAAACAGTTCTAGTCATTGACTATTTGTATAATTCCACTCCATGTTGACTAATATAATAGTAAAACTGCAGTGCATTTAGTAAATAAGAGGCACTTATTTGTTTTTGTTAATTTTTTTTCAATTCTTTAATAGTATTTTGTTTTTTTCAATTACATTTAAAGATAATTCTCTTTTTATTTTTATTTACTTATTTTAGTGAGGCAGTTGGGTTATGCCACTTGCCTTTCTTCATACAGCTAATAAAATAAAAATAAATCCAAAAGGTTGGATTTGAACTCAGGCCTTGACTACAGGACTGGTGCTCTATTCACTGCACCATCTAGCTGCCTCCTAAAGATAGTTTTCAACATACATTTCTGTAAAACTTTGTGTTCCAAATTTTTCTCCCTTCCTTTCTTTCCCCCTCCCCAAGGCAGCAAGCAGTATAAGAAGCATTTAATAACCACCTACTCTGGGCCAGGAATTGTGCAAAGTAATGGAAATACTGTTCAGAAAAGCTAAACTATGTAAACATTGTACTGCATTTATTGTGCTGAAGAATTAATTCAGGAGTTGTGTTGTATTCTGCATTGAAAAATCAGTGCAGGGATATTCTCTTCATAGTATTCCTTCATAGCAAGAGTAATGTGACCTAGATAAAAGGAAATTTAAAGCAGAGGGTTAAGTGTTAAAGGAAGTGATTTGTCATATACTTAATGCATCCCTAGAATATTTATGCAGCTTTAATTCTAAGCACTGTCTAAATATTTCATTCCTTTTCAAATACCCTCAATCTGGGAATTATTTATTCGTTTAGGAGACTTAACTAAACTGAGGCAATATTTCAGCACTAATTCAGTGAGACTAAGGATTGTAAGTAAGGCAAGTGGGAAACCTTTTTCCATATATTTATGTGGTTTAAAAAAAGCAGTGAGGATCATGTTTATTAAGAGGCTTTTCTAAAACAGGTGACAGTTCCATTTCATACTTAACTATCTTACCCTTAGAACACAGCTTCTCTTGCAGTTCTGGAACAAAATAAGCACAGCTTCTGCTATAATGGGCACATTCTGTTCCAGTGCTCAGCTGAAATAACAGGTGACTTCAGGACTGCACAAAAATCAAGAGAGTTTGCCAGTTTGGGCATGTTGCAATGTAATTATTGATGTGATAAAATTCATCAGGCCTCACATACATTAATATGATACTGGGCATTTGGAGGTTTTAGTGTTGGCTAAATATTTTAAAGAGAAAATTAGAAGCCCTTTGGATTAGATTCATTCAGATTACACTCTGACGATCCCCAGTTCTCTGGAGATGGGTATTTATGGATTGTCTAACATTTGTGGTGCTGTGAAAATCTGTAAATTGCAATTAACACAACAAAGCTGAAAAATGAAGAAAGTTGTGAGGTTCGAGAAGACTTTCATTTCAGTTTCTCAGCTAGTGAGGAGTCTGTGAGAAATCTCTGGGATATTCTAATCTTAACAACATATTTTCTCTCCATTCAGTTCAAGTTCGTATTGGGAGGCATGAGTCATTTCCTCAGCAAATGCCTCCTTCCAACAGGAGAGGGAAGGGAAAGGAGTGAGTTGTTCCCACTGTAGTGTCTAATCAAGCAAACAGTGATTTGAATTGATTTGAATAACATTCAACTAGATGATGCGCCCCTATTTAAGCTATTCCCAATTGTGACTTGGAACATCTAAGAAAGAATGTCATCATTTGAGGTCACTAGTAAGAGAAATTAGTAAAGCGCATTCCATAATATCTGACTAAAGGTCATCATAGAATATTTTATTGGCTTCTTAGAAATGGAAAGGATAGTATGATATCCTCAGTCATTTACATGATTAACTCTAACAAGACTGCATCTTGTTATATCTATGTTTATAGATGAAGGGAATTTCTTTGGTCAAATTGTCTTAAATACACTTGATGAACTTAATGAAATCATTGCTTCTTATAAAATACAGCTTATCTACTACATATTTCATGGACCTAGGGTTAATTTGGATTTCTGGATCCTCATTGCTTTTATATCAGCATCATCTCTCAGAGAATAGCACAGTAGCTCATAAGGAAGTAGCATGGTATAACAGAAATGAATCCTGGCTCTGGAATCAGACAATGTGCGTTCATATACTACTTTCAGTATGTGCTATCTATAGGACTATGGGCAGGTTTCTAAAATGCTTTCAGTCTTAGTTTAGTCAACTTTGAAATGGGGGCATTGAACTATAATAAAAAATTTAAAAGGACTAGATACCTTAGAATGAAAAAGAGACAATATTATAAAAGATAGTTGTGGGAAAAGCCTATCCAGCAAATATTGACAGAGCCCCAAACTATCTTTATGATGAGCTATGACAGCATGTTCTGGTCATTATTAGAGGGCAACTTGATTAAAACCAGTAGAGTGACAGGCTATTCTTAAACTGTATTTTTCTTATTGCCATTTCATGATGTCTCATAGTGATTCACTCTTTGATAAGCAAGAGTATAAGTAAACTGAATATCCTTTTTTATTAGTTCTCCATCACAGATTATAAAAATCTAATAATGGCAAGGCATCTTAGTTCAACTCTTACCTGAAATATGGTTTTTTTGTAGTGTCCATAACCTGTGCTTATCTATTTTACCCATCTGATTAGAGAACAGTTTGGTAGATTGTCATAATATTAGGATGATCTGATCTCACCTCTAACACTTACTTTGTGATAATGAGCAAGTCATTTAGGCTGTCTGCCACTCAGTTTCTTCATTTGTTAATAGGGATATATGTAAAATAATCCTTAAAGTTGACAAATTTCCAAAAATTCTATGAGGGCAGGGACTGTGGTTCTTTCATTTCTTTGCACCTTGCCCCACTTACATCAATGTCTAGAATGTAGTACATACTTAATACATTCTTGTTGAGTTTAAATATCATATTGTGGGCTTGTTATAGAGGTCTCAAATGGATAATGTAACCATGGTTTTACTGACAATATCTATTGTTTTTGAACATGTCAGATACATACATATATACAGTCACACAGACACACACACATATACATATCTACGTATACACACATATTTATAAATATACATATTATATATTATAGATACCCAAAGTTTACTATCATTAAGAGGTCAGTCAGTAATCTTAGTTAAATACTAGCAGAACATTGTATATTACAAAAATTTCCATTAGTATCCTAAATTGCACAGAACATGAAAGCAAATGAAGAAAGGAAAAGGCAGATCTGAGATTTTAAAGGCTTTTGGTAGAAAGAAGTTAGTAGCACTGCATAAAGTCAAGCGCAAATAAGAATAAATGTACACCCAGGCAGATTTTTTCTTCAGTTTTATCCACATACAAATGACAGTTATCTGTGGCACTGTGGGCAGAAATAATAGGGGTAGCTCAAACCCAGAGCTAATTCAAGAGTCTTATTAGCTTGTTATTTCACTCTTTCCTACCATTAAACATTTTTTGAGAATACCTAGCAAGTACCCAAGTGAGATATGGATGCAAAGTTAGATTTGAGTCATAATATGCAAGGTCCTAAATGCCAAGGTTGGAAACTGGCCCTTAATTTAGTAGACAAGGGAGTGGCATTAAAGATTCTTAGCCAAGAGGCTGATTTAATAAGATTTGTCCATTAGGAAGATTAATCTGGTAATAATGTGCATATACATAAGATAAATTCAAAGAGTAAAAGAAAGGAAATATTTAGGATGCTCTTGTCACCATCCAGGTGATAGACAAAGAAGACCTGAACAGATTAAGGAACAGCTGGAGTGAAAAGAAAGACATTATGTAGACAAACTTAATGAGTAACCTGTTGATGTGGATGAGAGAGGAAAGGTAGTGCTAAAAGATAACATCTAAATATTGGAGCATAGATGACTCAGAGGATTGTAGGGCAATTAATAAAAATAGGCAAGTCAGGAAGAGGAACATAGGATGGAGTTCCTTACCAATCCTATTCTTTCTAAAGTAGCTATTTCAGTGAAAACAATTGACTCAGGTGAATTTATTATCCATTCCAGTGCTGTTGAGCTCAAATAGAAAGATAACTATTAAACCATACATAAGGTTTATGCATAAACTTGCATAAAAGTGCATAATATGCATAGACTGCATATTAA
Source organism: Sarcophilus harrisii (assembly GCF_902635505.1). Taxonomy (NCBI): domain Eukaryota; kingdom Metazoa; phylum Chordata; class Mammalia; order Dasyuromorphia; family Dasyuridae; genus Sarcophilus; species Sarcophilus harrisii. Next base: position 158,442,221 of record NC_045428.1, on the reverse strand, counting down.
TTTAAAAGACTACATGGTACCATTATCTATATTCTATTGTAATTTTATTTTGTTATATATTTCTTAGTGGAAATGACCCTATTTTCGATGTCTCTCCTCTATACCATACAATTCATCATTTAATTACTATCTTATATGATTCTTTGATTATTTTATGCATGAAAGTCTGGACTTACCAGTAGAAATAGTTGCTACTTGGGAAGAGGGATCATTTCTCACATCTTTTTTTCCCCCTTCAGCTTGTACATTGTAAAAGAAAAATAGTCCAGTTAATATTTTATAATTTGGTTTTTGGAAGCTAAAATCATCCTAAAAGATTTACATATTGTTTACATGGACCCTTTTCTTGCCTGGTTCTAATGGGGTAAAAGTAAGCTAAATAAATATGTTTATCAATTACATCCTTTAATAAAAACTTGTAAAATTATCAATAGCAATATATCAAATTATGCATAAGGGAAAAGGAAAGATGAATTTATTAAGCATCTGAGTACATGATAAATATTATTATATTTGATACTCAAATAATTTCTACTTTATACTTGAGGATACTGAACTGGACAGAGATTGAATGACCATCTCAAGTTCATACAGAGTAAGATTCTGAGGATGAATTTGAACTCCATGCTTCCTGACTCCAAGTTCAACTCTTTGTTAATTAATTTATCCATTGAACCACCTAAATGGATTAGAACAATGAAGTCACAGAGTTGGAAGAGAAATTAGATATTGCTTCAAGCCTAAATCCTCCAAATTAAGAAATCACGTCCTCCCAAAACAGTAAAAACCACAACAGTTGCTTTTTCAGCTTCTGCATTATTTTTAGCCATCACCTTTATTGATGAGGAGCTCAGTACCTCATGAATAGGTCATTCCATTTTTGGCCGGAGAAAACTGAGAAAAGTTGTCCCTAAAGGTTTTCTCATATCTTTGAAATCTAATTCTAATTCTCTGAAAACTTAAATTTGATTGAATAATTGATTTTGCATAGAGACAAGATCTTTCCTGCCCCAGCTTAATAAGTGAAACAGAAAGTTGATTCTCATTCTAATGGTTAATTGTTTCTTCCACTGATGACACATATCTTCCTTGTCCTTCTTTAGGACTGTCACTGACCCATGACGTACTTGTGAAAATTGATTCACAGTTTACAGGCCACAAGGAGTAATTGGAACAGCGATAAATCCCTAGAGATGGCAAATATAGTTGAGTCATGCATATTTAAAAGAGAGAAGGGATGATAGGATTATGAATACAAGAGTTGCCTCAAGCATGGATCTATAAGTATAAAGTAGATGATAGAATGACTTTCCTCCTGTATAATAGGAACTACTCATCTTCACATAACAGGAATTCATCACTGTGTTTTTGTTTGTTAATTTTGGAGGGAGGGGTTTGTTGCTCTTTTCTGAAAAAGTTTGCTCATGGCACCTTGACATATAAAACATGATACACTATTGATAGGATCTTAGACTGAGCAGGATGGAATGAAAAGCAACCTAATGGAGGAAAAAAAAAAGGACAAAAAAAATCCTCTAGGATTTTCATCAAAATGTATTCATTTACTTTTCCAAAGCAAAACATTCTCAAATAGGTGGCCATTTCTTGAATTCTACAAGGAGCCGGGAGAATCCTTCAAGAAGAAGGATTACATGCCTTGGACAATAAATAATAAAATCTTAGTTATCCCTACTCATAAACATCAGTGTAGATTCAAAATTACTAGGTAACTTAACAGGAATTTATTCCACACAATACATCTTACAGTTGAAGAAACTTAAGCACAGAGAGATTGTGACTTGTCATATAGCTAATAGGAGTTGGAAACAAAATTTAGACCAGATTTTCCTGACTCACAGTCCAGTGTCCTTTCCACATAATAGCAAAAAAAGAAAGAAAGAAAGAAAGAAAACAAGACCAAAAAACCCCCATACATAGGTGTTATATATATACATATAGGTGAACATATATTCTATATTCATATACATTTATATACATTTATGAACATTTATATACATACATATGAATATATGTATATAAATATGTGAATATATTGTGAAAATTGTACATTTATGTATATATACATAATATATGAATATATATATAAATATATGCATATATATAAAATCCTCTTTTTATTTGAAAAAATAGTTTATTAACCATTTTGAGCATTTATAATGCAGTGCAATATAGCTTTTAACACCATATATCCTATTTTAGATGCAATTGCTTCTCTGATTTGTCCAGAATATTATGCTCTGCAAATTAGTTTTAATTTAATAAGATACTTGTACTGTATAGCATAAGAGCAGCTAGGTGGTGCAGTAGATAAAGTTTTGGGCCTGGAGTCAGCAAGACTCTTGTTCCTGAGTTCAAATCTGGTCTCAAAAACTTACTTGCTGTATGACCCTGAGGCAAATTTCTTCAGGCTATTTGCTTTTGTTTCCTCATCTGTAAAATTAGCTGAAGAAGGAAATAGTAAAACACTCCGGTATCTTTGCCAAGAAAATTCCAAATTGGGTCACAGAGAGTAGGACTAATAAGAACTGATAAGCACCAAAACTTATACTAAGGTGTGTGTGTGTATATATATATATATATATATATATATATATATATATGTATATATATGTGTGTGTGTGTGTGTGTGTGTGTGTGTGTGTGTGTGTAGGCGGATTTTTTGTTTTTATTTTTTTTTAATTTTTGTTTATTTTTGTAAATCTTTTTTGTGGTAGAGGAAAGAAGGCCTGTTGTCTCTTAGCAAAATTCCGTGGACATAGTAAATGCCAATGGATTGTTTTGGAAATACTTCAAATTGACAATGTGATTTTTTTCCCCTGGCCTTGGCAATTTATATAACATAGTGTTATATGCAATATAAATGTAAAATCTATTGAATTGTAGCATTAGAAAACATTTCCAAGGTCATCTAATGCAAATCCTAATCAAACACAGAAATACCATCTACAAAATATCCATTAAGTTCACAATTCTGTCTCCTTTTGAATATCTTCATAAATGAAGAGCTTACTACAATAAATGAGAGGCAGTCCATTTCACTTTAGGATAGCACTTGCCATTGTGTCATTTTTATTTAAATAAAATAAAATCTGCCCCCCAAATTTACAAAAGCAAAAAGGAACAATATGAAATAACACTGGAAAGGTAGATTAGAATCATAATGTGAAAGGCTTTAAATGCTGAAATTGGGAACTGACAATACAGAAGGTTTGGGAATATAAGAATAACTATTCTAAACAGGCTAGAATTTGTATAGTTAGTCCATTCTTGTAGGTAAAAAAAAAATTCTTTTGTAGACATGGAAGTCCCTTAAGTAACAACCTTGCTTAATATGTTGAAATGATTGGAATAATTTTATAAGCAAAAACATCTTTGGTTCATGAATTGTTGTAGCCAAAGAGTTCATTTAATCTATTCTTCATCATACAATATTGACTTGATGCCTAAATAAATATATAACTGCCACAAATGTAATCCCTAGTTTCTACTCCATATATGTTCTTAAATTAGCTATTAAGGAATACTTTCAGACTACAGACTTTGCTTAAGCATAAAAATGAATCCTAATTCTAATCAGTTGCAATCACATTTGTAATATATTCATTTTTATTTCTTATAGAGAAAATAAATATGTATATAAAAATAAATAAATGCATTCCAAATATTTTTCACTTTTATAATAATGAAAGAACACAAATAATTTTCTGCAAATTCAGACAATAAACCTGATTCTGAGCTGGCAGATGGTGGGTTTGTTTTCCCCTTAGGCATTTTTTCCCTGTTTTCATAAAATACAATACTGCTTTTGCTGGGCAAGCTACAGTTCAAAAGGAATGACATTTATCTTTTTGTAAATAAACTTGTCATTTTTTGTCAGAGGAAATTCAATGTGAAAATGAAAAATTATTCCTTTTTCTATATTTCATACATCTTTTTTCCTTGTATCTCAAAACTGAGTACACACATAATAGAAGCTTAATGCAACCCTGTTAATTGAGGATTTTGTTTTTCTATTATGATTAAGAAACTTTATCTAATATGTTTGGTAATAAACTCTTCCCCAGGTATAAATTGTGTGACATTACAGTTTTTGTTGTTGGTTTATCACTAGCCCTAACAAAGAATGAAGAGGCTAATTGATGCCCTTTCAGAGAAACCTTTTCTTTAGCTATTAATCAGTGTCCTGTCACTGTGGAAAGCTTTCCTGATATGCTAATTAGACTATACCACATCACATTTGGCATCACTCAACCTTACCCACTAAAGTGGTGAGGAAAGTGAGCATTCATTAACCTATCAGTCAATCAATAAACAAGTATTTACTGTGTGCCTACTCTGAGCCAAGAAAGGCTGGGTGTCATACTGAATAGAGGATTGGCCCTAGAGTCAGAAAGACCTGGATTGCAAGTTCTACTTATATAAGTCACCGAGCAAACCTGGTCAAGTTACTTAACCTCTCAATGTTCTATGCAACCCTCTATGACTATTAATTGCAGAAAAGGGAGAAACCTTCATTGATATAGAGCAAAGCTTCTTAAACTGAGTTGCATAACTGAATGTAGGGTTGGCAAAATTCTAACTTATTATCAGTGTTTGATTTGTAAACCTATTTTATGTATCTATATACCTGGGGTCACATAAAAATTTCTTAGGTGAAAAGGATCCTAAGTGGAAAAAAGTATAAAAAAAACTCTATAGAAAATTTCTTCACCAATGGATTTTCTATCTCAGTGAAAACACAGGTCCACTCCCTGTCCCTATTCTCTACGTTTCTCTCACTTAAATCCAATTCACTTGCATGTCATGACATCACTTCCCTAATGTCATGAGCCTCTATGAGAATGAACGACAACAATAGACACTGCTTCAACCTGCAGTTCTTAACACAAAAGTGAAAACAGTTTTTGCTGAGAAGAAACTTTTAACCCAACTGGGAGAGGCAGTGCGCACATAAAACATAAATAAATAAAAAGAATAAACCTTCTTACTGAAGTTTTGAGCTTGTAGCTGCCGAAGCTTAAAGTTGCCTTTTGGGACACCATTAGATTGAAAGTATTGAAAATGAAGTGCAACAAAGGAAGAGTAGAGTTGAGTGGAGACTACTATTAGTTGGATGAATTCAGGAAAAGATGCATGTAGAAGAAAGCACTTTAGCTGAGTCTTGAAGGAAACTTTGGTGTCAGAAATGGAGTTGAAGAGGGAATGGAATTCCAGACATAAATGGACAGGAAATTGACAGTCAATTCAAAGTATCTGAGGCAAGAAGGGGGAAAACTTCTGTATAAGAAACAGCGAGAAAGCTAGTCTAACTGGACTGAAATGAATGTGTATGTGTATATATGTGCGTGCGTGTGTGTGTGTGTGTGTGTGTGTGTCTATATTTATTTGTGTATGAGAGAGACAAAAAGAAACAGAAAGGGAGAGAGAGAGACAGAGGAACAAAGACAGAAATAGAGACAGAGACGGGGGGGAGGGGGGAGGGGGGAAGGGGGGAGATTAGGTTCACGTACGTTGTTTCTGCACACAAAAGGGATTAATATATGAAAATGCAAACCTAAAAAGGTAGGTAAGTTGGGGCCAGTTTGTAATGCACTTTAAGTGTCAAATAGAGAAGTTTAAGTTTGATTCTCAAGGTTATAGGGGTGGAACTCAAGTTTATTAGGGATGAGAGTGGTTTGTTGGAAAATCAGCTTTGAAGCTTTGTGAAAGATGGAATGGACAAGGACAGACTGGAGACCAGGAGATTAATTAGAAACTATTGCAATAGTTCATGGTCACATGATGAAGATCAGGATCTGAATGTGTGTTTGTGCCAAGATAGAATAAGTTGTTTTGTAAAAGTAGAATGATGAAATTTGACAACTAAGTGATATTGGTGGATTGGAGTTAGGGAGTTAATGAAAATAAGTAGATGAAAATGATTATAAGGTTATAAACCTGATTGATTAAAAGAATTGATGTGTATTTGACAGAAATAGGGCTATTCAGAAGACAGTTAAGCTTTTTTTTTCCAGATTTATAAACATATTCATGCAGTAAATGCTGAGTTAATTAGCAAAGAAATTAGAACTGGAAAAGACCTCAAAGATCATCTATCCCAGTGGAAAGTTCAAATAGAAATTGATCTCTTTGACTGCATATTAACTTAGAAGACCACAAATTAAAATTAGGTTATATTTTATGTTTTTTTTAATGTTGTTAAACATTTCCTAATTATATTTTAATTTAGCTCTAGTACCACTGAAGAGTTTTGCCCAAAACCCACGAGGTTGACTCCCCTAATTTAGTTTACCATATTCTTCTTAAAAGAAGAAAATTGGAGCTCAATGAAATTAAATTACTTGCACAAGGCTCATGCAGATAATCATTGAACATTTGTTAACAGCGGTTGAATCCTGAGCTGGTAGCAATCTTAGCAAATATCTTGTATGTCCAGTTCTTTTATTTCATAGATGAGGAAACTGAGGCCTATACACACACACACACACACACACACACACACACACATACACACAAAGAGGGAGACAGATACATAGAGAGACAGAGAGAGACAAAGACAGAGAGAGACAGAGAGAGAGAGAGAGAGAGAGAGAGAGAGAGAAAGAGAGAGAAGAGAAACAGCCTGAAACTTACACTTCTATGCTTCTCAGAGAATATTACATCTAATTTCTCCTACCTTAGTCTATATTTGATTGGTTCTTCTAGGTTCAAAAATCATGCACCCAACTAAAGGGTGCATGTCCAACTAAAGGACATTTTAAGCATTGTAAACGTGGGCTGCACTTTGGACATTCTATTGTAGCCATACAATGACAAACAAGAGCTATATCTTTGATCTTCTAAGATAAAACAAGTTTTATGTGAATCATATCGATACTTATAGATTTGTCAAAGATTAGAGTAGTTTGCTATTTTCTTCTCCAGTTCATTTTACAGGTGAGGAACTAAGGCAAATGTTTAAGTGATTTGGCCAATGTCACACAGTATCTCAGTGTCTGATGCCAGATTTTGAACTCAGGAAGGGGAGTCTTCCCGATTACAAGTTCAGTACTGTATCCACTGTGTCATCTAGCTGCCCATTACACCTATTTTTATCATGGGGAAAACTCCAAAATTACTTAATGTGAAATATTGCTTTAAAATATTCACTTCTGATATTTGGGTTTTACTATATTTTTTCTTCCCCAGGAATATAAAAAAAAAATTGTATATTTAGTATTTTCTAAGACCAGCAAATGGATTATTTTCATGGTAAAACTGCCTTCCTCTTCTTAATAGCCCTTATACTGGAAAACATTGTTTTTGATTAGAGATAAAAATTTCTGTTGGACACATGGGTTTATAGCATAGTTTATAAAGATTTATCAGTTTCTGGTATTTTTATTACATAGGAAATTTGCTTCCAAATTAAGGTTATAACCTGAAATTTTTAGAACCTTTTTAGTTCTTCCTTGCATTGTTCTTTTAAATTTTACTTATTTTCTAAAGAAAACTTTTTTCTTAAATATCTTCATTTCCCATTATTTCAATTTCAAAAAATCACAATGTCCTTTAAAAAAGTAAACCTATTTTACTTCCCTACAAGGAAATCATTAATTTTTTTTCAGATATCTCTTTCAGTTAATTCAAATATCAGGGGCTTCCATTAAAAAATATAGGACAAAACTGTATAAAACTTAGGATTTCCTACTGTGAAATAGGAAATTAGCACATTTAAAAGTGGACTGGAGGTAACATGGAACTCTGGGTAAAGAACTTTGATTTCAAATACAATACTCAAGAAAAGCACAAAAAGGGTAAACATGAAAGAAAAATCATAAGGGATTCAAAAAGGTTAAACTGTTTGCTTTTTTGTAAAGGAAGATAATTCATGGAACATTAAAGAACTTTATTATTATTAAGGCAGTTTGAAGAATTGTATATAGAATTGGAATGAGTTGGTCCTATTGAAATAATGCAAAATAAAATAGCTGAGTAAGAAAGAAGAATACTCTGGAATAAAGAGGGAGTGAGAGGAAGAATGGGAGGAATAATCTCAGGTATAGGAGGCCTGTGAGAAATAGCTTTTACATAGGAGGGGGAGGCAATACTTGACTCACATTAGAATTCGTTCAAATAAGGAACTATCTATATGCTAATATGTGTGTGTAATCTCAATTAAAAAGGTGATCAGAAGCAAAATTACATTTTAGAGGATAGGATAAAAAGACAGAGAAAAGGATAGATCTAAAAAGTAGAATGAAGGCAAATGCACAGTTAGTAATCCTAACAGTGAATGTGAATCAGATATACTCACCCATATGATGGAAATCGTTAGCAAAAAATGTGTTAGAAATGAGAATCTAATAGTATGTTTGAAAAAAACATACTTTAAACAAAGAGGCATACACAGAATAAAAAAGAAAAAGCAAAGCAAAACAAAACAAAACAAACTGGAACATAATCTTTTATGCTTCAGCTCAAATTAAAAAAAAAAAAAAGGCAGGGGTAGCAATACTGATCTCAGACAAAGCAAAAAGTAAGAATAGTCGTAATTTTAAAAATGACTCCTACACAAAAACTGACCATATACATAAAACCTCAGAACCAAATGTAGAAAAGAATAAATATTGAATGCATCCTTTTCAGACCATAATGCAATAAAAACTACATTTAAAAGGGCCATGGAATTAGAGAGCAAAAATTATTTGGAAACTAAATAATCAAATCCTAATGAATAAATGAATGAAAAAAGAAACCATAGAACAAAAAGCAATAATGTCATTAAAGATAATTATGACAACAAGGTAATATTCCAAAATTTATGGGATGCAACCAAAGCAGTAAATTGGGGAAAAGTTGTCTCTTAATATGTGCATCAATAAAAGAAGAAAAAGAACATATCTGTTGATTGGGAATACAACTAAAACAAATAGAGGAAATAACAACTTTATAAGCCTCTAATTAAACATCAAAATAAATATTCTGAAAATAAAAGGAGAGATTAATAAAATTGAAAGTTAAAAAATAAACTAGTAAAAGTAGGAACTGATTTTATGGGGAAAAAAGATAAACCATTGGTTAATTTGAGTAACAAAACTGAAAGAAAGAAAAAACCCAAATTACTAGTATCAAAAATGGAAAGGTTTAATGCACCACCAAAGGAAATTTAATTAAATAACTTATTAAGAGTTATTTTTCCCCAATTATATGCCAATACATCTGACAATATAAGTGAAATTATTGAATATCTACAAAATTGTGAAATTTTCAGAGGAACCAAAGATGAAAGGAGATATTTAAACAACCATATCTTTAAAAAATAACTTAAACAAGCCATCAATGAGCTCCCTTTAAAAAAATCTCCAAAATCAGATGGATTCAGAAGTGATTTTTTTTTACCAGGAATACAGATCTGGTTCAATACCAAGAAAATTATCAGCATAATTTATCATACCAATAACAAAAATAATAAAAATGAGATGCAAAAAAAGCCCTTGACAACATATCAGCCATTCCTTTTAAGAACACTAGAAAGCATGCAATAAATGATGTCTTTCTTAAAATAAGTAGCTGGTTTTAGATAAATCCAAGAGTAAGAATTATATTGCAGATAAAATTAAAATTTTTCCAGTAAGAACAGAGGTGAAGCAAAGATGTCCATTTTCACCACTATTACTCAATAGTAGTAGTGATGTAATAGAGTTAGTGCTTCCCAGAGTCAGTCAGTCAACATGCATTCATTATACACTGAAAATATGCTAGGTCTTGCACTAATCATTGGTGACATAAAACCAAAAAGGGGAATAAGAAGTAAAAACAATTCTTTTCTTTGAGGAAATCATATTCTAAAGGAAAAGGTAACATGGAGATAAATAAATACATATAAGGTACATACAGAGTAGATGGAAGGTAATCTCAGAAAATAAGACAATAGCAGCTGGGGAGACTGGAAAAATGCTTCCTGGAAAATGAGATAGGATTTCAATGGAAATTTGAAGGCACTTAGGAAAATCAGGGCTGGGAATAAGCTGAGAACTTCTCAGGCACAGGGGAGAACCAGTATAAAGTCATGGTTATTGAAATATGAAGAGGAGACTAGTAGATAGGCTATTGCTCATAGTGTCAAGTAAAGAATACAATACTAATCTCTATTTTTAAAATACATCTTTCATGTTTGCTAAATATGCTACCTATTATGGATTATTTGCTTTGATAATTAATTTCTCAAGAAGTGCTAAATCTCCTTAAATGTTTGTTATTATTTTCATTCATTCAGGATTGGTTAAATAGCTTGTTCTTCTCATAGTTGACAAAAACAGGTAAGAATGTACATTCTGTTTTTGAGAGTGAATATGTAAAGAGAGGAGGAATAATTTTAGAGCATAGATATTTGAAGGCTAGATGGAATTTCCTTTTTATATCTTCCTGGCTGTTGCATATGTGATTACAAATATGAGAAACTGGCCCTTATCCTAAAGAAAATATGATTTTTTTCCAACCTACTATTTCCCTTGAGATACTATTTTTCTTTCTCTATTCTTTTAATATAAAACTTTTCAAGATAGTTATGTTCCCTTGTTTTTACCATCCATTCATTTCTCATACCCTTTTAAATTGGTTTCAATGCCCTCCATTCTAATCCCCAAACCTTTTGATCCTCTGTAGCATATCACACTTGACCATTACCACCATACTACTATATGTATGTATGTATGTATGTATGTGTGTGTGTCTAGTTTGTGTGTATATATTTGTATATATGTGAAATTTTTTATCTCTATATATACATGTATCTATCTACCCATCTATCTCTTTCTATCTCTGACACTGTGCTCTACTGAAATAACATAGAATAGTCAAAAAAAGCATTCAAACTTTTAGAGTGAAAATACTGAAATATCAGTCCAGACCAGACCAGGACCTTGACAAGTCATGTTACCTCTCTGAGCCTAATTAATTATCTATAAAGTAGAAATAAAAAAATCCTCACAGAGAAATTGTGACTAAAATGTCTTGTACAATATAATATTCTATAAAGATGAGTTGTTATTATCACTTACATCAGTAGTGTTCATTAATATCTGATTTTTCATGAACCTGTCGACCAAATCCATGAGATTTACTTGGCAAAGATACTGCAATAGTTTGCCATTTCCTCCCCCAGTTTATGTAGGCAGGGGTTATGTGATTTATCTAGGGTTACACAGCTGGTATCCATTGTGTTACCTAGTTTCCTCAAGATAAGTAGTGCCAAAGTCAAATAGAAACAGGGATACATAAGAATCCCTGTGGGAAGTTAAACCACATGTTAACATCTATTATGTTTTATTAAATATTTCTTTGTCTGTTAAATAACTGTATTTTAATGTGGTTTTGGCAGAGTCAGGAGTTAGACACCTTTGAACTACACAATTTTAATAGCCCCATCTGATCTGCTTCATTCCAGTCTCTGTCTTTCAATGCATCTTTATCATTGCTGTTTGTTAAATATTTCTCATTCATCAATTGAACTATATCGTTATATTATTAACAAATTTATAAAATTTTAATCCCAGTATTGAACGTGTTCCACTACCTGGAACTAGGTTCACTTTGAATCTTAATAATACATAAATCTCTTGTGGATTTATGCTGAAATCAAAGCAAACTACTCTCTGTTCCCCCTGCTCATCTCATTTTTTCTCATTTCTGTTCCTCTTCTCATCCCATCTTTTAGTATGGCTAAAATGGAATTCATTCATATGCCCAATCATGCTTAATGAAGTCCTTTCATTCAGTGTCTAATTCAGATACTGTCTCCTAGAAAAAGTATACCCTGATTTCCCCAACTGTAAGTGATCACTCTTCAAATATCCTGATACTCTGCTTTGTTCTTTGTGCTGATATCGTTTCTTTTTTTAATGTCTTTGAATATTTCTCTTATCTCTAATAAATTGTAAGCTTTCTGAGAATAGAACCTCTGTCTAACCTATTTTTGTATCCCTACTATAATCTACACCACCCTGAATATGGAAGTCACTTAATAAATATTTCTTGAATTGGATTGACTCTTCATTCATTCTCATTGTGATCAATTATATGAATGCATGCTGTGACAACATACTCATAAATGAACTAAATAGATGTTTGCTCCCTTATGAAAAAGATTAAATTACATAATAATTTCCTTTTTGATTTTTCAACTGCAAAACAAATGAATGATATAATATTAAATGCTATAGCATTTAAACATCTATCTTCTTCCACTAAAGCATTAGAAAAGTAACTTGGTTTCTGGAATGTCATTAAGGTTAATGCTCTACAGTACAGTGTCTATATGTAATTTTCCATCTGAAAATGGACTTAATTTAAGTAACATCTTCTTAAAAGGCTTTGGATGTAGCCAAAGCAAATGGTTGGAAAATAACAAATATATCCAGTCAGTTATTCTCTATAATACTTATATCATCAATATGATTATCCTTCTCCTGAATTGACAGAATATTTTCATTTCATTTAGACACAGATTCAGACATGTTTATGGAATACCTATGAGGTATGTAAGTCCAATGTCCCAGTTTTCCCATATCCCCTCCAATATTCATCATTATCTTTTCCTGTCATCTTAGCCAATCTGATGGATGTGTAGTGGTATCTGAGAGTTGTCTTACTTTGCATTTCTGTGATTAATAGGGATTTGGAACACCTTTTTATGTAGCTAAAAATAGTTTCAATTTCTTCATCTGAAAATTGTCTGTTCATATCCTTTGACTATCAGTTGGAGAATGGCTTGAAATACTATAAATTTGAGTCAATTTTCTATATATATTTTAGAAATGAGGCCTTTATCAGATCCTTTGGATGTAAAAATGTTTTCCCATTTTATTGCTTACCTTCTAATCTTGTCTACATCAGTTTTGTTTGTGCAAAAACATTTTAACTTAATATAATCAAAATTATCTATTTTATGATCAATAATGATCTCTAGTTCTTCTTTGATCATAAATTCCTTCCTTCCTCCTCCACAAATCTGAGAGGTAAACTATCCTACGTTTTTGTAATGTGTTTATAGTATCATTCTTTATGAGCAGATCATGGACCCATTTCTACCTTATCTTGGTATATGGTGTTAGATATGGTTCTATGCCTACTTTCTAACATACTAGTTTCCAATTTTCCCAGGAGTTTTTATCAAATAGTGAATTCTTATCCTAAAAGGTGGGGCCTTTGGGTTTGTCAAATACTAGATTGTTATAGTCATTGGCTATTTTGTTCTGTGAACCTAATCTATTCCACAGATCAACTTCTCCATTTCTTAGTACCAAATGATTTTGATGACCACTGTTTATAATATAGTTTTAGATCTGGTACAATTAGCCCACCTTAATTTGCTTTTCTCTTCATTAATTACTTTGAAATTCTTGACCTTTTGTTCTTCCAGATAAATTTTATTATTTTTCTAGTTCAGAAAAATAGTTTCTTGGGAGTTTGATTGGTACAGCTCTAATAAATGGATTAGTTTAGGGAGTATTGTCATCTTTAGTATATTCACTTGACCTGTCCATGAGCATTTGGTATTTTTCCAATTGCTTAGATCTAGCGTTATTTGTGTGTAAAGTGTTTTGTAGTTTTGCTTATATAGTTCTTGATTTTCCCTTGGCAGATAAATTCCCAAATATTTTATATTATCAACAGTTATTTTAAGTGGAATCTCACTTTGTATCTCTTGCTATTGGATTTTGTTAGTGATGTATAAGAATGCTGATAATATGTGGATTTATTTTGTATCTTGCAACTGCTAAAGTTGTGGATTATTTCTAATAATTTTTAGTTGATTCTGTGGGGTTCTCTAAGTATACCATCATATCATCTGCAAAGAGTGATAATTTGGTTTTCTCATTACCTACTCTAATTCCTTTAATCTCTTTTTCTTCTCTTATTGTCAAGACTAGCATTTCTAATACAATATTGAATAGCAATGGTATTAGTGGGCAACCTTGTTTCACTCCTGATTTTAGTGGGAATGGTTCCAGTTTATTCCCATTACATATGAAGTTTTCTGATGGTTTTAAATAGATGCTACTGACTATTTTAAGGAAAAGTCCATTTATTCCTATACTCTCTACTGTTTTTAATATGAATGAGTGTTGGATTTTATCAGATACTTTTGCTGAATATATTGACATAATCATATGGCTTTTGTTAATTTGGTTATTGATATAATCAATTATGCTAATAGTTTTTCTATTATTGAATGAGTCCTGCATTCCTAGTATAAATCCTACTTGGTAGTGGTGTATTATCCTGGGGATGATTATATCCTGTAATCTCTTTGCTAATATTTTATTTAAGATTTTTGCATCAATATTCATCAGAGAGATTGGCCTATAATTTTCTTTCTCCATTTTGTCCTACCTGGTTTAGGTATCAGTACCATGTCTATGTCAGAAAAGGAATTTGGTAGGAGTCCTTCATTCCCTATTTTTTCAAATAGTTTACATAGTATTAGAGTTAATTGTTCTTTAAATGTTTCATAGAATTCACATATAAATCCATCTAGTCCTGGGGATTTTTTCTTAGGGAATTGTTTAACAGCTTATTCTGTTTATTTTTTTTAAATGGGACTATTTAAATAATTTATTTCTGCTTCTGTTAATCTGGGCAATATATATATTTGTAGGTATTCCTCCATTTCACTTAGGTTGTCAAATTTATTGGCATAAACTTGGGCAAAGAAACTCCTGATAATTGCTGTAGTTTCTTCTTCATTGGTGAATAGTTCTCCCTTTTCATTTTGAGAATAATAATTTGATTTTCCTCTTTTTTTTTCTAATCAAATTAACTAAAGATTCATCTATTTTGTTGGTTTTTTCATAAAACCAACTCTTAGTTTTATTTATTAAGTGAATATTTTTTAGTTTCAATTTTATTTATCTCTCCTTTTATTTTTAGAATTTCAAGTTTTGTATTTGATTGGCAGATTTTAATTTGTTCTTTTTCAAGCTTTTTTAGTTGCAAGCCCAATTTATTGATCTTCTCTTTCTGTATTTTATGCAAGTACGAATCTAGAGATATAAAATTCCCCCTTATTATTGCTTTGGCTGCATCCTACAAATTTTGGTATGTTATTGTCATTATTGTCACTCTCTTGGATGAAATTATTGCTTGTGGCTATGATTTTCTGTTTCATTCATTCATTCTTTAGGATGGGATTATTTTCCAATAATCTTTCCAATTTCTTTTTGGTCTATTTTTCCCTGGCCTTTTTTTGAATGTAATTTTTATTGCATCATAATCTGAAAAAAGTACATTTACTATTTCTGCCTTTCTGGATTTGATTTTGAGGTCTTTATATCCTAAAATCTCATCAATTTTTGTATAGGTTCCATGAACTGCCGAGAAGAAAGTGTATTCCTTTCTGTCTCCATTCTCGCCAAAGATCTACCATATCTAGTTTTTCTAGTATCCTATTTATATCTTTAACTTATTATTTATTTATTTTGTGGTTTGATTTATCTAGTTCTGAGAGTACAAGGTTGAGATCTTCCACTATTATAGTTTTGCTCTCTATTTCTTATTGCAATTCTCTTAAATTCTCCTTTAGGAATTCAGATTCTATACCATTTGGTGCATATATGTTTAATATTGATATTGCTTCATTATCTATGGTACCCTTTAGTAAGATATAGTTTCCTTCCTTATCTCTTTTAATTAGATCAATTTTTGTTTTTGCTTGATCTGAGATCAGGATGTCTAACACTGCTTTTTTAAGTTCTCCTGAAGCATAATAGATTCTGCTCTAGACTTTTCCCTTTACTCTGTAAGTATCACTCTGCTTTAAATGTGTTTCTTGTAAACTTTTTATAGGATTCTGACTTTTAATCCAGTCTGCTATTTGCTTACATTTTATGGGAGAATTCACCCCATTCACATTGATAGTTAAAACTATTAATTCTGTATTTCCTGCCATCTTATTAACCCCAAATTATACTTTTCTCTTTCCTTTTCCCCTTTCCCTACTCCCCAGTATTTTACTTATGAACACTATTTGCCTCAAGCAGTCATCCCCCTTTAGATACCCTCCCCCTTTTTATACTTTTCCCCTACTATTTCTCTTTTCCCTTCTATAGCCTACCCCTTCCCTTTTTCCATTTCCCCTCCTGCATTTCTAAAAAGAAGAGAGATGTTTCTTGGTGAAACCTAAATTATCTAATATTATTCATTTGGGCCAAATCTGATGAGAGTAAGATTTACACAATATTTGTCAACCTCCTTTCTTTCCCTCAGTCATAATATACTTTCTTTGCCTCTTCCTGCGATCTAATTTCCCTCATTTTACCTCCTTTCTTTTTTTTCTGTTACAATCTCCTTTCCATCTCTAATTTCTTTCTTTAATATTATAACAGTAAAATCAGATTATACATGTACTCTCAATATATATCCATAACAGAAATACAGTTCTCAAGAGGTTTTTTTTTTTACACCTTTTTATGCTTCCCTCGAGTTCTATATTAAGAGGTCAAAATTTTTGTTTAACTCTGGTCTTTTCATCAAAAACAAATGGAATTCACTAGTTTCACTAAATGTCCATTTTCTTCCCTGAAACAAATGCTCAGTTTAGCAGGTTAATTTACTCTTGGCTGCATTCCAAGTTCCTTTGCCTTTCAGAATATCAGATTCTATGCCCTTTGATCCTTTAAAGTAAAAGCTATTAGGTCCTGAGAAATCCTTATTATAGCTCCTTGATATTTGAAATTTTTTTTCTGGCTGCTTGTAATGTTTTTTCTTGTCTGATAATTCTCAAATAGCCACAGTATTCCTTGTGGTTTTAATTGTGGGGTCTCTTTTAGTAGGTATTCAGTGAATTCTTTCAATGGTTTACCTTCTGTTTCTATGATATCTGGGCAATTCTCTTTGATGATTTTCTGAAAGAGAGTGTCTACACCCTTTTTTTTCATCATGTATTTTAGGGAGTCCAATAATCCTTAGATTGTCTCTCCTAGATCTATTTTCCATATCAGTTGTTTTCCCGATTAGATATTTTATATTTTTTATATTTTTAATTTTTTTTAGTTTTGTTTGACTGATTTTTGTTGTCTCAATAAGTCATTCATTTTCAATTGTTCAATTCTGAATTTTAGTGAACTATTTTCCTCAATTACTTTTTTTTACTTCTTTTTGTATTTGTCCAATTAAATTTTTAAATGAGTTGTTTTGTTCTATGGAATTTTTTTTCCATTTTACAAATTCTGTTTTTAAAGGAGTTATTTTCTTTTTCTTTTTCACAAATTCTGTTTTCCTGGGAGTTGCTTTCTTTTTCCATTTTATCAAATCTGTCTCTTAATGAGTTATATGTTTTTTCCATTTCACTAAGTCTATTTTCTAGTGAATTTTCTTCATATAGTTTTTTGTTGCCTTTTCCAAATCCTCTTGCAAATGTTTTTCATTTTCTTTCCCTATTTTTCTTCTAGCTCTCTTTTAAGACTCTTTTTAATATCTTCTAGGAGAGTCTCATATGATGAGGACCAGGCTATATCACCTTTTGGGGCTTCAATTGGAAACAATCTGCCTTTAGTCTCCTCAGGGTTTGAAATCTGTTCTTCTCTTTCACCATAAAAGCTGTCAGTTGTTAGAGTCCTCTTTACTTTTAAACTCATTTTTAAAGTTAAAATCTGCCTTTAGGGAAGGGGTGGTTTTCCAAGCTGTGGCAGCTGTGTTGGGTCAATGACGATTCAGTCCTGGTGCTGGGTGGGTGTGGCCAGGTCCTGTGGCATTTGGGAATTCACTATTGACCTTTTGTGTTTGTGTTGGATGTTTGATAACTTCTCTTCTGATCTAACCAAGTCAGAGTGGCCAACACTGCTGTAGATTTCTGTAGATTCTTCCCCATGAATTCTCTGCCATGCATAGTCAGCAATGCTGCCAGAGTCAGCAATACCTCAGGACTCTGTGCTATCTGCACTGGTGTTTATGGTCAGCTATTTGTGTTAGGCCACCTCCCTCCTGTTTCCAATTGAAACAGACCTTTTTTGATCTGTTTCCTCCCCACAAATTTTCTGCCACCTGGAGACTGCACCATCCTGGGACTCTGAGCTGTCTGTCCTAGTGTTTGTACTCAGCTGCTTGCACTGGCTGCCTCCCTCCCTTTTCCAATTGAAACAGACCTTTTCTGGCAATCTTCGAAATTATCTTCTGCTGATAATTTGTTGCACTCTCAATATTTGTGGGTTCTGCCAATCCAGAGCTAATTCAGAGGCTGAATTTAGTAATTAGTGTGAGGGTTGTAGAGAAGGTCAGAGAGAACCATGTGTCATCTTCACCATCTTCGCTCTGCCTGAAAATCCATTATTTTTTCATATTGAATGTTTTAGAGAATTTCACAAGTTGCATGTAATTACTTTTTCTCATTTGGATAAAAGTAATGTGATGTAGGCTAATCTTCTATAGGTTCATAAGGATCTTTGTTATAAGTCAAGAAGGATGAAAGGGCTAGATGATTTTTATTTTTTGTAAATATATCTTGAAAGTATTTTGTTTCATGAAAGTAGTAAGAAATAATTTGATATTGATATTAAAGTCATTCATGAATCAATCTTATGTACAGGAAATGGTGGGCAACAGGTCTGTCAGTAAGTCAACTAATCAATCAATCAAGAAGTTCTTTAAAAGTTTCTGTTAGGTGTTAGACACTATTCTACTTCTAGATCTGGGTAATATGATAAAAACAATCTCTTACATTAGGTAACTTATATTCTGTCTTTGATAATGGCTGACTTCCAGTAGACCTTATTCTTTAAATCTCAAGTATATTATAAAATCTATGATTGAAATAGAGTGATTTTTTCATTTGTTGTTTTAGGAAAAAACCAATGAGCTCCTGATGTTAGCTATTGGGTCATATTTTGGTAAATATATGATAGGTGCTAGATTTTTGTAACTGAAACTCTGCAATACTATTTTGTTACTTAATCTTCATTGCTCAACAAGTATATTCTCAGAGATCACCCATTTATAACTTCTGAGGACACCAATATGTTCCTGAATCATAAGCCCCTTTTGTCTCCAAAATTGTTGACAGGTCATTGATTGGTTTATTTGTAATAATAAAGATTGTTATTGTATCCCTTTATATAATGGTAAATTTTTATAAGGATTTGAAATCAATGTTTAACACTATTATATAAATCTGTATTAAATCTCATTTATCTAATCACATAATCCCTCATTGAGAGATGGAAGGGACCTTAGAAAACATAAAATCTAAACCCTCATTTCACAAATGAGGAAATTGAATTCCAGAAATTGTAAAGGACTTGTTCAGGGCTATTCAATGAGCAAATGTTGGAAGCAGGTGTTGAAGTCAAATGCTCCTGATTCTTAAGTACATTATCTTATTTACTATGCTATCCTTATCTCAGCATCACACAGAAGATTGCATTTAAATTATAAAATAAGTTAAAATCTTCAGAAAAAATTTGAGAAGTTAATAGATGGAGATAAAAGAAACACTAATCATGATACTAAACTATAACAATTCTGCCTGAAGTCCACATTCATTTATTAAAGTTGTATAATGTTAAAGACATTGTGTTGGCCTCAGAGTTATAAAGACACACTAAAATGTCACTTTTCTATTTTGTCTTGTTTCATTTTTCCCCTCTAGAAACTTACATTCTATTGGAAGAATAGATCAGTTACATAGATAGGTAAATATATAACTTGACGGTGAGAGCACTAACAACCAAGGAGATTAATAATGACATTCTATGGGAAATAGCACCTGAGTTAAGCATTAAAGGAAGACAGATTTAAGAGGCTCAGGAAGGAAGGATTTGTAGATATAGAAAACTTGTACCAAAGCCCAGCAGCAGCTATTGAAATTCAAGTTCAAGGCACAGCAAGTATGCCAATTTGGCTGGAACATATGGTGCATGAAGAGCAGTTATGTGAAAAGTTTGCAGAAGTAGATATAATTGAGGGCCTCTTTCATTATTACTATGAAAAGCCACAAGTAACACCATAATAAAAATAACATTAAAATAATTAGATAAGGGAATTTCATTATGGAAACAAGATTTGAAGGAAACATAAATTGGAAGAGATAGAGGATATGTATTAAGAAACAGGGGACGACATAAATGGATTTGTGAAGAAGCGATAGTTGGTATATCCCTGTGCAGAGCAGGAACACATGAGCTGGAGTATCTTAGATTTACAAAGTTAAGACAATAAACTCTTGTTCAATTCAACTTGGTCTATCATCCATGCTCTCAGGACTGCTATTGAGTGACAAGATTAGCAAGTCATATTAGCTTTCAATTTTTATTTGTTTATTTTATAGGCATAAAGCTGATTTCCCCAACTATATTGAAAGCTCATACTATGTCTGTATCTCATTATATTCAAATAAATGACATCACAAAGTGAATTACTTGAAAACATTTAACTAAATTGTTTAATATAGTCTGATGGTGAATGATAGATAAAACATATTGCTTTTTAGTTTTGTCATTTATTTTACTTGACATAAAGGGAAGATAGACTTTCAACTTTAAGAATATACTACCACAAATGTTATTTCAATAAAATAATTTAATCCTCAAATTTCTTTTTGATAATGCCAGGATTTTGTTTGTTTCCCACATTTTTGATTTTGTATAACTACCTTTTGAGAGGATCCAGTTTATCTTTCATGTAACATAAAATTATTTTTAATTTTATTGTCATTACAAAACCAATCTGTGACTAAACTTGATGTTTTTAGACTAAGGATTTAAAAATGTTAAGACATCACTGTTATTGCTGTCTTGTTGTTTTAGTCCTGGTATTTTCTAAAAGGGAGGAGGATTTTTGCATAAATATATTTTATATGATGACATCATGTTGTAACATATAGATAGAGGATGTAAATTTATAATTTTTTTATGTCCAGATATAAAAATATATGAGAATAAACCATCAAAATGGTTATAGAAAAAAGAAAGAGAAAAATCATTAAAATACCAAAGAATTACCTTAAAATTTGGACTTTTAGAGAAATTAAGTTGCTGCCATTGGAAATAACTTTTGGGAAATCCTGAAACCAATTACCAGCAGAGTTAAGGTAAAGACTAGGAATTTCAATGGTATCCCCATCATAAAAATGAAAACACATTGCTTATAATTTCATTTGACACCATTGATTTAATTTCTCTCTATATTACCAAGTACTGGTAACTTTACACTTAGCATATGGCCGAAGACACTGTTTTGATTTTAAGAAATGCCATCCCACCTGATAAATTTCACAGAAAACTGAGTTTTTCTTATATAGTTTATTTCATCTTTCCAATCCAATAGCCCTTTCACCCTTTTCTTTTGCCCCTTTTCATTCTGTCTCAGTCTCTCTCTCTCTCTTTCTCTCTCTCTCTCTCCCTTTGTCTATCTCTCTGTTTCTCTGTCTCTCTCAGTCTCTCTCTCTGTCTCTCTCTCTGTCTCTCTCTCTCTCTCTCTCTCTCTCTCTCTCTCTCTCTCTCTCTCTCCCCTTGACCCAATCTGTCTCTGTGGGTTACTTTGTCTCTTTCTCCTTTGGTTTCTCTCTCTCTCTCTTTGTCTGTTTCTCTCTGTTTTCTCTCTGTCTTGTCATACACACACAGAGAAACACACTTACACAATTCATACTGGTGACAAATGGGAGTTGAGGGCTATTGTTCATTGATATTATTTATTATTGTTTGTTGATGGCCAACAGAGTCAGCAGAAAAGGGAAAAGATTTTACCTATCTTATATGTCATTCCTAAGACAAATATTGTTAGAAATTGATGCCTACTGTATTTATGAAAGTATCATCAAAGTAGCATATTTATTATTAGAAGGGCAAATATATTCTACCAGTGATTTTACATAAGGAGAATATGTAATACCAATATATAAAATATCATAAGTTTTTACTCAAATGTATTTTATACTACCATCAAACTTTGAGTTGGAAATGTTGGCACTAGTGAATTCAGTGATGAATGAAGAATAATCCTAGAGAGTTATATCCAAGTAAATTTTACCTGATTTTAAGCACTTCCACTGAGACTTCTAACCTGGAAATTCAATTTAATAAATCCGTCTTGTAAAACAATTCCCAGGGTAAGGAGTACAACTGTTGTATTATCAACAGATGTTTAAGTATTTTCATTACATTTTTGTTAGCAAATTTTATATATAACATTGATAGAATATTTTTATACTGAGTCCATCAATTCCACTGGGAAATGCAGAATCATTAAGTAATACTTTGACTTTCTGCCACTTTCTAATATGTTTTCCCCTTTATTATTTAGAAAAAAAAGGTTTTTCACAAAATATATCTTAAACATATGGCTCTAGGTTTTGTTAAGTATGTCTTTGTATACATATTGCCACTATAGATTTTCTATAGTGTTCAATAAACAACACTTATCAAGAAAAATCTGAATGACATTAGTCCAATGATTCACTTAGTGGTTGTCATGTCACCATATGTTCCTGATTTTCCACTGAGGTCAATATCAGCAGGCATGTCATTTTGCCTGAAGTATGATCTGAAGCCCCCCTGGAGCCAGACATTTGGGCCACTGTGTTCCTCATTCATAACATTTAAATTTCTGTTTGCAATTAAATAATGACTTATTTTTATACTATATTGTAAACATTCTGGTTTACCTTTTAATTGAACATTGGTAGAGTCTTTCTTGTGTATCTCAGTTTTAAAGGATAAGGAGATAAAATGGAGGGGAGACTAATTGAATTCAGCATGGTTACTGACTAATTTCAACCACTGATTGCTTCTCCTCTAGCATTCTTTTCATTTTGTTATTGCTAAGTAGTTGTTTCCAAATAATTGATTAGCTAAATTCAACTTCTGACTGAATCCAACCTTTGGGAAGTAGTCAGGAGAGACAGTATTAAGTATATAAGTAGAGTCGATGTCTGGGTTTATTTGCAGCAGAGATTTTCACATTGTATTTAATGTACAACATGTATGGTGGAAATCATCACCTCAAGCCAACTTCTGATAGTTTGGGGAGGCAAAGGTTCTCAAACTTTTTGTATGCATTATGGACCTTTTGGGCCATATGATGAAGCAAAAGCATGTCCCTTTTAAGAATAATGTGTTTAAATGTATAAAATAAAATTGATAGGATTATAAAGGAAATCAATTATATTCAAATGCAGTTGTCTTTTTTTTATTTTTTTAAATAACTTTTTATTGCCAGAACCCATGCCAGGGTAATTTTTTACAACATTATCCCTTGCACTCACTTCTGTTCCGATTTTTCCCCTCCCTCCCTCCAACCCCTCCCCCAGATGGCAAGCAGTCCTATACATGTTAAAGAGGTTACAGTGTATCTTAGATACAATATATGTGTGCAGAACCGAACAATTCTCTTGTTGCTCAGGGAGAATTGGATTCAGAAGGTATAAATAACCCAGGAGGAAAAACAAAAATGCAAGCAGTTTACATTCATTTCCTAGTGTTCTTTCTTTGGGGGTAGCTGCTTCATTGATCAAGTGAAACTGAGTTAGATCTTCTCTTTGTCAAAGAAATCCACTTCCATCAAAATACATCCTCATACAGTATTGTTGTTGAGGTTCTCTTGGTTCTGCTCATTTCACTCAGCATCAGTTTATGTAAGTCTCGCCAATCCTCTCTGTATTTATCCTGCTGGTCATGTCTTACAGAACAATAATATTCCATAACATTCATATACCACAATTTACTCAAAGATTCTCCAATTGATGAGCATCTACTCATTTTTCAGCTTCTAGCCACTACAAACAGGGCTGCCACAAAGATTTTGGCACATACAGGTCCCTTTCCCTTCTTTAGTATCTCTTTGGGGTATAAGCCCAGTAGAAACATTGCTGGATCAAAGGGTATGTACAGTTTGATAACTTTTGGGGCATAGTTCCAAATTGCTCTCCAGAATGGCTGGATGTGTTCACAATTCCACCAACAATGTATCAGTGTCCCTGTTTTCCACATCCCCTCCAACATTCTGCATTATCTTTCCCTGTCATTCTAGCCAATCTGATAGGTGTGTAGTGGTATCTCAGAGTTGTCTTAATTTGCATTTCTCTGATTAATAATGATTTGGAGCATATTTTCATATGGCTAGAAATAGTTTTAATTTCTACGTCTGAGAATTGTCTGTTCATATCCTTTAACCATTTATCAATTGGAGAATGGCTTGATTTCTTATAAATTAGAGTCAATTCTCTATATATTTTGGAAATGAGGCCTTTATCAGAACCTTTGACTGTAAAAACGTTTTCCCAGTTTATTGTTTCCCTTCTGATCTTGCCTGCATTAGTTATGTTTGTACAAAAAACTTTTCAATTTGATATAATCAAAATTTTCTATTTTGTAGTCAATAGTGATCTCTAGTTCTTCTTTGGTCATAAATTCCTTCCTCTCCAACAGGTCTGAGAGGTAAACTATCCACTTTATTTATTTCCAATTTATTTATGATCTCATTCTTTATGCCTAGATCATGAACCCATTTTGACCTTATCTTGGTGTACAGTGTTAAGTGTGGGTCAATGCCTAGTTTCTGCCATACTAATTTCCAATTTTCTCAGGAATTTTTGTCAAATAATGCATTCTTATCCCAAAAACTGGGGTCTTTGGGTTTGTCGAACACTAGATAATTAAAGTTATTGGCTGTTTTGTCCTTTGAACCTTTGAACCTAACCTATTCCATTGATCATAGTCTATTTCTTAGCCAATACCAGATGGTTTTAGTAACTGCTGCTTTATAATATAATTTTAGATCTGGTAAAGCTAGGCCACCTTCATTTGATTTTTTTTTCATTAATTCCCTTGAAATTCTTGACCTTTTATTTTTCCATATGAACTTTGTTGTCATTTTTTCTAGGTCATCAAAATAGTTTTTTGGGAGTCTGATTGGTATAGCGCTAAATAGATAGATTAGGTAGTATTGTCATCTTTATTATATTTGATTGCCCAATCCAGGAGCATTTAATGTTTTTCCAGTTGGTTAGAGCAGACTTAATTTGTGTGGAAAGTATTTTGTAGTTTTGCTTATAAAGTTTCTGATTTTCCCTTGGCAGATAGATTCCTAAATATTTTATACAATCAGTAGTTACTTTAAATGGAATTTCTCTTTCTAGCTCTGACTGTTGGATTTTGTTAGTGATATATAAGATGCTGATGACTTATGTGGGTTTCTTTTATAACCTGCAAATTTGCTAAAGTTGTGGATTATTTCTAATAACTTTTTACTAGAATCTCTTGGGTTCTCTAAGTATACCATCATATCATCAGCAAAGAGTGATCATTTGGTTTCCTCATTGCCTATTCTTATTCCTTTAATCTCTTTCTCAACTCTTATTGCCAAAGCTAGCATTTCTAATACAATATTAAATAGTAATGATGATAGTGGGCAACCTTGTTTCACTCCTGATCTTATTGGGAAAGGTTGCAATTTTTCCCCATTACATATGATGCTTACTGCTGGTTTTAAATAGCTGCTACTTATTATTTTAAGGAAAAGTCCATTTATTCCTATATTCTCAAGTGTTTTTAATAGGAATGGATTTTGGATTTTATAAAAATTATTTTTCTGCATATATTGACATGATCATATGTGTTTTTGTTACTTTGGTTATTAATATGGCCAATTATACTGATAGTTTTCCTAATATTGAACCAGCCTTGCATTCCTGCTATAAATCCTACTTGATCGTGGTGTATTATCCTGGGGATGATTTTCTGTAGTCTTTTTGCTAATATTTATTTAAGATTTTAGCATCAATATTCATTAGGGAGATTGGTCTATAATTTTCTTTCTCTGTTTTCAACCTACCTGGTTTAGGTATCAGTACCATGTCTGTGTCATAAAAGGAATTTGGAAGGACTCCTTCATTCCCTATTTTTTTTCAAATAGTTTATACAGCATTGGAGTTAATTGTTCTTTGACTTTAGTCTCAGAATTTAAGACCTAGAAGAAACATGGAAGATCAAATTCTTACATGTAGAATTCACATGTAAATCGATCTGGTCCTGGGGATTTTTTCTTAGGGAACTGTTTAATAGCTTGTTCTATTGCTTTTTCTAAAATGTCATTATTTAAGCAATTTACTTCCTCCTCTGTTAATCTGGGCAATCTATATTTTTGTAGATATTCCTCCATTTCACTTAGATTATCAAATTCATTGGCATAAAGTTGGGCAAAGTACCTCCCAATTATTGCTCTAATTTCCTCTTCATTGATGAAAAATTCTCCCTTTTCATTTTTAAGACTACTAGTTTGATTTTCCTCTCTCCTTTTTCTAATCAGATTTACCAAAGGTTTATCAATTTTATTTTTTTTTATAAAACCAACTCTTAGTTTTAGTTATTAGTTCAATAGTTTTTTTTTTTTTACTTTCAATATTATTAATTTCTCCTTTTAATTTTAGAATTTCAAGTTTAGTAATTGGTTGGGGGTAATTTGGTCTTTTTCTAGCTTTTTAAGTTGCAAGCCCAATTCATTGACCTTCTCTTTCTCTATTTTATTCAAGTAAGTTTCTAAGGATATAAAATTTCGCCTTATTAGCGCGTTGGCTGCATCCCACAAATTTTGGTATGATGTCTTACCATTGTCATTATCTTGAGTGAAATTATTAATTGTGTCTATAATTTGCTGCTTCACCCAATCATTCTTTAAGATGAGATTATTTAGTTTCTAATTACTTTTTGGTCTATTTACACATAACTTTTTGTTGAATGTAGTTTTTATTGCATTGTGATCTGAAAAGAAAGCATTTACTATTTCTGCCTTCCTGCATTTAATTTTGAGGTCTTTATGTCCTAATATATGGTCAATTTTTGTGTAGGTTCCATGAACTGCTGAAAATAAAGTATACTCCTTTCTGTCACCATTCAGTTTTCTCCAGAGATCTATCATACCTAATTTTTCTAATATTCTATTTACCTCTTTAATTTCTTTTTTATTTGTTTTGTGATTTGATTTATCTAAATCTGAGAGTGCAAGATTGAGATTTCCCTCTATTATAGTTTTGCTGTCTATTTCTTCTCACAACTCTTCACTTCTCCTTTAGGAAGTTACATGCTATACCACTTGGTGCATATATGTTTAATACTGATATTGCTTCATTGTCTATAGTACCTTTTAGCAAGTTATAATTTCCTTCCTTATCTCTTTTAATTAGATCAATTTTTGTTTTTGCTTGATCTGAGATAAGGATGGCTACCCCTGCTTTTTTGACTTCACCTGAAGCATAATAAATTCTGCTCCAGCCTTTTACCTTTACTGTGTATGTATCTCCCTGTTTTAAATGTGTTTACTGTAAACAACATATTGTAGGGTTCTGACTTTTTATCCAGTCTGCTATCTGCCTCCTCTTTATGGGAGAGTTCATCCCATTCACATTTATGGTTAAAATTACTAATTCTGTATTTCCTGCCATCCTAATATCCCCAGAT
The DNA here is from genome assembly GCF_902635505.1 of Sarcophilus harrisii. Taxonomy (NCBI): domain Eukaryota; kingdom Metazoa; phylum Chordata; class Mammalia; order Dasyuromorphia; family Dasyuridae; genus Sarcophilus; species Sarcophilus harrisii. The sequence goes on along the minus strand of NC_045428.1, from coordinate 158,414,775 downwards.
TATGCTTTTCTTTTTCTTGCCCTCCTTCCCCCCTTCCCTAGTATTAAACTTATTGGTCCCACTTGCGTCTAGCAGCTCTCCCTTTTTAGTATCCCTTCTTCCTCCCTTTGAATTCCTTCCCCTTTCTTGTACCCTTCCCTTATTACTTTTTCCTTTTCCCTTTTCCTCTCCCACTTTTTAATGAGGTGAGAGAAGATTCTCTGTAAAACAAATATGTTAATTATTTCCTCTTTGAGCCAACTCTAATGCGAGTAAGATTCGTACAATTTTCCTCCCCCTCTCTAAGTTCCCTCAGCAGTTGTCTTTTTAAAAGCATATAGAACTTAGGGTAAGGATTCTCTAGGTCTAAGTGGACTTACAGAATATGTTAAAGACATATAGAAAACAATTCATTGCCACTGAATTTAAATAATTCTTGTCTAGAAAATGTATCAACTTTGTTAAATAAAAAATGACCAAACCTCAGGCAAAAACATAGAATTACTCATCTTCAGACTATAGCTGCAGAGGATGCCAAGGCATTGAAAATAAACAAAAATGATATAATGATATTGTAGGAACTAAAAAAAAAAAGAAATTAGTCTCTTGATTCATTTAGAATATACTACAAAGTATAATGAAAAATGAGTTTATTTTCTAGCAATACAGACTTTAGTCTCAGAATTTAAGACCTAGAAAAAACATGGAAGATCAACTAGTTCTTCTAAGGTTAGAAAGTTCAGATTTTAAGGGGAACTGTGTGACTTGTGAGTCCATATGCCAGAGATTTTGATAAATACTAGGACCATTATGGGTTCCTTAATTGTGATAGAAACGCTTAATATCTTTTCTTTTATGTCTTTATTTATTCTTCCTTTTTTCTTGTCTATTTCATTATTTCTCTTTTCTTTCTTTAATTCGTTTCCTTCTTTTCTCATGTGTTCTTGACCTTCATCTTCATAAACTATTTGAGATCACTCAAAAAATATACAATATAGTACATCCAAGAATAATAGCAAAATGGAAACATCCATGTGGAAAAGGAAGTGTAACTGTCATCAGATATAAGTGTAGCCCTAATGCTAAGTATTTGGGTATTTAATAATTAATTTAATGTTTTCTGAATGAAGGAATTTTCAAGTTACATATTATTCATTACCTGTCAAAAAGAAGCACACATTCATTTGAAGAGGCAAAGGTTTTCCTAGAATTGAGTTCAGAGAGTAATTTATCATTTATATAAGGGACTTAGATATTATCATGGATGATAGAATTAACAAAAATAAAAAACAGGAATCCTATTAAATGAATTGTTCTTCTATCAGCCTTATGTGGAAGCTGAAGAGATACAGTTAAATCCTAATTAAGTGAAGGTGTGTATTTGTGGGGTTATATATCATTTAAGTGTTTTGCTATTTCTTGTGATATAATTTAATTTATGAATAAACTTTATAGAAAAAAGGATGGTTTATGCATTGATTAGATTGCTACTCTCAAATAACAGCTGCCTTTGGCATTAGTAATTCACCAAATTGTCTATAATTATTATCTAGAATACATATATGTGTTGTTGCTTTTTATATAAAAATATGTTAATACATATTAAACATAAGCATATATATATATATATATATATATATATATATAAAACACATATAGTTCTCAAATAAGTGACATGTATTTACATGTACTTTTATTCTTGACATAACAGAAGACCTACCTGATTCAGCCTGAATGCAAGGTACAAAGAAATCTGCAAGTAGAGTTAATACTTTTTCCCAGAAAACAAGAGTTTGGATTGTTTATCATAAAACATGAAGTTAGAGGTGAAAATGATCTTAGATGTTATCTATTCTAAGTTTTCACTTTTACATATTAGGGAACTGAAGCTGAGATAAATTAGGTGATTTATCTAAGGTCACACAGATTGTCAATTTATTGCCAGAATGCAAACCAGGTTTTTGATTTCACAGTCCAGCACTCTTTCCAATATGACTTCCTGTTTCTCCTATAAAAATGGCAAAACAACTTAGGTCTAGGATTACCAACTGACTGATTCAACCATAGAAAAACTTCAGTATGGCTCCCATAGATTATCTGATTGGAAGTAGACTTGAATCCTGATTAGTCTATCAGGATAATTTGGCTTCAAAATTTTCTAAGTATCTGAATGAAATGATCTGGGTGGAGTTGTTTAGCACTTACCACCTACTTGTTTGCTAAATATAGCAATCTTCTTTTTAATGAAATGGGTGCTGAGCAACTCCTTCTGACCATAAGTATCCAAGTGATTCAGTTAATTTTTAAAGTATTCTACAATAGAACCAATAAACAATACCAACAGTTAAGAAATTAGACTTTCTTTCTTTACTATTTCAGAGCACCTGAATTTAATTAGTTTGATGCCTAGTCAAGTTATAAAACAAACAGTGATATTTGACATTATTTGAGATCAATTAGTTATTCAATTATTCCTGACACCCAAAATTTTATTTACTAAGTCCTAAGGGTGGCTCTAAGGAACAGAAAAGGCTATAACCCATATTTTCATTGTGTAATTGAAATCATTTTTTGGTCACCATGTTCTAAGACAAAAAGTGTCTGCTTTTGAGAAATTTAATTCTTAAGTTATATTTGTGTGTACTTAGTTCTTTTACTTAATTATCTTTCAATAAGATAGATAGATAAAACTTTAATAACATTCCTTTCTGACCTTTAATAATAATCACTAGATTCAGAGTAGGTAAATATACTGGTAATGACATTTAAAATGTTTATTTTTATCATAAATTAAAATTATTGTCATATTCATATTTAACATTCTGTAATATCATAATATGATGTTAAGTGGACCAATTAAATTCATCATGTATTTGTTATGATTAATGTTTTAAACAATAATGGCACCTCAGAATTTCAAATCCTTCCTGAATTTAGATATTTCCAAATTCAATGTAGTGATTAATGGTCTCTGAGAATCTTTTAAATGTCATAAGACAGAAATAATGTTAATATACACATACACATATCCATACACATCCCTCTGTGTCTTCAGATATAGATACATGTATGCATGTGTATGGAAAATATGTATATACATCTCTGTAAACAATAGTAGAGAGGATTTTTAAAATATATTAATATCTAATCTTATTTCCTGAGAAAACAATTGTTTATTCAGAAAACCTAGAGAACTGGCAAAATAAAAAAAAAACACATTAATTGAGGTGATAAATGACAAATGCTGATTAGTATTTCTATATAGTAATAATAAAATCTAAGAAACACAATAGAAAGAGCAATCTCATTAAAAATTAAACATATCTAATTTAAAAAACCAAGAATCAACTTACCAACAAATATTTAATACTAAATTGAATACAATTATAAAACATTCATTGAACAAAAAACATTTAATATGGTGATTAGGTTTATGTATCTTTAATATTTTAATAATTTGGTTTCTTGCAAATTCTGTGTATTTCCTTTTCTGCATTTAAATACATTATTCTGAGAAGGTATCTACAAGTTTTACCAAACTGCCAAAGTGGTGCATTAAAAAAAAGAAAAAAGAAATTTAGAAATCCCTATTTTAAATTAATAAATTAACAAAAATGCCTAAAATGATTGGAGGGAAATCCAGTACTTGTAAGTGGTTCATATAAATATAATAAAAATTATTATGCTGCAGATAGTAATTTATACATTTAGTATTTTGCTGATTAACCTACCAAGAGAGTCCTTTAAAGTGCAGATATACAACAATGACAATTAAGAAAAACATCATTTGGATAGAATAAAAAGGCTAAGAATATCTATGCAAATAATACCAAAAATAGAGAATTAAAATGGAAAATAAAGTTTTTCTTATGTAAAATCAATTGAATTAAGATAAGGTAAACAATCAATAGGAGAAATTACAATCTTAATTATATCTGAGAGGAGTTTAATATCTAAAATGTACATGAAACTCATATAAATAAGACCAAGAATTAATCCCAAATAAATGTGGCTATTAAATATAAACAAAAAATTCTAAATAAATTTGCAAATTGTTAAGAATATGAAAGATTGCTCCAAATTACTGACAAGATAAATTTAAGGCAAAATGTCTCTAAAATTTTTTCTCACACCTGAAAAATTAGCAAAGGTGAAAAAAAATAGTCTATATTGGAGGGACTAGAAAATTATATACATATACATTTTTAATGGAGCTGTAAATTGATCCAAGCATTTTGGACGACAATTTATATTTATTCTACAGAAAAGAGTAATGAGGGCTGAATTTTGTGAATTCATTGGTGTAATAAACTATGGTAGGTATCATCCTCAACATTGAAAGTAGGAATTAAAAGCAACAGCAAGAGCTTTTGAAAGCAGGTATAACACCTAAATTGGGTGGATGGTAAAAATGCTTGAGTCTATAATCTTTAACATTCTGTAGACAGCCATCAGTGTGTCTACATTATCGATATACCCTCCTATTTAAAATATAAAGGAATGAGTGTGTGTGTGTGTGTGTGTGTGTGTGTGTGTGTGTTTTTAATACTTATTTGTGCTGTGTTAGTTCCACGTTCTGAATAACAAGCATCTCATTTTCAAGGAAATCTACTGACAGCAATAGCAACAGGGGTATAATCAACTGACACTAATGGCTCAACAAGCAAACTTTTTAAAGCAAACATTTTAAAAACTGTGAAGTTGGCAAATGCACTGTGTTGGTGCATATTTTCCTGTTCCATGAAGAGGTACATGACAAAGTGTTAAATCTCATCATGCAAATGTTAGAGAATTATGTTCTTGGGCATTTAGTTCTATCATTCTATAATACATACAATGATGAGAAAAGGGGAAAAAAGAATCAAGCATCCAAGAATGAACAATTCTTTTTCTCCCACAGGATTATTTTTCCCTTTTGTTTTTCTTTCTTACTCGAATTAATTTTAGGCTCCTCTAAAAACAAGTTGATGTGATGATATTATCTTTTTATTCGATTTTCCCTAAGACTAGCCCATGTTCCTGAACACTTCTTTTTAAAGATATTTTTGCCTTTTTTTAATTAAACAAATTAATTTTTTTTAAAGTACTAATCTAAATCTAGGTCAAGAGAAAGAATTATAGAGACTTCATTTGGGATTATAAATCCACCCTTTCTTTTCTCTAAGCTATCATTCAACTCCCTTAGAAAGCTGATTAGAAAAACTCTATCATTAAAATAACTTGTCTGCTAACAAATTGGTTGTTTTGGCATTATGTCTCCATATTTTTTTTTCTTTTAATGCGTTTTCCTCTTGCACCTCTATCTAAATATATTCATGAGAAATTTTGATATATGTAAACTAGTGAGGTAAATGTAAAAAGTTAAAAAATAAATTTCCCTGATTTTGATAATTTTCATGGGTGACATTAGAATTTTGGCAACCAACGATGATAAGTGTAACTCATTATCTGAATACAAGAAAATAATAGCAAGCTGCCAAAATAAAATTCTAGCTGAAAATATTTGGTTACATTCAGAGAATTAATTATTTGATACACTTTACCCTTTTATATGCCTCATTATTTGATATTTTAAAACATCCATTACTTTGTCAGCCATAAGACATGCCACTTGCTTTTATCTTAATTGAATGGGTCTAGCTTATATAGTTGAAGCTATAATAGTCAAAACAAATAGACTTTATAATATTAATTTTTTTCTTTATTCTAAACCCTCACAGTTAGGAGACTCATAGATAAATCTGTATCATTGGCTCAAATCCCTAACCCCGAAATTCTGGGTCTCTAGTTCTATATTTCCTGGTGGAAAGTTTATCTGTTTTCATTGATTGGTACTCTGCAAGACCAAAACTAACATTCTGGAAGGTCAATTTCTAGAATTCTTCAGGTAATTCTTTCTCCTCACATTTCCTTTTAAATCTCATTCTTTCCCCAGGATTCACCTCTATGCATTAAGGAAAATTTGAAAGGAAGATCATTTAGACAGAGAAACAAATACAGTAATATTAAAAGATGAAATCTACTTAGTTGAAATCAACAGCTGTTTGGTTTTGGCGTGTGTGTGTGTGTGTGTGTGTGTGTCCTACCTACGACAATGGCTGGCATATAATTGGTGCTGAATAAATGCTGACTGACTGTATCCATGCCACCATCCCCCGAAAGCAATAAAATTAAGTGACTTCTCCATGATAACACAACAAGTAAGTACCAAGTGTATGAGACTGGATTTAAACTCAGGGCCAGTACTCTATCTACTGTACCACCTAATGTCTCCTTGACTGTTTTGAGACAGAAAGTGGTATACAAACAGATATCAGTCATTTGAGTCTGGATTCTATTAGCAGATCTATATATAGATTTAGAGATTAGAGGTAATTTAGGAGTCATCAAGTCTAACCTCATTTTCCATAGGAAAATGTCTAGCTTCTCTGCTGTACAATTTTTCCAATTTTCTCAGCATTGATTTTTTTAAATTAATAGTGAGTTTTTGTCCAAGAAGCTAGAGTCTTTATAAGCCAACTTTCTTTTTTTTATGGAAAGTTTTTATTTTCAAAACATGCTCGGGGTAATTTTTCACCATTGACTCTTGCAAATCCCTATGTTGTAATTTCCCTCACCCTTCTCCCTACTCCCTCCTCTAGATGGCTAGTAATCCAATATATGTTAAACAATTTTTTTTTTATTTAATAGCCTTTTATTTACAGGATATATGCATGGGTAACTTTACAGCATTAACAATTGCCAAACCTCTTGTTCCAATTTTTCACCTCTTACTCCCCCACCCCCTCCCCTAGATGGTAGGATGACAAGTAGATGTTAAATATATTAAAATATAAATTAGATAAACAATAAGTATACATGACCAAAACGTTATTTTGCTGTACAAAAAGAATCAGACTCTGAAATATTGTACAATTAGCTTGTGAAGGAAATAAAAAATGCAGGCGTGCATAAATATAGGGATTGGGAATTCAATGTAATGGTTTTTAGTCATCTCCCAGAGTTCTTTTTCTGGGCATAGCTGGTTCAGTTCATTACTGCTCCATTGGAAATGATTTGGTTGATCTTGTTGCTGAGGATGGCCTGGTCCATCAGAACTGGTCATCATATAGTATTGTTCTTGAAGTATATAATGATCTCCTGGTCCTGCTCATTTCACTCAGCATCAGTTCATGTAAGTCCCTCCAGGCCTTTCTGAAATTATCCTGTTGGTCATTTCTTACAGAACAGTAATATTCCATAATATTCATATACCACAATTTATTCAGCCATTCTCCAACTGATGGACATCCATTCAGTTTCCAGTTTTTAGCCACTACAAAAAGGGCTGCCACAAACATTCGTGCACATACAGGTCCCTTTCCCTTCTTTAGTATCTCTTTGGGATATAATCCCAGTAGTAACACTGCTGGATCAAAGGGTATGCACAGTTTGATAACTTTTTGAGCATAGTTCCAAACTACTCTCCATAATGGTTGGATTCGTTCACAACTCCACCAACAATGCATCAATGTCCCAGTTTTCCCGCATCCCCTCCAGCAATCATCATTATTTTTTCCTGTCATCTTAGCCAATCTGACAGGTGTGTAGTGGTATCTTAGAGTTGTCTTAATTTGCATTTCTCTGATTAATAATGACTTGGAGCATTTTTTCATATAACTAGAAATAGTTTCAATTTCTTCATCTGAGAATTGTCTGTTCATATCCTTTGACCATTTTTCAATTGGAGAATGGCTTGATTTTTTATAAATTAGAGTTAATTCTCTATATATTTTGGAAATGAGGCCTTTATCAGAACCTTTGACTGTAAAATATTTTCCCAGTTTATTGCTTCCCTTCTAATCTTGTCTGCATTAGTTTTGTTTGTACAAAACTTTTCAGTTTGGTATAATCGAAATTTTCTATTTTGTGATCAGTAATGATCGCTAGTTCTGCTTGGTCATAAAGACCTTCCCTTCCACAGGTCTGAGAGTAAACTATCCTGTGTTCCTCTAATTTATTAATAATTTCATTCTTTATGCCTAGGTCATGAACCCATTTTGACCTTTATCTTGGTGTACGGACATTAAGTATGGATCAATGCCTAGTTTCAGCCATATTAGTTTCCAATTTTCCAAGCAATTTTATCAAACAGTAAGTTCTTATCCCAAAGCTGGGATCTTTGGGTTTGTCAAAGACTAGGTTGCTTTGTTTGTTGACTGTTTTATCCTGAACCTAATCTATTCCACTGATCAACTAATCTATTCCTTAGCCAATACCAAATAGTTTTGGTAACTGCTGCTCTATAATATAATTTTAGATCTGGTACAGCTAAGCTCACCTTCATTTGATTTTTTTTTTCATTAATTCCTTGAAATTCTTGACCTTTTGTTTTTCCATATGAACTTTGTTGTTATTTTTTCTAGGTCATTAAAATAGTTTTTGGGGAGTCTGATTGGTATAGCACTAAATAAATAGATTAGTTTAGGTAATATTGTCATCTTTATTATATTTGCTCGTCCTATCCAAGAGCATTTAATATTTTTCCATTTGGTTAGATCAGACTTAATTTGTGTGAAAAGTGGTCTGTAATTTTGCTCATAAAGTTTCTGATTTTCCCTTGGCAGATAGATTCCTAAATATTTTATATTATCAGTAGTTACTTTAAATGGAATTTCTCTTTGTAACTCTGACTGTTGGATTTTGTTAGTGATATATAATAATGCTGATGACTTATGTGGGTTTATTTTATAACCAGCAACTTTGCTAAAGTTGTGGATTATTTCTAATAACTTTTAGCAGAATCTCTGGGTTCTCTAAGTATACCATCATGTCATCAGCAAAGAGTGATAATTTGGTTTCCTCATTGCCTATTCTTATTCCTTTAATCTCTTTCTCAGCTCTTATTGCTAAAGCTAGCGTTTCTAATACAATATTAAATAGTAACGGTGATAGTGGGCAACCTTGTTTCACTCCAGATCTTATTGGGAATGGTTGCAGTTTGTCTCCATTACATATGATGCTTACTGATGGTTTTAAATATATGCTGCTGATTATTTTAAGGAAAAGTCCATTTATTCCTATACTCTCAAGAGTTTTTAATAGGAATGGATGTTGGATTTATCAAATGCTTTTCTGCATCTATTGAGGATGATCATATGGTTTTTGTTAATTTGGTTATTAACATGGCCAATTATATTGATAGTTTTCCTAATATTGAACCAGCCCTGCATTCCTGGTATAAATCCTACTTGATCATAGTGTATTATTTTGGAGATGATTTTCTGTAGTCTTTTGCTAATATCTTATTTAAGATTTTAGCATCAATATTCGATTAGGGAGATTGGTCTATAATTTTCTTTCTCTGTTTTCAGCCTACCTGGTTTAGGTATCAGTACCATGTCTGTGTCATAGAAGAATTTGGTAGGAATCCTTCATTCCCTATTTATCAAATAATTTATATAGCATTGGGGCCAATTGTTCTTTAAATGTTTGGTAAAATTCACATGTAAATCCATCTGGTCCTGGGGATTTTTTCTTAGGGAGTTGTTTAATTGCCTGTTCTATTTCTTTTTCTGAAATGGGACTATTCAAGCAATTACTTACTCCTCTGTTAGTCTAGGAAGTCTATATTTTTGGAGGTAGTCATCCATTTCACTTAGGTTATCAAATTTATTGGCATAAAGTTGAGCAAAATAACTCCTTATTATTTCTCTAATTTCCTCTTCATTGGTGGAAAGTTCTCCCTTTTCATTTTTAAGACTACTAATTTCATTTTCCTCTCTCCTTTTTCTAATCAGATTTAACAAAGGCTTATCTATTTTATTGGCTTTTCATAGAACCAACTCTTAGTTTTATTAATTAGTTCAATAGTTTTTTACTTTCAATATTTTTAATTTCTCCTTTTAATTTTAGAATTTCCAATTTAGTATTTGATTGAGGGTTTTTTAATTTGGTCTTTTTTAGTTTTTTAGTTGCAAGCCCAATTCATTAATCTTTTCTTTCTCTGTTTTATTCAAGTAAGCCTCTAAGGATATAAAATTCCCTCTTATTACCACTTTGGCTGCATCCCACAAATTTTGGTATGATGTCTCATCATTGTCATTATCTTGAGTGAAATTATTAATTGTATCTATAATTTGCTGCTTCACCCAATCATTCTTTAAGATGAGATTGTTTAGTTTCCAATTACTTTTAGTCTATTTCCCCCTAACTTTTTGTTGAATGTAGTTTTTATTGCATCATGATCTGAAAAGAAAGCATTTACTATTTTTGCTTTCTTGCATTTAATTTTGAGGTCGTTATGTCCTAATATATGGTCAATTTTTGAATAGGTTCCATGAACTGCTGAGAAGAAAGTATATTCCTTTCTATCTCCATTCAATTTTCTCCAAAGATCCAACAAACCTAATTTTTCTAATATTCTATTTACTTCTTTAATTTCTTTCTTATTTGTTTTGTGGTTTGATTTGTCTAATTGTGAGAGTGCAAGGTTGAGATCTCCTACTATTCCAGTTTTGTTGTCTATTTCTTCTTGTAACTCTCTTAACTTCTCCTTTAGGAAGTTGGATGCCATACCACTTGGTGCATATATGTTTAATATTGATATTGCTTCATTGTTTATGCTACCCTTTAGCAGGATGTAGTTTCCTTCCTTATCTCTTTTAATTAGATCAATTTTACTTTTGCTTGATCTGAGATAGGATGATCTCTCTTTTTGACTTCACCTGAAGCATAATAGATTTTGCTCCAGCCTTTTACCTTTACTCTATATGTATCTCCCTGCTTTAAATGTGTTTCTTGTAAACAACATATTGTAGGGTTCTGACTTGATCCAGTCTGCTATCTGCCTCCTCTTTATGGGGAGTTCATCCCATTCACATTTACGGTTAGAATTACTAAATCTGTATTTCCTGCCATCCTAATAACCCCAGATTATGCTTTACTTATTCTTGCCTCCCCCAACCCTCTTTCCTCCTTTTAAACTTATGTACCCCTCTTGTATCACGATGCTTACCCTCTTTATAATCCCTCCCTCCCCCTTTGAGTCTTTCCCCTTCCTTCCCTTATTACTCTTTTTCTTTTCCCTTTTCCTCTCCCCCGTTTTTAATGAGGCGAGAGAGAATTTTCTCTAAAACAAATGTCAATTATTTTTCTTTGAGCCAACTCTGATGAGAGTAAGATTCACACAATGTTCCTCCCCTCTCTAAATTCCCTCAGATATGATAAGTTTCCTTAGCCTCTTTGTGGGATGTGGTTTCCCTCTTTTATCCCTCCTTCCCACCTTATTCTGCCATCATCCCTTTTCCATATCTACTTCCCTTTTTTATGTTATATCAGTACAATCAAATTATACATGTATTCTTTTTCTATATCCACAACAGAAATACAATTCTCAAGAGTTATTTTTACCTTTTCTGCATCTCTTGAGTTCTATGGTTGGAGATCAAAGTTTTTGTTTAGTTCTGGTTTTTTCTTCAGAAACAAATGGAATTCATTTGTTTCATTAAATGTCCATCTTCTTCCCTGGAAGAAAATGCTCAGCTTAGCTGGGTAGTTTATTCTTGGCTGCATCCCAAGTTCTTGTGCCTTTTGGAATATCATATTCCAGGCCCTTCTTTCCTTTAATGTAGAGGCAGCCAGATCTTGGGTGATCCTTATTGTGGCACCTCGGTATTTAAATGGTTTTTTTTTTTTTTTGCTGCTTGTAAAATTTTTCCTTAATCTGATAGTTCTGAAATTTGGCCACAATATTCCTTGGGGCTTTTATTTTAGGGTTTCTTTCAGAAGGTGTTCGATGAATTCTTTCAATGCCTATTTTACCTTCTGATTCTATTACATCTGGGCAGTTCTCTTTGATGATTTCTTGTAAAATAGTATCTAGGCTCTTTTTTTTCATCATAGTTTTTGGAAAGTCCAATAATCCTCAGATTATCTCTCCTAGATCTATTTTCCAAGTCTGTCGTTTTTGCAAGTAGATAATTCACGGTTTTTTCCAGTTTGTCATTTTTTTGTTTTTGCTTGACTGATTCTTGCTGTCTCAATGAATCATTAGTTTCTATTTGTTCAGTTCTAATTTTTAAAGAATTATTTTCTTCATTAGCTCTTTTTACTTCTTTCTGAATATGTCCAATTGAGTTTTAAAATGTATTGTTTTGGTCTGTGGAATTTTTTCCATTTCACTAATTTTTTTTTTTTAGTGAATTATTTTCTTTTCCAATTCACAGATCCTACTTTCTTGTGAGTTCTTTATTTTTCCAATTCACAATTTTGTTTCCCTGCACTTCCTGGGAATTTTTTAACTTTTCCAATTCATATTTCAGGAAGTTGTTGCTCTCTTGTAAGACTGCTCTTTCCTTTCACCATTTATCTTTTAACTCTCTTTTGAGACTTTTAATGGTCTCTTCTATGAGAGCATCATGTAAAGGAGGACAGTCTGATGCATTTTTGCTGTTTGAGGTCTCTTCAGGTTTGCTGACCTGCTCTTTTTCTGCATAGAAGCTGTCGATCGTTCTTTTCATCTTTTTGTTCATGTTTTAAAGCCTTTAGGGTAGGTCTCCTAGGCAAGGGGGTTACCAGCTTCCTCTGCAGCGCAGGGAGAGATGTAAACTGATTTCTGGCTCCGAGGTATGGGAGTGCTCTGAGTGAGAGTCTTCCCTTCCCCCAACAGGAAGTGGATTCAGCACTGGCCGAGCTATCCAAGTGCCCAGTTGGGCTGTGTGGGTTAGCGATTGCCCTAGGCTAGAGACTAAGGGGTGAAAGTGTCACTGCCCCAGGCCGGAGCCTCTTGTGGGACTGTGAGTATTAGCAGCTGACCGCAGACCTCTGCAAACTCTGCCCAGCGTCTCTGCCTGATGCAAATCGGCCCTGGAAAAGCTCTATGGCCCCAAGCCGAGCTCCCCACTGCGCAGATTGGAGACTAACCCGGGCTGTGTCCTCCTGCCGAGCAGGATCACAACTGCCCCAAGGAAAAGCCCCATACTGCGGGTTGGGGCTGCGAGCTTGTGCTGAGATCTGTGCTTTCACTTTCGGTTTGAGGCTCTCCTCAGAACCTAATTTCTCTCCCAGTCTGCGCTGATCTCCCCCCTGGCCCCGGAACCAAACTTTTTTTGGCAAGACTGCAGGTTTTCTTTGGCTGGTGAGTTGTTCTACTTCTTATCTTTACAAATTGTAGCAGTCAAGACTATTTTTGAGGCTCGATATAATATTGATAAAGAGGGTAAGAGAAGAGCTTAGAAAGTCGCACGTGTCTTCTCCGCCATCTTGGCTCCGCCCCACTGTTAAACAATTTAAAAAAAAAAAATCTATATCCAATATAGACATTGTATTAATACAATTATCTTGCAGCACAAGAAAAATCAGATCAAGAAGGAAAAAAAATTAGCAGGAAAATAAAACTCAAGCAACAGCAAAAAAAGGGAAAATGCTATATTGTGATTTACACTCAGTTCCCACAGCCTTCTTTATGGATATAGATGACTCTCATCATCACAATTTCATTGGAATTAATCTGAATCATCTCATTGTTGAGAAGAATCACTTCCATCTGAATTGATCATCATATAATCTTGCTATTGCCATGCACAATGATTTTCTGGTTCTGCTCTTTCACTTAGCATCAGTCATGTTAGTTTCTCCAGGCCTTTCTGAAATCATCCTCTTGATTGTTTCTTATAGAACAACAATATTCTATAACATTTATATACTGTAACTTATTCAGCCATTCTCCAACTAATAGGCATCCACTCAGTTTCCAGTTTCTTGCCACTACAAAGAGGGCTGCCACAAACATTTTTACACGTGTGAATCCCTTTCCCTCCTTGAAGGTCTCTTTGGAATATAAGCCCTGTAAACACTGCTGGATCAAACGATATGCACAATTTGATAACCTTTTGAGCATAGTTCCAAATTGCTCTCCAGAATGGTTGGATCCATTCACAATTCTATGAACAATGTATTAGTGTCCCAGTTTTCCCACATCCCCTCCAACATTCATCATTACCTTTTCCTGTCATCTTAGCCAATTTGAGAGGTATGTAGTGATATCTCAGAGTTGTCTTAATTTACATTTCTCTGATCAATAGTGATTTAGAACACCTTTTCATATGACTAGAGATGGTTTCAATTTCTTCATCTGAAAATTATCTGTTCATATCCTTTGACACATTTATCAATTGGAGAATGGCTTGAATTCTTATAATTCTCTACATATTTTAGAAATGAGACCTCTATCAGAACCCTTGAATCTAAAAATGTTTTCCCAATTTATTGCTTCCCTTCTAATCTTGTATGTATTAATTGTGTCTGAGCAAAAACTTTTTAATTTAATATAATCAAAATTATCTATTTGGTGTTCTATAATGAGCTCCAGTTCTTCTTGGTCATAAATTCTTTCCTTCTCCACAGATCTGAGAGGTAAACTATCTTTTGTATTCTAATTTGCTCATAATATTGCTCTTTGTGTCTAAATCATGAACCCATTTCAATATAAGCCAACTTTCAATGAAAAAAAAAAGCTAAAGAAGAAAAATATTTTAGCCAAGGCCCTCTTGATAATCTCTTTCTACTTCAGTATATATGCTGTCCTATATCTTGACTAGGTCAGATTGTCTCCCAAAGTAATTTGTTATATTTTAAATTGTAGACAGTCATATTACATATCAAGCAACTCGTGATCATCTGTATCCTCACTCTTATTTTTCTGTATTACTTTGCATACTTTCCTCCATGAAAAAAGAACCCATTTCTGGATGAGAAAATATGGTTATTGTTTTGTTTTGTTTTGTGTGTGTGTGTGTGGTTGCTTTTTTCTTACTGTAAACATTGAGAAGAAGGAAATTGAGGAGGCATCTAATATACATGTAAATATGTTAGAAACTGGAATATTTTCAACTCTAGAAGTGAAGTGATTGCCTTAACTATGTATCTATCTTTGCAATAGGTATACATATAAATATAGATGCTATGTCTATTGTATATGATTATATTGTTTATTATAACATGTTGCATATATCTATATATGTGTATCTGTAGCTATATAGATGGACTGAGAGATAGTGAGATAGACAGATGGGTAGATAGATAGATGATAGGTAGATAGTAAATATAATAATGCATTTCTATTTTCTGTCCCTTGTGATTTTTTTTTTTTTTGGTAAAGAAAAAGTATGGTTAAGGAACTCCTCTCTACTAATGCATATTATCAACTTTTGTGCAGTTTAGTATCTTAGAATGGTAGTAGGGGAAATTGGAATTTGAATGACTCACTCAGGGTCACACAACTAATATGTACTAGAAATGGCCCTGAAGCTGTATCTTCTAATCTCTGAAATTAGTCTTTTATTCAACACTCCATTGTTACTTACTTATTCATAGGTAAAGATAGACTTTATTTATTCTTACACATTCATTTTCCTTTGTATTTGAAGAGAGATATAAAATATGAGAAGTGGAAAGAAACGAGAATTTATGTGATGAAATAAAAAAAGAAAGAGTAAAATTTTGCCAGAGTACCAAGACTTTACAAATAGAATCCGATATAGACTCATTTTAGTTGGTTGTAGATGGAATGCAATTCAATTTTAGGTACAAGTTTGAAAAATCTTAATTTGAAAATTTTTTGTATGTATTATAAGTAATCAGAGATAGAAGCTATAGCCAGTGGCAACTTGCCTGACTCCTTAGCTTCCTTGGGGTGACTTGAGTGACCTCTGCCTTTAAGTCTCTATTCTTTCTCAGATTCACAGTAGTTTAAGGAGGAGTAACTATAGAGGATGTGGAGAATTAGACATTTAATGATATTTATTAATTGCCTATTGTGTTCAGAATTCTATACCAAATGCTATAAACAGATGTGAAAATGCATTTAAAATATTCTCTACAAAGATACACAAACTTGAAAATAAGTTTATTGTAGACTTGATATATAAGTTCCACAGGTTCAAAGAGTAACAAAATATGGTAAGAAGTAATCAAGAGAGCATTGAAGAGCAAGATTTTATAGGGAGGAAAAGACAAGATTGCTTGAAAAGTAAGCTGTAGCTATGACCAATAACATGTTGGGGGGGGTGAAGTTCTGTTAACAGCATCAGGAATCTTTTAAAATTGTTTGGTTTTTCATCCCTTCACTTTCCTTTTCTTTCTCCTGCTACTACTACTAGTGGACCAAATTTTAATGTTATCAAAAATGGTCCGGAGGGACAAGGGGAGTTAATGGAAAAAAAGAATTGTGTATGGGTTTCCATCCCTCATGATTTTAATTAAAATAAATTATATGATTTCTTTTCATGATCCTATAAGACTAGTGATCATTTTTCTATCATTCTTAAACAGCAATTTAAAAATAAATTTGATATGGAATATAAATACTAATGAATTCTTAGTATTGATAGAGATTGCAATGCTATTTGGTATTTATTTTTATGTATTCAATAAAGATACATTAAAACTCTCTTGGGATTCCTAGTAATATAATTCTAGCCATCATTCCCTAATAGGGATGCCAGAGGCTTTCCACTTCTGTTTACAAATATTATGCTTAGATTTTGTTTTCCAGAAAGCTGGCCAGCCCACCAGCTTCCAAAAGAGTATAAAAGTAATGTCAGATTTTATATTGTTTTTGATTCTCTTAATTAATTAGTCTGGGGTGAATAACACACATCTAACCAAGATTCTCTCCAGTGAATAAGACTGCATGCACAGAGAAATCTCCAAGACTGACATTCCATTAACATGCAGGTGGTGTGTGATGCTAAGGACCTCATCACTGATTCTGAGGCTGAGTACCCAGAAGCAATTTACAGCTTTTACATTCTAAGGTTTTCCTAATTGTCTTCAGAATATGAAGTGGAGAAGCACAGCGGATATTTGCTCTTGAGGAGGTACAATGTTCAGTTACTGTTGCATTACCAGCACGTAGCTTAGGTCTCTCTTGATAGGTTATACTAGCTACCTACTGGCTAATGACTAATGATTACAGTTAAATATTCCCATATTTATTCTCATAGATTAATATACTTAACACAAATGTTTCATATGCCTTATAATTTTAGAATAATAAAAAATATTATGGAGAAGGCACATTTCTATTCTTTCTTCTCCCCTTTTTTCCTGATTTTTTGAAATATTGTAGCAGTCTAATTTCACATGAAGAACATTAAAACGAAAGTTATTAGGTAGGCCCAAAGAAAATGATAGGGGGTAATTCCAAACATTAGTTTCCCAAATAATCTTCAAAGATAGTGAAAAAAGATCAACTTTCAAAGGTTATTTATATATTTTGTGGACAAAGAACCATCAATGTCAGTGCTGGCTTCAGAGGAAAAAAATAAACAATTGAATAAGAGAAGGATTTTGATTATTAGATACTTTCATAGGTCCCAAATTCCACTAGTGGGGTCCCATCCTTTCTCAATCTTTTAATGCCTTCATAAAGTGTGTGATGTGTCTTTACCTAAAACCCATATATAGATGTTTGCTGGAGGAGGGAAAAACCTCTTTTCATTCTTTTAATATTTTGTATATATCAATGTACCACTCTGAATATCCATGTTTTCTTTCATTCTTGCTATATGGTCTATTTCCTTTTCTTATCACAATACCCTCAATCCTTCTTATGCCAAGTCTTAGATACACATCATCTTTTGTAATAATATAACCTACTTATGTCCAGTATGTATTTTCTATTTCTATTTTCCTCTTTTTATTTATAATTTACTTATAATTTGTATTCTTCAAAGGTAATAATGTTTATGATTCATAGTCAAATAATTTCACTGGAAGAATTTTAGTGTTAGAGATAGCTTTTGGGGTTAATAAGTACTTGCGGATCATTGACAGCACAATTCAGTTTTCCAATTGTTCCCTAACCAAAATTTGTCCTATTATGTAATTCTGGCTCAATTTAATTATATATCTATTGTAATAACACACATACACAGAAGGTATTTTCAGTTCATAATTTCTAATATCTAACTTATTAAATCCTGTATTGCATTTGCCAATTTCTCCCATCTTTTCCTTGTATCAAATTTTAATTTGAAATTTTTAAAATTAAAGTCATATGTTAACTTAGTTGAGAGAATATTCTAAAGTTCTTATAATTTTGCTACTTCCCCCTTTGAGAGATCTTGACACATAATGCAATCATTTTCAAGGTGATATGTTTGCTTATGCACATTATGAATGCTACAAGGCAGAGTTCAATTAAATGCAACAAGCATTTAATAGACATCTGCTATGTTAAAAATACTGAGCTGATCTATGCTCTGTGTATACTAAGAAAGAATGAAAAAAAAAAACCAATAGTTCTTACCCTTAAAGAATTATATCCTATGGGCAACTTCTTATGATTATACAATGTTTATAAATGTATAAGTGAATACCTTGTGATTTTAAAAGAAATAAATCATCACTATCCAGATACATCAAAAAATATTTCCCAGACAATGTAGGAAATGAGATGAATGTTGAATGAAGCTAAAGATTGTAAAAGGTGGAATTGATGTTGATAGCATTCCAGGAATGTTGGATCATTTATGCAAAGTAATGATAAATTGTTCTATAAATGATGTTCCTTGTTCTTAAAAAAAACCCAAACAAATAGCTAATTCTGTATACACCTTTATTCACTAGTAGGAAGACAGCCTACTAAACCTTTCCCCACATTTTCAATTATTCCAACTAATTGTATAATCTGATTAGTTAGTTTTTGGACTAATTCACATATTTATTTTTTGTATATGTTTGTACATGAGATTTTAAAAAACACTATGATTATTACCTCTCTTTTCTAATACTTCTCTAATGCTGTTGAGAATTACTAAGAGGCTACAGAGAATTAAAGACTTTTTTATTATTTTTATCCACATGCTCAAAAATGCTGGTTATTTTGGTTTCCAACCTTCAGGTGATTATTTTTTTTTGTACTTACCTAGGCTGATCCACTAGCAGACTCACAATCATTTCTAGGTCCATATTCAAAGGTCCTATAAAAATTGTTCTTGGGAAAAGATCATGTGATGAGTACCAAATTAATAATAGAGTAATTTGCAGATGACATAAAATTATGTGATTCTTAGCATCATTCCATTCTTTTTCATTTATGAATTTGTAACAAGCCTCTTTATAATTCATTCAAATCAGTGATAATTAAAAAAAAACTCATATAACCTGAGCCAAAGAGGAAGAGAATCCATTATTTTTTTTCAACATTACATAAATACATTAGATAATACTTTCAGATTTAAATAATGCTTTTTGATACCATAATATATTGCACTTATAGAATTGCCTTAATGTACTAATTCACTACTTATGTGTCTTAATCTATGATTTAATCAGTGTAGGGACTCTCCTTGAGCATTGAAGAGCAATGACTTTTTTTTTCAATTTAGAGTGTTGGAGAATTGCTTTTGAGTACTGAGACTAAGGCTAGTTTTCTATTTAATAAGTTAACCTCTTGGGCTATTTTATTTTATTTTTTTCAAAGAAGCAAGAGAACTTTGTTTGCCATAACTTAGAGAACCTATGCTGGCTCTTGTTGATTATGCCTTCCTTTTGTAAGTATTCAAAAAAAAAATCCTTTAACAATTGTTTTAGAATATTTAACAATAATTGATATCAGACTCAAAGGATTGTTGGATTTGTTGTTTTTTGTTGTTGTTGTTGTTGTTTTAAAAAATTCATATAAGATTCTCCTTATACAACTCTGTCACTTATCATGATTTCTCAGTTATTGACAGAAGTTCAGAAATTACATTGGCAGGATATTTTAGTATCATGGCAAATAATATCTCTTAGTTCATATAATTTGAGCTAATTAATAACTGCTAGTTGTATTTTTATTGTGCTATTGTTTATCTTGGATTACAATTTTTCTTAACTATTTCTGTTCTACTGGTTTCATCCTGAAAATTATCCTCATTAAAGTGAATGAATGATATATGAACAGTTCGTCTTTTTTTTTTCATTGCCTTTGGCTGTATTCTTATCTGTACCCCAAAAGTGTCTTATCCTTTTCCTGAGCTTCCTCTTTCTTTCAACCTTGAATTTTTTATAAGGTTGAAACACAATCCTTATAGGACTGTGCTCTTAGTTGACATTTTTCTCAGTTATCTGATACTGTTTGCATTTTTATTGAGTCAATTCAAAATTAAACATCAATTAACGCTTGATTTGCAACCATATTGGCTTATTTAG
The DNA here is from genome assembly GCF_902635505.1 of Sarcophilus harrisii. Taxonomy (NCBI): domain Eukaryota; kingdom Metazoa; phylum Chordata; class Mammalia; order Dasyuromorphia; family Dasyuridae; genus Sarcophilus; species Sarcophilus harrisii. Next base: position 158,394,618 of record NC_045428.1, on the reverse strand, counting down.
AGATTTTATACATCTCTCCTTCATCAGTATCGATTAAGACAGATTATTAGAATTACTTTCATGAGAGATTCTTCTGTCATTTAGTGTATCAGATCATAGAAATTGTATCCGTATTACTTCCTATCTATTCATTACCCATCCTTCTACACTCTGGGGTAGTTATTGGATTTTATCCATATAAGCAATAAATCAAAGATTTGCTTTTGGCATTTGTAACTTTTTATTTGTCTAGATTATAGGACAGATTTTGCTACTTTCTTGATATTATGATACAGTATGATAATATGTTTGACCCAAAAGGCCTTTATTGTTGTAATAAATATAATATGATGTTATTCCAAATTTTAAAAAATACTAATCATAGTAATACTTTTACATTTATTTTCTCATTAACTTAATTCAATTCCATAAATACATATTTACTATGTATAAGATATAATGCTAGGTACTTTACCCTTCCAATGTACCATTACTGGAAATACCAAAAAATGAGATATTTTTGCTTTTTCCCCCAGTTTCCCAAAACTGAAAATCTGGTATAGTAGGAGCATACTACATTATTAGTCAAATAATCTGAGTTTCAGATCCAATTCTCATGCTAGTGAAGATATCACTCCTGTGATGTCATGTCATTATTGAGAGTGAAGGATGAACAATCTCTGCCACTAAATTGTTATATTGTAAATATCACTTCACCTTGCCAAAACTCAGGAGTATATTTTATAAATTTCATTAAATCCCTTAATTATAAGAATGCTATAATAAAATATTCAAAAATGTTTTAAGTCTTGTTTCTTTTTTCCTCCAACCATAACCTGATAAATGAATCTCTCTCTGACTGATGATTTTCCTTTCTCTTTGTGATTATAGTCTGTTATGCTTACACCAAAAGATAGTTTTGGCTTATTTCTGATTAAAACTAAGACTTAGAAATAGATGAATGAATGAAAGAAGGAAGAAAATAATGAATGAAAGTACACACTATCCAGACGTGTCAAACATGTAACCTTCAGGTAATATGCTTCCAATAATGCTTCCTGGCTACTGTCTGAACCAAATTAAAATTCAATTCTTATGTTATTTAAATATGTTAATTTATTAACAAAAACCCAAGTATCTGAATGTGTGTGGGTTTCCTAGTTAATATTTTCTAGTCAATGGCTTGTAGGCATCCTTAAGTATGATTTAATAGACTTCATTGCTATTTGAATTTGTCATTACAATACTATACCTATGATATTCCTGAGAAGCATTCTTAGCATTCTTTGTGGTGAATAATTGAGAGAATTTCTTTTGAATTTATGAAATTATGGAAGATCATTCTTTGAGTGAATTTGTTCTGACTTTTCTTCCTTGACATGTATGCCTAAATATTACAAGGATTACTATATTGCCATTATTTCTATGTTTAGCATTTGGTATTTTAAAATAATCTGAATTCTTGGACCCTAAGCTATTTGCTTTTCCTGGAGGTACCATAGGAAATTAATAATTATAATAATAATGTTTTCACAAGTGTTTCCAGGCATAAAGCATAGAAAATAAAGGGATTTTAAATGACTTCGAAAATATTTACAATAAATATTTGTATACTTACATTTAGGGCAGCTAGATGGTATAATGTATAGAGTGCTGGGCCTGTATTCAGGAAGACTCATCTTCCTGAGTTCAAGTTGACCTCAGATACTTTCTAGCTATGTAACCTTGGGAAAAGTAATCTCATTTATCTTAAGTTTCATCATCTGTAAAATGAGCTGGAAAAGAAATGTCAACCACTACAGGGGTTTGCCAAGTAACTTTGCCAATAAAATCTAAAATGAGGGTCACAAAGAATTGTACGTCATTGGAAAATGCTTGAACCTAGATATATTTTCATAAAAATGGATAAAATTATGTATATCTTAATGTTTCCTTGGAACGTGAGGTTCTACTTGGTCTGTTTAACACTTAAATACCTTGGATCCACTATGAAGATGGTAAAAATATTTCCCCCTATTTTGTTAAAGATTTAGAAAAACTACAAAAAGTTCTATATTATTAAATAATAAAGAAATTCTTGCAATTGAAGTCATGGACTATATTAAATCATCTAGTTTATTGTATTACTACTTATTAAATAGCTGTTATCTCATTATATATGTGATCATGGAATTTATTACAAAATGATAACCTAGGGACTTTAGAGTCTAAATATAAATTATAGAAGTGCTATAGTAGATAACAACTGTTAATATTCCCTAGATTTGTTTATAAACCAGAAAAGTCAAGTTGTATAAAAGCAATCATTCCACCCCAATATCAGTTAGTCAACATTATTTTTGGTATACACTATACCTGTCAATTGACTAGCAAATTGTAAATAAACATTTCTTAAGAACTTACTATGTGACCGTCAATATGCTAAACCTCAGGATTGCAAAGATTAAAAAAACAGTCTGCTTTGAAGGAATTCACAATCAAATAGAAAGACAACATACAAACAACTATCTATGAACTGATTATGTCCAGGATAAATTGTAGTTATTCTCAGGAGAAAGGTATTCAGAATAAGGAGGATTGAGAAAGACTTATTGTAGAAAGTGGAATTTTACTTGAGAGTTGAAGGAAGTGAAGGAAGCTAGAATTGATGACAAGAAAAAAGAGCATTCCAATCATTAAAGAAAACCAGTGAAAATATTTGGAGTCTATAGATAAGAGTATTTTATGCAAAGAACAATGACAAGGGCAATGTCACTGGATCTGGGTCCTCTAAGCAATAAAAAACCTAATGCCTTTCATTCAATGGGGAAGGCTAGTGATATAGTAGTAATGTGGACAGATGTGTATTTTGGGAAAGTCAATTTGACTGATGAATAAAGGATGAATTGAACTGGGAAGGAAATTGAGGGAGTGAGATCATTTAAAAGATTACTGCAAGTCCAGGCATGAGAAAGAGTCTACATCAGGATAGCGGCAATACCAGAGGAGAGAAGGTGACATACAAAAGAGATATTACAGTAGAACGTGACCACTGAATATGGAGGGCAGAGGTAAAAGAGCGAGCTATTGAAGATGACACTTACATTGTAAGCCCAAGTGACTAGAAAGATGGTGATTCCCTTGACAGTAATAGGGAAATTTAGAAGAAAGAGCACTTCAAAATAGCTTCAAGGAAGCTTTGTTGAGGTGTGAGTGGACAGAGGCAGGGGGAGGGGGAACATCTTTTTGTATATCCTCCAGTATGCTTTGCACATACCAGAGAAGGCAACATTTTGATACTCACAATTTCTACCTTATTGTTTAGGTTAAACTATTTTTCAGTCAGAAATAATTACATTTTAATTTGGTTTTGACTGGACTCAAAGGTGTTTTGTAACTCTTTTTCTCATGAATATTTTATATACCCATTATATGGGTATATAAAATAATTATGAAAATCAAACATTTACTGTTAATAAATCATAAAGGAATTTATTTTAAAATAATTCTTTCAGTTTTTATCAAGAATTAAATCTTGCCAGAAAACTTAATAGCTTTTTCTACTGCAAAAAAATTTAAGCCCCACATCCAGTTATGTGACCCTATATAGAGTGCAACCCATAGTTTAAGAAACTTTGTCCTTGAAGTAGGACAGATATGTTTTCAAATCCTATTTCAGACATTCACTAGCAATGTGATGCTGGTAAAGTTGTTTTGCCTTTCTATTTTCCATTTCCTCAATAAAATTAGTGTGTTGTCTTTGATGATCTTTAAAATATCTTATTGCTCTCAATTAATGTTGTTATAACTTGCATTCGAAACCTGCTCTATCACTTAGTTAAGTTAGATAAGCCTGTGTGCTTGGGCACATCATTCTACTACACACCTCAGTTTCCTCACCTACAAAATGAGAGACTTGACTTAGAGGTACCATAAGATCCCTTCCACTTTGCTTCCCTTACCCTATGATCCTAAAAGAAGTAAGATAGGAAGCAAGTATGATTAGTACAAAGAAAGGAATGGATGCCTAAGTGAACAATGAAACACTAGAAGAGGAAATCTTAGTTTCCTTAGCCTGGCAATGTGACAAGAAGGTACCATCGATTTTCCTGATGCTGTAATTTTGTGGTTTCTATGGAATTAGATGATTTTTAAAGGTTTATATCTAGGGATGAATTATGAAAGAAGGACATGAGGAAGTAGGTAAATGATAACTTAAGAAGAAACAGCTCTAGAGGATCTTAATTGATTTTGGGCATTTATAAAGAGATGGATTATACTCAGATTTTATTAATTACTTGTCAGAATAGAAAATACACAAAATAAATCTATAATTTTTATTTTTGATGTAATTGGAAAAATCTATGTGGTAGAATTTTTCTTTTTTGGTTTGTTGTAAAGAAGTTACATCACCTCTATAGTATCTTGGCAAAAAAGGCTTTGGGGCCATAATTATGATACTAATGGGAATATTTGATGGAAATGTGATTTCTGGATGAGAAAAACAATTTTTCAATTGGTTATTACCTGTACAGTTTCACTTAGAATTGTATATATTTGGTGTATAACAATTGCCTTTAGTATGCTAGATAAGATGCATATCTAATTTTAACTAGCAATATTTTTGAGCTGGGTATGACCAAAACTTTAAAAACTACTCAAATAGATAAGAGTCTTATTTTATTGTTGAAAATTATAGGTTTTAGTTTTATGAGACAGAGAGCTAGGCATCATCTTTAACCAGAACTATTTTAATAGGTTTTTTTCCCATTTTTCCATCTTCATACTATATTTATTTAGTATCCAATTCTGCAAAAATTAATCTTTATGCTATCCACCAATATGTTCATTCTCATTGTTCTGTCCATGCTCCCTTCCATAAAACTAATTCTCTTTCTTCTATTTCTCCTAATCTTCTCTATTTATCCATTTCATTGTCAAAGGTGGTTCTATACAACTTTTTCTCCCACTATTTTCTGAAATTTCCTTTAATGTTCTTTATTCATTTGTGTAGGTTTTTTCCTCTTTCTTATCTGATATTTTCTTTAAATAAAGCCAGTTGCCAGGATAATTACATTATTGAGAAAGTGGTTTTATTGATTAGTTACACTTCTTAACCTACCCTATACTGTGCTGTTCTGGCTAAAAATGCATTCCATTTGAATTTAAACATTATATAGTTTATGTTCTATGCCTCTAATTCAACCATGATAATTCATATCAATAGAAGTCTTTGCTATCATCATCATAGCTAAAGTATGGGCTTTACTTAGTCCTTTCCTTACTTATATGTCCATCACTATACTCTAAGAGCCAAAATAATTATTTAGAGCCAAAATTGAACAAAATAATTATAAATTTTAAACATACATTGGTACATTCCCTGCTCACTGGCTAAGTATAAAACATATAATATTTATGTGTTTTATCTTGGGATTCAAAATGTCAATAATGAGGGGAAATCACTGGAAAACAACAGGAAGAAATTACAAATTAGTTTATTAAATAAGATAAATATTATTCAAAAGTAAATTAAATAGCTTATTACAGTACTGAAAAAACATTCATTTAACTGACTCAAAATAAATGAAATAATAGATTTTAGATCTTTTTATGGCTGATCTTCATCCAGATGCATGAGGTCATGAAAGAGTTTTCCAAAAGTTACCTAAGAACTGCCCAATTCAGCCCTTGAAGCCTAAAATGACAGGTCCCTCCCCCCAAAAATACTTTGCTTACATTGTAATCCATTGAACCTGTCATTTTTGAACTTCCTTTTTATTAAAGCTGGAAAAATCTTTGTCTAATTTTTAAAATAATTTCACTTTCTTTGTCTTTTTTAAAATCAAAATCCTGAAGTACTATGAACCATAAAGAGTTCTAACAGTGCTATATCAATGAAAAATTCTATCAGCTTTATATAGGTATATAGCAATATTTAAAAAAAACCCACAGAATTTTGAGATCAGATATTTTCTATTTCATTTCAAGTCAATTTCATTATAATGTGATTTTTTGTAATGAACAGTTCTACATACTAATGCTCTTTGAATTCTAAAATAGCCCAAAAGAAGAGCACCAAAAAAATCCATAAAACATTAGACCTGGAAAATATTAGAACTCAATGAAATATGATAGACTGAGAACTGGGTAATAGATTGCTGATTTCTACCTGATTTCTCATTTTATGAATACACACCAAAGCAGAAGCTCCATTTTTTGCCTTGGTTATTCTTTGATTTTTTTCTTTATAAGCAGCAGTAGATTTTTTCTTCAAATTCATGCTCAACCATCTGTTCCCTTCCTATGAAAAAATGAATCCCTTATTTTTCAACATAAATTCTTAGCCTAAAATTTAATTTTGAGAGAACATTTATCAAAATAACCTCATGTAAAATTGGAAAGATCAAGATTGCTAATGAATATGACAAAACAGAATAGAGACTCTCTCTTTGTAGAGTTGAATATATACAAAAATGATGAAAGTATGAGGCTGAAAACAGCATCAGATAGAAGAAAGGGAAAAAGGTTGTTTCTTACCTCACTATACAAGAAGCAGAAGGGTATAGAAGTAATAAAACAGCCTTTCTTTCCAATTTTGTTGTTCTGCTAGTTTTGTGTGTTTGGACAATTAATTTAATTTACATTAATTCCATATTTGCAAGATTATGGTTTTGTTCAGGAGGAGCATATATATTTCAAATACTGTATATTCTTCAGAATACATACTTTCTCCTACAACTTCAATTTCATTATCTTTAAAATAGGGGAAGTTACACTTGGATTTTGAGGGTTATTGTGAAGATGAAAAGAGAAAATATATGTGAAAGAATTTTAGCATTGTATAAATGTGAACTTTTGTTAAAGAAATAAGTAAAGTTCTTAGCATTTAGAGATTTAAGAGAATATCTAGTTCAAACCCTCTTTTTAAAGATGACCAAATAGAGAACCGGAGAGATTAATGTGAAATAATGGAGACAGCACTCACTGATCTTAGAGTCAGAAAAGCTGAGTTTGGGTTCTAGTTGATTATACAACTGTAGGTAAGGTATTTAAATTCTGTGATTCCCAGAATCCTAAGGTGCATATTAGTTACATAAGCTTAGGCAAATGAATTGACCTCCCAGTTTTAATTTCCTTAAATATAAAATGGAGATAATAATAGAACCTACTTTGCAGAGTTGTCATTAAAATAAAATAAATGGCAAAGTGCTTTGCCAAACTTGAAGTGCTATACAAAAATTACTCATTATTATTATAGTTTTTTTTTTTTGCAAAATGAAGATATATTACCTAACAGAGAACTGCAAAAAAAAAGCTTTGCACATATTATGAAGTCCTATGAATGTGAGAATTATTATGATCATTCTTATTAACGGTTGTTTAGTTGAAATAATCATTAAGATTAAAAGACACAATCAAATTGTTGAATTTTTCAAAAATGGACAGTATTTTGTGACACCCAAACATAGGGTTGGAGCAAATTCCAGATATTTTAGTAATTCAGGGCTCCTCTATCCCAATAACCTGGCTCAAATTAACTGCACATTTCAGCTAAAATTTCCACTTCATTTTGTTCATGTAAATACAACAATGATTTGACTTAAAGGTAAACCTAAAAAATAAAAACAATGTATAATGCAATTCATGCATGTCCCTTTTCAAAACAATTTTGTTTCTTTTTTTAAAATCAGACTCTATGTTGGTAAAGCCATTTTAATGACATTTTAAAGTTATCTTAATGTCAATTTTTCCCTCTCTGTGTGGAATACCATTTAGAGATCTCTGCAAATAAGGAAATCTAAAAATATAACATATTGGTAGTAGATAGAAAAGAAATCTGATTTATGGAACAAACTACAAAATTTATGCAGGATATATAATTATAACAAATCTGCTTTTGAAGGTTTGCTGTATTTGTCTAAAATAAATTTGTGAAGTAGGTAGTTTTAGCATCCTTCTTGCCTCCTCAAACAATGTTTTTCTTCTTGCAGAGATCTTTGATCCACATAGAGCATTTACTTTAGCAGTAAGGAAGTTATAGTTACATTGCATTTCTCACCCTGGTCAGATCATAAGTGAAGTACTGTGATCAGTTTTGGCCAACATAGTTTAGAAAAGAAATTATCATCTGGCAACTGTCCAGAAGAGAACAATTGGGATGGAAGGTCTTAAATCTATATTAAATGAGCATCTGTTGAATGACTTGAATGTCAAACCTGAAGAAAAGGCTCAGAGGCAACATAAATATCTGCATTCAAATATTTAAAGAGGTATCATGTGAAAGAGGAATTATACTTCCCACCTCAAAGCAGGTAGAAGTTGAAATTGAAAAACTAAAACTGTAAACTTCATATTTGCTTCAAAAGGAAATAATTAGAGCTATCCCAAGAGGAATGGTCTGTGCAATAGTGGTTTTCCAATCTTTAGAGGTTTCCATTTATACTTGGAGTGACTATTCAATAGGAGTATTATGTCTATAGAAGTATATTCCAGGCTAATTTTCTATTATTGGTGATCCTGGAGGGGAAAATTCCCAAAAGAATGAAACCATTATCCTGTAAAAATAGAAGAAAGACTTTATATTTTCAGAAAGTGTTCAAATTATGCCAGTTTACCATAACTTCTTATTAAAGAAGCTTTTCAGGAAATTGTGCTTACTATTCAAAGTTTTATAAGATGGGAAGTATGACTTAGGAGGGAAGTGAATAAAAATGGGTAAGTTCTGTCTTATTATAGTTGACTAGGAGAATGATGATGTCATTACCAAATGTAATATAGGGAAATGATGATGTCATTAATAAATATAAATCATAAAGAAGAACAGTTAAGATGCTTTAATCCTATGATATTCTTGAAGTACTTTGGGGAAAACTAGATGGAGATGTGGGGATCTCCAGTATGGATTGAATATATAAGTCTCACTGAGAAGCAAGTTTGGAACTAAAGAAACAGATTTTTTCAAGTCTTTCATATACAGCTGATATGCAAAACTAATAATAATAATAATGATAAGGGAGAAAACATGGAGAAAAAAACAAGTCAAAAGGAGCCAAGAAAAGAAGAGTAGTCAGAAACATAATAGGATCATTTTCTCTCTCTCTCTCTCTCTCTTTCTCTTTCTTTCTTTCTCTGTCTCTGTCTCCCTCTCTTCCTTCTCTTTCTGTCTGCCTTGCTCTGTGTCTCTTCTGTGTCTCACTCTGTCTCTCTGGCTCATTTTCTCTTTCTCTTTTCTCTTCTTTCTCCATCCCACCCTCTCTCTGTCTGTCTCTCTATGTATGCCTGTCTCTCTGTCTCTGTCTCTCTTTTACTTTCTCTGTCTCTGTCTCTCTTTCTCTGTCATTCTTTGTTTCTCTTATCTCTATGTCTCTGCATGTCTCTGTCATTGTCTGTCTCTATCACATATACATACATGCAAATAAAACTGTCACAACTTTAGACTTCCTCTAAGACAAGTAGACCAGCTGATGTTTTTTTGTTGGTGTGAAGGAGGACAGGAGGGAGTTTTCACAGGCAAAGCATCTACTGTGGTCAAAGCAATCTGGAGTATGCCAAAGTATTCTTCCATTTTTTTTCTCACTTCTCTTCATATGGTTCACACTTACAAACACCCCCTTATCCTGTTTTTCCCAATCTCCTCAGTCTCCTTCTGGGCAAAGACTCCTTATCATCTATTATAATCCAACTAGGAAACCTCAACTTGGTCTCCACACTAGAACCATAAAAAATGAACAGAGTTGGACTACCATGAATGAGTGAACTTTAGACCCCTTGATGTATGTCACAATCTTCACTGGAAAGCAAATACAGCAAAAGATTAATTAATCTAAACTTACCATAAACTTTTATATTCCACACTAATTTTTAGGTTGGTATTGTGTATGAAAAATACATTTCATATATGTCTACAGTTAGAATCCTCTTTCCCAAACATGTTAGAAAACCATTAAGAATTTTATCTATTAACTTATATAAACTACTTTGTCATTAAGTGACTATAAACTGTGCTATGAATGTCTGTTACCAATCCATAAATGTACATACTTTTATAATACCCTAAATTTTAGGACAGGCAGGGATGATCCAACTTCTGACATAACTCAAGCATTCACTTTAAGCAAAGTTTATTTAATAGTGATACTATGGGGAATTGGGTTGAGCAAATGAGTCCCGAGTTTACAAACATTCATTCTAGCCTTCAATAGTAATCTTGAATAATTATGTGATATCATCAGTAAAAATGAAAAATTTAAAAAGATAAGAAAAAAGGAAAAGTTGTTATTGTGAGAAATAATGCATGAGGACATAGAAATCCTAAGTTCAATAATAACAACATGTCTTCTTTTTTTTGAAAAATCAGATTGTTATATATTGTACTATATCACATCATGAATGGGGATAATCTAAATAACTGGATGAAACTTTAGGCATTTTGTAGCAGCAATGTATGAGACTAGAGAGAGTCTTAGATTTAAGTATGGAAAGAAATTCAGAGTTGTTCTTCAGTTGTGAATTATCAGATGGCAGCTTGAATTCTCTCTTTTTGGGGGAGCAAGAAAGTTGATCCGTTTTGCAGGATTATAAATGGCAGCTGACACCATTCTAAAAGCAGCAATAAAGTAATTTCAACCAATCTCAAGCCCTCACATATGATTACCTTCTGTGTATTTATTGGTGCCGTTTCACTTTAACTCATAATCTCATTTATAATGCTAACAGTCTAATGTAATACCTAAAGAAATCTAGGATTGTTTTTTTTTCCCCTTCTTTCTAGAAGCATTGAAGCCTTTGAATTTAATTTTAAGTTATTCGGGTGAATATATTTGATGCTAATCAAATTTAAAATGGATTTCTTCATCCTAAATGATTAATAAGAAGTGTCTTAAAGTTTTGAAATTTTTGTAAATTTCTTCCTTGAATTTTTTCCCTTAAAGCTGCATCTAAAAAATTATTTTCTTTTTATGGGAAAGTTATGTGATATTAAATAACTAGTTTGACAGAAATTGTACTTTTTACAGTGTTTTGGTGTTATATGTATACCTCTTTATGTGGACTATCTTTCTATGTTTCACAAAAATATTCCATGGTTTAAAAAGAAAGAAAATTATGATTAAACTACATATTACCACATATCCCTTATTTCACCTCTTTTCTTGAGCAAAATGTGAGAACTAGTTAATAAATAGTAATATAGTTCAAAGTGCATTTAAATGCTGTTTTGGGATATGAAGCTCTTCTATCTTATGAAGTATGGCTAATTCACTATTCAATTCTACAAACATTCATTAAGCATCATTTAGAGCATGGAAATCCTGGTTCAAGAAGTGAGGTTCATGTAAAGGATCATAGATGAGTTGTGTCATCAGAAGTGACACAAACTCAGCAGTTCTGGTCCAAAAATAATCGACTCTTGGATCCATACACTTAAGAGTCAATGTACATAACATATCAAAAAATCCAATGGATTTGATGTCAAAAGACATAAAAATCATTGCTTGATAAATGCTCAAATTTATTAATGGTGTAAGAAAGGTGATTGGCTAGGATCATGGGATTTAAAGCTACATAAGAACTCAAAGTTTATTTAACTCCTTACTCTCATTTTATCCAATGAGAAAGATGAAGAGGCTTGCAAAGTTCACATACACAGTATGATGAATGGCAGTCAAGATTTAAATTCAGATGTTTTATTCCAAATTCAGCACTTTTTTCACTTATTTCATGTCTGAGAATTTGTCAACAATTAATGGGGGAGGAGAGTATAAGTCACAGAACCATAAAATCACAGAAGAAACTTTAGTAGTCATTACTTTCACTCCATATAGAGAAGGAATTTTACTTTATTATATCTTAAGAAGTTCTTTCTCACTAAATCTGGCCAATATTTAATTGATCTTGTGCCCTTGGAAAGAAAAAAGTAAGCATTCATTAAGCATCTACCCCTGGGGCAAGAACTTTGCAAATATTATTTTATTTTATTTTCACAACAACCCTGAGAAGTAAATTTCATTATTTTTCCCATTTTACAGTGGAAGAAATTAAGGCAGGCAGAGATTCAGGGACCTTTTCAGGATTATACAGGAAGTAAGTTGTGAACTCAGTCTTCTTGACCATAGGCCTCAAACTCTATCCACTGGGCCATGTCTGCCTCTGCCAAGGGTGTGAGTAGTAAGATAATTAGAAAATACTCTGGATTGGGAATCAGAGGAAATGGATTAGAATTATGACTCTGCTTCTTACTACTTGAATAACCATAAGCAGGTCACTCATCACCCCATGCCTCAGTTTTTGCATCTAAATAATGAGAGGGGCAGGCGTAATGACATTTCCAGCTCTAAGTCTATGATACAGTGAAAAGAGTTCACCTTGAATGTACATATAGTTCCAGAAATTCTCAAAATATTCATGAAATTATAAGAGGGATGTATTTGAAGTGTCTTGATTACTCAGGAATCAGCAGCAGCCCCATCACCTCCTCCTACTACAGTTCCCTTTTAACAGGGAGATCAAGTTGTTTCATGTACTCCTCTCCCCTTCAGATCTTTTACAAAAGTATTATTTCTCCTTCTACACATTTCCAGAGTAGCCCCTCCACTACCCAGCAGTTAAGAGGGACAGTTACTTGGCTTCTTTTGAGGAAATAGTGTACAGTAGAGCAAGCTCTAAGAAAGGAAATCCCCTCAAAGAGGATTTATCAGATTCTGCCTGAAATTTCCTGCAGTGCAGGACCAACCTCAGAGGGAATCTGAAACGGTGGCTGCCATATGGAGTGATTGAAAACCAAGTTTGCACCACACGGTGGATAGAGCTTCACTGTGCACATTCCTCAAGAAAATACAGTGCTACCAATGATTATTGGATTTCCCTGCTAAAGCACAGTCTTGCATAAAAATGCAAGAAACCACATATTTATATATATTCTATGTGTGCTGATTCAGCACATGTGTGCCTATCAAAATGAACGGCAGTTCATGTTTGACTGTAGGATGCTCCCATGGGGTTGCTGGGGTGGCAGCTTTCTGACAGGGATCTTTTCTTCCTGCTAGCTGGGGAAAAGGACAGTAATGACAGGGCAAGCTCAATTATTTGTTGAATTTAGAAAAAAATTAATTATTTATACTTGGAATTAATATGACACTTCCTACCACTTCAAAATTGCCTGTAAAAGGTAACAAATTTTGGATGAGATTTAAAACAGGTTGTCCTGTTATGCATTCTACTTGATTTTAGATGTTATTCTGAATCTAAATAATTACCATATGGAAACAGTTTCTATATGGTAAAATGGATATTAGAAACACAAAAAAAAAAACTAAGAAAAATAAACTTTAAAAATTAAATATATTGGCATCATTTGATGGTCAATAAAACCATGCACATAAAATATTATCTTGATTTATATCTATTATATAACAATATAATGAATTCTATTCTTCCTCTAGACTTCCATTGTTGATAAATCTGTGATTTCACCTATATGATTATTGCTTTCAATAGCACATATCATAATCCATCCATATCTTCTTTTCTCATATAACTTGTGTTGCTGTCCTCCTGCAAATTTTCCACTGGAGTTCCACCCAAAGTACTGGAATTCTTCCTTACTAATTCATCATATTGCAAGGGTGGATGTTTATCAGTTATCTCTAATTGGTACTTCATAATAGAATTACTTTGTTTTCTTTTTTAAATTTCTTTTATTTTTAATTTAGGGAATAAAACAAGCATTTATATGTAAAAAGATGAATACACATGAAACTGCAAATCTATTATGTATGACTTATTATTCCTTTTAAATATATAATAATGTTATCATGTAATTTTTTCTTCTTCTTCCCTCAGTTTCCTTACTGGTAAAGTGGAGATAATAACAGAACCTAGCTCTTCAGGGTTTTTTGATGATCGAATGAGATAATAATTGTAAAGAGCTTAGCATGGTGCCTGAACTTAATAGGCTCTTAATAAATGCTTGTTTATTTCTCTTGGGTTCTAGGACATTTCCTGCTTGTGCATCTGCTGTGCTATGCTTTTCTAGTAGTTTATATTCATTCATTCAGGAAATTCATTTTAGTTTTACAACAGCATGAATTTTGGGTTGCAAATTATGTGTAGTAGAGTTAAATCACTAGCATGTAATCTCATATGACAATAAAGGATAGGCACAAGTGTTAAATATTAGAGAGTGTCTCTCAGGAGTTCCTTGTTATCACTTCCATTCCTGTCAGGAGATATATTTTTCTCTTAATGCAACCTACTTTTCCCCTCAGGACTAAGCTATAGGCTATTTATCTCTCTTCCCTATCACCTGAAAAAGAAGAATCCCTTTCTCTCTAGATTTTTAATATGAAAATTATTTTCTTCCTCAACCTCCACCTAACCTATGATATGAATTAGGATCCCTTAATTCCTGCTTTAAGGAATTAGCTAGCTCAGGAGTTCTTTAATCTGGAATCTATTGTTCTCTAGGGAATACATGTTTAGATTTAAGAGGATCCATCAATTTAAGTAGAAAAAAATGAATCTTAATTATCACTACTTTCCAGTTAAATTTTATCATTTCTTTCAATTACAAATTTAAAAGAACCAAAAATAATGGTTCTATAACAGTGTCCATAGACTTCATGTACTTCCATGATATAGAAAAGATCTTTTGATCTAACTAGTCTTTTCTGTGATTCCGGGTTTCATTAAGAAGTGCCTACAATAGCTATAATTATATATATATTTTTTTCTATTAGCTGTTTTTTTACCTCTTCTCTTCTCTCTTCATTTTCTAGCTATCTTAGGTTTCACATTCTTATTCTAGATGGCATAGTAAATAGAGCAGAGAACTTGAACTCCAGGAGACCTGTGTCTGAATTTTCCTTAGATAGCTAAATATTCTGGAAAATTCAATTAATCTCAGTCTTTTCCCTCACATCATGGGGATAATAATAGGATCGAATTCACAGATTTATTATGAGGATTATATTATTATCTAGTTAAATTATCTTTTAAAGCATTTTAAAATAATAAAAGCAACATAGAAATATCATCATTATCATCATCATCATCATCATTACCACCACCCTTCCTGATTCAGCCTATTTAAGTGGTTCAGGGCAATAACATCCATTGTTCCCTATTTATTTCCATAATCTTATGTATGATATTAACAGAATCTTTAACTCAGCTATTTTGATCTTCAGTCTATCAGTCTTCATTCACACTACAATATCTATCATGCCTTATGGAATTACATTGATATTAGAATAATGATCTATGTAAATTTTCTATGTTGACCTAGACTGTGCAGTGTGGTTTGTATAGCTAATAGAGGCAATACAACATAGTAGGCAGAGTACTAGACTGAATCAGGCAAACCTGGTTTTAAATCTCTTCACTACTTACTCTCTGACCTTCAGCACATGGAAAAAACAGTCAATATGGAGTCAGAGGTCTAATGTTTAAATCCTTTGTCTTACACCAATACCTGTGAGACCTTAAGAAATCATGTAACCTTTTGGGGCTTTACAGATCTCTTCTGTAAAAGGAGGAATAAAGGAAGGTAGATGGCACCAAAAGGGTTCTTTCAGTTCTGAATTGATATTACTCAATTTCTTTACCTGTAAAATTGGAATAATATTTCCAATAAATCCAACATGATAGTGGTTGTGAAGATCATTGTGTATAAAATACCATTCAAAGCTTAAAACACTATATAAATGTCATTTTCCCCCCATGTAGATAGAAGCACATTGTTCTTAAATTAAAAAAAGCATAATCTTGGCAGTACCATAGACTGAGGATGAAAGAAGAATCAGAAGGGGCCAGGTTTTTGGAGAATTTCTGTTCTCATCATGCTCAAAATGGTTTATCACTAGAGGCTATTTGGTGCAAAGAGCTCAAAGAAATAGACTTTTCTGAGATTTTTTTTCCTTAGTGAACTATTTCTTGGTTGGAATCAGGTAACACTGTGCTTGAGTGATTTGAAGACATCTTTTTTTCCAAATGTAAAGGATAAAAATTTTGAACCTTATAGTGTTCTCTTCTTTCATAATACCCCCAGCTAATAAGTATAAATGAATCTGGTGCATTTTGAAATTTTTGAATGGTTCTGATAGAGGCTATTAATGGGATTGACTGAGAGCATGACAAGAATGGGTTTGAAATTCTTCTTGATATAGACATTCTCATTCTGGCAGACCATATCAGTCCTTTAGCTTTCTTCACAAAGTAGAGCTACATGAATTGGACTAGTCTAGATCTACATAGCAATGTCAGAGAAAATGTGTAGTAAGTCACCCAGTATGAGTATGGGAACTTACTGCTACCCATTCAACACTCCCCTCCCAACACTGCTGTGCTAGCAATGGATATTATCTTAAACTTAGCACAGTGCTTGACACATAGTAGGTGCTTAATAAATGAAATGATAGCTGACTGACTCCAGCAAGTACTTCTTTTGGCACCAAACCCTGTGAGATTATTGTTCTTCACAAGATACTGAATTCTTCACAAGATACAGCTACATATGGTCACCCAATGTAATTACTTAGCACTTTTTTGGGCTCAAAGACAACTGAGGCATTTCTTCCTGAATGAGTTCCAGACTCCACAATTTCTAGCAGAGATAGTATTTAACTGATAGTAAAGTGACCTTGACAGAGATAGAATATCTATAAAATGAAGAAATTTATCTTTAAAGAAACATACAAGAATTGATAAATGTAAATGAGTACTACCCACCTAAAAAGGTGGAATTTATGCTTCTTTCCAATGCCGTTTGTTGGTGCTGGTTTGCTTTTATTTGTTTCTTCACTCCTTTATTTTTTCATTCATTTCTTCATTTATCTATTTAACTTTTGTCTATCTTTTGTTTGTTTTTGGTAGCTTTTCCTTTGGAATTGCTTTCAGAGGGAGTTTATGAGATATGCTTTATAGTGACACTCATTATTTATAAATAGTCAACCTTCTATATAGGTCCCAGTGGAACTGGAAACTAAAGAAAAGTTTGTTTTGTTGTTGTTGCTTATTTGTTTTCTACAAAGAAGTACTTCAATTTCTTGCTTCATCAATTTAATTTTTAAATTATCATTAGGCCTCAGAACCATCTTAACAATGATTTTCTGAAAGCTATTGATTACTCTTCCTTCTTTGTTTTCTGTCTTTCAGTTGAATTCTATTGAAAGTCAGTTAAACAGTGCATAAACAAATTTTTTTAAGTGTCTGGTATATACTCTATAGGAATTGTGCTACTAGGAACTAGGTATGCAGTTCCTTACTTGATATTGATAGTTTAAAAAAAATATGGATTATGCATGGTAGACTAGATTTTTTTTTATTTACTGATATTTATTTACTAGATATTTAGGGTTTTATTTTATTTACTAGATTATTTACTAGATATTTAAACTAAGTGCTTTGTAGAAAGATGCTGATTAATAAGGATGTGTTGGATTGAATTTACTATTTTAATGTAATAGTCAAAGAATAGTTGTATTGCTTCTTCTTTTGGAGTTGACATATTGGACAAAATTATAGAAATCAAACAGAACTTCTGGTGTTATTTTATAGCATTATACAATAAACTAAAGAAAGATTATCAATCAATAAACATTTTTAAATGTACCAGACATTGTACTAAGTACAAATTCGAGAATGAAATAATACCTGCCTTCAAAAACCTTATATTTTCCTGGAGTGGGGAGAATACAGTATGTTCACAAGTAGGTAAATGTTTGGCTATACCAAGCAAATACAATGGTTTTGGAAGGATGGCAAGAAGTGGGAAAACCTGGAAAGACTTTTTAAAGGAAATGACACTTGACATGAGTCCTTGTGGTGGTAGTTAGCTTTTATAGGAAGTAGAAGTGAGAAAAAAAGTGTGTAGAAAAACAAAGACAGAAGATTGAGGAGGAAAAGCAAGCAGATATGGAATGTAGCATGAGGGAGGAGGATTTATAATTAGCATAGAAAAATAGGGAGAAACCAGATTATGAAGACCTTTAAATGCTAAAAAGGAAAATTTTGTGTTTTCTCCTAAAAATCAATAGGGAGCAGGAGGGAGATAAAATCAGATCTGTAACAATATTATTTTGGCAAATATGTGGAAGTTAGATTATCTGAAAGAAATATTGGATGGAAAGAGACCAACTAGGACACTTTTATGATAGTCTGGTTTAGAGATGATGACTCTTTACCCTAAGTTAGTGGCCATTTGAGTAGAGATAAAGGGACAGATGTGAGAAATGTGGAAGTTATGGAATAGATTTAATAATGTTTACAGTTGAATGGATTTTGCAGAGGTAGGTGAGTATGAAGAGTTCAAGAGGACACTTAAATTGGGATCTTGCATGACTAGAAGAACAGTGGTAACTTTGAGAGGAATAAAGGTCAGGAGGAAAGACAAGTTTAAGAGTAAAGATGATGAATTGTATTTTGAACACATTTACACATTAGTTGAGTACATGTCTATTTAAGGTGAGCTAGTGAGAGGGTAAGCAGAAATTCCACAATGACATGAAGCTACCATATACATGTGAGGTGACAGAATAGATTTAGGTAGAGGAAGAGCTCACCCATACCTAGCCATCTGGCAGCTTCTTATCTTAACTAGTTATTCTAGTAAGTGGGTGCTAAATTCTGCAGTTTTGTATTATTTCAATTACTCTAGTTTCCTTCTAAACTGAGAGTCCACTAATTCAGTGCCCTAGGACGAAGCTTGGTTATCACACTATGGCTATATCCCTGATAACATTATTAGGTTTTGCAAAAGTAAAAGCTAATTGTAAACAATACAGTTGTTTTCTATGTGAAAAGATTGATATTCAAAATGTTCTATTTTGTGAAATTGTGTTAGTAGATATCAAGAAAAATGGGCAGTTTTTTAGGGCTAGTACTTTTGCACAGTGAACAAGAGTAGAAACTTTGCTGTAATGATTATAGTTAACTATGTGGGATATAACAAATTTAGGTCAAGAAGGCATTCTTTTTGTGGTGCATCAGCAGGAAAAATATACTAGGTTTTATTTGTCATACCCTGAAGCAATGAAAAAGGATCATTTATCAGCACCAGGTTAACATTTCTGACATAGTCAATTTCCCACACGTGATGAAAATGGAACAGGAGCAGACCTTAAGACTCCATGTCTATTCTGTTACTGGGTTAACAAAGTCAGCTTCTATCTTTGATACCATACAAGAAAATGTCCTTTGAATTTACAGAATCAAACTACTGCAGCTGGATGAAGCAACAATTTCAAAAGCTTTTGTAGATAGTCTACTGAAAGACGGCTCTGTACCTTTTCATATGAGCCTTTCACACTGTGTGACATTCTCAGAGCTTTCTTTCTTTTTTTCTTTCTTTCTCCCCTAGCACATGCCACAGTAAAATTACAAGTATAGCAGCCCACCATCTGGCAAGACTCATTCCCCCACAAAAAGTATGATGGGACAACTTATAATTCTTTCTATTTTTCCTTATGCTCTATGTTGGGACTACTCAGCAGATAGTGCCTTAATTACATTTTAATCGAATCACATAAACACACACACAAAACCCCAAAAAAAGAGCCTATGAAATTTAATTTTTTGATTCTTTTAAGATTTTAGTGAGTCATCTTGAACTCAGATTAAGTCAGAGTGGGTGAATTTTGTGGATAATTATGTGACTTAAAAATTGAAGTGACCTTTAGTATGGATTGTTAATTTTCCAGCTTCCATCTTTCTCTGAAAAACTTTTTTGAATCTTTCCTGGCTTACTAGTTTATTTTTTTGGACTTAGGAAGGGAAAATGAGAACATATGAAAATGACAAATATCTGTTTCAGGCAATGATTCCTAAAATGCAAAGTCATATTACAAAAACATTATTGCAGGCTAATTGCAACTACATCAGGATACAAATTTCTACAATATCTCTATGATAAAGGCCGATTTAAAAATTAAGTAATCAAAGTCTTTAAAAGGAACTTTTATTCAATATTCTAACATTGATATCAGATTTATATATTTTTATCTTAATTTCTACCTCAAATTAGATTTTGAATTTTAGGAAATGCATGTAAAGACATAAGCATTATGTTGAAAAATCTAAAATAAACCCTGCAGGAGGCAATATGATTTCAGATCATCTCAGTTACAAATGTATAGTTTTTATAGGGGATGCCATACTGTTAAAATAATTTATTTGCTATTAGCTGAGAAAAGAAAAGATAGCTATACTAAAATATAATTATCATTCAATTTCCCTTTGTATACATATGTGCATATATGTATAATGTATGTCTTCATATAAAGCACATATGTGTGAGAATGGTATATGCTTGTATACATATACACACATATTTATATTCACATTATATATTCATAAATCACATCTTCTAAAAGAAATAATATACAGATACTTCACTGGAGTATCTGAGGAATTATGTCAACTCAAAAATCTATTTCACAAGATAAAGATTTTATTTTTGTTCTTTTTAAAAAGCAATGTTGTAAACCCAAGGATAAGATAAAGAGGGAAAAAAAGCACAGTAATCATTATATGAGTGATAATAATGGTTCAATTATAAATGGACCTTTCTTTATAGCATCCCTCTACTAAGGCACTTTTACAGGCAATATCATTCACATTTTATATTTGAGGAAAGTGAGGCTTAATGTCTTAATAGTAACATGTCTGCCCTAGATTCCAAGATAGACATGCCATTTGCACCCAAGTGTTTTGACACTATCTCCTGCTCCATTAACTTGACCAACTTGACCAAATAAAACATTAATTTCTTTTGAGTGAGCAGGTACTGTGCTAGACAGTGGGGAGAGAGCAATGACAGGGGGAAAACAGTTCCTGACCTCAAGCAATTTTTTTTTTCATTGAGTGCAGTAACATGTTTTTAACTTGCTAAAATCCCAAGTTTCTGAAGACCACAATTTCTTGTACATGAACATTGATTGATCCGGCCAAAACATGGGGTCTAAATTTACTAGCTTATAAAGAAAAGCAGAAAAATACCAAAAAACTCTAAAATCATTTATTTCTTTTTTCACTGTCTATGGAGTAAATAGGATGATTTATGATATGAAGCTGTGAATCTAATGTTTTTCTGACATAGACTGCATGGTGCTGTCAGCTTAAGGCAAGGGCTTTTCAAAAGCATCTTATTTTTTATATCCTTTTAAAGACATAATTGAAAATATTTTAGATTGAATAACATAGTGCCCCTTTTATGTCACCCACTTCACTCTTCATCTCTGTAATGCAAGTACTGATGAAGGAAAAAAGAAAGTTTGATTGTTGAACTGAATTGCAAGGTTCCAAAATATGATTTTTAAAATTTTCATTTCTATTAAAGATTTTTATTTTGAAAACATATGCATAGATAATTTTTAACATTTACCCTTGCAAAACATTGTGTTTCAATTTTTTTCCCAAATATGTCTAATTCTTCTATACATATTTCAACAATTATCATGCTGTACAAGAAACAGCAGATCAAAAAGGATAAAAAGAAAAAAAGAAAAGAAAATGTAAGTAAACAACCACAAAAAGGTGAAATACTATGTTGTGATCCATACTCAGTCCTCTCTGTGGGTGTAGATGGCTCTCTTCAACACAAGACCAGTGGAATTGGCCTGAATCACCTCACTGTTGAAAAAAGCCAAGTGCATCAGAATTGATCATAGTAAAATCTTGCTGTTGCTGCATACAATGGTCTCCTGCTTCTACTCACTTCACTTAGCATCAGTTCATGTAAGTCTCTCTTTGAAATAATTCTGCTTATCATTTCTTATAAAACAATAATATTCCATAACATTCCATAACATTCATATACCATTACTTATTCAACCATTTTCCAAGTGATCCACTCAGTTTCTAGTTTCTTGCCACCACAAAAGGGCTACTACAAACACTAAAATATAATTTTTAGGTATTCCTAAATCAGCTCAAGAATTCCCCCTTGGTTAATACAGAAAATGTATCCTTACCAAAATATTGGTAGATTTGGGGAAATAATATAATATTTCTCTAATTACTATACATTATTTTTTGAATCCTCTGAGACTTTGTTGAGAATGCTAACAGCTAATAACTACAGAGGATAATTAGGATCTGGGCTTAAACTCAAAGGCATATTTTATATAATATATTCTGGTCACTATTAAAGTCAGAAATCCAGGTCAAATCTTAAAAAAACCCAGGATATATATTTAACAAATAAAAATATCATAGGATTTGGGACTGGAAATGGCTTCAGAAAACATCCACCTAGATCTCTTTACAAATAAAGTAGCAATGCTAGCAAGTTGCAGAATTAGCATTCAAAATTTAAATCTACTGTTTTACTGACTATAGGATTAACTAATTAGCACTTGCCTAATTCAAACATAACCCTCTCAGAGGATCAGAAGGGAGAGGGTCAGATATATTTTTAAGATGCTATTTTTTCTTAAATTGATTCATAATCAATATTTTTTGAAAGACAGAAAGAGAGAGACAGATACAGACAGAAGGGTAGTGGATTGGGGGAAGATTTAGATTGTACAGAGCCAGGTAGTGAAAGCAGATTAAATATACATCAGTCCTCAGCTGGGACCCCTGGAACAAAACAGCTGAGTGATCAACTACTCTTCAGAGGGAAGGGAGAAGGAGAGGGAGAGAGAGAGGATGAGAGGAAAAGAAGGAAAAAGGGAAAAGGAGAGGGAGAGGAAAGGGAAGTTGGAAAGAGGAAGGATTATAAACAAAAGGAGAGAAATACCTGACCTGCTTAGCCAACTTTTACTGAATGGAGAGAGAGGTTAAAAAATATGGCTAATTTTATGACCTGGCTTGATCTTGTTATTGTTGTTTTAGGTGCTTGAATTTTATAACTACAATAAGTGCTTCAGAAAACACAGAAGCATGTAGGGAATGGATTCCAAATAAGGCAAAGCAGTAGTAGGAAAACAAAACATTGAACATAATGAATCCTGAGATATGACTCTTAAGAATTTATGTGAGGTTAATTTAGGTAGCATGTATAAACTTCAGCTGCATTATTTTGCAGAATATATAATATTATTTACTAGTTTACATGGTAGCAAAAAGTGATTGACCTTCCTGAATTGTTTGTGAAGAATTTTAGCAATTCCAGTAATTGTTTCACAGGCAAGTTTCATTAACCAAGTTGTAGCAATCAAAAGACAATTGGAGAGCTATTTATCAATAATCATGATTACTGTTATTTATATAGCATGGTTTCCAGAGTGTTTTTAAATTTGAAAAGTTATTTATATATAATGTCTCATTTAAACCTCACAGCATTTCAATGAAGTGTAACAGTTATTTTATTCAAATTTGTGATGTATTTTGTTCCACCAATGCAGACTGGAGTGTCTTCTGTAAAGTAGGGTCTTAAGTTACCAGAGGCATTAAGACTTTAAATGACTTGCTCCTTAAAAGGACCAGATAACTAGTGTTTAAGACAGGATTTGCAACAAATTTTTTTGGACTCCACACGTAGAACTTTTTTCAGTATTCTGCACTAACTCTCCTAAACATCTACATTCCACATACGTAACAATATTCAATATTCTATATGATCTCTCCTGAAAACACATAGGTACATACACACACATACACATACACAAACACACACACACACACACACACACACACACACACATACTTGTGCATAAAAACGTATTCTTTTTCACGGATTTTATCAACAGAATCATCACTAGTTATGACATTTTCATGAAAATAAGAGTTTTTATTAGCTTACATATGCTTTAGCCTGTACAAAACATTTTTCATACATTAATTTCTTTCAGCCTCATCTTAACTGTTCTGATATTATCTTCCTTCAACAAATAAAGAAAATGAGGCACAAAGAATTTAAGTGACTTTTCCAGAGTTATAGCTAGTTAAGTGGGTGAGACAGGATTTTAATTCCATTTTTCCAGGTTCCTAGTCCAGCCCTTCAACCTCTACATAATATTACCTCTATATTTTGCTACAAGGAGAGATTCCTTTTAGCCTAGAGAATAAGTCAATATATGTGCTTTCAACTCAATCTACTTAAAATGCAAATGAAAAATGAGATGTTTTCCATGACAGAGAAATTCTATATCTTAAGTGCAAAAGGATTAAACAATGATATTATTGAGGACAATTCCTAATGGAACTAAAATTCCAGATTGCAGACTTTTATTTTGTTTTAAATATATAAAAAGCTTGTTCTTGTCCTAATATTCCAACTTTTGTATTTCAAGTTGGATGAGAAGGTAATTTAAATTAAAAGAGTTGAAAAGAATTTGTTTCTCCAATCAAAGTAACAAATGGATGAGACTTAAAATTTTTAATAATCGTAATAGTGTTTACTCATTTTAATTGAGTCCAACTCTTTATTACCCCTTTTGGGAGTTTTCTTTGGAGAGATACTGAAGTGAATTGCTATCTCCCTTTCCAACTCATTTTACAGATGAGAAAACTGAGACAAATTGGATCAAGTGCCTTATACAGTGTCATACAACTATTGTCCAAATTTGAACTCAGATACTCTTCTCTAGGCCCTGTGCTCTATCCAGAGAACTACTTAACTGCTCTTCTAATAACATAGATCCTTCCATGTGAATGGCATCTGAAACAAGATTCTCCCTACCTTTTTGTGACCTTTTCATGATTTACTGGAGCACTAAGGACAGTTAGAGTAATCAAATCTTAATATATCTCAGCACAACCTCCCTTCCCCAAGGCTACTTCGGTTCTCAGAGGTTTAAATGACATAGTTTAACTTTGATGTTCATTTGAAATTTTTAATATGAAGTTGTTTCTTATGGGTGGGAGAGGGCTAGAGATAAAGTGGCATGAGGAAGAAACATTTTGTCAGAATCAAACTCACTTGAGCAAACTGTGCAGAGTAGAGAAGGGCCTGTGTGATATGGGTTCCAAATCAAGTTTCTTGGGAACCATCCATATTAGCCTGTCACATTGAGTTGATAGCTTGGAAATCCTTATTTTTATAATATCTTACTTGGGAGAAGAGAAAGTTTGGGAGAGGAGAAAAAGGTTTCATGGGGCTTTGGAAAGACCCAGGTTCATGCCTGATTTTTTTTAAACAGTAATCTATGCTCCCCTTCTGGGACAACAAAGCATTCAGTAGTTGAGTAGTCTCAGACTATTTTAAGAGTCCTGAAAGATCAAATTCATTCGCCCTACACCATTACAGTTTTCTTGGTGCTTCTTTGTCAGGACTGTGTCCCTCCCTTTCCTACGTTCTCATTTCTTTAGCTATGTGCTGTGCTTTCAATGGTATTCTAGGAGTTAAGATGCCTTGCATCTTATTGAATTAAGCTCTGACTGCTCCTTCTGTGGGTTGGGCCATTGCACCATAAAGCTTTTTCCCCTTTTCCCTTGCAAACATCCACAGTATGTATCAGCTGGAACAATTACTAGCCAACTCTTCTCCCACTGCTGCAAATCTATTACCTAAATATAACCTCCCAAAGGGGGACTGTAGTGGGAACATAAAGGGGGGGGGGTAACAACTTTTTCAAAACAATTTGCATTGAAGGCATTTGTTTTTGTTTTCTTTATTTGGCCTGTTCATAATCAACATCCTACAGAGATCTACAGATAATTCACTTTTTTTTTCATTTCACATAACAAACCTGGCTTATAAATAGCTTTAACATGCAGACAAATGACTCCCTCAATATCTTTCTCTATGATGCAGTAGGGAAAAATATTCTTCTATTTCCCTATCATGGGTGCTTATATTATGATCAATGAGACAAATTATCAATCTTTGCCTTCTCATTCATTGTCTTTCAATTATAACCCAATTTAGGCTGCTGTTGGGACAGCAAGCACTATGTTAATACAGTCTAATATTAATAGGCAAGATTTATATAACTAGCAACATTAGGAATAAAATTTCATTATGAACTCAAAAGTGCAAAGGCATAGCCCCGTGAGTACTGTGAGCATTTTTTGTAAGTACTGTTTACAGGTTACCTGTAGACAATTCCCTGGCAGCAGTATGTATGAAAATGTCTTTCTATTTTGGGGGGAAATATTAGATTTAAAGAAAAATATGTTTTAACTTTTTTATATTAAATGATATGACAATGATATATCTGTCTCTATCTACATTGTTTATATATAATATTCAACTATTTCTTAGAACAAAAATAATGATACATGACTATAGTTATAGTTAGAATAAGTATTGCAAAAAATAGTATAGGATAGAGAACTAGCCTCAAAATCAGGAAAACTTGGGTTTAAGGCTTACCATAGACAGTATTAGCTCTGTGACCTTGGACAAGGAATAAGCTTTTAGTATGTTGAGGACTGACTTTAAGCTGTAGAGATGGTATTCATATCAACAGAGAAAGGTCCTCATTTAGAATTTACTTAGGAACTCTTGACTTGAATGAAGGCAACTAGGTGATACTGTGGATGGAGTAGTGAGCCTGGAATCAGAAAAACATCTTTCTGAGTTCAAATGTGGTCTTAGATAACTGTATTATCCCAAGCAATTCACCCAACCCTGTTTGCCTAAGTTTGATCATCTGAAAAATGAGCTGGAGAAGAAAATGGCAAATCATTCTAATATCTTTGCCAAGAAAACTCCAATTGGATTCATGCAGAATTGAAACATGACTGAACAACATGGATGAAATCACATGTACAATTTTTTAAAAAAGCTTGTAGCATGTAATGAGTGTTTTGTTATCTTTTGCTATTCATACATGGGCATATGATTTTTAAAAGTATTTACTTTAAAAAATGATACTTACTCAAGTCTAGGACTTAAAGATAGATGCCATCTAATCCAAGCTTTTCATTTTATAGATGAGAAGACTGAGACTCAGAAAAGTAAAATATTTTCTTTTATTGAATGAACGATTTTTTTAATTTTTAAGTAAATGGGAACAAATTTAGATCGTTATTAGCTTCTGTTGACAAGTCATTTAATTTTCCTGAATCCTAAGGTAGCAAGTCATACAGTGATACAATAGTACAGTACCACTCTACAGTAGTACCATAAACATAGTACTGGGTCTAGACTTAGAAAAATCTGACTTCAAATCTAGCCTTAGGCACTTACTACCTGTGTTACCATGGACAAGTCACAAAATTCCTGTTGGCCTTAATTTCCTCAGTTGTAAAATGGTAACAATTATAAGCCCTAATTCTCATTATCATTAAGAGGTGTGAATGAGATGATATTTCTAAAATACTTTTGGACAATGCCTGGAAAATAGTGGGATTATAACAAGTAATTGTTTGTAACCTTCCTTCTACTGTTTCTTCTTCTGTAAAGTTAGTTGAAAGATTAGAACTCAAGTCTATAAACTCTGAGCCCAGTATTCTTTTCATAATTCCATATTATTTCAAACCAAGAAATTGTGGAGTATGGGTTCACTCCCTGGAGTGCCTCAGGATCAGCCAGAGTCAGGATAAATTAAAGTCCTTGGTCTTTAGGGGGAGAAGTGAAGGAGACAGAAAAACTGCCACAGGCTCACCAAAGATGTATCCTCGATTCTCAAGTCCAAAGTCACCAATTCTCAAGTCCAAAGTCATTGTCTCATATTAAATAGGTAATTAGTTTTAAGTGCTCAGTTGTCTGATTCAAGTACATCTATTCAAAATTTCAGCCCTCTATAAGAAATTATATATATATATATATATATATTGCTTTAAGCAAATTATTTTAAAAGGGAGAAAGGGTCATTCACAATTTTGTCAACTAAATGTAAATTAGGAATATGAAACATAACTCAGTGATGCCTTTACCATAATACTTAGCTTCACAGTTAGATCTGTTCCTCATGATCTATGAGACATGTATTATTCCATTCTACTCCTATACTTTAATATGAAATTTGGCAATGAATCAAATAGAATATTATTGATAGTTGCCAATCATTTCAAGTTTATATTATTTCACTATGGAAATCTGGGTAGTAGTATGCCAGTTTAGTGAGGGTTAGGGTTAGGGTTAGGGTTAGGGTTCTAAATCCGTGCTGGCATAGTTAAGTTCTGTAAGGAACAAAGGCCTTGATAGAACAGAAGATACATTGCAAGAAGATTATTAGGTAAAGGATATGAAGGTACACTTGGCTGAGATCCCACATTAAGTGAGCAGTAAATGAATGCCATTGTTTTGATAAATGTGAATGATATAACTAGAAATATAAACAGAGAAGTGGATAGTTTGATTCTTTTATAACATTTGTTCAAAGGCTGAAATAATATGATATAGGAAATTATTGAAGGTAGAAAATAGGACATGTTTAGAATAGCCAGTGAAATACAAATGAAGCTTATAAAAGTGAAAAGTATTATCATGCCTAATCATTTACTTCCCATCCTGAAATTCTTCATCTTAACAAACAATACAAGATTACAGGGTCAAAAAAAAAATGGTAGCAGGTGCTTGGTGAAAGATTTGAGTCATAATTCTTTAAATGTGCTCTTCCACTGAACTGCTGTATATATATATATATATATATATATATATATATATATATATATTTATTTATTAAACCAATTAATGTGATTTGCTTTGAAATAACATAGGTTCCTTTGACTCTATAAACCAACTATTTCATAAATGTAATCTTGTTGTTTTTGTTATCAGTTAACATGAACCAGAAACATATGGTGAATATTTGTTGTAGAGCAAGAAGAAAGTTGCAAAAGTTGGTGGAAAGTTAAAAACCTGCCTATATTAGTAGTTTTTACAGTTTTAGTACATGGTTTTTCCGGTAGTTGCTTAACATTTATCTTTTTTTCCTAATTATATTTATTGTTTGATGCCCAAATCATACTGAATTTTTCCAAACACAGGATGATCTTCCAAATACATACAGTATTTGCAAGATATACATCACCCCCACCCCAGCTTTATGGAAAAGAATAACAAAACAAGAGAAGAAAAGGAGGAAAAGAGAACAATGCAGTAGCAAAATTAGAAAGGACAATAATCCCAGCAACAAAATTCCCTTCTTCAATCTGGGATCTACTCACAGTAGTGTGAACTTCAGATTTCTTATAAGGTACTTTTTTTGTAAGAAATATTCATACTTCTAAAGAGTATCAACATTCTGAAATGAAAGCATTGCACAAAGCATCATCTTGTGATTAGTATCCACTATTGTCCTCTACATATAGCTTACCTATATATCTATTTTAAGAAGACTTAATGGGTAGGCCTGCCTCTTTTTTTGGAGCCTTCCAAATTATTGTTTTTCTTCTGTTCTTTTGATAGGTAAATATTTAATTTAGTAGACTTTCAGAAAGCACTGGAATTTTAGTGCAGTTTTTTTGTAAATAGGTGCTAAAGTGGTATGATTAAATGGAAAGGACATCAGATAAAGAGCCAAGAAACCACAATAACTAAGCATTAACTCACAGGATGATGAGTAATTCATTTATCTCACCAATAAAATGAGAAGGCATCTGCCTTTTAACAATGGGAGTTCATATACCAATGAAATCTATGTAATCTAAATAATTATATAAAAATAAAAGGTTGTATTAGATGATCTCAAAAGAATAATTAATCTCTAAAACTTTGTGGTTCTGCATGGATATATGAAAATGTAATTTATATTTGGGAAACCTTGTTGAAAAAGTAAAATAACTGAAGGTAAGAGACAGGGGATTACCTTCACAGTAGTGTGATAGTAGTAAATTTGGAAGAAATTAATTGTTATATAAGTACAGGTAGGTACTATTGCAGGAAACAGAAAACCAAAGTGACTGAATTGAATTTGTTATAAAAGTTAAAACAGCACTTTTGGAGTCCCAGCATATAAGATGATTTACTTTATATGTTCATATTAATTTATCTTCTTTTCCCCAATGTCTCTGCATAAAGCTCTATTGCTAACTCATATTTGAACCCAGAGCATCTTCTACAATATTAAATATAATCAATTCTATCTAGTAACATAATCTGACTTCACATTCCTTTCTAACATACTTCTATTATTCCTTAATAGGAATCCTCAATTATATTTAATCTCTTTATCACCTGCAGACTTCATAGTCATTTCTATCTATAAGTATTTATGTAATGATCAATATTTATCAGAAGCTTACAATATCACTGGGGAAATAAGTATTATAATAATTTTTAAATAACAGTAATGTCTATTAACTTCAATATGTTAAATTAATGAAGTTATTTATCATAATTTTATTGTGTTGTAATATTTTTGTAATTGTAATTCTTATATAAAATAATTGTGTTGTATTTCTTATATATTGTGTTGTAATTCTTATATAACATTATTATTATAATTCAGTGTCACGATTATTAAATAAAAGTGATCTTTATTACAAGCAGTAATTAATTTATTATTAATAATAATAAAATAATTATTTTCCTAGTGATATTGTAAGCTTTTCATAAGCAATAACCATTACCTTATTCTTATCATAGATCTGGAACTTGAAGATACTGTTGAAGTAGTCTGTCTTACAAAATCTTTCATTTTACAGTGAATAAAATGGTCTAGCCAGATTCTTTATCTCTCCCTCTTCATTGTATCAGAATACTATCAGGACACTACATAATATTATAAGCATTAAATTACTATTTGTTGATTGTTCAGTTGATTTTTATTAAAGAAGCCAAAATACTCACATAAAGAATCCCCTTTGGTATCAAAAATTGATGACTAATATTAGGTTCAATTATTTCAGCAAGTTATTAAGTCCCAAGGAATTCACTAGACATGGTGAATAGATTCCTACAGTTTGGCTCCAGTCAAGTATGATCTCACTGTGATATTTGATATCTGTATAGCAAACAAACAATGAGTTTGAAGTGTCCCCTTCCTTCTACCTTTTCTTTCATTGTCCTCCTTTCCCCTCTTTACTGCTAGTTTTAGTTAAACTATAATACTATAGTACCCTATATGGTCTTTATATATATATATATATATATATATATATATATATATATAATAAAGCATATAAAGCTATGAAATACACACATTCTATCTATCTATCTACCTACCTAGCTACTATCCCATAATTGGATTGGATTGTCTATTCTTCCTCTTTTTCTACAAATGGAAATTCTTCCAATTCTTTAAGACAGCTAAAACATTTTTCCTTCATGAATTCTTCTCTCACCTTACCTCACTAAAAGCAACTACACAACTCCTCAATTTTTCAGATCACTGTGGATCTCCCTCTCTTATACATTTATAACATTAAAATTTGGATGATAATTATTTCTATATATGTTTTGCCTCCTTCAGAATAAATCACTTGAGAATAGATAGACTAGAGACTAGAGAGACTGGAGACTAGAGACTAGAGAGAATAGATTCTATGTTATTTAAATTTTTTTAGGTCAGGAACTTAGCACATAGCCTTTATCTACATATTGCATAAATATTTGTTATTAAATTGAATGAAATGATTTTAAAAGCAATAAATTAAAGATAAATGTGTGCATAGAATTAGAATGTGTAAAACATGAAAAATAAAATTCTTAATGCTTGATCTATAATGACTATAATGACTATAATGACTAAATGGTAGTAAACATTTATTTCTGCAGTTAAGAAAATCTTTGAGATAATTATGGCCATTTATATATACACATATTTATCATTAATGAGGAAACCATAATAATTTAAAAAATAAACTTTATAAAATATAAAAATTATTTTATCTAGTGGAAATTCTGAAATACTTTATATATATATATATATATATATATATTCATATATATGTATATGTATATACATACCTACATTAAAACATACACACATAGCTATTTAGTCATTTTTCAGGCTTCATTTGGAGTTTTCTTGGCAAAGATTCCATATTGCTTTGTTGTTTCCTTCTTCAGATCATTTTACAAATGAGAAACTGAAGCAAACAGGGTTACATGATTTACCCATGGTCATACAGCTAGTAAGTGTCAGAGGATGGATTTGAATTCAAGTCTTCCTGACTTCAAGTCCAGCACACTATTCACTGTGCCACCTTGAACTCTGTGTATATGTATCTATGCATACATACACATGCATTCATACATTTTAAAATTTATTTTGAGAATGTCTTCATAGGCTTTCTTTCTAATGTGCTACTATTTTAAACCTTGCTTTCTCAGAAGTAAA
This sequence comes from Sarcophilus harrisii, assembly GCF_902635505.1. Taxonomy (NCBI): domain Eukaryota; kingdom Metazoa; phylum Chordata; class Mammalia; order Dasyuromorphia; family Dasyuridae; genus Sarcophilus; species Sarcophilus harrisii. The sequence continues at coordinate 158,362,543 of NC_045428.1, read as the reverse complement.
AGACAAAAAAGCATGAGTTTGGGGGGAAAAGACAAGATAGAGATGGCATAGAGAAACACCACTTTGTTTGGAGTGAAAAAAAAAACAGATTTTAGTGAGCTACAAGTGGCAGATGAGTTAATGATGAGGCATGATAACAAACATGGACCCCATTCAGAAATGCTGTATCCACACTGAGGAAAGTATTTATCCTACTATATATTCTGTCCTAGTGAGACCACATCTAGAGTACTGTATTTACTTCAGGTAGCCACATAATAGAAATCACTCTGAAAAACTACAGTGTCCAAAGTGGGATGGATGATCAGAATAGTAAGAAGAATGAAGAGCATGCCACATGAAGATCAGTTGAAAGACCTGAGTATGTTGAATCTATAGAAGAAAAGGCTTCCAGGGGACATGATTGCTTTTTTATAGTATTTGAAACACTCTCATATGGAAAAGAGATTAAGCTTGTTCTGCTTAGCCCCGGGGAGTAGAACTAGAAGTGATGGATTGATGTTTTAGAGAGGTGGATTTTAGCTAAATAGAAGAACAATTTTCCTAACAATTGGAGCTATTTAGAAGTGAGATGGGTTGTACTGCCTTAGAAAGCAGTGGGTTCCACTTTGCTGGACATCTTATGAGCAGAGTTTGGATAATCATTTGTTAGTGATGTTACAGAGGACATTCCTGCTCAGGTATGTGTTGAAATACATGAATTCTGAGATCCCTTCCTAATTGAAGACTGTAATTATAAATGAAACTCATTAGCTGAAATGCGTTAGTAGGTTTATTAGTTATTTGTGAAGAAACTCGAACTTCTTTTCTGTAATTAAATTTTCTCTGTTTTCAGTCAAACATAAAGGAAAATACAGAAATACAAAGTTGAAATAATCCTAGTGGAAATGATTCCTTGTTTTGTATGATGAATAGGGACTGTTCTGATAACAACAGGTAGTGACACTGAAATGAGTAAGTAAAAATTCATTATTATAATATATCAAAGGGAAAAACATATTATTTGTTAGGTTTAATTTTCAAAAGCTGTGGTGGAAATTTTTCATTTGGTCACTCTTCTCAGCCATACCTTATTGTAATATTGATTAATCTTCCAAATTTCACCACACAATATTGGCTCTGTGTTTTGTTTTTATTGTCTATGAACACAGATAATTTCTGCAAAGGGATATAAAATTAATTGCAGCAGTTATTCTGCACAAGCTCCCTATGATATTTGTGATTAGTATTGACACATAGATGTTCTGAGTGACAGATTTATTTTCTTTTCTTTTTTCTTTTTTTTTCCTTCACCAAAATCCCATGGAAAGTCAGTGACAAATTTAGCAGTTGAGAATTTAGAAATATAATTTATTTTTCCATTTATGAAACTTTATTTCTTTTACTCAGGGCTAATGTTATGTTTACAGGGAGAAAATGTTTGCTCATGGAATTGAGTCAAATTTTAAAATATAACTATTTCAATGTAATTGTTTTCCTTTGCACTATTATATATTTTAGTTTGCCCTAAAGGGCAAAATACCAAGATAAGGCTTATAGGTTTCATCAGGCTGCCAAAGAGATCCATAACATGCAGACTCACACACACACACACACACACACACACACACACACACACACACATATACACACTCTGTTAAAAATTCCTGCATCTTGGGGGTGGCAGCTTACATGTTTGGAAGACTAAGAAAAAGGTAAAGGACAGTGAAGATGAATATCAGCTGTTTAACAACCAAGAACTTGTAGTTGGTCATGCTTCCCTTTTTGTAATCTTAGAAGTATTATTTTCGTCATCTTCATTGTCTATTTTTGATAGTATAAGTAATATTTTGTTTTATAGTACACATACTTCACAAGCTAAATCATTTGAATACTGAAATGTGATTAGGGGATTTAGTAAATTATATTACATTCTATTCAAATCTCAATTACTAGAAGAAGTTGGTTTTGGCAGAAAGTATTTTACATATCAGTAGACCCTCCTGCAACTATCAATTCACAGGAGCCTTGAGGGACTTAATGAGCAGATACAACCCTGCTTCAGAAAGTTAGAAAAATAAAGGTATATAATATGGACTAAGATGAATAGAAAGTTAATCTCACAGCCAAGATTCAAGTCCTATGTCTCATACATACTATGTGAACTCAGTAATCTGAGCAACTTTCTAAGCTTGTAGTGAAAGAGCTGACCTTTGTGGGTAGATGGACTTCATTTAGGGAAATCCTTCAACAAATGAAATGAAAAAACAACAGAACATCAATTCCCATCAAAAAATACATGGATCTTTCAAGAGATTTTTAGCTCAATAAAATCATGCAGATGCATTAAAAATTATTTATGTGTGTTAAAGTTGCAACTCTTAAAATATCCTTAAGACACTAACATGGAAGCATTGCTATAAATAGCATAAAAGTAGATAACAATTTGAACACATCTTAGGTCAAGGAGGATGTAACTTTATATACTTCCAGAAGACTAGTAGAATAATTTAGTTATAATTCAGCAGTTCTCGTATGAATCATTACCTATCTATATATATATTCTGTATAGACTAGATGAGAGAACATCAGCAAGCATATGGCCTTTGGATAAGGGGAACAGGAACAAATCTCTCATCCTTATTGCACAAGGGGAAATTCAATTCAAGTAGCACTTTTGCTTCATATATGTCATTACAAGATATCCCAATAATGTGGATAAAAAATATTCCATCCACTACCTTTTCCCTTAAAATGAAACTCTGGATGGTAGGAATATGTTGAAATTAATATATTTGTATATGCACAGAACACATATACATATAATAAAATCATGTATGTATGAATTATAGCATAGTATATTCACCTGGCTACAATTATTCCTATTATTGTAATTGTTGCAAAAAACATGCAAACAGGTATTTTTCTAACCATAAACAATGTTAATCAGGTGCTGTTAGTTCAGGATAAAGTCTAGATACACAGCCATTTATAATATATGCATACTATATATGTATATATACATATACACATATACATAATGTGTGTTTATAATGAAAAGATTTATATAAGCAAATGAATGTTAAACTGTAGCATAGTTTTATTTTATTCTTTATGAGAACCTTTCTTCTCAGTTCATAAATTGATAGACTTCAGAGCTGTAAAGAAACCACATTTAGTAAAGCCTCTTCCTTTTATAGATGTGATAACTGAGATCTAGAATGATTTGATGACATATGTCCTAAATGATGAAATCCAGGATTTGAATTAAAATCACATGCCAAATTCAGCACCTTTTCTACTGTATGACACTGGGCTTAATGTCATTAGTTTCAACTCTGATTTGACATCATATCCAAGGGAAAACTAATTAATACCATTGAGCTTGACATTCTGATAAATTTTGTCACCTGAATTTGCACAATGCCTAGATTTAAAATATTCCCAGCATTACTTCAAAACTGGGTCCAGATCTTCATGAATACTACAAGAGATCTGTGATCTTCAATGAAACCATTTATGCTCTTGCCTCAAATTCTATATTTAATTGAAACTTGACAGGTTTTGTTTATTCTCATATAAAGATAGTATTTTGACACTTTGTACATTAATCTTAGGGAAATCTTTATGCTTGTATTATAGATAGGAAGGGGGAGGTGAGATAGAACATCAAGAGTAAATACACACACAATTTATATGATGTCTATGTTAAGAAAGTTAACTATAGAATTGAAATACTTATCTAGATAATTTAGTAATAATTTGGTTACAATTAAATACTCCAATAAATGTTGTTGATCATAATTCTCCCTGAATTTTATGTAAGAAGATACATATGATCTGCCCCTTTTTCTACATAATAATACTTATTTGTCTAGGGAATTTTAATTTATATTGATTTTTATTTAATTTTGGTGGAAGTCTAGTTCATCCTAAAATTATTTAAAATCTTTTACTTTATAATGTGGGGGAGGGAAAGATTATAATGTTTAAATTATCATTTTAGGATAATCTGCTACTTGTACAAAAAAATCAAAAACTGACCAAAAACAATGTATTTCATTAATATATTTCAATTTTAGGAAACTATTTTGGAAGTTATTCAACAAATGTTCTAAATGATGACTACATTTGAGGCAGAACTAGAATATTAAAATAGCTAAAAGACTGGTCTTGGAGTTAGAAAAACTTTGTTTTAAATATAAATCACAAATAATAATGTAGTTGTAGAGAAGTTCCTTAACCTTTCCATGTCCTAGGCAGCTTTCAAAGATAAATAGTGGCTGATCATAATTGGTGGAGGGAATTATTACACATGAATGTCCCTACACAGATTAAATCACAGTTTGGGGGAAAAAACAAACTGCAAGACACACTCTTACATATTTGGAATTTTATGATAAAATAAAAAATAGTACCATCTCTCAAGAAGACTATTATCTATAGTATTTGGGGGGGAAGAGGTAGAATGTAAAACTTAGGGTCTGGAATAAGAGAAATAGTATGATTTCTCTAAATTTTAGATTGCATTTTTCTACTTAGATCTTTAGCTGTTGAGTATTGTCTCTAAAAAAATTATAATAAATAATGGATTTTTTCAATGATTCTTCACATACATTTTCTTGTTTAGGTTTGTCAGGAAAGAAAGGAAACTCATTTTACAAATGAAGAAACAGAATCAAAGATTTGAAATAACTTATCCAAGTTCACACTATTAGGTAATGATAGAATCAGGACTCAAATCAATTAAATTCCCTCTAGATTTAGCCAACGGGAGACTATTTAGTCAATTAGTATTCTGTCTGGCACATATTAGTAATTTAATGAATATTTATTGACTGACATACTAATAATATAGAATTATACAATAAACAAAATATTTCCACAAGTTTTATATGATATTATAAATAAACTTTCTTCTTCATTATTGAAGCTGGGAATGTATCTTATCTTTGTTAGAAAATCTTTACAAGAATGTCAAACATGAAGAAAGACCTTAAGTCTCTATTTGGCTCCACCAATCATTCATCTTTCATCATGATAATGGCATGTATTTTTTATTATATTTCAAATATATCTTTATGATATATTTTGATTCTCACACACCTGCAGAGAAGATTCTTCCATCTATATTTCTAAAATAGTTTATACATCCATTTAGAAGCAATCCTGTTATTTCCCATTCAATTTTTATTCCCTAATTTTAAAGTTGATAGCTATCAATGTAAACAGTTATCTATTCCATTTAATCAAAATACTTTTTAATTTTGAAAATTTCAAATAAATCTCCTGTTTTACTATGAGATTAAAACCTCTTTAGCTTCGCAGAAAAATTGCTCTTAAAGCCTACTATTCCTGATGTTCTACACTAAATTCTCCCTAGGGCAATAAAATCTTTGTCTTAGATGCAACTGAAGCTGTGAATTGCATAACAACATTATAATATCCTAGAATTTGCTTCCCTCCCTCTTTGCAGCAAATAATCCTATTTCTTTTTTTTTATTATTTAAGGCAAATTATCTTGAAAAGTTTTTTTTTAATTTTTTATATCAATACCAGTATCTTATTTATAATACTTCATTTTTTCTTGCAATACCAATTATTTACTTTTACTTACATGGAAGGGAAAGAAAATTGAAGTTTTACCAAAATTTGGAGACAGCTATAATGTTTAATTCCTTAGCAACACATTTTACTGTTGTTATTTTTTGTATTATTCCACTTCCAATACCTTTTGTGAAAAGATTGTGGGAAAATAGTGGTTAGTAGGTATATGTTTACATATGTGTGTGTCGGGGAGGATATGTCATAGAAATGGTGTTTGGAATTGCAATTATTTATTCACTCAGAAATTTGAAGAACATGAGGATTACCACTATTCAAAATTCTTCCACTTTTTCCCATATTTGAGAAACATGAATGTTCCAAAGAATAATAATATTTGTTAAATTTATGTAGTAAACAATTACTTCTGAATATCAAATAAATCTCCTTTTGACTAAGTACATCAATTATGTTAGCCCCCAATTGAGCCATTTAAGCAAAATACCAATAAAATTTTAAAATAGACTCAAAGGAGCATATCTTACTGGTGGTAAAGTTTTCCATATGCTTTTGTTGGTTATCTGTAGTTCAATGTTGGCATGATTTTAAATAATAAGATACCATGAACTCAGAAGAATCAAAATTTTATTTTTTAAAGTTCTTTATTTTCAAAACATATGGGTGGATAATTTTTCAACATTGACCCTTGCATAGCCTTGTGTCTCAGATTTTCTCTTCCTCCCCTACCTCCTCCCCTAGATGGCAGTAATCCAATATATGTTATACATACTAAAATATATGTTAAATCCAATATGTGTAAACATATTTATACAATTCTCTTGCTGCACAAGAAAAATCAGATTAAAAAGGAAAGTAAATGAGTAAGAAAACAAAATGCAAGCAGACAACACAAAAAGAGTGAGAATGTTACATTGTGATCCATATTCAGTTTCCACAGTCCTCTCTCTGGGTGTAGATGGTTCTCTTCTTCATGAGATCCTTGGAACTGGCATCAATCATTTCATGTTTGGAGTCGCATTCATCAGAATTGATTGTTGTATAATATTGATGTTGCTGTGTACAATAGTTTCCTGGTTCTGCTCATTTCACTTAGTATCAGTTCCAGACAACTCTAAAATCATAAGAATCAAAATTTTAGTGATTCAAATCTATAAATATCCTATGGGACATTGTCAATAATGATTTGTTCTTTAAGCACTGTACCACCTAAATGCCCAAGTTGGATAAAGAACAAATATAACTAGAAATGTACTTGGACTATAGTAAAACTAGAGAATAGCAGATGGGCAGCCAAACTCCTATTAAAAAAAAAAAAGCTGTTATGGCATCTTTCTGAAAAGGTTGCAGAAAAACATGTTTTAGAATCACATCTGATAGGAAGGCATGGATAGCTTTTGATCTCTACTAGTGGAAGATAATAATTTTACTGACAATTCAGACAAACTCTTCTAATATTATTCACTTGATGCTATGACTAGATCTGAACTCAAAATGATACTTTAAAAAATTAATCGGGCCAAAGGAATATAATATTGATTTTAGATGCATATATTCTTTCTCATCATTAACTTCTCTCCAAGGTAATTCTACATTCACACTTCAGGCAAATGAAAAATTGAGTAAGAATGTGACATACTTAATATTGTCTAAAACATTTTGAAGGACCCAAGAGGATGTATAGTAATATGTCATCTAATAAAAGATGGAAATAGACAGAAAGAACATGTTATGGCCTTTCACAGGAGGAAAGAAAAATTGGAGGAGACATGGAAGGGCATGAAGATTCATGAAAAACAAGGTGTAATACTGGAGGAGAAAGAACAGAAGGTTAGTCTAACTGCTAACCAGAATGGTGAACTTCACCTTGGAATTCTTGTGAATGGATGACACTATCTTTTGTTATTTTGAATCTGAGCAGGCAGGTTCACTCGACTCTGACTATTTTGATGGGGAGCAATACAGAAATTATCCTCATGGAAGCAATCTATCTAATCAACCTTTCTGCCCATGTGGATGATGGAGCAAAACTCCAGACAGGGGAGACTATGTTCAATCTATGTATTTTTCTTCTGTGTCATCCTGCCCTTCTCTCTAGCCTAAAATATACCTTTCTGTTCCTCCTCATTATTATCACCCTTGTTGACACTCTCCATTTCTGTGCTTTTTGTCTGCTTCATTTTGTGTGTGTGTGATATTTTCATTAGGTAATATAATATCACCAAAACTGGATCCATATCATCTCTGTCAGCTATCACATCTGACCTTTTATTCCTTGGTGACAGAATCCCTTGAATGCATTTAAATTTGTTATCAAACTTCCTGACAGCAAGTCTGTGGTCTGAAGTGATGGAATTTCTTTAGCAGGAGGGTTTTAATGACAACCTTTGCCTCTGACCAGAGCTTAACACAAGTCCCTTTAAAATGTATTCTTTCATTGAGGAAAGTCCCCTGTTTTCAATTTAGTATCCACTTAAGAATGCTACTTTATTCTGGTCTTTTAGTTTCTAAAAACAAGATATAATAAAACCATGCATTATATTTTTACAATGCTTTCTACTTTCTAAAGTGCACTTACATTATTTACCTTATGGGATATTTCTACCTTCTACTTTCTAAGTGTCTTTGGGCCATAAAATGACAGATGTAGATGAATTAATATTCCATTAATGGCTTTATTAGTAATTCATATTTATTGTTGTTCAGAGTTCAATGCTAATTTATGCCAACAAAAGTCTTTTAAAATTGTAAGTCTCAGTAACATAAAGGATAATAGTAATAATAATAACAGCTAGCATCTTTATAGTGCTTATGGTTTCCTAGGCACTGTGCTAATTGCTTTACAATTATTCTTTCATTTGATCCTCACAGCATCTGAGATACTAGTGCTAAATGTTACAAATGAGGAAACATAAACAAGGTAAAATGACTGCCAACGTCCCACAGCTAGAAACTATATGTGACGATTTAAATTCAAGTTTTTCTGAATCCAGCCCTGGTCCTCTATCCACTCTGCCACCTCTTCCTGAAAGTCTAAAACAAATGTATTTTATTTGCTGTCCCATACTGCAACCAAGGGATTGGATAGGAATAGGGCAGAAGCATGAATATGAGAATTATTTTTAATGGTTCAACTTTCATTTTGGGTTTTGCTCTTATGATTGATAATAATGGAAACAGGAAAAATATTTTTCCGTGTATAAACATTTTGTCAATCAATAACCCAAAAAACATGCCACTACAATTGTTTTCCTTTCTGCTTTGGTAAGCCATTTCTCAGAATGAAAATATTTTGCTAACAATGTCATCAAAGATTCTGAAGGTATTAAACAATGTTAAGTAGATCAAATTAATGTTTTTAGTTTGTTGGAGTTGGAAACCTAAAGAGGAAAATAATTTCTGTATTCAGAAAATCCCATCTATCTGCTTAAATATACATAGTCTCATATCACATTTCTTAAGTAAATCACAAGCAATCCAAAGTGAAGGGAGCAAGAGTGTTAAACAATTTCAAATTGAAAAGATATTTCATTCAGATAACAACATGTTAACTAAACATCATTTAATATAAACACATATACTTTAGTGACAAACATAAGAAGTTTGAAGGCCAACAAAGTATCAACTATTAGCTTAAAAATACAACAATCTGAATTAAAGAATAAATTGAAATAAAAATTGAGGGTAGAAATTATGTGGGTATGAATTGCTTTTCTTCCAAACCCCAATGTCACTGAATGCTCTAAGGCAATTTTAATGATGTTCATGACCTATTTTCTTCCCGCTGAAAGCTGAATCTACAACACTAGTTTAAAATGTGCTTTTAAAAAAAAGAATTAAATATTTTTTCATGAAGTAGATTGATGTCTAAAGTAAGAGGTAAAAATAACTATTTTTTTAAATTGCTAAAGTAATGACTTTCAGAAATTTGGAGACTAGCTGTAATAGACTAAAGAACAGAATGTAAACCTCATTAAGTTTTTTTAATGGTTTTTTACAGATACCTTACATTTATGGTTTTTCTGGCTAATTTTATTTTTTGTGCTATGAGTTATAACATTTAAATGATCTCATTAATTTGTTAACAAGTTGTAGTAATCTTATTGAAGAGAATGATCTTCTCTGAAAAGAAAATATACTATTATTTTTTTAAATCTAGATATGTTAAAAGATTAAAGAAGCAAACCAACAAATAAACAAGCAGCTTAAGTCATTGCTTAACATGAAATTGTATAGCTTTTCTTCTCTTAGCCTCTCCAAATTCTTCATAGCTAACAACTCTAATCCAGAGTTGAAAGTATTGCAATTTTTTTCTAAGTCATTCTAAACTATCAAACTGCTGATGTTCACATGAGAAAGTTGTAGCAATTATTTCTAATTCTGGGCCACACAGTTTAAGGACATTGAAAAGCTACAGAATGCCCAGGGAGAGGCAACTGGTCAATGAAAGAACTTGAATTCATGTCTTGTGAGGATTACTTAAAGGAAAGGGTCAAATTTAATCTGGATAATAGAAAAATCGGGGGAATAGATCTGTCTTTATGTGATGAAGAGACTAGGCTTGACTACTTGGCCTGAGAGTTCATTCTATAGTGTATTCTTTCTGGGTATAGATTATATATCTATGCAGATTTATCTATCTATATAGTATATATAGACATAATATATAGTCCATCTCTGAAAGATATACATTCATCTCCTGTGTATATGTGCATATTTATTTTTAAATTTATATAATTTTAATACTATGTAGACATATATGTATGTGTGTGTGTAATTGCATATTTCTGGACAAACATAGCTACAGTAGACTCTAGGCAGGAGGAAATAATGTATCCAATCTTTCATTTCACTCTTTTGCTCTTATTTGACTTTTCTAGTATTTACAAAGAGCTTAAATTTTATATATATACTTTTTATTGTTTTCTTTTTCTGGTTATAGATTGTACATTAACATTTTGAAATACATTTCTTTATGATTCATGTTGGGAGAGAAAAATCAGAACAAAGGGGGAAAAACCGTGAGAGAGAAAAAAACAGAAGAAAAAAAGAGGAAAAAAGTGAATGGGTATATATTGATGATGTGTTGATTTACATTCATTTTCCATAGTTATTTCTCTTAATGCAGCTGGTGTTTGCTATCCAAAGTTTCTTTCATAGTTGATCCTCACACAATCTTGCTGTTACTGTGTATACTGTACTCCTGGTTCTACTTTTTTCACTCAGCATCTGTGATTTAATCTTTCCAAGCCTTTCTAAAATGAGCTTGTTCATCATTTTTGTAGAACAATAATGTAAGAGCTGAGATTCTTAAGCCAAGCAATATATGAGGACTGACCCTCGAAAACGCAGATTAGGCAGTTTTAGCATTTCAGGGCTTTGCTGAGTAGGCACCCAATGAAGAAATAGTTCAAATAGCTAGTGAAGATGACTATCATGATAGCAACATAAAAAAGCATATTAGAGATTTATTTACATTTCCTAAATTTGTCCTTATATCCTTCTCCTTGAAGAACATATTCTTTGTAACCAAAAATATGGGGATAATTAAATTAAGATGAAGATAAACAATTGATTTTTAAATTGAATTTTGTTTTGCATAGTACCAGTACGTTCATTCTTCTTTGTGGTATTGAATTTCTTTGCCAAGGTTTTGTTTGGGATCATCTAAATTTGAAGCATATTTTTTGATATTTATTGCAGTATCCTTTGCAGTCTATTGTAGCCTTTTAAAATAGTTTAATGACTCAAGCATCTAACACATCTTTATTCCATCTCCTTTCAATTTTACTTCACCAAGTTAGTTGAGTATTTTTGGAATCAGATCTGAGCAGACATCTGTTGTAAAGTGTGCATTGCAAAGGTTGAGGAATGGGGATGAGAAACAATTGATGGACTTATTTGATGGTGAGTGTTTAAAAATCACACGCCATTAAATATTTATGCATGTATAATCGGCTCCAAAATGTGCAGTTCTTTAAAAAAAAAAAGCCTGATGTTCTAAAATCATTTATGTTGGCATATTTTCAAAAATCTGATTCACTGATACACAAAGCAGATCAAATCTGTAATGCAATAACCAGCCTGTTTGATCCTCCCCAGTCTGCAATGCAGACTTTTCCTTCAGAATCAACCTTATTAGCTGCTTGTCATCACAGTCACTGTAGGCATATGTATAGAGAAGAGCATTTCCTCTCAGTAAAAATGAGACAGAAAATTTTAAAAAGAGGTTGGCTTGGTAACAGCCTTTCCCTCTCTAAAACTGTTGCCCCCTGAGGAGGAAGAACAGGCTGCGTACCTGTTAGAAAGTGATATAAGAAAATTCTCACAAAGCTTCTCGGAACACTCATTATTACCCTAAAAAAGCAAAACAAAACAAAACAATACCAAACATGTTTTGTTTGATACATTTAAGTATATTTATGCTCAAGTAAAGGAATTATGGGTTTCTATTTTTACAAAGTAGCAAAAGACACAGAGTGTAAAGATCAGAGATGAGAGGTATAGTGTACCTTAGTGAACAGAGAAAAACACAGCATCAAGAAGATTAGATCACCTAATCAAGGTCCCTAGGCCTTGAAATTCCTAATTATTTACATATTTTCTCCCCCTTAGAAGGTATATTTTTTGAGGATGGGGAAGCTATTGTTTTCTTTCTATTCCCAGCACTTAGCACAGTGCCTGGTATTTAGTAAGTGCTTAATAAATGTTTATGAACTTTGTAAATCAAATAGCAGCCTGTACTGATAGCCTGGCCTTCTTAACATTACTCACACTCAATCCTCAGGCTTTTTAGGAAAAGACTTCTGGTGATGCTCCTCTTTTTTAATACTATAGTCTTTACTTTTGATATTAACTCTTTAAGTTGCATAATAACAATAGTGCTCACTTACAATATAATAAACCTAGATAAGATAACTCTCATTTAAATATAAGATTTGGCTTGCTTAGGTATAAAATGCACCCTATATTTTCAAGTTTGACATGAACACTAAAAGATACTTCAGTTCCCAAGCTATCTTTAAAAAAAAAATCTAAACCAATGGTCAGTAGCTAGAACTAATGGCTATCTCAGAGGCTTTAGAATCAGTCGGATCGTCAAAAATGCACTTATGAATTTGGAAAATATTTTTGCATCCCTTTCTGCTTTTGAACTAATCAATTCCTCATTCACCTAAATAGTCAGGACACTGCTAAATCCCCAAAACCTCAGCAGGAAGCTATTTATCTTTAGGGTGCATCAAGACCTGGGAACAGAATGAAATGCTGATTTAATGGGCAGATGGAAATTTTAAGCAATAATTAGTGACAGACACATTATGGGCCAGGTCTAATAAGAAAGAACAACACCAAATGAAAAAGAAAAAAAATGTTCAATTGCTTGTTATTGCAACAAACAAATCAAATCAATTGTAAACCCCCCTGTCCCCCACTAGTTATCTATCAATGAAGTGATGATTAAGATGCCTGAAAATGTTTGTTTGACTGAGGAGGGCAGGACAATGAGGGAAAGGAAGGAGGTTAATTCAGTTGCTGCATGCACAAACTTGTGAAAAATTATATCTTATGTATTATTTGTAATTTTCCAGCATAGATAAAATATAGCTGGTGTAGGATGATAAAGAAAATAAAAAAGATTCCAAATCTAATTACACATTGGTTCTGCTGACAATGCTTCTTCTAGAGCTTCATAGTCAACATATCATGAGCCATCTGGATTTAGACTTTCTTCTGCTTTTGTGCTCCTGTGATCATCATTTCAGTTTGTCACTATATAATCATGAGTCATTAATATGTTGTCAGAGCATCATGATTAAAAAGCAGGAAGTGAATGTTTACAATTCTCTAATGACATATTTGTGTCCCTTCAAAAGCATGCAGAAACAGAAGTGTGTGTGTGTGTGTGTGTGTGTGTGTGTGTGTGTAGTTCTGGGTGCATAGTTGTTTGGAGAGGATACCTTTTATGACTAAAGATGAGCTATGAGAAATGATCATGAACAAAGTAAAAAGAGAAATAATTGTAGCATGTTTTCATCTTATATACTCCTAATGAATAAAAAATGATGGAAAATAAATAGATTTTAAAAGGGAATGCAAGGAAATCTAAAACAAAACAAAACAAAAAAAGATGACCTTGAATTCTTTGGTCTTGAAATACCCATGTCTCATTCTGGACTTTTACTTTTGGCTCTAGTGTTTTGGTTTTCCCTAGTTTGTATATTTTCCCAATAACTAAATCTTTCAATGAGACATTCAGACATCTGAACTTCATAAAAGCCAAAAGAAATCTTAGAAGTTATCTAATCCCCCAGGCCTTTTTTTTTTTTTTAACAGAAAATGAAATTGAGTCTGAAATATGTTAAGTGACTTAAGTGACAAGGTCTCACAGATGGGATTTGAACCCAAGCTTTCTAACTCCAGATTTAGAATCATATTTACTTTAGCATATTTCTCATATTTCTTCTATTATAAATATCATATTTAGTCTACCTATCCTATATATTCAGATGTTGGCGTATAGTCTTTCTTTCTCCCCAAATCTTGCTACTATATACTTCAAATAACATACTCAGATACTTAACTGAGTTCATCTATTTGTGGACACATAATAGGTGTTTAATAAGTTTTTTGTTGATTGATCCATATGATATTTTCAACAGGACATTTCCCTGCACCTTCTCTACTCTTTAGGATTTTGTCCATATATTTCCTTAAAACTTCTATAGAGAATCTATCCAATTGAATACAATTGAATTAATTAACAGGTCTTATAGAATCAAATATGCAAAGTATTGCAAGGATGGTCTCTTTGTTCATGTCCATTAGGAAGACATGGAAATTGCAATGACTACCAATGAATATGATGGACTAAAATCTATGTCTATGACCTTAGATTCATGACAAAGCCAGCTCTAACAATACAATATGTAGAAAGAGAACTGGATTTGAAATTAGAATAGTGGATTCTGATCCCAACTTTGCCACTTATTATGGCTGTGATATTGGTTTAAGCCTCAGTTTCCTCAAAATGAGGAAGTTTCATTAGACATTATCTAAGATGCCACCAATTTCTAAATATATGAAATCTTCATATATTATATTGTTTTTTGAGATATATTCATTTGTTGAGAAAAGGAAAAATATGTTCATCTTTGAATTATATCTACATGAATCCCTAACAGACAGGTAGAAAGAGGAATTCTTAGTCAAAATGATTATTTCCCCCTTATATAGGTCCACAAATATGAACTACAACACTGAAAAAGGTGTTCAAAAGAATTCAATCATTTTGTTTTATTTTATTGATTTAAGCAGTTAATTCAAAATGATCAACCCAGATTTACAAATTGATTATTATGTTTAAAACTCAAAACATTCTAGGAATTGCCTTTATAATATAGACTTATTTATTAATATATTACTGACACATTGTATTTCAGATATGGGATAGAGATTCCTACCTACCTGGGATTTTTAACAAGGTTCATCTCAAGGCAATCATAAATGATTCTTTGGCCAGTGAATTAGAGGATTAAATATCATTTCAAACACAAAAGTAAGTTAAACTTTTGTGAGGCAGACTAATGTAGAAAAAAGCACATTAGATTTGGAGTAGAGACCTGAGTTTAAATCATGATTCCAAGTCTTTTAACTTATGTGATTTTAAGCAGGCCATTTAACCTGTCTTTGTGCTTCAAATGCTTGATGTGCTAAAAGTAAGAGCTGGATTAGCTGATCTCTAAAATGATCTAAGCTGATTTGTCTCTTCCAAATTTAAATTCTATACCATATTCAAGGAAAATTAAACTCTTGTTGCAATAGCTTGACAGATGGAAGATTTTATTGTACCCTATAGAGACAGAAAAAAGGAGAATTTAGACAATTGTTAGTGAAAATGATAATGCATTCTATACCTATAGGAATTTGCTTTCTCATATTGACTTTGTAATCTCTTGCATGTTCATATCAACTGAAAGGCAGATAGGATAAATGTTAATGCTCCCCTCTCCATAAATGTCATGAGTTTGGTCATTATCCCTTTGTTGCTACAAGATATAAATGTAGGCCTATATGTTCTCAATATTTATTCTGATGATTTACGGATACCTTTCCAATGGATAAATAGTTCATCAGTTCTTGAAACAGTGAATTCAGAGAGTAAGTTGATTTGATATGTTGACAGAATCAATAGGCCTTTAAAAATTGTATGTATGTATGTATTTATGGTTTTGCTTTTTAACTGTTTTGACATTGTATGAACATATTTAAACATACATTATGCCTCTAGTTATTTTGTAAATATACATAGATTGATAATTTTTTTTTAGAAAATTTAAAACTAATACTAATAAACCATGTAAAAATATATAATCAAACCATGTACTATCAGCAATCCTTCTACTGAGCAGTTTACCATGATAAGGAATGGATTGTCTTGCAACATGATTAATATGACTGAAAACTAAGCATTTGAGAACTGAATTTCTAGATAGTAAGGATCCACCTAAGTTGCTAATCCAGGAATTTAGATAACACTCTCCTCAGCTCCAAAGAGATAAACTCTTAAAATTAAATATAGCATTGTGTCATCTAAGCTTCAATATAAACTACTAAACTTACTTAGTAACTATATTAATAAATGCTGGTGCTTAAAATTATAATGAATAAATTTCAATACATAAAACGTCAAAATATCTTTTCAATCACTCCAAGTGCCCTGAAGCATTTTCTATCCATTCACATTCATTTTTCCCCTTTTCTTGAGTATTAGCAAACATATTCTATTATGGCTATATAATCTCTAAATTTGTCTTGGCAGAGCACCAAATATTTTATGTTTCTTCTGTTATTTTAAATGAAATGTCTTTATTTCTTCCTGCTGTGTTTTGTTGGAGCCATGTAGAGATGCTGATGATTTGGGTGGTTCTATGTTATATTCTACAACTTTGCTGATGTTGTCCATTGTTTCAACTCATTTTAAAATTATTTTCTAAGCATACCATCATCTCTTCTGCAAAGAACAATAGTTTTGCTTCATCATTGCCTAATTTTATTCCTTCAATTTTTTCTTGTCTTATTGTTATCAGTAGCATTTCTTGTACAATATTCAACAATGTTAGTATTAATGGGCATTCTTGCTTTGCTCCTGATCTTTTTGGGAAGGCTTTAAGTTAATCCTCATTACAGATAATGCTTGCTCCTGGTTTTACTTTTAAAGAAAGATTCGCTTGATTCTTCTGCCTTATCGCATTTTTAATAGGAGTAGGTATTATATTTTGCAGAAAAATGGTCAGCATTATTGAGATAATGGCATGATTTTTAGTTGTTATTGTTCATAGGGTCAATTACACTGATAATTTTTTCTAATATTGAACCAATCCTGCATTACTGATAGAAATTCCACCTAGTCATATTGTAGGATTTTTAAAAATATATTATCATAATCTCCATCCTACTATTTTATTTAAATTTGTTTGCATTGATATTCATTAAGCAAATCAGTATATAGTTTTCTTTCTCTGTTTTTGCTCATTCTGGTTTAGATATCAAAAATGGAATTTAGCAATTCACCTTCTTAACCTAATTTTTATGTAGTTGATTGGGATTATTATTCTGAGATTCCCTCCCCTCCTGCAGTTAATAGCTTCTCTGTTTTTTTTTTTCCTAAGATAGGGTTTTTTTTTTCTGAATGGTTTTTATTTTCATAAATATTTGTCTTTTTTAGATCACTATAATTTCATCTTTATTAGTAGCTCATTCACTCCTTTCATTTTTGATATGGTAAATGGGTTTTCTTCTTTCTTTTTTTATTTTAAATTAATGAATGATTTTTTATAAAGCTAACTCTCATTCACTAGGTCATTTTTTTCTTTTGCTTTCAACTTTATTAATCTTTCCTTTAATTTTCAAGATTTCCATCTTTGTGCCACTGGGGGATATTTAAGTTTACCTAATTAATTAATTTTTTTGCAGTTTTTTAATTGTGTGCCCAATTCATTGATCTGCCCTTCTGCTTCCCACAAATTTTGTTACATTGTCTCATTGTTGCCATTTTCTTTAATAAAATTATTGATTGTTTCTGTGATTTGTTCTTTGCCTCCCTCATTCTTTAGAATCAAGTTATTTAGTTTCCAATTAATTTTTAATCTATGTTTCCGAGGCTCTTTATATAATGTGATTTTTATTCCATTGTGATCTAAAAATACATTTACTATCTCTACTTTTCTCTTTTTGATTGTAAGCATTTTTTAAATCTTTTTATTTACAAAGCATATGCATGGGTAATTTTTTTTACAACATTGACCATTGTAAAACCTTTTGTTGCAAATTTTCCCCTCCTTCCTCCCACCCCCTTCCCTACCTGGCAGGTAATCCAATACATGTTAAATATGTTGAAATACAATTTAGATCCAATATATGTATACATATTTATACAATTACCTTGTTATGAAAGAAAAATCAGATTGAGAAGGAAGAAAAAGAAAAACTGAGAAAGAAAACACAATGCAAGCAAATAACAACAGAAAGAATGAGAATGCTATGTTGTGTTCCACACTCTGTTTTCATGATTCTCTCTGTAGGTGTTGATGGCTCTCTTCATCACTGCACAAGTGGAACTGATTTGAATCATCTCAATATTGAAGAGAGCCACATCGATCAGAATTGATCATCATATAGTCTTCTTGTTGTCATGTATAATGATCTCCTGATTCTGCTCATTTCACTTGCATCAGTTCATGTAGGTCTCTTCAAGCCTCTCTAAAGTCATCCTGATGATCATTTCTTAAAGAGAAATAATATTTCATAGCATTCATATACCATAATTTATTCAGCCATTCTCTAATTGATGGGCATCCACTCAGTTTCCAGTTTCTTGCCTCTATAAAGAGGGCTGACACAAACATTTTTGTACATATTAATCCCTTTCCTTCTTTTAGGATCTCTTTGAGATATAATCCCAGTAGAAACACTGGTTCAAAGGGTATGCAGTTTGATAATTTTTTGAGCATAGTTCCAAATTGTTCTCCAGAATGGTTGGATCCATTCACAGTTCCACCAACAATGTATCAATGTCCCAGTTTTCCCACATTCCCTCCTACATTCATCATTACCTTTTCCTGTCATCTTAGCCAATCTGAGAGGTGTGTAGTGGTATCTCAGAGTTGTCTTAATTTGCATTTCTCTGATCAATAGTGATTTGGAGCACCTTTTCATGTGGCTACAAATAGGTTCAATCTCTTCATCTGAAATTGTTTTTTAATATACTTTGACCATTTACCAATTGGAGAAGGCTTGAACTATTATAAATTTGAGTCAGTTCCCTATATATTTTAGAAATGAGGCCTTTCTCAGATCCTTTGGATGTAAACATATTTTCCCAGTTTATTGCTTCCCTTCTAATCTTGTCTGCATTAGTTTTATTTGTCCAAAATTTTTTTAACTTAATATAATCAAAATTTTCTACTTTGTTTTAGATCTGGTACAACTAGGCTACCTTCATTTGCTTTTCTCTTATTTAATTCCTTTGAAATTCTTGACCTTTTGTCCTTCCAGATGACTTTTGTTATTTTTTTCTGGTTCAGTAAAATAGTTTCTTGGGAATTTGATTGGTACAGCACTAAATAAATAGATTAGTTTAGGGAGTATTGTCATCTTTATTATATTTGTTCGACCTATCCACAAGCACTTGATGTTTTTTCCAATGGCTTAGATCTGAATTTATTTGTATGGAAAGTGTTTTGTAGTTTTGCTCATATAGTTCCTGACTTTCCTTTGGCAGATAAATTCCCAAATATTTTATATTATCAACAGTTATTTTAAATGGAATTTCTCTTTGTATCTTTTGCTGTTGGAGTTTGTTAGTGATGTATAAGAATGCTAATGATTTATTGTGCATTTATTTTGTATCCTGCAACTTTGCTAAAGTTGTGGATTATTTCTGAAAGCTTTTTAGTTAATTCTCTGGGGTTCTTTAAGTATATCATCATATCATCTGCAAAGAGTGATAATTTTCCTAATATTGAACCAATCCTGCCTACTCTGTTTCCTTTATTACCTACTCTAATTCCTTTAATCTCTTTTTCTTCTATTATTGCCAAGGCTAGCATTTCTAATGCAATATTGAATGGCAATGATTATAGTGGGCAAACTTGTTTCGACCCTGATTTTATTGGAAATAGTTCTAGTTTATTCTTATTACATATGATGCTTGCAGATGGTTTTAAATATATGCTACTGACTAATTTAAGGAAAATTCCATTTATTCTTATACTCTCTAGTGTTTTTAATGGGAATGGGTATTGGATTCTATCAAATGCTTGTTCTGCATCTATTGAGATAATCATATGGTTTTTGTAAGTTTGGTTATTGATATAGTCAATTATTTTAATAGTTTTGCTAATATTGCACTAGTCCTGCATTCCTGGTATAAATCCTACTTGCTGGTGGTGTATTATCCTAGGGGATTATTATCTGTAATCTCTTTGTTAATATTTTATTTAAGATTTTTGCATCAATATTCATTAAGGAGATTGGTCTATAATTTTCTTTCTCTATTTTTGTCCTACCTGGTTTAAGTATCAGTACCATGTCTGTGTCATAAAAGGAATTCGTTAGGAGTGCTTCATTCTCTATTTTTTCATAGAGTTTACATAGTATTGGAGTTAATTGTTCTCTAAATGTTTAGTAGAATTCACATGTACATCTATCTAGTCCTGGGGATTTTTTCTTAGGAATTGATTAATAGTTTGTTCTATTTCTTTTTTCTAAAATGAGCCTATTTAAGTAATTTATGTCCTCTTCTGTTAATCTGGGCAATCTATATTTTTGTAGGTATTCCTCTATTTCACTTAGGTTGTCAAATTTATTGGCATTAAGTTGGGCAAAGTAACTCCTGATAATTGCTCTAGTTTCCTCTTCATTGGTTGATAGTTCTCCCTTTTCACTTTGGAGACTAACAATGTGCTTTTCCTTTTTCCTTTTTCTAATCAAATTAACTAAAGGTTTATCTGCTTTGTTGGTTTTTTCATAAAACCAAGTCTTAGTTTTATTTATTAATTCAATACTTTTTTAGTTTCAATTTTATTGATCTCTCCTTTTAATTTTAGAATTTCAAGTTTGGTATTTGATTGGAAGGTTTAAATGTGTTCTTTTTCTAGGTTTTTTAATTGCAAGCCCAATTTATTGATCTTCTCTTTCTCTAGTTTATGCAAGTAAGCATCTAGAAATATAAAATTTCCCCTTATTACTACTTTGGCTGCATCCCACAAAGTTTGGTATATTGTCTCATTTTTGTCATTCTCTTGGATGAAATTTTTGATTCTGCTTCCATTTTATGGGAGAGTTCACCCCATTCACATTTACAGTTAAAACTACTAATTCTGTATTTCCTGACATCTTATTAACCCCAGATTATACTTTTCTCTTTCCTTTTCCCCTTTCCCTCCTCCCCAGTATTTTACTTATGAGCTTTACTTGCCCCAAGCAATCCTTCCCCTTTAGAGAATCCCCCTTTTCTTATATGTTTCCCCTTACTATTTCTCTTTCCCTTTCTATTTAACCTAACCCTTGCTTTTCTCCTTTCCCCTCGCACTTTTCTATAAGATGAGAGATGTTTCTTGGAGAAACCAAATGTATCTAATATTCTTTCTCTGGGCCAAATCTGATGAGAGTAAGATTCACACAATATTCACCTTCCCTTCTTTCCCTCAATCATAATATGTTTTCTTTGCCTCTTCCTGAGATGTAATTTCCCTCATTTTACCTCCACTTTCCCCTTTTTTTCTGTTATAATCTCCTTCCCATCTCTAATTTCCTTTTTATATTATAACAGTAAAATCAGATTATACATGGACTCTCAATATAAACCCATAACATAAATACAGTTCTCAAAAGTTTTTTTTAACCTTTTTATGCTTCCCTTGAGTTCTATATTTGGAGGTCAAATTTTTTGTTTTGCTCTGGTCTTTTCATCTAAAACAAATGGAATTCACCATTTTCATTGACTGTCCATCTTCTTCCCTGAAAGAAAATGCTCAGTTTAGCAGGAACATCTATTCTTGACAGTATCCCAAGTTCCTTTGTCTTTCAGAATATCATATTCCAGGCCCTTCATTCTTTTAATGCCAAAGCTGCTAGATCCTGAATAATCCTTATTGTGGCTTCTTGGTATTTGAATTTTTTTTCTGGTTGTCTATAATATTTTCCTCTTGGTTTGATAATTCTGAAATTTAGCTACAATATTCCTTGGATTTTTAACGTTAGGGTCTCTTTCAGTAGGTGATCAATGAATTCTTTCAATGGCTATTTTACCTTCTGATTCTATGACATCTGGGCAGTCCTCTTTGATGATTTCCTGAAAAATGGTGTCTAAATTTTTTTTTCATCATGATTTTCAGGGAGTCCAATAATCTTTAGAATATCTCTTCTAGATCTATTTTCTAGGCCTCTTGTTTTCCCAAGTAGGTATTTAACATTTTTTTCTATTTTTTTTTGTTTTGCTTGACTGATTCTTGTTGTCTCAATGAATCATTCATTTCCATTTGTTCAATTCTGAATTTTAGTGAGTTATTTACTTCATTTACTTTTTTTACTTCTTTTTGTATTTGTCCAATCAAATTTTTGAATGAATTGTTTTTACTATGGAATTTGTTTTTCCATTTCACAAATTCTGTTTTTAAGAAGTTATTTTTTTTTCTGTTTCACAAATTCTCTTTTTCTGGGAGTTTCTTTTTCCATTTTATCAAATTTATCTTTTACTGAATTATGTGCTTTTTCCATTTTACGGTCTATTTTGTAGTGTATTTTTTTCAGATAGTTTCTCTGTTGCCTTTTCCAGACCCTCTTGCAAATTTTTCATTTCCTTTCCCCATTTTTCTTCTAGCTCACTTTTAAGATACTTTTAAATTTCTTCTAGGAGAGCCTTGTGTAATGGGGACATGGTGATATTGGGGCTTCATCTGGAGATAACCTGCCTTTAGTCTCCTTAGGATGTGAAATCTGTTCTTTCCCCATAAAAGCTGCCAATCATTAGGGACCTCTTTACTTTTTTACTCATTTTTTTAAAAGTTAAAATCTGCCTTTAGGGTGATGGAGGCTTTCCAAGTGACAGCAAATCTACTGGGTCAGTGCTGATTCACTCCTGGTGCTGGGTGAGCATCGTCAGGTCCCGTGAGATTCTGGCATTTGGGGGTTCATTATTGATCTTTTGTCTTTATGTTCTCTGCTGATCTACTGGCTTGCAACCAAGGCAGAGTGGCCAACATTGCTGTGGGTTCCTGTGGATTCCTCTCCATAGATTCTCTGCCATGTGGAGTCAGCAATGCTCTGAGACTATGCTGTTTCTGCTGGCATTTGTGGCCAGCTATTTGTGTTAGGCTGCCTCCCTCCCATTTCTTATTGAAACAGACCTTTTCTGGTCTGTTTCCTTCCCGTAGATTCTGCCACACAAGACTCTGCTTCAGGATTCTGCATTTTCTGGGTTGGCAGTTGTACTCAGCTGGTGGTGCTGGCTGCTTCTCTCCTATTTGCAACTGAAACACATCTTTTCTGGAGATCTTTGAAATTATCTTCTGCTGATAGTTTGTTGCACTCCCAATATTTGTGGGTTCTGCCAGTCCAGAGCTAATTCAGAGGCTAGATTTTGTAATTAGTGTGAGGTTTATAGAGAAGGTCAGAGAGAACTGTGTGTCCTCTCTGCCATCTTGGCTCCCCATTGTAAGATTTTTAATGCTTTATAACCCATGGTCAATTTTCATGACAAAGATCACTCCTTTCCAGTTCCATTCATTTTCTTCTTCAATTTTCATGTCTTACTTTGCCAATACTCTGTTTATCTTCTTGGATAGCAAATTTTGCACAGTTGCGGTTTCATGCACAAATTATCTTTTTTATTGTATTATGTCATGAAAATGCTAGCTTTATTCCATAAATTAAAATTACACATGTGAAGGCATGCAAAACATTTCCATATTAGCCATGAAGAATAAAAAAAATTAGAAAATATTAAAGAAATATTCTATTCATATTTTTAATGTTGTTCTTATTCCCTCCTATTTATTTATTATTACTTTTTTAAGGTGCCTCATTAGTATAATTTTATTATCTATTTACACCTGTAATTCATCTAAATTTTTCTTTAAAGAATTTAAGTGCTATGTTATTTGGTATGTTTATATTTAGTATTGATATTACTTCCTTGTCTATGATTCCTCTTAGAAAGATGTCATTTTCTACCTTCTCCCTATTTTTCTGAGATTATGATTGCTCTGCTGTTTTTCAGTTATTTTTCAGACATATATGACTCTTTATGAATCTGCTTGGTATTTTTTGACTAAGATACTGAAGTTGTTTGCAATTTCCTTCTCAAGTTCATTTTACAGCTGAGGATACTGAAACAGAGTTAAGTTACTAGTAGAGGGCTAAACAACTAATGTGTCTCAGGCAAGATTTGAAACTAGAAAGATGTCTGAGCTCCCTTTCTGAATGAGATCTACAATTTTAGGATTTCATTTGTCATCAATGGGCTGGTAGAAGAAATTTTTAATCAGGAATTTAGGAGGCAGTATGGATCAGTATAGAAAAGAACAAAGCATCCTGGATTCAAAGGTTCCTTGTAATACTACCTGTACAAACTGTTGCAAGTCATTTAGTATCCTGAGCCTAAGTTTTCTTCAATTTTAATTGAGAGTTTTGAATTGTGATAATGGGCTGAAAATGAGCCAACAACTCACAATAAAATTATTGGTTGGTTATCTGGCACCATACAATCAAAATGATCAGCTGATTATTTTAATTTTTCTCCCCTTTCCATATAGCTACTTTGACATTTTATAAGCATGAATTATAAATAGATTATGTCTCTACAACATGAAAACATTGATATATGTTCCCAGTTCCATCAAACTGTCCTATTAATTAGAGAAAAAAAGAATTTTTCTGATCTCTCCCAATAGTATATCTGTAGTTTTCCTGGTCCAATTCTTAAAGGATTTTGCTCTACTTCCCCTTAGTCCACTGAGTTTCTTTTGTTAAATATATTTTATGTAACTTCTATGTAAATGTTTAGCATATCCTTTGTAGATTCTAATATATCCTAAGCATGTGAATCTTACTCTGAGCCTTGTAGTGGATTTATGACTTTGTCTAACAAAGTGAACTTTTCAGATTTTGGATAGAGTAGCTGTTTAAGCCCTGGTAATTAATGTAATCTTCCCATCTATAGCAGACCTCATAATGTACAACTATTTGGCTTTGAGAGCTAAGTTTTATTGTCATGTTCATTAACCTATGTGTTCTGGGACAAGCTTCTGAAAATAGAGATTTGATGATAGCTTCTTTTCTGTCAATTTATCAAAGTTGTTGGATGAGTTATATGTGTTTTGTTTTGGTCATGGGGCTTCCGCTCTTATCTTTTCAATGCCTCTGTTATTGAACTTATAGTCATGTAAATTTCTTGCTAGTTAGTAGCCATTTTGTTTGTATACTTGGCAATGTGAATCTACATCTGGTCCTAGTCCAAAAGTTAGTAATGTGAGCAAATCAGTCACTCGGGTTTATGATATATTATAAAATCTTGATAAATTGTTTAGGCAGAATCTCTGGTTCTGTCCAGTTGGTCACTGTAGGTAATCTGGGATTTCTGTAGTGGGTATACCTAATTATTAAAAGTAAAATGATATTTTATATAAAGTTTCATAGGAAACTGCTTAAAATTTTAAAATTTAGTTTACTCAATATTATATTTATATCAGATTTTTAAGCCCTTTTGTTTTGATTAAAAATGATTCGAAATGTATATTATAGGGTATTAATACAATTAATAGCTTATCTTAAGTCTGTATACCCAAAGAACTCTGAGAAGTAAACTAAGAACAAATTAACTCTAAATTATTAATCAGTCTTATACCTATGCTCTTTTAAATGTTAATGTTCTTAGAGGTGGTTACTTTCACAGAAGAACCAAAGTTGTAATTTTTTTTCTTTTTTAATCACTTAAAATTTAAAAATTCAACATAATACAGACATACATTTAAGAAATGGGATTATAAAGGATTCAGGAAATCTAAAAATAGCCAGGTCTTCTTGTTTTATAAAATTAATTTTTATAAACAAGGCAGAACAGGCAGGAAGATTACATCCAGTTTTTTCAATGGATCCACATTAAGCATAAAGTCATAGAGAAATGACTGCTTTGTTTTATGAGGTTTGAATATGATATGTCCAACCTCAGAAAGAGATGGGATTTACATCTTTCTATGCATTATTTTGCAAATTCTTCTGTAATCAGTTAAAGAGGACATAGATTTCATTCTTACCTTGTCATAATATGGACATAAGAGAGAATGCATAAAATTGATTGGACAAATGAACTTGAAATTATCACTACTTTATGAAAGTCTCTCAAAGTGTGTACCATTTAGTTCTGGCCCATAACTTCAGGCACCAAAATGTAGTGTTCTTATTTGGTTTTTCTGGAGATCTTTGGGGCAGCCTTGATTTCAGCAGATTAATCACCACAAGAGTAGCCAGGGGTTAAAGTCCAAATCTTTTATTATCTCTTTCAAAGTCTTTCTTTCCTGGGTCCCAGTTAGCTTTCTTAAAAAGGCCTTCTGGAGATGTGATTTCAGTGGACAAAATGTAGGAGGACAGGCCTGCCAGCACAAGGTGTGGGATGGGATGAATGAATCTGAGTTCAAGGACTTGTGCTTCAGACCCCTTGTGTTCCCTAGCTCTCAATGAATCTGGCTGAGGCTCCCAGTTTATATGCTCTACACTGAGTATAAACGAATCATTATATCACTAAGAAACCATTATTTGTTGTAAGATTAAATCAATCATACTGAACTTAGAGAACTATTAAGTACCATGCTAAACTAGATAACTATTGTTTTTATCAATTCCACTGATTTAGTACCTTATAAGAATCCTTGTTTCAAGTTCAGAGTTCTGGCCCATAGCACCCTTTTGATGACGAGTTGGATATATATTAATACTTTATAGGACTGGATTTACAAGGTCAATGTTAAAAATAACATTTTCTCCTAAATACATGTTTGCAATTAGAGTCAACTTCAGCCTTGTGGGTGGTGCTGATCCAGTTTCTACTTCTATGCTTTACACATAGAAACTGCTTCAGAAATGTTTGTATGAATTGAATTTATGAGATTAGCATGACTTTAAAATTGCAAATTACATTGCAAGGTTCAGTAGGATTATCATAATCATTGCTATGCACACTATATGATTCCTGTAGCTAGAAGTTACCTGTATCTAGAATATACTCATATCTTATATCTTTTATCTCAGAATCCTCCCCTTCCCTTCAAGGCTCAATTCAAGTATAACCTCGTCTGTGAAATTTCCCTGCTTCCATACTTGTTAGCATTTTTTATTTCCTCAATTTTTTCAATATAATATCATTAAAAATAGCAAACATAAATGAAGTAAAGACAGAGCCCCGGGAATACCATAGGAGATGTCTCTCTTAAGACAAAATCAAATCAATCAATCATTGTTCTTTAGATCTAGTTGGGCAATTGATTCTGAACTAGCTTAATTATTCTGTTTTAGCCAATCCATGTTCTTCATCTCTTCCACGAGGATATTATATAAGATTCTGCCGATTATTTTTAATCAAATGAGATAATGAATATAAAGCACTTTAAAATTATGAAACATTATGCATTACATAAATGTGAGTGAGTAGCCACAGAAATAATATTCTGCAGGTAGGGTTAAGAAAGGGGGTAAAAAAAAAAGAAAACTCTTAATCATTTACTTGAAAAACATTTTTAAATAACTATTACTAAATATTTTTAAATAAGAGTGCCTGGACTAGGCACTGTTTTCTACTCAATTATTTTTGTTTTATACCCAGATTTGAGAAATGACTTTTTTCCCATTCATTGTTAATAATTTCTGAAGCCCTATTTCTCTGTCCAGTTTGGCACTAAAAGCACTTCCATATTCATAAATAATTAATGAATAGCCTGTGTTCATTTTATAAACCACTTTATACTGTTCCTTGATGAGTATTAAAAAAAGATACTATAGTTACTAAGTTAAAGAAATTTAGTGTCTTATTGGTCTTGAAACCCTGATTTTTTTTTTTTTGCTTTTCCATTCACTGAGCTGCCAAAAAGAGGCCAAATGCAGCAACTATGTAGCACTAGCATTAAAATTCCTTGATTGTCTTTTCCACAATCACAAATCTTTCATTAGTCATTTGCTAATTTTATAATTGTTTGTATTTCTGTATTTTTAAAATGGTGGCATTTGACAATGTAGTCTACAAATTATCTTTTATTTTTAATATTTTATAATTATGTAATTTTGCATTTACATGTATATGTGTGTAAAAGAAAGAAGGTCTGACTGAAGAATAATCCATCTTGCTGAGGGATATTTTAAAATTTATTACTAACTTGAACACTCTTTCCTAATATATCCGATTTCATGTGAGCAAGTAATTAGTTGTCTTGAGATAGTTTTAGGGGCAGCAAGGTGGTGCAGTGGATAGAGCACCAGCCCTGAAGTCAGGAGGACCTGAGTTCAAATCTGGTCTCAAACACTTAAAACTTCCTAGTTGTGTGACCCTGGGAAAGTCACTTAACCCCAATTGTCTCAGAAAAAAAGAGAGATAGTTTTAGATATATATTATAATTTTATGAGTCTTTTCAATATGCATTTATTTTTTATTTTATTTTATTGATTTAATACTTCCCCCAGTTACATTCAAAACAAATTTTTTTACATTTGTTTTTAAAATTTTTGAGTTTCAGTTTCTCTCACTTATTCTCACCCAAAATTAAGAAAGCACATGTGAAGTTACACAAAACATATCCATGAAAGTCAAGTTGTAAAAATCATAAATCTCCTACCCTAATGAAAATAAAAACCCTTAAGAAAAAAATGAGAGAGAGAGAGAGAGAGAGAGAGAGAGAGAGAGTGATTCAAAGTAGGCAGTCACAACCAATCAGCTCGATAGATATAGTTTTTTTTTTTTCATCATAAGTCCTTCATAGTAGTTATACATGATTGTACTACCGAGAAGAGCAAAGTCATTTACAGCTAGTCATCCCAGAATATTGCTTTGTATACAGTGCATTTCACTTTGCTTGAGTCCATGGAACACTTTCCAGGTTTTTCTTTTATTCTTTTTTTCTGAGAGCATCCTGCTCATCATTTCCCATAGAATAATAATATTCTATCACAAACACATACCACAGTTTTATTGAGCCATTACCCAGTTGATGAGCATGCTCTTACTTTTCTTTCTTTTTTTTTGTCCTGAGAAGAGAGCTGTTATGAATATTTTTCTACAAATAGGTTATTTTCCTTTTTTTTTTTTTAATGAATCTCTTTTGGTATTTGTGCCTAGTAGTGTTGTTAGATCAAAAAATATGCATGAATTTATAACCCTTCAGGCAAAGATCATATCTTTTGATAATTTGTCAATTGGGTTATAGCTCTTATTTTTTTTTTTATAAATTTGGCTCAGTTCCCTCTTTGTTTGAGAAATGAGACCTTATTAGAAAAAACTTTCTTCATTTTTTTTTACACTTACTATTGCTAACTGTATTTCCCCTCATTTATTCTCTCTCCCTCCTTTTATCCTGTCCTTCTTCTAAAGTATTTTGGTACTGACCACTCCATCTCCAAATATGCTTTCTCTTTTATCACCTCCTTCCTCCCAAATCCCAATTCCTTTCTGTTTCATACAGAGTATGTTGCATTTCTATATCCTTATTGAGTATGTATGTTATTTCCTGCTTGAGCCAATTCTGATGAGAATAAGGTTCCCTCACTCACCCTTTCCTCCCCCTCTTCCCTTCCACTGTAAAAGCTTTTATTGCATCTTTTTATGTCAGATAATTTTCATTCCACTTTTCCCTTTCCCTTTGTAGAAGCACATTTCTCTCTCACTTCTTTTTTCATAATTTTAAAAAGATATTATCCCTTCATGTTCAACTTACATCTGTGCCCTCTGTCTATAAATACTCCTAACCACCATAATAATGAGAAAGTTTTTTTAATTTAATTTTTTTATTATAGCTTTTTATTTACAAATATATGCATAGGTAATTTTTTAGCATTGACAAGTGCAAATCCTTTTGTTCCAACTTTTTCCCTCCTTCCCCCTACCCCTTCTCCCAGATGGCAGGTTGACCAATACATGTTAAATATGTTAAAGTATAAGTTAAATAAAATATATGTATACATGTCCAAAGTTATTTTGCTGTATAAAAAGAGTCGGACTTTGAAATAGTGTACAATTAGCCTGTAAAGGAAATCAAAAATGTCATAGGTGGACAAAAATAGAGGGATAAGGAATTCTATATAGTGGTTCATAGTATAATGAGAAAGTTCTAATGAGTATCATACTCTCATATAGGAATGTAAATAGATAAACCTTATTAAGTCCCTTATGCTATCACTTTCCTGTTTACCTCCTTATGCTTCTCCAGAGTCCTGTATTTGAAAATCAAAGTTTCCATTTAGCTTTGTTTTTTTTTTTTTATCACGGATACATGAAAATGTTCTATTTCACTGGATGACCACTTTTTCCTCTGAAGGATTATACTCAGTTTTGTTGGGTAGGTGATTGTTGGTTGCTTCTTCCATTGCTCTCTAGAGTATTATATTCCAAGCCTTCCAGTCATTTAATGTAGAAGCTGCTAAATCTTGTATTATCTTGACTGTGGCTCCACTATACTTGAATTATTTCTTTCTGGGTGTTTGCAATATTTGCTCCTTGGCCTGAGAGTTCTGTTATTTGGCTATAACATTCCTGAGAGTTTTCATTTGGGATTTGTTTCAGGAGGGGATCAGTAGATTCTCTCAATTTCTATTTTACCCTTTGTTTCTAAAATATCAGGACAGTTTTCCTTGATAATTTCTTGAAAGATGATATCCAGAGGGGCAGCTAAGTGGCACAGTACAGCAGTCAGGAGGAAGTCAGGAGGACCTGAATTCAAATCTAGCTTCAGGCATTTAACACTTCTAGCTGTGTGACCCTGGGCAAGACCCCAATTGCCTTAGCAAAAAGCAAAAAAAAAAAAAAATGATACCCAGGTTATTTTTTGATCATGGCTTTGAGTTAGATCCATAATTTTTAAATTTTCTGTCCTCCTGACCTATTTTCTAGGCCATTTTTTTCAATGAGATAGTTCACATTTTTCCTATATTTTTTTCATTATTTGTTTTGATTTATTGTATTTTGATTTCTCATAAAGTCATTAGCTTCCATTTGCTCAAATATAACTTTTAAGGAATTATTTTCCCTAGTGAACTTTTGTACTCCTTTCCCAATTGATCAATTTTGCTTTTTAAGGCATTCTTCTCCACATTAGCTTTCTGTATTTCTTTTTGTACCATCCTCAGTTCTTTTCCCAATTTGTCCTTTATCTCTCTTACCTGATTTTCAAAATCCCTTTTGAGCTCTTCCATGGCCTGGGCCCAATTCTTATTTTTCTAGGAGGCTTTGGATGTAGAAATTTTGACTGTTATTATCTTCTGAGTATATGTTTTGATCTTCCTTGTCACCATAGTAACTTTCAATGATCAGCAACTATTTTTGTTGTCTGTTCATTTTCCCAGGCTATTACTCAGCTTTTAACTCTTTGTTAAATTAGGGCTCTGTTTCCAGGGTGAAGGATGCAGCATCTCAGTCTTCAGGGGTTTATGCAGCTGTTTCAAAGATCCTTTTAGAGACCTGACAACAAGTACTCTTTTCTATCCTAGAGCTGTTAGAAGTGTCCCTGCCCCATTATAGCTGTAAGATCTAGTGTGCTATAGCAAAAGGTCTGCTTTCCTGAAGCTGGGGCCATGTGGGGTTGGGGCTGGGGCTTCTCTGGCATGGCTTGCCCTGGGACTGCACACCAGACTCCCACCCTGTTGTTACAGACCTTCTCTGCTGACCTTCAAAGTTCTTCCTGATGTCCCCTATCTGAGGTCCAGAAGCCTCCAGTATTGCTGTTAATTCAAAGGTCTTACCTTGCTGATGCCGGGATCTGGGCAGGAGCTGGGACTAGGACTGGACCTGCACTGGGATTGTGCATTGGACCCCATCTCTGGTTCCACAGACTTTTTCTGCTCACCTTCCTGGTCCTCTTTGTGTTTCTGGGCTGAGAGGTCTGGAAGCCACAAACACTTCCAGTGATTCAGAAGTTGGGATGAGGCCAGGGCTGGGACCAGCGATGGTTTGGGACTGCATGCTGGGCTCCCACCCAGGTGTTACAGACCTTTTCTGCTGAGCTTCTAAGTTGTCCTTATCTTCTTTTCCTAAATTATTATCATGAGTATTAATCCATGAAAGATTTGCCATGATATGCTACAATAGGAAAACTGGGAAATTTGATGTTAAAACTACATTCATTTAGTTAGTAAATACATACATACATACATATATATATACATATATATATATATATATATATATATATATATATATATATTTGTTTCGTAATTTAGGAGCTTAAACCATTTCCCCAACTTTCTCTTGGGACTTCCCTTTTTTTTCAGTTCTCTATGGTAACATTTTGGGGTAACTGATGAACATGAATACCAAGAAAAACTGTGATTAATATAACTAAAATAATATGTAGTTGTTCTGTTCATTTTTGAAAAATAAAATTGTGTTGGCAAAACTTTTGTTGTTAAGCTCATGAAAACCCTGATTTGTTAAACCTGTTGTAAATAACAGATGTCGATTGTTCTGGCAACAGCTTTGTATTTCTGCAAAGAATCTACTACTTTTAGGAGTACCATCTTATTCGGTATTCAGTCAGTTTGTTTACTGAATGTTATGTGATTATGGTCACATGATACTGTTCTATATTGAATTTGAGTTAATGATTATGCTTTTGCAAATATGTGTGTGACTATCATGAGGATATCTTTCACATTTTCACCTAGATTATAATTTTCTTTATTAGTTGCCCTTCTGAATAGTAAAAACCACTTTAAAGCATCTTATGAGATTAATTGCCCATGAGTTATTTTCTAATAAGTATGTTTTTATGTATGAATAATATTCAGAAAGTTAGAATTTTATCACATACATTTATGTGTATACAAGAATAAGGAAATAGAACTGGTGACCATAGAGTAAGCAATTTAAAAAAATATACATGTCTAAGTAGAATTTTTTTTAAAGTAACCATATAGATTTCAGAGATTCCCATTTCAAATGCCCTTTAATACTCTTCATATTTTAATATGTAATCAAAAAGAACTGCACAAAAATTCTAGCACAAATAAACCATTTAATAAAACATTTATTTACTTTCTTCTAGGATGTTCAAAGCATCTCCCAGACCAGATCATATTAAGCTTCACAGTATTTCTCTTGTGTAGGTGATGAGCCATGTCTAAATTATAAATGAAAAAGGCTTTAGATTTATAATAGCATATTTCATGCTTAGCAACTCCTGGGACATGTAGACATTACAGAAATACAGTATCAGCCTGCAGATATCACAGGGCAGTATTGGTACAGTTGTGGTCTCTTTTGTGAAGAAGCAAAAAACGATTCTAAATCATTAACTCAGGATCAATCGAGAACATTTTGTCATCCATGGTAAGTAATAGAGCTATAATTTATCAGAGTTAAAATTAAAGTAGAGTTCATGGACTGGCCACCAAATTATAGAATATATATAAAGAGAGAGAGAGAGAGAGAGAGAGAGAGAGAGAGAGAGAGAGAGAGAGAGAGAGAGATTCCAGGTGTTCTAGAATCACAAAACTGTGCAAGAAATCATGATATATGACCATAATGCTATTATTTTCTCTATTCAGTTTCTTAGTTTGCTTCCTCTACCAGTCCTCTTCAGCTGAAAAACAGCAAAAATATTCTTGAAGCCTGTTTTTGTCAGAATGCTCAGTTGTCAATAGGTTAATTAATTCAGCCAAAAGATCCAGCTAGCTCATTAAATAGACCCAGACTAAAATATCTAACATTTTGACTACATAGTACTACATCAGAAAAAAGAGAAATTATATAATGTTATAGCCTGGAGTAGTCGGGATGCAATTCTGCTATGATTTTCAGCATTTGGCTGACTCTTAATTGAATTCTGAGATCAATAATGGAAGAAGAATGTGAACAGTTGGGAGAGGATTCAAAGAATCATAAATACCATTAAATGTTTGGAAAATAAGGCTTCGAATGAAAGTTGAAGTGCATTTTTCAGCATGGGGGAAAGGAGACCAACTGAAGGGTAATTTAATTAGATCTTCCAATGTACAATGCTCTTTCATACAAGAAAATATTGATGAGATATTCTTCATGTGTAGTAGTTATGGAATAAGTAAACTGCTAAAAACACATGTATGTGGAATGTGAATCCCTTATAAAGAAAAAATATCTTAGCTGTGAGCATTTTAAAACAACAAAATGAGGAATAGAAAATATTTTTCTCCTGTTCCCTCTAAAAAAATATGACAAATTCCACCTCTCTGAGTATGGGTTAAGCATGATTATTTTTGCAGTTATGGAAATGAAAAACAGAAATCCTCTAAAACCTAAACCCTGAACTAGACATTAACTTAGTGTGACCTTGGGCTAGACTTCCTGATATTACAGTTTTATTAGCTGTGAAATGAGAGAGACTAGGTACTCACTGAGGTCTTTGCTAGCTTTATAATCTATAATTCTAATTTTTCAAGGCACTTTTAGTCCTGGAAGTGGATGATTAAATTTAATCATGTTTCTTCTCTATTTGTTCTGTTCTTTTTCATAGAAAGAACATATTTGTCCTTTGAAAGACTGGTGGACTTAAATACTGCATTTCTGAAAGAACAACTAGAATGTATTAATAACACACACACACACACACACATACACACACACAACTTTTTACTGAATGCATAGTACATACCTGTCACTTATCTTAAGTGACTGATAATTAGGTATTACAGTACTTTACTATACCAATTAATCTGTGAGTTCATCCATGTAGGTAGGTCTTCTGCAATCTATCTTCATTTGGTAGAAGTACAAAACATGGGATACATCTCCAGCAATAAAGATCATAGCTCATTTATGCCTTCCCAGACAATCCAACTTTGTGCATGTCCTTCCAGAAATTCAGCACAAGGGATTAGCATGCTGAGTCTCTTTGAATTGCAAGAATATTGTAAAGCACACATATCCATGTGTGTGAAGGAATTTCTTCACTGTTGCTACATGACAAAGCAATCTTCTCTTTCAATCATGTGTCATCATACATGCATTCATGCTAGTTTGTACTACTTTTCCTTTATAATTGTTTGCAATGTTCTATGGCCTACTTTCATCCATTCTTATGTTTCTGTATTGCCTTTGAGCAATCTTTAACTGTAATTCATCAGAGACAGCAGTGTTCTATGACTCACAGTCATATAACATCACCAGAAAAAAAGTAAAAATGTGGATTTGGTGATTTTAGTCATTGTATTAATGGATGAAGTCTGATTATATATATGTATATATATATATATATATATATATATATACATATATATATATTACACACACACACACACACACACACACACACACACACACACATATACACATTGGGAGTTTGTTAAGTGTTAAGAAATCTTGAAAGTCGTAGGGTCACAGATGAAGAAACTGTGATCCAGTGAGATTAAATCACATGTCCAAGGTTATGCAGGCATCAGATGGTAGAGCTGGGATTCAAATTCAATACTTCTGATTCTAAAGACATCAGTCTTTCCGCTGCACCAGCTAATGCTAAAAAATGGTGGTTAGTTTATTTAAAGTCTTAGAAGGTTTTTCAAGTCTCCTCTCTCATGAAATAATTATGGCTCAAATTAGCAGTTGTATCTCTTGTGAGAGATTTGAACTGATGGTTAGAGGTCCAATTTTGATTTAAATAATTTGAATTAGGAGTGCAAGCCCTTATTAAATTACTGCCATTTGAGATATCCCTGAAATGCACATTGGAGTGCTGAGAGAATTTAGCACGGCCTTTGCAATAGAGTGGTATATTTTAAAAATGAAAATATTTAAGTTGCAATACATATTAATGAATGCAAACACAAGTTACTCCCTCAGCATACTCTAGCCTATATCATTTACTGAATTAAACATGTGCAATCTCCCAAATAATAGCTTATAGCAGAAAAGAGAATTTAGATTGTACATGTAGCTGAACTTTCAAATTCGGTTATGACATCTACTTATTTCAATGCAAGTATACTTAAAGTGTTTAAGTCAGCTTGAAAAAACACCAGAGTTAGAAGGGATGAATTTTATAATGGTAAAAATGGAGGGGGAAGAATCTATTTCTTTCTGTCACATTCAGATTGCTATCATATCTAGACAAGTTTCTGTCTATCTTGAAGGGGAAAAGAAAAAATAAAAACTTGCTATCCTGTATAATAACTTTGGGTAAATCAAAGAAAGAGTGTTTGATAGTTCCTAATGTGACAAAGTTGAATAAATGTCTCAGCGTCCCCTAGGAGGATAGACTGGGGAATATATATTTGTAGAGCATGTGAATCCTACGTTTCCATAAAAATAAGGGGTATATTCTCTTCTTGAAGATGCCGAGATTTCTGGCCCTCCCTAGATGCAAAGCCAATTACTTTTATCTCTGGCAGCTGACTTGCATTCCCTGAAATGTAAGTGAATCTAAGCAAAGGTCTCTCAAAAGAACAGGTTAGGTTGTCCAAAAGGAGAGATATAATTCTACATACAGGCTTGTAAATTGGAAAATAGAAGATTCATTTCTTGTTCTTACTTTTTAAATTCTTTACACACATACCTCTTGCCTCTGCTATGGGAATTGAGTACTTCACAGTATAGAAGTAAAGTGTTAATAAGTTCTTCATGCCATTTTCCTTCAAAATACTTTTAGTCATAGAAGTATACCATGGGGATCCAGCAAATTAAAGAAATCATTGACAGATTTAGAATCAGGAAACATACCTATATTATTCAAACATTCCATTTTACACAATTGTTTATGCATCCTGGCTTAAGCATATTTTCTTTTATATGAAGCTGTAGCTGATTTAAGCATAAAGTTTAGAATATGCTCCAAATTAGTACTGAAGAATATATTTATTCCTTGACATTTCTTATTAACTCGGTATAATTACCTAAATGTGAATTGGGCTGTGGAACCCATGATTTTCCCAGCGATGATGGATGACAGGATGTTATCTCAAACTGTGAGATGGGAGGTAATTCAGTTTTCACAGAACATTTATATAATGCTAATTGAATTAATCTTTGGAATGTGTGGCATGCCTTGTTTAAGATATTATATGCCCACTGATTTTATTTATTAAGACACTACTTCTTCATGCATTATATTTTTATGCCTAGATTTCACTGTTGTAAGTGGCTACTTGTAGAATTCAATGCCTATTGAGTATGTTTCTTAGTACCATTTATTGTAATAATCATCTTTATTTTCAAAAATGTATCATGGACAGCATATATTGTAGTAAAAAAAGTGCTATTAAAATCACTTTACAAAACTAGTAAAAAGTACCTACTTCATGAAACAAATTGAAAGCATCTGATCAGCCCTGATTTTAATTCATTTGATAGTATACATTATTCAAAATAAAAACACCTTTAGGTATGCTATAAGAAAATTAAAAAGGGAATCTGTAAATCAGATAAGCGCTCAGGTGCCCAAAGACTTTTTACTAGTGATAAATAATAATATAAATGAAAAAGGTATATATGGGATTAGAATTTTAAGAGAAATTTATCTTAGCCTCAGACACTGATAAGCCAAAATGAATGGATCTTTTTCTCAAGGTCAGTCATTTAGTCCATTCTTTTGCCTTGAAGAAGTATTCAGTAGCTATATAATTTGATTCCAATTTGTACCTGTTCCTTAGTAATTATGTGAAATAAAAAAAGAGAAATCCTTCTAATATCTTTTCATTTCCCTTTTGCCTAAAAATTCAATGAAGTTCCTGGTACACATGCATAAAGGACCTAGGTAACTACTCATAAATCATTTAGTGAAATATCTTAGTCATCCATTTTCTTAAAAAATCTAAATAGAGTATATTTTTATTTTTTTAATTTAATGTGTATAAACATATTTACACAATTCTCTTACTGCACAAGAAAAAAATCAGATAAAAACAAGAAAGTAAATAAGTAAAAAAAAAAAACAAAATGCAAGCAAAGAACAAAAAGAGTGAGAATATTATGTTGTGATCCACATTCAGTTCCCATAGTCCTCTTTCTGGGTGTAGATGGCTCTCTTCATCACAAGATCATTGGAACTGGCCTCAGTCATCTCATTGTTGGAAAGAGTCATGTTCATCAGAATTGATCGTCGCATATTGATGTTGCTGTGTACAATGATCTCTTGGTTCTGCTCATTAGAAAAGATTTTAAAAGACCAAGTTTCTATGTAAAGCAAAAAATGGAGCCATGTGCTCTCATTTTAATAAAGAAGTACCTGCTGCATTTTTAAACAGTTTAATTTAAAAAAAAATTGAAAAAAGCTCTAAGTAATTTTAAAGTGCTTTTAAAAGAACTATTTGATTCACAGAAATCAGCAGCAGCCATTTTAATTTATGTGTCTGTTTGTGTATATGTCTCTCAATTCAAAAAAAAAAAAAAAAGCCCTAATGTCCTTTATAGAATATATAATTCACCATGAAGAACAGATTTAGAAATGTTCCATATTCAGGACTAATACAATAATAACACACACAAAAAAGGAAAAGATTTATAAAAATGCTGTTTTGATGCTAAGGATTCCTCTTGTTTGTTAGTAATAGGCCTTAAGTTGTTTATTCTTTTTTCTATTTGAAAACAATTAGGATTGCAACTTTCTAAACACTCATGGAGTAATTCAGCTGCCATGTGTGAAAAAGCTGAAGGTATATTAAAATGTTACATGTCAAAGAATAATTCTGATTCCAGAATTATTCCAAAGACTCAAATAGACGACCTTGAGGGGTTAAGTTGCCCTCCTTTGCTAGGACAGATTTTTTACCTTGACCTCACAACTCCATTAGAAAGCACCCGGATTAGGTTTAACAATGCCCTCTTCTGGATTTTTTATACCATTACTTCTCTTTCCAGACTAGATTTTCACCACAAGTTGGTGTGTGATGTAGGATGTAGTTCCTTTTCTTCCTTCCCCCCTTCTTCCGCCCTGTTTCTTTCTTCCTCCCTCTCTCCCCCCTTCCTTCCTTTCTTCCTTCCTTCCTCCCTTCCTCCTTTCCTTCCTTCCTTCCTCCCTCCCTTCCTTCTTCCCTCCCTCTCTCTCTTCTTTCTTTCTTTCTTTCTTTCTTTCTTTCTTTCTTTCTTTCTTTCTTTCTTTCTTTCTTTCTTTCTTTCTTTTCTTTTCTTTTCTTTCTTGTTGGTTAAAACTTTGCTGCCATGAACCAAGGAGAAAAAAAATACACCAAAAGATAATTTCACAAGCTATTAGGAGTCTTTATAAGTAATTTCTGGTGGTTTCACCTGGAAGTTATTCTTTTCTAATTCTTCTCCCTTATCCATACCAATCCTTTCTTTAGATGCTTCTGCAGTCCAAATATTGTTTTAGCTTTTTATCATTTTCCGTGAAAGAGAATCCAAGTCTTCTGTTTGCATTGGCCACATTATAGAGTCCAGATCTTTGGGGGGGGGGGGAGGGGAGGCGGGGAGTAATAAATGATTGGACATATCCAGGTTCAGATATAGTGCATATTAAATTCAGAGAAATTGACAAATTGACAAAGTTGTGTATTCTAACTTTTCTTGTTTTAGACAAAAGTCATTCAGCCACGTTCTTATTTATGAAGAAGCCTGACCAAGTAATGATTATCACTTCATAGAAGGGCTCAGTCTTTAACATTGTAGTACCATGTTGATCTAAGGCTGGAATCAAATATTCAGATGGCTCACTGACAACTAATTCAACTATTTTCTCCTTGATTCTTGACACACATGCACACACACACACATACACACACATACACAAACACATATATATATGTATATATACATATATATATATATACTTAGCAAATATTAAATTCAGTTTTGATTTCCCTATATTTAATAATAATAACTGCAGAAAATAAGGGATATATTTAAATATCTTAATAAGAAAATGAATTTAAAAACTGAATCAAAACCAAATAAATGGTAAAAAAATCACTTTAATTGGAAAGTATTTCACAAAATTTTAAAATTTTATTTTTTATAAGACACAAATATCATTAGTATGTGGAACAAATGTAGGAGAACACTTGGAACTTTGTCATAATTAAATAATATTTTACATTTTAAAATAAGTCTTTAGAAATTGCTGATGCACACTAAGATAAATGAGTTTATTTCATAGGGATATAAAAGCTCAGATTTGGAAAGCTTTTAAGGTTGATTCTAATCCAAACCCACTACTACCATATATCTCCTTTGGAAAAAATGCCCTGCAAGTAGCCTCTGATTTAAGATCTCTAGTTAGAGGTAGTAAACTATTCAGTTTTTGAATAGTTCTAATCATAAAGTCGTCTTTTCCAGGTTTAAATTTATAAAATTTCTTTTAATTGCCATGATAAAACATTGTTTCAAGTCCCCAGTCACCTTGCTTGCCCTTCTTTGCATACTTTGGACATATTCTGCCTTGTCAATATCCTTCTTCAAATGTTCCATTCAAGAGTAGTTGATCAGTTCCTGGCCAGAGTAGAGTAGAGTAGAATAATCTTTACTTTCATTCATTGGGCCCATTCATTCAAAAATGCCCAATTTTGCATTGCATTTTGTATTTCTTTGTTCTTTTCTTTCCCTTTCTATTATTTTTGGCTACCTCATTATATACTTGATTTATATTGTATTTGCAGTCCTTGGACGTCCCAAATCTTTATCACATGAGCTACTTTCCCTCTATATCTTCCTAAGCCTGTACTTGAGATTATTTTTTGAATCCAAATACAGCCTTTTATATGTGTTCTAATTAAAATTTTTATTAAATTTAATTCATTATTTTAACCTGTTGAGATATTTTCTGATCACTGTTTTGTCAATTCCCATAACTATCCTTCCACAAATCATCCACTAAATTTGACTCTAATTCTGAATCTAAACCCTCTTAATTCAATAATTATACATAACATATTTCATCTTGTCTATAATTATATCATATAAAACTTTTCCCAAATATCTTGCTGAAATCTAGATATTGATCTGTGTTATCTAAAGTTTAATAATCTTGTAAACAACTGAAATAAGGCTAATCTGATATGTCATATGAAGGTGAAACAGATAATTGATTGCATTTTTTTTTAATTTTTAATCAGTGTTTTGCAACTGTGCTTAGATAACTGAGATCTAAGGAGTATATTTCAACAATGAAAAATGGAAAAGGAGATTTTAACCAGAATTTGTTTTGCTTGATGGCCATAACATGAGTGACTCTAAGAAAATCTGTAGTTGGGTGTTGAGAAAAGAAGACTATTGTCTAAGAAAATAGATGGACATGCCACACAGGAGCAGACAAAACAATATGGACCAAAACAATATGGTTTGACAGTAGTGATAAGTTTTTTTTAACTTGATTCCTTTGTGTATTTAAATTAATTTTCAATTTTGCATCTAGTCAATTCTCTTTATCTCTTCCTTTACTCAAACTATTATTTATCAGGAATTTCCTACCTACATACAAACATACACACACGTGCGAGCGTGCACACACATCTCAGACTGCAACAGAGAGATTTCACAGTGTAGCACTGCAACATCTGTCCTTCCCTTAATGGCAATTGTTCCTAATTGAAAATCCAATAGCTATAAACTGAACTAAGTTAAAAGCCTTCTACATTCACAGAGGGACTATGGCACCTGACTCAATGAACTATTGTCACATAGGGAGAAATGTGAACAAAAGTCCAATCTTCACAGAATACTCAATGTTCCATTATTGGTGCCTGGAAAATTGCCATGAACACCCTTATTATTGCTAATGGAAGCTCTGTGTATAAATTCTCAACATGCTGCTGGGGAAATTGAATATTCTAATATTCATCTGTTATATTCATCTGTTCTGAAGTTCATACTGCAAGCTAGTATGCCATTAAGTACCAGAATGAGAGGATTAACAGTAATTAGCAAAAGATCAGAAATCTTTACCCAGAAAAAAAATTAGAATCTTTTGAACTTTATCATAAAAAATTGTCTGCAGCTTTCTAAACAAATATATATTTACATTGATAATACACCACTCCTCTAATAAAAAATCTTCAGTGGTTACTTCCCCAATGATTATAAGATAAACTCCTTGACCTGGTATTCAATGTCCTTACAAATCTGGTTCCAGCTCTTCTTTTCAGATTCATACCATCATCTAGCCACCAACCATTTTGTAGTCAAGAGCTGTATTATCTCAATCCCTGCATGAATCCATATAATATCAAAATGCTACATTATTACCCAAATTAACTTACTAAAATTTAAATTTGTAGTTATAGAATCACTTTATTCTGCTCTATTAAAACAATCCTGCATTTTACTGAATTATCCATTGTTTGCTTCCTCTTCTCTCCAATTTTCAAATCATTTTACTTTCACAATCCATTCTCTTTTACTTTGCTCTAGTATCAAAAAGGTGTTTTTTTTTTTCCTTCTTTTAAGTTCAAATGCTCTACATATGCTCCTACTTCCCTTTTTGTCTGGAAGACTGACCCCTCTTACTATATTCCTCTTTCTAACCTTCAATATGTTTATCTATTGAACAATTGAACTAACACTCTGATCTACACACACACACACACACACACATACACAAACACTACATGGTACAGATTGCACACGTTACATATGATTCTACAGCCTTCTAATACTATCCTTTTATATTCTTCATCCTTTCACAAATGTCTCAAGTATCTACACTCATTGCAGCCACTCCCCACCAAAAAAATATGCCTATATTGCTACTTCTTGATATCCCATGTATTTTTCAAACTCTTATGATTCAGCTTTTGATCTCATAATTTGACTAAATGTGCTTTTTCCAAAGGCATCAATGATAATTTTAGTGCTTAATTTGATGGTTTTTTCTCACTTGACTTCATTCCTGACTATAGTGAAATGATTAGTGGTGTACACTCTTCATCCTGGATATTATCTCTTTTCTTGGTTTTCACAATGCAGCTCTCTTCTGTATTGTTCTCTTCCTAATTTCTAAAACACATATAAGTAAAATAAATAAATATATATATATATATATATATATTATATATATACATAGATGTTTAATTTGTTCACTCTTTAGAAATCATAAATTATATATATATATATATCTTGATACATATTATATATTATTTTCTGTTATATATTGCTATTATATACAAACATATATGCATACATACATCCACATATATGTTTGATGCATTTATACATACATATATGTGTATACATATACACACACACACATATAGCTATCAGATGGCAGTGATTTCTTAGTTTTTCTTGTTGAGGTAACTGGGAAGCAATTTGCCCAAGGTCAGTCAGCTAGTTAGTGTGAGGTTGAATTTGAACTCAAGTTCTCCTGACTCCAGGGCTAGTGCTCTATGCACAGCCACCTAGCTGGCTGTGATTTTTTGATCCTATAATTGGATCTATAAGATACCCAATTTACTTGAGGTTCAAGAAGTTCTTATTTACCAAAAAACCCCAGGTATCAATTGGTAAACATTTTGTGCTCTATGAAAAATATAAATTGTTGCCAAAGCTTTTGTGTTTGATACTAGCCAAGTATTTTAAAGCTTATGTTTTTAATACCTATAGTCTATTCAATCAATTCAAATGTGCAAGACAATGTGATAAGTGTTGGTGATATGGAGAAAAATAAAGAATAGCCTATGCTTTCAAAGAGCTCTTAGACTAAGCTCTTAGACACAAATGCGAACCCCCCTCCCCCAAAAGGTATATTCAGGATAAATCAAAAATAAACAACAAAAGGAAGACACATTCAGCATTTTTCTCATTAATGCTTAACTTTTCATTTATAATTTAATTGTTAGTTTTCAGAATTCAGAAACCTTTCAGATTATTTCTCTTCATATATTTTGTGTTTCATTTAGCTTGGTCTATTTGCTTTGCCTAAAATATAATAGTCCATCTCTGTTTATGTGTCTTTGCATGTCTGGAATAATCTCTCTTCACATTTACACTAAGAATTTCTTTCTTTTAAGGCTCAGCTTAATTACCTCCCATAGAATGGCATTCCTGCTTATCATAGCTGTGAGATCTCTCTCTTTCCTCAAATGATCATGTACATATTTGTCTGATTACATTTGTAACTTAACACATCTAGTAGAATTCAAGTTTCCTAATAGAATGCAAGTTTCTTGAGGGCGAGGGGCTGTTTTTCATTTTAACTTGAATCCCTACCATCTAACACTTTACCTTTTATATCATAGGATCATAATAAATATTTGTTGCATGCTGTTGACTAAACTAGCAGCTTATTATACCTGAAAGTTTAAAAAGTAATTTTTTTTTTTGCTTTTCACTAATCAGAAGGAGGTATTTCCTTTCTGTGTATATTTCGCAAAGAAATTAACCAAGACTAAGATGCTACTTTAGCAAAGTTGAAACTATAGAACAGGAGTCAGTAAAATAAAGTCAGACCCTACAAAGTCAGGAAAACATATTTAGAATTGAGAACAAAGAGATAGGTTGCAACAAGACATGAAAACAGAAACTGAATAATTCAGTTATTGGGAGTGGGAGCAATATTGAGATGGTTGGTCAAAGATGAGATAGACCAGGCTGTGCTAAGATATCTATAGAAATTAGAATATAGAGGGGTGGAGGTAGGGATTGTAAATTTTTCAAGGAGTAATGTGTCAAGAATCCAGACAAAAATTCCTGATAAAAAAGGATCAGAATTTACATAAA
This sequence comes from Sarcophilus harrisii, assembly GCF_902635505.1. Lineage (NCBI taxonomy): Eukaryota > Metazoa > Chordata > Mammalia > Dasyuromorphia > Dasyuridae > Sarcophilus > Sarcophilus harrisii. Next base: position 158,318,118 of record NC_045428.1, on the reverse strand, counting down.
GCAATGGATCAGCAGAATACAAAAGGTAACAGAAGCAACCTGAAACCTTTTTGCTCTTTCAGAAATCTTTTCCTGTACATTCTGAGGAAATTGGGATAGTAGGCTATCAGGTTCCTGTACATTGCCTCTGGAGTGTCCAAACAATAGTATGATTTAGGGTCTCAGAGAAGTTGCCTCAATTAAAATGTGATGTCTCATACATGATAAAGAACATTTTTAAGGGAAAATAAAATCTTAATGAATTCTAAGAATATATATTTAACATGGTTTCATTACATCCTCTTTAATCAACACTTTAAACACAAAAATACCAATGAAAACTACTTTTTAATTAGCTATTGTTGGATTAAGTAAAATAGCTTTGTATATAATAAATTAGGAAAGGTTTTTAGTTTTGTTTTTTGTTTGTTTTTTTCTGTAATGAATATTGGCTGTGTTTACATCAAATATATCACTAGAGTTAATTACAAGTACACAAAACATCTGATAGACTTTTACATGTTCCTCTTGTAGAGACAATGAAACTAACTGGTTAGTGAAGCTGCTGTGTCCCTTAAGTAACATTCCACAGTGTAATGCAGCCTTTCTCCCTGGGATATTTTAAAAATAGAGTTCTATTTATTTGTATTGTTTTGGTTTAGTTTGAGATTTGTTTTTTTTGTTTTTTTTTCCATCTCTTAGATTTCCTCCTATGTCCCTAATTTTCTCTTCTTTTTTCCTTCCTTCTTTCCAGAGATACAGCCTTCTGAACAAAGTTGTTTTTTCTTAAGAAAACAGTCAATACATCCTCCCCCCCCCCCAACAAAATCACAGACAAAACATATTTTGGGACATCAATTTATATCTATTTATATATACACATATATGTATATATACACACACATATACATGCACACATTCATTTGTGTATATATGTGTATTATATATGTGCATGTGTATGTATAGATAGATAATTGGATAGATAGCATAGATGAGAGAGAGAGAGAGAGAGAGAGAGAGAGAGAGAGAGAGAGAGAGAGAGAGATTTAATTTTCCTGGTTCTGTTTACTTCAGTTAGGATCAGTTTGGATAACTCCATGACTCTTAATTCATTATCCTTTCTTATGGCACATTGATATTCCATTAATTCATGTACCATAATTTGCATATCTATTCCCCAATCAATGAGGTTCTACTTTATTTCTAGTTCTTTGCTCTCTTCCACTTCCCTCACACACAAAAAAAGTATTGCTGTAAATATTTTGAAGTATTTGTGATATTTCTTTTCTTAATGACATCCTTGGGAAATGTCCCTACAAGTAGATTTCCTGAGGGATGAGGGTGGAAACTGTAATATTCTTCTCTAAAATATAATGTTCTCTGGGAGCAGGTTTCTTGACAGGCTTCTGGAGGCAGCCTTCATTTCAGTTCAGTGTAATAACCCCACATGCAGCCAGAAGTTAAAATCCAAATCCTTTATCGTCTCCTTCAAAGTCTTGTTTCTTTTCCTGGGGCCCAGTTAGCTTTCTTAGAGGCCTATCTATCTCCTTGGTTCCAAGAGCTCCTGCCACTAGTCCTTTTCCTCTGACAGCTTCTGCCTCTAGCTTCCTCCAAATGTCTCCAAATCCAAAGGTGTGTGTTTGAGCCTCCAGCCACAACAAAGGTAGATGATGGAATGAATCTGTCTCAGCCTCAGAAAGCTTCTAGTGCTTCTAGTGTGTCTGGCCCTGAAAGCTTCCTACTTATATGCTGTACACTGAGTACACACCAATCATTATATCACTAAGAAACCATTATTTGTTGGAGGATTAAAACAATGCTAAACTTGATTTAACTACTATCTCTGCAATTCCACTTAGCACCTTGTAAGAATCCTAACAGGAAACAATGTATTAAAATGTCTTGTAGTCATCATAGGAAAAACAATGTTAACATATTAATTTTCAAATGCTAATCCATCAATTTTATGTATTTGTATATTTTTTTCCTTATAGTTTCATATTTGTCAGTTAAGGGCTCAATTTTCTCTTCTAACTGTGGTCTTCCCCTTTGTCACCCTCTGTAGAAAAACACTTAACATGCTTTATTTAGAATCAGGGGATCACCTTATCATTACATGTGTTGACTTCTTAGAACATGAGTGTTGCAGGTTAAATGATTCCTCCTTAAGGCAATTTAATGGAGAAGTGTCAAACAAGACAAAATAAACAAAATTTATTCAAGAAGCCTATCATATGTTTCCCCCTAAATATTTCCAGCCTAAGAACATGGCAATCATATTTTCCTCTTATTTTTCTCCAGTCTTAACTCTTGAGTTCTATAAGGCTAAAGTTTCATCTAACCTGTTGCTAGTTTTACATAAGTAACCTCTTCCTCTCCCACATATCCTACAAAATTATTGGAGGAAGCAGGAGAATTAAAATCAAATGATCTAATATAATTGGATAAAACTCTGCCACTACATCTGCTTCACTTTATGGACAAAAAAAAACTGAGGTCTAGAAGATGGCAAAGCCAAAGTCACTTAAATTCTTCACTGTTTTGCCTCCAAATTCAGCTATATTACACTACTCTCTGCCCTTAGTATTTTAAAATGGAAATTTGGGAATTGTTGGTATTTTTTGTCTTTGGTGCTTAAGAATAAAAAAAATCCCAGAATTAATTACATAGTTACTTGAATGTTTTATTTTTATAGTCTGTCACTACTCTCTTCCTTGCATTTTAGTAAGATATTCTGAGAGAGAGAGAGAGAGAGAGAGAGAGAGAGAGAGAGAAAGAGAAAGAGAAAGAGAAAGAGAGAGGGAAAGAGAGAGGGAAAGAGTGTGTTATGTGATACATAAGGTTTTGCTTGCAAATATCTCCAGGACTCTTTGTAGTAGCTGGTAGTGTTTTAGGGGGAAATGTGGCACCATGGAAAGAAAATTATATCTGGAATGGAAAACCTCAATTTTTATGGTGGTTCTTTGACCTCTGGATCTCAGTTTCCACATTTTAAAATTAAATATGTGGACTAAAAAATCTCTAGAATGCCTTGTTTTTTTAAGTTCTATTCTTGTACTACTAAAAGACTTCCAAATTCTCTTCCTTTTCACTGAGATTGTAATCATAAATAGGAAATAAGCCCTATATCAGGCTGCTGTTCTACATGTCAAACAAAAAAAAATGTTTTAAAAGAGGAATCATATGCTTGTTAATTTTCTAAGAATCATTAAATCATTCACATTCTAATAATCTCAAAAACATTTTCCACTTAAAAATATGGGAACTAGTTTAGATATATGAAAATTGTAGTTTGATTTTTTTCTTCTTATTTTTCAGAATTCACATTTAAACTTGGGCCAAAATATTTTTAATACAATGCTTGAGTCTAAACAAGATCTGATTACTGAAGATTAAGAAAATGTTAAAATTTACATGACATAAGTATGATATTTAAAATCAATTTATGAAACTTACCCAATTTTTATTAAGTTCACATTTGACAAAATAAAATGCAGCATTATATTATTATATGTAATTCAATTAAAATATAGTTTTTGGCTTTTACTTTTAATGGTCCCAAACCTCAGTAAGGCCTAAAACTGTGCAGAGAATAGAAGTATTCCAAGAAATATTTGTGTACATGGGGCAAATTTGGAATTTTTAATGTAATAATTCTTTGTTAATATTTTAAGTTAACTATTCACAGTTATGCTGACAATGAATAGAGTCAAAGGCACATAGAATGTTGACGATAGATGGAACCAGGAGTCCTTTTCCATAGATATTCAAGCTAAAGCAGGCTTTAAGCTTAGGTACAGACAAAATTTATACTCAACTATTAAAAAACGTCTATAATTTAGCTTTAATGAAAATCCAACTAGCAAAGAGTCCTGTCCAATGTTGTACCAACATAGCTATATTCATGCCAAATATATTTTCTGGTAGTTTCTTGTACACTAACATTTATTTATTTTTATTAACACCTTTTATTTTTCAGAGCATGCATGGATAATTCTTCAACATTAGCCCTTGTAAAACCTTGTGTTTCAATTCCCCACCCTCTGCCCCAACACCCTCTCCTAGATGGCAAGCAGTCCAATATATGTTAAACATGATAGAAATATGTTAAACTAAAATTTAAAAATAAAACTCTTTTTTAAATGGACCAGAGTATCTCACTATTTTTTAAAAATGTGGTAGATCCTTTTGAATTATTTTGGTAATTAATAAGAGTTCCACATGTTATCCCTTAAAAAAAAATCAGTCTCAATGAACAGGTACCTATAGCAGGTAACAGAAGAGCTGGTTTTAGAAGAAGTTTTTATTCTGATCCTATTTATGACACTTAGCCCTAGCTATGTAACTATTATTAACTTATTCAATCTCCCAAGACCTTAATTTCCTTATCTGTTAGAAAAAAAAAAGAAGAAAAATGAATAATGGTACTTTTATCTCACATAACTATTGTTAGCAAAGTGCTTTGTAAACCTTAAAATTCTTTATATGGTATGTATGATATGTATACAAAAGCATGTACTGAATTAAAATTTGGAAAACCAGGGTTTTCTGCCACTTGCTACTTATAGTATCCTGGCAAATTGCTTCATCTCAGGGTCTCACATTTCTTATCTAAAGGAATTGAAATCTTTGGCCTTTCACGTCCTTTATAGCTTTTTATCATCCCACACCTTTGTGGGAGTATATAAAAGAAGAAAAAGATGAATAACTAACATTTATATAGCTCTTACTATATGATAGGAACAATGAAAAGCACTTTACATATCATTTGATCCTTATAGAAAGCCTGAGAAGTAGATGCTATTATTTTCTGCATTTTACAGATGAGGAAGATGAACCAAACAGGTTAATTGAATTATCCAGAGTATAAAAGGTAGTAAATGTCTGAGGCTGGATTCAAACTCAGGTTTTCCTGACTTTGAACCCAGTACTCTATCTACTGTGCCACCCAGTTTGTGTGTGCATGCGTGTGTGTGTGTGTGTGTGTGTGTGTCTTTGTGAGTATTACAGTCTTGAGAGAGAAAGTCACCTGAAAATATGTAGAGACAGTGTAAAATAAAGTCCTAAAATGTTTATGGTTCAGAGAATAAATATAGTGAAAGTCTGGAGAAAGAAATTACTTCAGAAATACATTTCAAGCAATAGTAATTCGTTGGGTATCCATGATCCTTGGAAACTTTGCAATAGTTGTTAGCATATCATCTCCCCATTTAGATTGTGAAATTCTTTAGAACAGGGACTAACTTTTGCATCTTTCTGTATCCCTAGCACTTTGGCATGTAGTAGGTGTTTAATAAATTCTTATTAACTTATTTGTGAGCATATGTGCTTAAAATTAATGTTATGTATTATTATTCTGAATTAAGAAACATAGCATCTTTGGGTAAAAGTCAACAGTATAGTCTACTGATTTCAGCATTCTTTCTATCCAAATATTGAATTGCAAGAAGGATTTCTAGCATTTTTTTCAAAAGCTGGAGAGAGGCAGCATATTGCTTTTGTTCTGGAATACTGCATTATTGCAAGGTACAATACAATTTTGGTAAGTTCTAGTGCTCTTCTTCTGGAATACTGCACTATTGCAAGGTACAGGACAATTTTGCTGCTTAATAATTTAATAATTTTCATATATTTGATTTAAATATATTCTAAGATATATTAGCAAGTCAAACATATTCCACTTTATACTGTGATAATATATTATATTATATCTATAAACAATATATATAATATTATATTATATATAGACACTTTATACTTTTGACAATTATTCTTCATTTATTGAAATTACCTGAGCAAGTTGACCAGATCATTTTTGAAATTATGGTTTCTTAACAGATTATCATTATTCATGTTTCAAAAAAATCAGACATCAAACTGAAGGCTTTTTATGAATGTATTTACTTGGATAATTGGGACTGAAGGAAGCTGTACTTGATGTTATACTTAGGCATTGCCAAGTGTGCTTATATACTTAATCATGTTATAATCATTTGCAAATTACACATTGGAAATGGCAGTCAAAACCATATTTTAACATTACCATACACAAAATTATGCCTGACCAAGAAAGATAATTTTAATCCCCCTAAAAGGAACTAAGAAGCCTTGTGTGATCCCTGTTAGTCACTTAACTTGCCAATATACTAGAAAAGATTACAGATTACTGCAAGTGTCAGTCTGCATTAATGAATGCACTTGTCTTTTTTTAAAATTATAATAACTTTTTATTAACAGAACCCATGCCAGGATAATTTTTTACAACATTATCCCTTGCACTCACTTCTGTTCCAATTTTTCCCCTCTCTCCCTCCACCCCCTCCCCTAGATGGCAAGCAGTCCTATATATGTTGAATATGTCTCAGTATATTCTAGATACAATATATGTGTGCAGAACCAAACAGTTCTCTTGTTGCACAGGGAGAATTGGATTCAGAAGGTAAAAATAATCTGGGAAGAAAAACAAAAATGCAAACAGTTTACATTCATTTCCCAGTGTTCTTTCTTTGGGTGTAGCTGCTTCTGTCCATCATTGATCAGTTGAAACTGAATTAGGTCTTTTTGTCAAAGAAATCCACTTCCATCAGAATACATCTTCATACAGTATTGTTGTTGAAGTATATAATGATCTCCTGGTTCTGCTCATTTCACTTAGCATCAGTTCATGTAAGTCTCTCCAACCCTCTCTGTATTCATCCTGCTGGTCATTTCTTACAGAACAATAATATTCCATAACATTCATATACCACAATTTACCCAGTCATTCTCCAATTGAAGGGCATCCATTCATTTTCCAGTTTCTAGCCACTACAAACAGGGCTGCCACAAACATTTTGACACATACAGGTCCCTTTCCCTTCTTTAGTATCTCCTTGGGGTATAAGCCCAGTAGTAGCACTGCTGCGTCAAAGGGTATGCACAGTTTGATAACTTTTTGGGCATAATTCCATATTGCTCTTCAGAATGGTTGAATTTGTTCACAACTCCACCAACAATGCATCAGTGTCCCAGTTTTCCCACATCCCCTCCAACATTCATCATTATTTTTTCCTGTCATCTTAGCCAATCTGACAGGTGATACACTTGTCTTTTATAAAATTATTCTGGACATAGCAAAGATTCAACAAATGCTTCTTGTGTGTAGTTGAATTCATGGGATTTGAATGTTTACAAGGTATCAGGAATTAATTTTACATTTAATTTGAATGTCTCATCTTTCTTCTTTTAGGGGCCATTTCAATTCCTCAGCTTCCTTAAATTTTACTCTATTGCAGACTATTCCACAAGTTTATAGCAATTAGAGATATTAGTTATTGCCAATGATTATCTGATATGCATGCAAGATTTTCAGTATTCCTTGAAAAGAGTTTGTTTTGTACAATGGTCTGATTCTCAAAAAGCAGCAACATAAAATTATGCTTATCAAGGGTTACCAAAATGATGCATTGGCAATGTACATCTTTCTGGAACACCAAGCCTATATTTTTAAGTGTTCAAACATTTTCCATCTAGAATAGCCAGGAGTATGGAGTCATTTTATGTTGTAGGACTTATTTTCTAAAAATAAGTAAGAGAATGAAACTAATGGAATTTTCCACAATAACCAGAATTTTTCATTTGAAAATAATGAAAACAGATTTCTTCAAAATAATTACAGAATATTCTGGTTTTCCTAACTTGGATAATCTTGTTGATTGATGCTCCATTAAACTTTTCAGACTAAAACAGAATCTCATCCTTGTTTGATGATGATGATGATGATGATGATGATGGTAATGAAGGCATTGAGAAGATATAATTTGATTTTGACCTATGACTGATCCTAACTTGTTTTTTATGGGAATGTGATTATCTCTAGATAATAAAATGATTTGTAATGTCATTGAAGATTGAATAAATTTGCTGTCAGTCAAGGGCAGCAAAGGGAATAGTTTTGATTAGAGTAAGACTTTTGAGGCTGTCTAAAAAGTTTTCATATGAATTTACAAAAAAACCGTGAAAAGAGTAGAGCAATTGTTTTCTTTGATTCTCTAAATGTGAAAGAATGGTCTCTCTATTATTTATTTTGAGATACATTGAAATTCAGGGGGCTTCTCAAAGGAGTAGGGCAATTCCTTTTATTCAGTGGAGAAGACTGTTTTGTGCACGTTTCTTTTGAAAAAGGACAGGACAACCAGAAAGAACAGAGTAGATTAAAGTTAACAAACAAGACCATTACTAGAAGAATATCATACTTTAATGTTGGAAAAGTAAAGTGAAGCTCCAAGTATTGGTTCAGAGAACCTGAGATAAAAGAAGTTATGAAATAATACTGTGCTTATACATCCATTGCCTATGATTGTCTATATATTCTACTCTCAAACTACTCTAGAGGTCAATTTAGGGTAATAAATAGAATGTTCTGAATCTATCTTGATCAACAAGTGAGTTTGACCTTCTTTGTTAACAAACTTAGTATTTAGTTCCACTTCCCCCATCCCTTCAACTTTTGGGTATGTGTAGTAGGAATGTTTTCCAGAATACATATCTGGAGAAGTCAGTCCATAAAACACAGCTGAACAATTCAGGATGTCTCAGTCAGGAATTACTCTGCTCAATGGGCTCTAGTTGAGTAATTCAATGTGATAGTTCATCAGTACCATCAGTACCATTTAATAATCTCCTTTAGTTGTGCTTTAGAGTGAAACTTGAATCCTGAAGCTTAATTTACAAGAGACATTTGCGTGAATGAAACAAAATTAATGTTTAAAAATGCATCCAATGGGGGAGGGGGCAGAGTCAAGATGGCAGAGAGGACACACATGTCTATCTAAGCTCTTCCATATATCTAAGCTATCCCTTACCCTCAGACTACTTCTTTTATGAAAGGCTTAGGAATTAGTGCTTGACTGTCAAAACTCACAAGTATTGGGAGTACAACACATTATCAACAGAAGATATTCTTGAAATTTGCCAGAAAAGATTTGTCTTTGCTCACTGGTGGGGATGGTTAGGCCAGGCGCAGCATTAGGCAAGTAGTGAGAGCACAGAAAGCAGCTAAGCTGAGCAGACCTGAGTGGGGCGGAGTGTGGTCTCAGCCGGGGGAAAATTTGTGGGGAGAACTTTACCACAGTGTTGGTTGCTCTGCTCTGACAGCAAGAGAGTAGATCAGCAGAGAAGCTATAAACACAGAACGTAAAGACTATAACCCCCAAATGCTAGGGTCTTTTGGGACCTGGCCACACCCACCCAACACCTGGAGTGACTCAGGACAATCTCAGTGCACAACCACTGTGCAGATGCAGCACAGCTATTTCTGCCCCACTGCTGCTTCACTGCTACTTCCTGTTGTCTGTTGAGGAAGCTTGGTAACACCACACTGCCCTAAAAGCAGACTGCAGTTGTTAGTTTTTTTGTTTGTTTGTTTTTTGTTTTTTGTTCAAATGAGTAAAAAGTTAAAGTGGGCTCTAACTATAGATAGCTTCTATACTGATAGAGAGAAGACTTCAAACCATGAGAAGACTAAAAGCAGATTGTCTCTAGATGAAACCCCAAAGGCAGATATGATCTGGTCCCCACCAAATGATGCTCTCATAGAATAAATTAAAAAGGCTCTTACAAGAGACTTAGAAGAAAAATGAGGAAAGGAAAGGGAAGCTTTGCAAGAGAGTCTGGATAAGTCATCCTACTCATTAAAAGATAAAGTGGATAAAGAAATCAACTTTCTGAAAACAGAATTAGTGAACTGGAAAAAGAAAATAGCTCTCTAAAAAATAAAATTCGTGAAATGGAAAAAATTCCATAGAACAAAACAACTCATTTAAAAACTCAATTGGACAATTACAAAAAGAAATAAAAAAGAAAATGGAGAAAATAATTTATTAAAAATCAGAATTGAACAAATAGAAATGAATGACTCAAGGAGACACCAAGAATCAGTCAAACAAAACCAAAAAAATGAAAAAAATAAAAAAAATGTTAAATACATATTTGGGAAAACAATAGACCTGGAAAATAGATCTAGGAGAGATAATCTGATGATTATTGGACTTCCTGAAAATCATGATGAAACAAAAAGAACCTAGACAGTATTTTTCAGGAAATCATCAAAGAGAACTGGCCAAATGTTATAGAAACAAAGGGTAAAATAGACATTGAAAGAATTCATTGATTATCTACTGAAAGAGATCCCAGAATCAAAACTCCAAGAAATATAGTGGCCAAATTCTAGAACTATCAGATGAAGGAAAAAATACTACAAGTAGCTAGAAAAAAAAATTTCAAATACAGAGGAGCCACAATAAGGATTACTCAGAGTTTAGCAGAATCCACATTAAAGGATCAAAGGGACTGGAATCTGATATTCTGAAAGGCTAAGGAACTTGGTATGCAGCCAAGAATAACTAATCCAGTCAAAATGAGCATTTTTCCCAGGAAAGAAGAAGGACATTCAATGATATAGGTGAATTCTATTTATTTCTGATGAAAAAACTGAAACTAAACAAAAAGGTTGACCTCCAAATATAGGCCTCAAGAGAAATATACAAAGGTAAAAATGTATGTTGTTTACTATTATTTTGCTATAAGACTCTTGAAATTGCAATATTAGGCACCATACAAGTTTTGTTTTGTTTTTTTGTTTGTTTGTTTGTTTTCTTTTTAACTAAACAGCTAAAGGAATGCCATAATTGTTGATAAGAAGGTAGTTATAATAGCTGTCTCCATTTTTCATCCTCTATCCTAATTGAGAGTTGTGAGTTATCCTTACGCTTTTCTAGAAAAAAGATGTCAATTTAGTGGACTTATTTTTTAAAGTAGCAAACCATTGAAGATCCCAATGGATGTGTGTATGTGTGTGTGTGGGGAGGGGTGATAAGAGATTGTATTTTTTTCAGAGTTTTAACATTGTTTCATTCTATTCATATGGAAAGGTGAGAAAATAAGAAGACCCTTTCATAGAAGATGTTGTCCAGATAAATGAATCTGAAGAGATAGCTAATAGCAGGAAATGAAATGGTAAGAGAATGAAGGAAGAGGGAAGAATTGAAGAAATATAATATTCATGGTTAAAAGTTTGGCAGATACTCTAAGAAAAAGGCTTTTAAAGGATCTGAGTTAAAAAGAAAGATATAATGCTACAAGCACGTATTATGACCTTTAACCCTCCCACTCTCCCATACAGGAATCACTTCTTTGTGATGGTGGCAAATAAAAAATATACCAATCAGTTTAGTACTATCAGGAAAAAAAGTTAAATTGTCTTGTTTTGTTTTAAATGTACCAATCAGTTTAATAATCGGGAGAAAGTGAGGCTGCCTTGTTTTGTTTTGACACAATTTGTTTTGATTTCTCACACTTTTAATTTTACTTCTTCTGACTCTAGATTATGCCTTAATTTATCATTAAGAGTAGATGCTTGAGAATAATAAAAAGTAAATAATAAAATAAAACAATTTACTTGTAATAATGAATGAGAAGGGTGCCTAAGGGAAACATGAGCTTGACTAGCTATAATCATATAAAGGTAATAATATTTTAACAAGTCAGCATGGGGTGAGGTCTTGATAATGTCTCTGCCACAGGGTGAAGGACAAACTCTCACATTTATGTCTGTCCAAAATTATAGCTTCAAGCCCATATCTAACTCTTGAAATTATGAAAGAATCTTTGTTTATTCCTGAGAAAGTATAAATATTTTCTAATAAACACTTTTAATAAGATTAATCTTAGAAATATAGGTATAAAGAAAAATATATTTATTTGATTTAAACACACACACATACACACACACACACACACACACACACACACCCCTACCACAAATTATGTAATTGATACATTTATAGAGATTTCCATCTAAATGTCCCTAGTCTAAGCACAGATTTTGCTCAGCAAAGATAACTGGGTAAATACATTTGTTTTTCTGGGTGGTACTTCTTTACCATGAGTTCATTTGTAATATGGTTCAGGGTAAGAACAGAGCCAGGAAAGTGGTTTGGTTTTTATTTACTTTTCACAAGAAAAGTTAGCTTCCAAGTAACTGTTGGAAGCTTCTAGATCTACAAATAAGGAAATTGAATTAAATATATTTCTGAGGTTCCTTCCAACACTAAAATACTGTGATACTGTAAAAAAAGTTCCCTTTCTAGCATTATGTGCAAGTAGATAGTCTAAAGGAAATGTCCTGTACAAAGTCAACATATGTAGCTACTTATATGTATATTCATTGTCATTTTTGTCACTTACTCTGGGTTCCATACACCTGCTCTGAATCACCACATCCTTCCATAGTCTTATGAAACTACTGGTGAATTCCCAGAGTTTTTAAAAAGTTTCGGGGGATGAGTGAAATAAGGGACAAAAGTTATATTTCCCCACTGAAACTGGAGTTTGAGACAAACATAAATCTTACCAATTTGTCAGTTTACAAATTTACCAAATTACCAATAAAGAACTTGGTCTTAAGGAGTAGATAATAGAAAGTAATGTTTTAAGTTGAGTAATTTTCACAAGTAGACTTATTTCTTAGGTTTTATACCTAAATGTCATTTATATCCTATAAAAGTGGCACTAGAGTGGTAGCTAGATGGCTTACTGGATATAGTGCTGGTCATGGAGTCAGGAAAATCTGAGTTCAAATCCAGTCTTAGATATTTAACACTTCTTAGCTGTATGACACCTAGGCGTATCACTTAACTCCAAAAGTCTCACTACAAAAACAAAACAAAACAAAAAGAATCATCACTGTGATCTATAGCATCATCTAGTATCATTATATTGGAAATAATTTCTACCTGTCCTTAAAAAAATTTTCTTGATGTCTTCATAATGCCAAAATAACTGATTGGTAGCAGATTGAGCACTCAAAAGGTTTTTTGGTTAAATTGAGTGCTTCTTCTGAGTTCAGTATTTGACACAATACAATTAAAGCATTTGATCTGGTTCTGACAATTACATGTAAACAGCTCTGTAAGATAGATGTACTTGATTATTTTTACATAAATAATTAAATCTTGGAGGAATACTAGATACTTTTATTGTTGTTAAACTTTTTGTGACCCTCATATCCAGCTACTCAGTTTAAGAAGCTTTGCTGTAAGCACTTATCTAAAATACGGTTTATTTTATTTCCTTCTCTCTTTCTCTTTCTTTCCTTTTCTTTCTCTCTTTCTTTCCTTTTCTTCCTCTCTCTTTCTCTTTCTTTCTTTCTTTCTTTCTTTCTTTCTTCCTTCCTTCCTTTCTTCCTTCTTTCCTTGCTTGCTTGCTTCCTTCTTTCCTTCCTTCCCTCCCTCTTCCATCCTTCCTTCTTTCCTTCCTTCCTTCCCTCTTCCATCCTTCCTTCCTTCCTTCCATTAGAATTTTTTCAATTGTTAATTTTCAATCTTGAATTCTCTTTCTCCTTCTCAGCTCTCTCCCACCCATTGATAAAGCAAGAAATACTATATTCATAATACATATAAATTTATTTATAATATTTAAAATGTCCACTAAAAATATACAGGATTACAAAGAAAACAATTATTCTGAAATAGTTATCAAACAAAACAAAGAAAACCACAGGCTTATGCAGTCCAGGATAAAAAATGACAAGTAACAGAAGAGATTGCCAACTTGCTATGGTAGAGAATTTTCTCACCACTTAAACTGGTGAAATTACAAACTCAGCATTTGTCTTTTTCTAGCAATGAACATTTGTGTTGTACCATTTTAATATTTGTATATATGTATCTATATGCAATAAATTCAAAATGGATTTATACAAATCTACAAATAATTCAAATTTAAATAAATCTCTTAACCACTCTAAAATTGCAATAATTATATATTTTACTCATGTTTAAGTTACAAACCTTAGTATCATAAGAAGTTGGGAAACTTTCATTTAAAGCTTTTTTTTCCTCCCTATGAAAGCTCTAATTATTCCCTTTAAAGTCCTCCAAGTTCCTAGGCCCCTATTTTGCAATTTAAAAACACAAGTTTAAATTCTAGTGCACTAGACAAAAAATTGTCAAAAGAAACTCTAGCTTTTCATAATTAATGTCCTTATTATACACATTTTAATTTGCTATCTTTTTACAATAGCTATTTGGATAGTAACCTAGTATTTTAAAATGCTTAATCTCCTTACCACTAAGTTGCATTGAATCTTCATTCAAAATATCATTTTTAACCATTCTATCCTTTCAGTTTTCACAATTACCACTTTAGTTCATTGTGATCCCATTTGGGGTTTTCTTGGCAAAAATACCAGCTCATTTTACAAATGAGAAAATGGTTTCAGACTTAAGTGACTTGCCCAGAGTCACACAGCTGCTAAGTGTCGGATGCCACAGTTGAATTCAGGAAAATGTGTGTTCCTGACTTAAAGCATGGCATTATCTACTGTGTCATCTAACTCCCCATCCTCTAGCAATGCTGAAATTAAATAACAACAACAACAAAAAAAAAAAAACAAGCAGGCCTTCTTCACTTTCTAAAAATTAATGGATCAGCTTTGCTCTACACAATACTTCCTTGGTGTATTTAAATATTTTATACATTATAGATCATTTAAAGAGAGGTTATATTAGTTTAAGTTTTAGGATTAGTTGAGGATCAATTAAGAGTGAAGCTAATTTTGCCATTTTGAAGTTATTCTTAATAATAACCCTAATAGCTTAAGAGAAATTTATTTACAAAAATAAGACATACTTGTAGCAGCCATGATGATTTCATTGAATCTGTCTAATATAAGTTTGTGTTCTTCAATTCATTAAAATTACAAATATTTTCACCTCCCAAATATCTTTGGTACATTCATAGCTGTGCTTCATTTTTTACACACACACATGCACACACACACACATACACACACACACATCTCTATATTTGATGGATAGTAGCAGCAGAATATAAGCCTTCCTTTTCTTTATGCATGCTTCCCATTCTCCTAAAATCATTCCTGATTAGGTTAGTTCTCACAGAAATCAATCATGAATTGCATAGTATTGGGAAACATACAAGTTATGAAACTTATGAAGTCAGTTGATTCTTCTGCTCTGTGTAGAAAGATTTGGGGAGGGCTGGGGGCTTGAAAATGTGGTTGGTACAACTGTTTATTATCTAAAAATAATATGAGCAAGCTTAAATATATATTCCTCATTTGCAAGGGTGATTAATACACTTTTACACCAACCATATGCATAGCATCATATAAATTTAGTCATGATATAGTTTGCTATTACAATAAATGTGTGCTAAAGTCTAATGCTTTGGTATGAAGATTTTAAGTGTTTTTTTTTGGGGGGGGAGGAAAAATAAATTGATCATATAGAGTACCATCAATAATAATGTTTGTGCACATTGGTTTTCTCTCAGGAAATTGGATAGGCTCCCTGGATTTGGATTTCTGCAGGGCTGGGACAAAGAGTTATATAAGATGGATGATGATCTCGCTGTATCAGTGGAGGAAGTTTTCCCACTGAGTTCACTGAAGATTGATTGGGGGTAATAGATTATATTCTATAAAAAATGAATCAAATTTCTATAAATCTGATTTATTCAATCAGTCAGACCCATCAAGTTTTTTTGATGTGTGATCCAAACAATTGATAAAAATTTGATCAAACATATTTTGATTTCATGAGTAACTGAACTTTTGAAAGAATATCTGGATATTTGCATAGATCCTGAAATAGTGGGAAATTGTTTAAATTTCATAAAGAAAAAGTTTCATCACCTCTGCATCAGTGACTAAAAACAGAAAATAGTGGTGCTGTAAAGACCAAATTGCTGGTGTGTTAGGTTCTAGTTTTGAGTCCACAATTTATTTTTGGTATTTTTCTAGAAAACTTATTTAAATACCTTAAGCTTCAATTTTCCCACTTGCAAGGAATGAATCCTGACATTGTTCTAACTACTTTCCCTCAGTTACTGTGGGAATCAAATGAGATAATGGAGATGAAAACAATTTGAAAAATACAAATCTATGTAAATATACTGGCAATAAATGGAAGAATGATGAAATAATGAGACATTCTTATGGACTGAATTGAAAGCTATCATGAGCCAGACATGTAACCATGTGATTCCAATGAAACAATGTAATCTATGAGAACCCAAGCAATTTGGAAGACTATAAATTAGGAAGATATACTTTGCATTTTTGAGGATTTTTTTCATGATAATGATGTTGGGCAAATCAGCCATGTTCTAGCACTTTTTAGAACAGTTGATGATCCCTTTTGGTAAAGGGAGTTTGCTTCCTACCAAAAAAATTAGCTAGATTGCAATTAAGAGAGGATAGTTCAAATAGGAAGAGGGGAATTGAAGAATTTAGAAATTTGGGGATTGGAGAAGAACAGAAAAAAAAAGAACCCATCCTAGCCATTTCCAGATATTTGAAGGGTGATTATGTGGATTTGAGAACAAATTTATTTATTCTTGAGTTTCAGAAGAAGCAAATAGGGCCAAAGGCTGGGTATGATAGAGTAACAGATTTCACTCAACATAAAACAAAGCTTCAACAAAATTAGAAATTGCTCCTACAAAGAATAGTGCTCTTTTGGGAAGCAGTGAATTCAATTTCATCAGAAATCTTCAATTAATCAAGCTTACTGTGGATACTCTAGATAATATTGCTAATTTAAAGAAAGAATGAAGAAAATGATCTCTGAATCTCCTGCAAATATTGGGATTCTATGATATTGCCCTAATTTGATTGTTAATAGCTTTAAGACATCAATCATGACCAGTTGTCTTGGTGTGAATAAAATTTGTCAGATTAATTTATTTTTCTACTCTTTATCATAATGCAACAGTTGTTGCTTATAAATGCTTCTTTTTACATGAATAAATGAATTTGGAATATTAGACTTAGAATATTCCTTTTTCTCTTATATCTTCCCTCATTCCACCAGATTTAGTATATACTTTCCACTTTAGGAAAGATTCCAAAAGACTCCTGGACTCTTTATCAACTTTATTACTTAGCTATGCATGCGCACACACATGCACACATGTATGTATGTATATTTCCTCTCATGATCCCTATTAGACTTCTGTCTGTCCATATTCCTGGCCTCTTGATGAACTAACAAACAAAAGAGAAAGGGAGAGGATAAAAAACAAAGATTGAGAGAAAAATAAAAAAATAGAGAAAAAGAAACAAAGAAAGAAAAATCTTTGGGCTAGTGGCAAAATTACAGATTTTACTAATCAAATTGGAAAGAGGCAAAAAAAAAATAGTAGAACATATCCTGTAGTCAAGAAATCACAGTCTGAATTCAGGTCATATTATCTACTAACTGAATGATGCTGGACAAGTCATTTACTAACTCAAGGCCTCAGTTTCCGCATCTGTGAGTTTATTTTATCCTACTGAAAATCATTATGTCCTTTCTCCTTCTCTTTCTTCCCTTTTTCTCCCCCTCCCCCTACTTCTTTCTTCTTCTTCCTTCTCTTCCCCATCTCTTTCTTGACTTCCTTTTTCTCCTTCCCCTGCCCATATTCCTTTCCTTTTCTTCTTTTCTTTTCCTCTTTCTCCTTCTTTGTCTTCCCCTCTTCTTTCTGCTCTTCTTTCCCTTTTTCTTTCATATTCATGCCTTCCCCCTTTCTTCTTCCTCTTTCTTCTCTCTGTCTCCCTCCTCCTTTTACTTTTCATCAGACTAGTCTCTAAAAATTTGCCTACTGAACAGAACAGTACACATTGAGTGTACTAAGAATCAAATTAGTTTAGTTTTTTTTCTAATTATATTTAAATCATTTCCATTCATCTTCATATGAATCCAAATTCTAAATTGAACCTATGTTTTTCTTGTTCCTTATATAGCAGTCTCTAATGAGTCCAAACAACCCATTGTGTGCATTTATTAACATAAGCAGCTCTTTGGTCCCCCCCCAACTAAATTATTTTTTCTTTCCAGACTTCATTCATTCAAAAAAATGTTTACTGAATATCATTAAAAGTATAATACTAGTTAGATTCAAAGAAATACAGGAGAATATTTTGCCCTCCAATACTTTTACAATCTTATCTCTATATTAATACCATCATGATATGGTAGGAAAAAACTCAGGATATGGAGCCAGAAGATGCAGTTTATATCTGGAATTTACAAGCTGAGTAAATGAGTAACTCTTACCACCCTGAACTTCATGTTTTCATCTGTAAATTGATAATAATGATATTCATACTACTTCACAGAATTGTGAAGAAAACACTGTATAAATGTTTATTTCATAATTACTGTTAAGCAAAATTTGGGAAGGTAAGACTTCCCTTAGCCATTTTCTCTTTCAACCATGGCTGTAATATATAAAAGCTTTTCTATAAATAATTACTATTTTGCCTGTATCTTTTTAAATGTGATATTTCATCGGTTAGAGAAACCCAATTGTCTAAAATTTTAATATGGGTGAATTTTCCTAAAGAGTAAAGTTTAGACTTCCTGTAATACTTTTCTTTCATTTTTTAAAAGCCTATAAAATGTAGGTTATTTCTATATAATATCAAACAATTGTCTTGAAGTCCAGAGATAAGTGTCTTTAAAACACTTACAAATTATGGATTCCCACCCTGGAGAAAATCACAGTTATAAACATTGGTAGAATTTGCTATTTGATTAATTGCATTACTTTATCATTTTATGCCCCACATATGATAAATTCAGTTAGTCCAATATGACATGCTGGAGGAAAATAAACAAATAGTGTATTTCTAGATATAAGACTTCAGTGTCGAGTCTCTATTTCTCATTAGCTAGATGACAATGGGTAAGCTTTTCTTTAATTTCAAAACAAAACTTTTTAGTAAAAATATCATAATAATTAAAGTAGCAATATGAGATTTTCAAATAAGACTTGGGCATATTCCACTACAAAAGTATATAGCATCAATGGGGAGAGTAGACAAACAGAAATATGCAGGACAGGCAAAGGTATAAAAAACATTAATGACTCTGGAACATTCACTAAGGCAACATATATTTTCAGTGCTGCACCGCTGTAGCTGTCTTGTAGCGATGCCATCACATTGCTTTCAATGAGCCTACTACCTTCTAATCTCGATGACATGGTAGGGAAGGGTTACTGGTAGTCATGGTGGAAAAACAATTTTAATGTCTCTTCCCCTCAATATTTTTATTTTTAAGATAGGGATTAATATATTTTACCAGGGCTGTTGGTGAGAATCAAACAAGATAATATGAAATGTATTCTGTAACTGTATAAATAAACTCTCTGTATTGTTATAGTTACAAAAGTTACTTCAGAATTTAAACTCTCTATTCACAAAACCTGGATAATTCATAGTCATCTCCTAAGCTAGTGGTTGGACATGAATTTAGGAAAACTCATTTTTGTGAGTTCTAATCTAGCCTCAGACACTTATTAGCTATGTGTTCCTGAGCATGTCACTTAGCCTTGTTTAATTTGATTTTTTGTCTGTAAAATGAGCTGGAGGAGGAAAAGACAAACCCCTCCAATATCTTTGCCAAGAAAACCCCAAGTGGAGCCACAGAGAGTCAGACATAAATAAAGTGACTCAATAGTAACCATAGTACCATGTATCTGATATAGTTCCTCACAAGAAGCCTGATGTCCTCCTTGGGCCAATAACAATTTTTCTACAAATATAGGTAAAATTTATTTCAAATAATGTTGTAAAAATATGTATGATAAATATATATGATAAATATGTATCATTTTATTTTCAGTATATATAAAGGTTATAAAAGGCCATATTAGCTAATGCAAGGACCTCAGCCAAGGGTAAATTTCAAAGATAAATTATAAAGATAAAACCAAGGAGATGGTTAATACAAATTTGGAATAGTTAGAAGAAAAAAATAATAAAACAAAACAGAATTCCCAGACAGGGTATTCTATTCTACAGAGGCATATATATTATTTCATCATCACTTTCAACAAAGCTATGATGAAAGCTCCTTAGGAATTTTATAGGGATTGTTCCAGGAATACACTTTTGGGTTATTGTAAGCTTCAGGAAAAGCAGTTTATGTAAAGAATAGTATCCAACAGTTCTGTCAGAAAAGCTACTTTCTATAATGCTTCTTGTAAAGAATGAAACTGCTGATTTATGAGACTTGTGTGTATTTAAAACAGTTTACTGCCAATCACAATAATAAAATGTCTCCATGAAACACTTTTTAATAACTGGGAAAACATGCATAATTCTCTCTCACACTTCATATGATTTCGTTTTTTTAGAAAAACTCCAGTCTATTAATGCTGTGAGCAAATGTTTAAAGTCAAGAAAGTGAATTATTTTTCAGAATTATAGGGGAAAAATATTACATATTTATTTTTGCTCCAGATATTTTCTTTCAAAAAAAGAAGTCAACTTATATTTGAACCAAAAATACTCTACACCATGCCTGTTTTCACTAGAATAGTGAAATTTAGATTTATAGATTTTTGAGTTGCTAGTGACATTAGAAGTCAACTAGTTTAAGATTTCATTTTACAGATGAGAAAACAGAGACAGAGTATGGGGAAGTAAGTCACTCACTGTTATAAAGAAAGTTAGTGGCAGGGCAAAACTAGAAACAACCATGTTATAAGATCATAAGATTCATAATTCAAAGGGACTTTATAGATCAATGAGTCCAATTTCCTGATTTTACAGATGAAGAAATTGAAGTCAAGAAAAACAATCGGCCTGCTCCCTCACAACACCTGCTTTCAATATCTCCAGAGATTACAGATATTTAAATTTTCTAGTTTAAAATTTTTCTAGATTTAAAAAAATATAACCTGGAAACTTTATTTTTTTAATTTGACATTTTTTTCCTATTCCCCCTGTTGCCCTAAGAGTTGAGAAACAAAGAAGGATAGTGTGAAAAAATAATATTAGGAACATAATTCCTACAATACAAAGCTAGAGAAAGACTTACAAAGACAAGAGATAGCCCTGAAGATGTGATGAAGCAAAATATTATGTGGTGAGATATGTTACCCTCATCTCTTTCCTTGGCTTTTGATGAGATTAGTCCTCCAAGATGGATTCATTGAAAAAGTCTCTACTGTGTACTTTCTATAACTTCTTCCTTTGTACTTTATTCACTGCAGTTACAATGATAGAGATGTGTCAGGACATTCTTTTGTTTCCCTCAGTTACTGTGCTTAATAATATTTGTTCTTCCAAATTCTTTGATTTTTTTATTTTACAAGACTGTCTAAATAATAACTTTCTGTGTTAATCTACTGTATTGATCTTAGCTGTTCAAAATAACATGCCCATTTTACAATTTAAAATAATACTGAGAAGTTAATTGTTTTAGTTTGGCTTTGAAACAATAATTAAATATACATGATAGTCATAGTATCTATCTATCTATTATAGTCTCTATTACTTTCTAAGGGAGTACTTAATACTTAACATAAGACATTTTCTATAAAATCTTTAGTAATTTTTCCAGCAGCTGGTAAGTTCTTCTATGCAAATAACCTTATATTTGTTTTGTATTTTCTTATATTATATTTATATTGTTCATCCACTGTATTTGAAGAGGACAAGAATAATGTCTTAACTTGCCTGTGAAATGAGACAGAGCTTCCCAAAATCAGCCTTGCAGATTTCTAACAGACTTACCAAATTTCCATTGACAAAACAAAAGTTAATATAACTGGTGATAGCTCAGGTTGCAGTGGGTGACCTCGGCCTTTCTAAATTAAGGTCTTTCCCAAGACTTAGTTTGTCTCAGGCAGTTTCTTTTTATAACATTTATATCTCTCTACCTTTAAGCTCAATGAAGATGAAAGTATTTCTTGAGCAAAGTGTCTTCCATAGACAGATTGTGAGCTTCTTGAGAATTATTACATTTCTTTGTAAATTCGCACTGCACTTAGCACCTATCTGGCACATAATAAGCCCCAAACAAAACTTTACTGACTGACTGACTGATTATAATAAGCAAATAAAAACCTGTATTTGTGCAACTCATTTTTGGAATCCAAGGGCAAAATTTAATGTTAATATTTAGTAACTGATATTTTGGCTTATCTTTCTAGTCTACTGATATCTTTCTGGACCATGATTTCTCTCATACATTGTATTAGCTAACCTTACAGCTTTGGGTTCACTATGAATTTGATAAACATCATGATTTCTTTTAAGTTTCTGATTAAAACGTACAGCAAACATATCACCTTCAGGTCACAGACAACTTTTTTCTACCAAAGTAAAGTAATTTTGAAGAGATGTAATGTTTAACACATTTAATACAAATGTAATACCACATAGATGATGGTAATTTGTGATGTTCTAAAATCAATATTTGGCCTTATAGTTCTGTTTTCATTTAAGATGGACACAAATGTTGTATATCATAGGATGTAAAATAGATGTTACATAACATAGAATTGTAAAACAGAGTCCTGGGACATTCCACTAGAGTATCATCAATTTGGAGTTCAAACATTCCTAGAAAACTTGAGAAAGAACATGATAATATGGAAATGCCACAGAAACAGGGAATAAAGTCCTAGTTCTAGAAGTGAGTTACCCATATGATTCAGAACAATTTATTTAAACTTTGTGGACCCCAATTGCCTTTTCTGTAAAATAAAGAGGTTGGATTAAAGTAGAGGTACAGGGCAAGGCTGCCAAATCATGTTACAATATCATCTAAAAGTACTTTACAATAAAACTAAAAAATGCAATAAAGTATAGATAACGATATAGCATCATCTGTCAATATGCAAAAACACAGTTTCTTATTATTTCATGGCCCATTTATTTGACACCACTGAAATAGAGGATTTATGAATTTACTTTCATTAAATATAATAAATCAGAAACAATATCTATGTGCCTTTGATTCTTTGATTCTTTGCTTATGTGCCTTGATTCTTTGATTCCATAACAATTTTGTGAGGTAAATGCTATTTCTATCACCATCTTACAGGAGAGAAAACTGAATAAAACAGTGGTTAAGTGATTTGCTCAGGATAACATAGCTACTAAGAAATTGAATTTGAATTCAGGTTTTCTTGACTCCCCAGGGCTGGCACCTTTTCCATTGTACCATCTTATTGTTCCATATATTGTTCCATCTAAGCACTAATTTCACCAATATATAGATATGGCTTTAATAACTTATCTGCAATTGACAAGATATTGGAAAAAATCTAAGAAGAAATCACTAGATAAATCCCAAACTAATGAGAAATTTAGTGAAACTTGAGTTCCACAGTAAAAATTAATGATAGCAAAATATTGTTATACTAAGTTTGCTTCCTCTTTCAATTTATCAGGGGAAAAAAGAGGTAAAGAAATGGGAATTCGGTTCCCTAAATCTTTCCCAAAATAAGA
The DNA here is from genome assembly GCF_902635505.1 of Sarcophilus harrisii. NCBI lineage: Eukaryota > Metazoa > Chordata > Mammalia > Dasyuromorphia > Dasyuridae > Sarcophilus > Sarcophilus harrisii. The sequence continues at coordinate 158,294,846 of NC_045428.1, read as the reverse complement.
GAACAGCATAGTGAGTAAAAAGTAGATAAGAATAAAGGAAGACGTGGGATGAAATTTTGTGTCTGATACTTACTGGCTATGTAGTTATTAATCTGTGTCCCTGTTTCCTCAGCTGTAAGATGGGGATAATAGCAAAGCTTATAATTCACAGGATTATTGTGAAAATCAAATGAGAATATATGTAAAATATTTTAGAACTTAATAATGTGATTTTGAAAGTATTATTATTGTTTTTATTATTACTTTTTAATCTGCAATTCTCACATCTTTGACTATAAGTTTAAAAATGAGCAAATAGATAAAAACTGAGGCTAAATAACTTTCTAGAATTATATTTGCTTGGGGATCATTTCTGTCAGTTAATTTCTTTCATATTCTATCACAGTGCTAAAAATTAACCAGTTGGAACTCAGCTAATATTGCAGAATGAGTTAAACATGGAATATAAATAACATTCATTTTCCATTAAATATCAAATGTAAAAATCTAATAAGTAGGTCTCTTTCACTAAATTGTTTAACTTTTTTTAAAAGAGAGAATTCAAGGACATAAATATATCTTTATATGTGTAAGTATATAAATTTATATTTTCTAAACATATAAATATACATTTAAGTATATAAATATAGACATAATTATGCATGCATAGGAGTGCAACTGACATTTACATTTTGAGATTTGTAAAGTGTTTTATATGCTTTATCTTATTTTAGCTTGAAAACAAACTTGTTAAATATCCTTTTCCCTGTTTTAGAGTTGAAGAAATTGAAGCTCACTGTAATTAAATGATTTATCATTGACTACACAGAAAATGTCAGAATTTGAACCCTAGTTTTCATAGCTACAGGCACAACATTCTATCCATAACTCCTATAATATTTATTAGTCTCCAAGAAAACTAAATATGAATTTAAGAAATATGTAATATGTCAGATCATGTTCTAAAATAATGTAAATAAAACCAAAGGATTTACAAACAAGGTAGAAATGGAGTGAAATAAAATAGGGAATGAGGTGTTGAGGGGGTTAACTATAATATCATGTTTCAGCAATTGATTGTATAACTTCTTTGTAATTGGAAGCATTATGTTTTTTATGGAAAATTCTGATATTTAGGAACACTGCTTTTAAAATTACAGTTTAGTTTCCACATGAACTCTTTAACCCTAAAAGCATCTGCGTTACCAAATAAACAAGCCCTATTGTTGTCAGCTAAGTAGTTCTCCTTGTCATCTGGTTACAGGTTATAATTTTATTTTGTTCCTCTGAATAATACAATGGTTCTGTCCCAAAAATAGAATTAGTGTCTACCCTTCAACATTGTTTACATAAACTTGTTTTGTTCTCTCATGACTGAAATTTTATTTTAAATGATTACTATTGCCTCTATTAAGACAAAGAGCAAAATAACAAAGTACCTGAGTAAACAATAGAAGAGCTATATTTTTAACATTTAGCTCTGCTGCTCCTTCTAGAAAATAGAATTGTCAACTTATTTTCTCTTTTCTCTTATGTTTATGCCCAGTGAGGCAGCTCCTACTCCTACTCACAGAGGCATTTTTCTTTCTTTCCTTTTCCCCTCTATCTATATAAGTTATTATACCCTTTCTTGTTGCTGTTCTGGTTTATATCTGCCACTGGACCCATATGGTTCCAGAGGAAAAAGCTAGGCTGGTAACTTTGTACATACCTCCCTCACTTCAATCTAATTTGCTTGCATGTCATGGTATCACTTCCCTGAAGTCATGATCTTTTTTGTGAATGAAGGACAAATAACAGCATCTGTGAGTAGGAGTAGGAGCTATCCACTAGGGTCTCATATGGAACTGGCCTATTGGACAACACAGCTTTTTTTTTCCTTTTCTTTTCTTTTATTTTTTTGTTCTTTTCTTTTTTCTCTCTCCTTTCATTTCCTTCCTTCTGTCCACATAGGATAACACACCCTTATCTATTGGTGTTCTACCCAAAGGAATGTACATTTTGATCCTAAAACCTCACAAATATTTTGGGATTAATGAGCTAGGACAATGCCTTGAAAGCAAATCATTCTGACTTTCATGCATTGACCAAAAACAGGTTTCAGTTCAAGTCCCACTTGGTCATTGTTTGGGTCCAGCTTGGCTCAGAGTGAATGAATGTAAATAATAATTCTTTTTGTTGAGCCAGAAACCTTGAGAATCTTCTCCTTCTAGATTGTTTCTCTGCCTCATTCCTTATCTAGCCTTAACCACTGGGACCTTGCCTCAATCAAACTGAGACCTATTAAATATCTTTGCTTTAAAAGGCCATGGTCTTCCATTAAGTTTAGTGCCATCTTCAGTCATCCAGATCTATAACTTGCCAATGGACCCAGATTTCTCTGGAGAAGAAAATAAATCCAAGTGACATGTATCACCTCCCTGATGTTATGGTTCTCTTCAGGAAAAAAGGACAAAACAACAACAACAATCACTAATATGTACATAAAATAATTTTCTTAACATATTTCATCCACCTCTTTTGTAATTATTGTAATATATAATATATCATTTTAGAAAGCATGTAGAGCTAATGAAAGAAAAGATAGATCAGATCCAGGAAGAGATATACAAGTCAGAAGTCAGAACACAGAGTAGATGACTCAAAGAGTGTATGGTCTTTTATAAAATATGAAATATACCTCAATACTCTCTCACCTTATTGATGCATTATGTCATCCCAACTGACAATATAATTGCTGGGAAGACAATCATAATCAGCTTGAATGACAAACAGTAAATGGGTCCCTAAAAAGAAAAACAAAACAAAACAAACAAACAGAAAAAAAAAACATGTTATAAACAGCAGTTTGGCATGTGCAGAAATGCTCACTGTCATTTTTCATTCTCCTTCTCAGGTTTTTTATGTTCACAGCTGGCTGGCTGTCATTTAAAACTGTGACAGTGAATGGGAAAGAGACAGTTCACAAACAGTGCTCTTTAAAACTATCAAGGGAAATGAAGTCACCACATCTGATCTTTTTTCATAATAAAGATTGCTTACTACTTATGTGACTTAGGGTAGGCCATGTCTCCCTCCTCCCCACATTCCCCGGGGCTCACTTTTTCTCACTATATAAGTTTTGTTATATTCCTGTCACTCTTTTACACAATTTGCATATGCTTAGAGTTAGTGGAATAAAATGAAATCTGGAGTATCATGACTAGTCTCTCAATAGCCACTTGAGATCCAATCACCTGAGGTAGTGAACTCAACTCAGTAACAAACCTTTTTTAAAGTGCTTAACTCTATAAGTATATGGAGACAGTTATATTTAAGTTCTTTGTCCTGATAGAAGATATTCTCAATCAGTAAATTTTTATTAAACATTTTTCATGTGCTAGGCACTAGGCATATGGTAGACACTAGAGATAGAAAGAAAAAGGGGGGAAACACGTTGTTTACTGTAAAAGAGCTTAGTGAGGGAAATAACATAAAAATGTCTATATAAACAATAAGACCCTTATAAAAAATAGATTTGAAATGAGTCTTAAAGGAAACCAGGGAAACTAGTAGGTAGAGATGATGAGAAAAAGCATGCTAAGCATGGGAAAAAGTTAGGGCAAAACATGAGAGATAGAGTGCCATTTTTGAGGCAAATAGGCCGGTATGGCAGGATCGTGGTATCTCTCATGTAGAAGAAATAAAGACTTGAAAGATAGGAAGTGGCCAAGTTGTGAAGAGGACTTTATATCTTTTTGTTGTTGTTGCTTGGTTGTTTTAATTGTGTACCACTTTTTGTGACACTATTTGTGGCTTTCTTGGCAAAGATACTGATATAATTTTTCATTTCCTTTTTTTTTTACAGATGAGAAAACTGATCATTTTACATTTTACAGATGAGAAAAGTGGAGCAAACTAGCTTGTATAGGGCCATATAGCTAGTAAATATGTGAGGCTAGGTTTGAACTCATGAAGATAAGATTTCTGATTTCAGGGTCAGATACTCTATCTCTTGCAAGGCCACCTTGCTGTCCTTTGTATCTGATCCTGGTTGTAAATGGAAGATGTTTTCTAGTTGTGTGGCCCTAGGCAAATTAATCCTATTTCCTCAGTTTCTTCATCTGTAAAATGATCTGGAGAAAGAAATAGCAAAGCATTCCAAATTCTTTGCTGAGATAACCCCAAATGGGGTCAAAAGAGCAAACATGACTTAAACAAATGAACACCATAATGTAGTGAATAGAGTAAATGCTGTGGAGTCAGAAAGTTTAAATTTTGCCTCATATTTTCAAGTTGTATGATCATGGACAAGTCATTTGGCTTTGACTGAAATGGTGTCCATTTTTAACAGTGAATTTACTTATTTTGTAGTTATACTTGAAAATATTCACCATTTAGATCATTGCTTTGTGTACTTTCATTCCAAGAAGGACTCAGTCTATCCTCTCCATCATCACCACCACTACTCCAGGCTCGTGATTATACTTGAGTTTAGAAAGCTCTGCTTTATTCTACAAAAAGAAAGCCTATGATATTATATTGTATTTGTACTTATAAAAAAAAACCACTACAAATAAATAAACAAAATGTGACTGACAGTTCTAACTAGTAAATATTTGAATAATCTCTATAGCCTATTATATCATATCTCTAGCAGAGAATTAAAATATTCTATATAACTGGTAAGATTTCCAAGTATTTATATATTGATTGTTTGATAGAATTTAAATTCCTATTTGTGGGATCATCTGGAGGCTTATACATGCTTTAAATATTAATTACATTATAATAATTTGGGTTAGTCACTTTATTTTCATCATAAATATTGCCAGAGACAAAGACATGATGTTTTTAGGCCATCTTTGAACTTCTATTCTCTAATAGTCTGTGTTCTCTGAGTACAGTAGCAGGTTCCGTCATAAAGAAGGGCAGGACTGGGGAGAATGGCCCCTAATATAGAGTGGCAATCATATTAGAAGTTTTAAAAAGAGTAATTATAACAGAAAATCAAATGTTTACTATTAACAATTTTGTCTATAACTGGGTGTTATTATAGAAGGCAATGTTGTAATTTGAGTATTTAGGAAAAGACTCTCTAAAAACAGACTGGAGATTTCTCTAGCTTGCTGTATTTGTGGCAGAATAATGACTGCAAATATCTGTTGAATTGAATTCAATGAACCTGTTGTGCCTCTTTGCAGAAGGACCAGAGTTTATCATTCTAACCTAAGTTACATTTGAAACAGTTCTGTAATGGATTCTACCAGAACATACATTAGAGATAGTCTTGGATTAAAGTGACCTTAACAGAAATGGGATTTTTAACTGTGATGCTATTTTTGAAAAGAAATATCTATCATTTCCTCAGAGATATCTAATTTTCAAGCTAGGTAAGTAAGGATATTTTGCTATAAATATTCTCTTTTGGTAGTAAAGCTCATAACTTTTTCTCTATAAATTCTAAAAGTTTAGAGCAATAGTTTTATAGAAATAACCTTGATTCCAACCTTATAATACCAGAAGAATAGGAATAATAATAGTTTTAGTAGTAATATAATAATTGATGATGATAACAGAAAGCCACCTAACAGAGACTATCAAAATAATGTGAGAATAGGATGATGAAATGCATATCATTTCCACAATTCTATCTGCTACTGAAGTTGTACCAGGGACAACTTTAATGAGCTTGAAAAAGGTAAGCCTCTATCCTAAAATGTTTATTCAACTATAAAAAAAATTCCATATTATTGTTCAGTAAGAAATGACCAACAGGATGATTTCAGAAAGGCCTGGAGAGACTTACACAAACTCATGCTGCATGAAATGATTAGGACGAGGAGATCATTATATACTTCAATAAAAATACTATATGATGATCAATTCTGATGGCCCTGGCCATCTTCAGCATTGAGATGGACCAAATCAGTTCTAATGGAGCAATAATGAACTGAACTAGCTACACCCAGCGAAAGAACTCAGAGAAGACTAAGAACTATTACATTGAATTTCCAATCCCTATATTTTTGCCCACCTGCATTTTTTGATTTCCTTAACAAGCTAATTGTACAATATTTCAGAGTCTGATTCTTTTTGTACAGCGAAATAACGGTTTGGACATGTATACTTATTTTTGTATTTAATTTATACATTAATATATTTAATATGTATTGGCCATCCTGCCATTTAGGGGAGGGGGTGGGGGAAAGGAGGGGAAAAATTGAGACAAAAGGTTGGCAATTGTCTTTTTTTATTTTTTTTTATTTAATTTAATTTTTTTAATTTATTTTTTATTTTATTATAGTAACTTTTTATTGACAGAATCCATGCCAGGGTAATTTTTTTTTACAACATTATCCCTTCCATTCACTTCTGTTCCGATTTGTCCCTCCATCCTCCACCCCCTCCCCTAGGTGGCAAGCAGTCCTATATATGTTGAATATGTCCTAGTATATCCTAGATACAATGTTTATGTGCAGATCCAAACAGTTTTCTTGTTGCACAGGGTGAATTGGATTCAAAAGGTAGAAATAATCCGGGAAGAAAAACAAAAATGCAAACAGTTTAATTCATTTCAGTGTTTTTTCTTTGGGTATAGCTGCTTCTGTCCATCATTGATCAATTAAACGAATTATTCCTTTGTCAAAGAAATGCACTTTCAGATTACATCTTCATAGTATCATTGTTATTAGATAATGATCTCTTCTTCGCTCATTTCACTTAGCATCAGTTCATTAATTCTCTGCTTCTCTGTATTCATCTTACTGGCATTTCTTACAGAATAATAATTTCCATAACATTCTTCCACAATTTATTAGCCATTCTCCCAATTGATGGGCATCCCTCAGTTTCCACTTCTACCACTACAAACAGGGTAACAAACATTTTACATACTGGTCCCTTTCCTTCTTTGTATCTCTTTGGGTTTAAAGCCCATAAAAAACACTTGGATCAAAGGTATGCACAGTTTGATAACTTTTTAAATAATTCCAGATTGCTCTCAGAATGGTTGGATTTGTTCATAGCTCCACCAACAATTATCAGTGTCCCAGTTTTCCTGCATCCCTCCAACCTCATTATTTTTTTCCTGTCATCTTATTGCAGGGTGTAGTATATCTCAAGTTGTCTTAATTTGCATTTCTCATTTAATTTGGAACCTTTTCATATGGTGGTAATGATTTCAATTTCATCATCTAAATTGTCTTTCATATCCTTTGACAATTTATCAATTGGAGAATGGCTTGGTTTCTTATAAATTAGGTCAGCTCTCTATATATTTTAAATGAGGCCTTTATCGACCTTTAACTGAAATGTTTTCCCAGTTTTTGCTTCCCTTCTAATCTTGTTTACATTACTTTTGTTTCTACAAACTTTTAATTTGATGTTCAAATTTTCTATTTTTGATCAATAATGGTCTCTAGTTCGTCTTTAGTCACAAATTTCTTTCTTCCAAGTCTGAGATAAACTATCCTATGTTCCTCAATTTGTTTATAATCCGTTCTTTATGTCTAAATCATGGCCCATTTTTGATCTTATCTTGGTATACGGTGTTAAGTGTGGGTCCATGCCTTTTCTCCATACTAATTTCCAGTTATCAACATTTTTGTCAAATAATGGTTCTTCTCCCAAAGTGAGGATCTTTGGGTTGTCAAACATAAATTGCTATAGTTGATATTCTGTCTTGTGAACCTAACCTGTTCCACTGATCAACTAATCTATTTCTTAAATACCAAATGGTTTTGGTGACTGCCTTTTATAATATGTTTTTAGATCAGGTACAGCTAGGCCACCTTCATTTTATTTTTTTAAATTAATTCTTTTGGAAGATTTTAATTCCTATTTTTTTATTTTTAGATCATTAAAATATTTTCTTGGAATCTGATTGGTATAGCACTAAATAAATAGATTAGTTTAGGGGTTTGTCATCTTTATTATACGCTCGACCTATCCAAGGACATTGATATTTTCAATTTTTTAATCTGACTTTATTTTTGGAAAGTTTTTTTAATTTAGCTCTATAATTCACTTTCCTTTGGTAGATAGATTCCCAAATATTTTATCTTCGACAGTTTTCTGAATGGAATTTCTCTTTGTATCTCTTGCTGTTGGTTTTGTTGGTGATGTATAAAAAATGCGAGGATTTATGGGTTTTTTTATAACCTCCTTTCTAAAGTTATGGATTATTTCTAATAAGCTTTTTGAATCTCTGGGTTCTTAAGTATAATCATATCATCTGAAAGGTGATGCTTGGTTTCCTCACCCTATTCGTTCCCTTTAATCTCTTTCTCGACTCTTATTGCTGAGGCTAATGTTTCGTAAAATTTGAAAATAATGGTGACAGTGGGCAACCTTGCTTCCTCCAGATTTTACTGGGAAAGATTAGTTTTCCCCATTGCATATGATGTACTGATGGTTTTAAATATATGCTCACTATTTTAAGAAAAAGATTTTTCCTATACTCTCAATGTTTTTTATCAGGAATGGATTTGGATTTTTATCAAATGCTTTTTCTGCATCATTGGATATCATTGGTTTTGTTGGTTTTTTTGATATCTCAATTATCTTGTTTTCCTATTGAACCAGCCCTGCATTCCTGGTATAAATCCTCTTGATCTGGTGTATTATCCGGGGGATGATTTTTCTGTAATCTTGCTAATTTTTATTTAAGATTTTTAGCATCGATATTCATTAGAGGATTGGTCATAATTTTCTTTCTCTGTTTTCAAATACCTGGTTTTAGGTATCATCCATGTCTGTGTCGTAAAAGGAGTTTGGTGGACTTTCGTCCCTATTTTTTCAAATGTTTATATAGCATTGGGGGTTAATTGTTCTTTTTGTTTGGTAAATTCAATAAATCCATTGGTCCTGGGGTTTTTTCTTAGGGAGTTGGTTAATACTTTTCTATTTCTTTTTCAAGATGGGACTTTTTAGGATTTTACTTCTTCCTCTTTAATCTGGGCAACTATATTTTTTGAAGGTATTCTTCCATTTCATTTAAGTTTAAATTTTTTGCCATAAAGTTGGGAAAATAATTTTAATTATTCTCTAATTTCCTCCTCATTATGGAGTTCTCCTTTTCATTTTTAAACTCAATTTGATTTTCCTCTTTTTTTTAATAGTTTACTAAGGGTTTGTCTATTTTGTTGGTTTTCATAGAACCAACTCTTTATTTATTAATTAATTCAATAGTTTTTTTTACTTTCAATTTTTTGATCTCTCCTTTTATTTTAGAATCTCAAGTTTGTGTTTGTGGGGTTTTTAATTTGTTCCTTTTCTAGCATTTTAGTTGAAAACCCATTTCTTGACCTTTCTTTCTCTACTTTATAAGTAACCTTAGAATGTTCCCCTTACTTTGGCTGCATCCACACATTTGATATATGTCTCAATTGTCATTTTTTCTTGGGTGAATTATTAATTATGTCTATGATTTGTTTTCACCCAATCATTCTTTAATGTAAGGTTATTTGGTTTTAATTATTTTGGTCTCTTTCCCTTTTTTGTTGAGTGTAATTTTATTGCATTGGTCTGAAAGGATGCATTCACTATTTCTGTTACTGCATTTGAGTTTGGTTTTTTGTCTAATATTGGTCTATTTTTTGTATAGGTTCCATGAACTCTGAAAAGAAAGTTACTCCTTTCTGTCTCCATTTTCGTTTTCTCAGAGGGTCTATCATATTTAATTTTCTAGTATTCTTTTACCTCTTTGACTTCTTTCTTATTTTTTTGTGATTTGGTTATCAATTCGGGGTGCAAGGTTGAGTCTCCCACTATTATGTTTTGCTATCTTTTCTTCGCAGCTCTCTTAATTTCTCTTTAAATTTAGATGCTAACCACTTGGTGCATATATTTTAATATTGATTTGCTTCATTAATCTACCCTTTGCAAGATATAGTGCCCTTCCCTTATCTCTTTTAATTAGATCAATTTTGTTTTGGATCTGAGATCAGGATGGCTACCTCTCTTTTGACTTCACTGAAGCATGTAAGTTTTGCTCCATCCTTTTACCTTTATTCCATGTTCTCCCTGCTTCAGGTGTGTTTCCTTAAAAACATATTGAGGATTCTGGCTTTTAATCCATTCTGCTAATCCTTCCCTCTTTATGGGGAGTTTACCTCGTTCTTTATGGTTAAAATTACCAATTCTGATTACTTGCCATCTTTTAACCCCTATTTTGCTTTTCTCCTTCTTTCCCCCCTTCCCTCCTTCCCAGTATTAAACTTGGGCACCACTTGCTTCCTCCAGCCCCCCTTTTTGTATCCCTCTTCCCCACCTTAGGTTCCTCCCCTATCTTACTCCTTTCCCTCTCTTTCTGTATTCCCTTCTGTTAGCTTATTCCTTCCCTTTTCATTTTTTCCCTTCTCACTTTTCAATGAGATGGGAAAGTTTCCCATATATTGAATTCTAAAATTTTTTCTCTTAAGTCAATTCTTTGGCAAAAATAACCACTATATTCATCCCCCTTCATTCTTTCTCTCCAGATATTAAAGGTTTTCCTTTGCCTCTTTGTGAGATATAGTTCCCACTTTACCCTTTTTTCATACAATTCCCCCCCTAATTTCCAGAACAAAGGTAACATGTATTTTTATACATCTTTACAGCAAATATAGTACCCAAGATTTCTTTTTACCTTTTAGGTTTTTCTTGAGTTCTATTTTGCAGATCAAACTTCTTGTTAAGTTCTGGTTTTCACCAAAAATAGGTAAATTCACTTATTTCTTGAAGAAATCTTCTTCCCTGGAAAAAAAGATCTCATTCTGGCTAGTAAGTTTTTTTTGTTGCATCCAAGTTCCTTGCCTTTCAAATATCATTTAGGCACTTGATCTTTTAATGGATTTGATCTTGGGTGATCCCTTATTGTGGCCCTTTATATTTGAATTAGGTTTTCTATGTTGGGTATTTTTTCCTTTGTTTGGGTTCTGGCATTTGGACTATATTTCTTAGTGTTTTGATTTTAGGTTCCTTTAGTGGGGAACCATGGAATCCTTTCAATGTCTATTTTACCCTCTTTTCTTACCTGGGCGTTCTCTGATAATTTCCTGGAAAATAGTGTCAGGCTCTTTTTTCATCGTATTTTCTGGGGTCAATGATTAGTTGTCTCTCCTAACCTTTTTGGTCTTTGTTTTCCCAGAAGGTATTTCACATTTTTCTCCATTGTTTTTTTTGGTCATGCTTGATGTTATTCTTGTCTCCTCAGTCACTCAATTCCATTTGTTCTATTCTTTTTTCAATGAAGTGTTTTCTTCACTCCTTTTTTGTATCTTTTCTAATTGTCCGATTTGTTCTAACAATGTTTTCCATTTTGCCAATTTTATTCTTTAGCAGCTATTTTCTTTTCGTTTCACTAATCCTATTTTTTCAAATTTTTTTCTTTATCCCTCTGTCTTTGAATGGGGTGGGATGCTTCTCAACTCTCTTGCCAGCCTCCCCTCTCCTTTTCCCATTTTCTACTAGCTCTCTTGTAGGGACCTTTTAATTTTTCTATTAGGATTCATCTGCGGGAACAAATGTCTCCTCCGGGGGATTACCGAAGATAATCTGTTTTAGTCTCCTCAGGGTTTGGTCTTTCTCTGTCTGTATAAAAGCTGTCAATCTTAAAGTCCTTTTCTTTTGCTCATTTTTCAGAAAGAATAAGACAAACTAGCAAAGAAAAAAAAGGAAAAAAAAAAAAAAAATGGAATCTGCTTTTTTTGGGGGGGGCTGGGTGGCGTTCAGGCTTCCTCTACAGACTGCGGGGGCAGCAGAGGCACTAGCAAGACTTGCTGCCTACGCTCTGGACTCAAGGTGCTGGGCCTGTGGGGAGGGGTGGCGGTCCCAAGGGAACTCCTGTGTTTGGGGTTGTTTCTTCACCCCAGTGTTTTTAGCTTCTCTCTTTGGGCTCTGATTTGCTGCCAGGGCAAAGTATCCAATCCTGCAGTGAAGCTCTCCCCAAGACGCAATCACCCCAACCCCCTGGTCTGCTCGCTTGAGCTGCCTGGACTCCTGCTGCTGCCCTGCCCTCGTCTGTGCCCAATCTAAAACTGTCCCCCGGAAAAACAGACCTTTCCTGGGAATCTAAGGATGTCTTCTCTTGGTAACTGTTTGTGGGTTTTTTTTTCAGTCAGGTATTAATTCTTAAACTTTTGAAATGGATTCTGAGAGAAAATGGAGCTTACAAGTGTGCCTCCTCGCCGCCATCTTGGCCGGAAGTCTGGCAATTGTCAATGCTGTAAAATTACCCATGCATATAACTTGTAAATAAAAAGCTATTAAAAATTAAAAAAAAATTCCAGCCACCCGAGTAATAATCAATATATATATAGCATTAAATTTAAAACAATAAAGGAACTGAAGCTTGTCCCAAGACCATTTCTATCTAGACTATATGAAAAAATACAAAGAACTGCTTGACAGAAATGATGATGATGGTGATAATGATGATGATGATGATGATAATGATGATGGTAACCACTTTGCTCTTAGTAGTAATGGACCTATGATTCTCTCAGTATAAGGAATTACTATTGATGCATACCGACTAGTTTGTTACTTATATACTTATCAATGTTTGCTTTGATGCAGAAGTTAATAGTTTTTCTTATAATCATAGACATATGTATGTGCTAGAAGAAAAACTTGAATTATTTTCTTCTGGAATCCAAATCTACTATTCACTAAGACTTATTACACGCTAATATGGATGATATTTATGCTTCTAAGGAATTTCATTCTTACAAAGTTATTCATATGCTTTCTACAATTTGATTTACACAATAATACTTTGAAATAATTAATATGGGGTGTATTATTCCCATTTCACAGATGAGATTAAGTTTTAAAGAAACCCATTTTTTTGTTTTGTTGTTGTTATTGTCATTGTTATTGTTTGTTTTGGCATAGAGAATTCTCCAGCATAATTTGACCTGAGATATTTATAATATCAAGTTGTTAAAAACAAAAAAGAATGAGAAAGAGAAGAAGAAGGAGGAGGAGGAGATGTTTGCCTTCTAGTGACAAAAAAATTTCCAATGTTATTAGAATTTAACGTTATTTCCTTTTTCTACTTACTAACTTAAAAGACTATGACAAGTATCAACATTACTAAAAATTTTGTGAATTTAGTCAGTGAGTAGACCTATTATTTGCAATGAATATTTGAAAAACAGATCATACAAAACATGGAGATACTGTTCCTCTTCTCTCCTCCAAGGTATTTCCACAAAAGTTTACCTTTCAAAATATCTGGCATTTTATTTTTGCTCTCCTTACTACTATTCAATACAGATTTAAAATCTTAAAATGCTATTAGGAATTGAGAGGCACTAGAATTCCCACAGATTTAACATCTCTAGATTAGAGCCTGCCTGTCCTATTGAATCTACAAACTCCAAATTAATAATCTGCACCTAAATGTAATTAATGACTTTTATCCTCAATTCTCAGGATCTATGGGAAGGGACATAGTTGACAAGGGTCCAGTCATCCAGAGAGAATGAGGCATAATAAATGTGTATCCAATTTTGCCTTCCCATATGAGACTTCTTTGAATATCATAGATGAGAGTCATATTGGATAGTCAGGAATGGATGGATTTTTATCTGCATCATTGGTGGAAATACTCACACTGACGAGAATTTTTGGAGGGCTAAGGTATCCATCCTTAATTTTTTAACAATTATTTAATCTACAACGCAATCAAATGGTCTCATGGCTGAATATCTGTCAACAAAATGTAGAACAAACTAGGTATTTCACAAACAGATAATCAGTTCATCAGTTTCAGTGCTTGAGTTGTTTACTTTATTGACAATGAATAACTAAATACATATTTACATTTCATTGGCCATATTGTTCCCTCAGAGAGGTCATATATTATTATATTATAAACTCTAAAAGTGTCATAATGTTAAACTTAAATTGGCACATATGAGAAGTAGAAAATAGATATCCAATATAACCCTCTCCCTGCCAACTCAAATTGGATTATTAAACATATTGCTAAGCTGGTAGAATATATTTGTGGTATAATTTATAATTCAATAAGAACAAGATGACATGTAAAGAAGAAATAATATTGGAGTTGTTTCATAATAATTATAGGAGAAAATAGAAATGGTTTGTGGAATCATTAAAAAATATCAACATAAATTTGATTTAGCTATGATATTTTCAGTTTTGAAGTTTCATGTGTGAATAAATCCACTTTTCAAACAATATATTTCAACTTGAAAACTTTACTACAAATACAACTGAAATAAGTTAGTCACTAACTCAATCATTCAGAAACAAATTTTAACTGAATGACTTCTACAGCTAAGGTACTGTATTACATGCTATGTGGAATGTCAGAAAGGGAACAGCTACAGAATGCTGCAAAATTAAGATTTTGATATAATTTTAACCAATGTGATATAATAAATATGTTGTGAAATATACTTCCCAGTTCCTTAGTTAACTAAATCTACAATACTAATTGGGTCCATGTTGTTAAAGAAAAAAAATCATTGTAAATACTATTTAGAAGTTATGAAAGACAGAGGAAGGGAAGAACGACAAAAATCAATTAATTTTTTTTAAACATCAAAAACGTTTGCAAAATTATATTGAACTTTTGGTCAAGAGTTAAAAGTCAAGAGTTAAAACCCTGAGGAGTAGGAATTGCTTGGCAGCTCAATTGTATTTACCTACTATACCCACTTCTGTTTAGTGAAACATCAAGAAAAACAACTGATCTGGAAAACAGATTGAGGAGAGATCATTTAAAATGTATTAGATTACCTCAATTTCATGATCGAAGAAAAAGCCTATCCATCATATATAAAGAAATTGTCAAAGAATACTGTTTCAGTATCGTTGAACAAAAAAGATAAAATAAAAATTTAAAGAATTCACTGGTTGTTTCTTAAAAGAGATCCCAAAATTTATACTCCCAAGGATATTATGGACAAATTCCAGAGCATCCAGGTCAAGGAGAAAATATTTCAGGTTGCAAGAAAGAAACCAGTTCAGATGATATGATGGTACACAGATAATTCAACACCTAAAATGAGTTGAAACAATTAACAACTTTAGCAAAGTTGCAGAATATTAACCCATATAAATCATCAAAATTTGTATATACTATCAAAAATTGTTATAGAAAAAGAAAATCCATTTAAAATAATGGCAGGCAATATAAAATACCTGGGAGTCCAACTGTCAAGACAAACTGAGAAATTATATGAACAAAACAAAACATTTTTCACACCAATAAAAATAAATTCATAAAATTAGAGAAATTTTAATTGCTCATAGATGATCTAAATCAATATAATAAAATTATGCTTCTACCCAAGTTAATTTACTTATTTAGTAGACCAAACTACCAAAAATTATTTTATAGAGGTAAAAAAATTACTAACAAAATGTATCTAAAAAAATAAAAAAATCAAGATATCAAAGGAATCGGTGAACAAAAATCTGAAAGACAATAGACATTTTCAGAAAAAGAAATCTAAGTTATCAATAGTCACATAAAATTCATTATTACTGATTATAGAAGTGCAAATTAAAACAACTCTGAAGTAACATATCTTACCTATCACTTTGGCTAATGGAAGTTTTGGAGGGAATATAAAAATTGGGACAGTGATGTACTGTTGGTAGAGTTGTGAACTAGGCCAACTATTCTGGAGAACAATTTGGAACTACACTCGAAAAACTATAAAACAGAGCATATCCTTTGACTCAGCAGAATCACTACGAGGTCTGTATCCCAAAGAGATCAAAGAAAATGGAAAAGGATTTACTGGTACATTTTTTATAGCATATCTCTTTTGGTGTCAAAGAATTGGAAACTGAGGTGATACCCACCAAATGGGACAAGATTGAATACACTGTACTATGTGATTGTGAGGTAATGTTGTATTATTTTTTAAAAGATAGTTTTAGACTTAGGATCTCATGTAAAATGAAATGAGCAGAACCAGGAGAATATTGTACTCTGTACAGTAATAGCAATAGATTAAGGATGATTAGCTAAAATCTTAGCTACTTTGATCAAGATAATGACCCACTATTGTTCCCAAAGGACTCATGATGAAAAATACTATTCATGTTCAGAGGGAGAGCTGATGCACTCTGAATGCATATTGAAGTATGTTTTTGTTTTTTCTTTCTTATTTTTTATTGTTTTGGTTTTTTCCATATAGGTTATATGAAAATAACATGTTACATGATTTCACATATAAAATCGATATCAAATTTCTTGCCTTCTCAAGAAGGGAGAGTGAACAGAACAAAGAAAAAGAAATTGAAACTCAAACTTTTCTAAAATAGTTATTTAAAATTTTTATACATAACTGGGAAATATTTAAAGAAATAACTAAAAATTACAAAACAAAATGAAAATGAATTAGGAGCTTTGCAAAAGAACTATTTAAAGTTTGCATTTTGGTTAATAATTAGCAGATTTATAATTTGTATTAATAAAACAAATATTTTTTATCTTCCAAATTTCAAAAATTTGGCATCAAGCAAATTGCAAATAATTGTCTAAATATTTCAATGAATGGGTCAATAGGAACACATATTCATAATTCATTCTAATTTATATCTTATTTGATAAATATTTGGGGGATTGTGTCATGCTTATGGATAATGGATTCAATAAGTCAGCTGTTTGGTTTAGTGACAGTTTGTGTTTTTCACCCATGAACATGGAGTTCAATTTCCCTTTTGTTTTATGTGACAATTTGTGTAAAGTGCATGCTCTTTGAGCTCATATAATCTGTTGCCTATCTTAAATTCTGGAACCCAAAACACGATTAAGTTCTGTGTGGGGTCTACATGCAAATTTATGCTTGATCAATGCAAGTAATAATTGAAGAAACTGAAGGAAGCATATTGAGATTGGATCTTACTCACCATATTTAGTAAAATAAATTCATGAATTGTCTTTAGTTGGCAGGTGGGGAGGATGAGAAGCACAGTTTTGATTTTATCAATTACTGGAACTTCTGTCACAAAGCCATCATTGCTCTATATGAATAAGACTGGAACCACTGTCTTTCTGAACTCTGTACCTTATACTATTCTACCTTTCACTGCCATGCTAATCTTTCTAAAATATATTTCTAAATAAATCTTTTTTAAAAGTTTTTTCTCTTAAGTGTTTATTAAGTACCTATCATATGCTTAGTGCTATGTTAGAAACTGAGAGAGAGTATTTAGATGAGACAAGTTGTGGGTTTCAACTCTCCTGTACTTTAAAGACTAACCAGGGAATAAGAGACATGGACCTCTAAAACTTCAAGAAAACCACTATAAATTTGCATCCCATAATAATCTCATCTCCTTCTAATCTACATGGAATAAAAAGCTTGCAAAATACAGAAGAATCCAAAGTAACAAGATAAAGTAAATCTCATCCTCTAAAACCAGTCTAGCCCTAGAGTTGCCCCAAAGTTGTCTGCTTTCAACAGGACTAGGTCACATTGCATTTATTCAACAATAAAAATAATTTTACATTCCTATACCATCTTCCACTGATCATTAAACACTTCTGAACAATTTTGTACTGTAGTGACTTGCTTCTAGACCATTTCTATCTGAATTCTATACAATAGAATCTGGAGTAAGTAATTGAGACTCAGTCACTCATCCAGTTTAAAAGGTATTAACTGAGTCTCAGAGAACTGAAGTTATTTATTCAGTCACACAGCTAATTAGTAGTCACACCAGACTAGAAAGCAGGTTTCTTTACCATCAGATCTTTCTACATTGCTTCTTATTTTTTTTAACATTCTACAATACTATTACTACGATTACCTATTTCTGTATAATGGTTAATGAAGTTTGGAGAGTGATTTTTGAATCAACCTTAACTTTGTACTAGTAAACCCATACATATTCATGCATCTTTAAATGCATGTGTACATTAAGTATACTGATATTTATAATCATGTATTTAAGAACTCAAATTCAAAACTAATATGATGATTTTAGAATTGGCAAAGAGATACTTCTCGACCTTCTATGAATAAACATATATGCTTCTTTTCCGTGCCACTGCTTGGAGAACAAAGATGCTAATTTTAAAAAGAACTGTTCTAATTGAAATCTGTCAATAAAATCACTTGCCTTTGGCTTCACTTTTTCCCCATGAGTCTTGTCATAAAAATTGGAGCCTTTATTTCAATTAACCTTTGTTCAACTATGTGTACAAAGTTCATAATGTAACAAATGTCATGTATAGTCTTCATTGCATCTGGAAAATAGGATTTGTGCTTGAATCTTGGCATAAAAACACTGGTTACAATAATGTTGAATTTTCTTTTAAAAAGTTAATAAGAAATCCCATTGTAAAGAAGTGTGTGAAACAAAAAGAGTTGTAAATTTTCATTAAAATGGCATTAATATTTAGTTCATTTTACTGATTTTATTGAAATATTGGAGATTTAATACTTGGTTCTTAAAGAATAAATATATCACAAAACAGAAAACTTCAGAGGCAAATTATCTACTTATCTAATTATCAGAGGAAAATATATTTGACAAATTATTGTCAAAAATAAATAATATTTAGGAAGAGACAAATGAGAGATAGAGACAAACACAGATCAATAGATAGAAATAAATGTGGCCACTTATATCATGGATATAATATTAGATTTGGCAGTGTCTGACTTCCTTCACATACTAATCATTTCATCTTTGGGAAATCCTTGAATTCCCCAAAGTTAATTTTCCTCTTTTTTAAAGTGAAAAAAAAATAATATCTGTCCTACATTATCAGACAGAAAAATCAGCTAATGGATGTGAATGGGATTTGAACCTTATAATGAACTAAAAAAGGCAGAATATTAGAACAAATTAATGAAAGAAGAAATGAAGGGAAAAAAAGGAAATTGGGAGGAGACAAGAAAAATAATGGATAAAAATATAAATTGGAGGAACTTCTGAGCAATAGTCCACAAAGTACCTGGTATATGTACTTAATAAATGTCTATTGTTTGATACAAATAATATAATATGTTTAAATATTATTTAATGAAAATTAACAGATATGTAAGCCCTGATTATCTTTACTTTGTTAAGGCATAATTAAGAACTCAAGATATCCCAGACCTAAAATGATCAAGATCACACTAATATGACTTGTTTCTTTAAAAGACCAGTATTAGAAAGAAAAATGTTATTTTGGTATGCTCAGCAATGAGTTTTTTCCATTCAGACACACAGAATAAATCAAAACATTAAAACGAAATGTATGCATGTTGGCAAAATGCTTAATAAGCATTTACTCAATGCCTACTGTGTACCAAACACTGTTAGGGATACAGAAGAAGGCAAGACAGATTCTGTCTTCACCATCTAATGGGGGAGAAAAAATGCAAACACATACACATTCACATGCACACACACATTTAGATAGTTTATAACTTTAGAAATTCCCTATAGCTTTCAGGAGCAAATACAAAGTGTTCAGTTTGGAACTCAAAATTTTTTATAATCTATGTTCCTAAATACCTTTACAGGCTTCTTTTTTTTTTGGTTTTTATTTAATAGCCTTTTATTTACAGGATATATGCATAGGTAACTTTACAGCATTAACAATTGCCAAACCTCTTGTTCCAATTTTTTACCTCTTACCCCCCCACCCCCTCCCCTAGATGGCAGGATGACCAGTAGATGTTAAATATATTAAAATATAAATTAGATACACAATAAGTATACATGACCAAAACGTTATTTTGCTGTACAAAAAGAATCAGACTCTGAAATATTGTACAATTAGTTTGTGAAGGAAATCAAAAATGCAGGTGTGCATATATATAGGGATTGGGAATTCAATGTAATGGTTTTTAGTCATCTCCCAGAGTTCTTTTTCAGGGCATAGCTGGTTCAGTTCATTTCTGCTCCATTGGAAATGATTTGGTTGATCTCGTTGCTGAGGATGGCCTGGTCCATCAGAACTGGTCATCATATAGTATTGTTGTTGAAGTATATAATGATCTCCTGGTCCTGCTCATTTCACTCAGCATCAGTTCGCCTTTACAGGCTTCTTAAACCTTACCCTTCAATACATAAACTATAAACTCCAATAATATAATATATCCAGATTGAACAAGAAATAATTAACAGAAAGAAAGCATAAGAATGAAGAGGTTTAGAAAAGTCATCCTGAAGAAGGTAAGATTCAAGTTAGGACTTAGATGCTTCCAAAGTGAAAATGACAGGTCTTTGCAACAGATTAGTTTTGGGCCTGGGTCAATAAGAGACAATGAAGAGGTAAAGATGACATTTAATTTGGAAAAATCTAGGATTGGAAGGATCGCTCTGTCTTCCACAGTAATAGACAAGGTAGTCATTAGTTGCTGGCATTGAAGGGTGATTAAGAGAAATGATACTTAGTTCTATTTTCAATGTGTTCATTTTAAAATATATCCTGGACCTCCAGCATGAAACGTCTGGAAAACAGTTGGAGATATAAAATTGGAGGTCAGAAGAGAGACTGAAGCAGGATAGACACATTTATGAATTGCTGGATTAGAATTGGTAATTAAGTTCATGTAAAGTGATGACCAGAACCCTCATTGATAACTATAGATAGAGGGCATAGTTTGGATGAGGAGCAAGCAAATAATTGTTCAACACAGCAACTGTGAAATAAACTATTTTGAATAATGATAGTAAATATATATATAATATAAAATATAATATATACATATATATTATATATAATATAAAATAAAATATATATATAATATAAAACATATTTAAAATAACAAGTACATAGTTGTAGTTTCTTTCCTCCAGGCAGCTTAAGGCTTTGCATGTGTCAGTGGTATGTAAACTTGTTTCAGGAGATAAGGCTTTGTTAAAACAGGATCACAACCTATCTGACCTAGATTTATTTAGTTTAAGTATTTTAAAAGTTATATTATTTTTCAGTGGCTTTATAATAAAATAATATTGGAGAGAGTGAAAGAGAACAAGACAAAAAAATCATTTTAACAGGAAAACAATCATATGGGGTTTTGCTGTTTTTCTTGTCTTGTCTTCGAAGAAGGGAGAGAGGTAAAAAGGAAGGAAAGAGGGAAGGAAGGGACGAAGGAGGGAGGGATGGAGGGAGAAAGGAGGGAGGGAGGAGGGAGAGAGAGAAGTAAAGAGGGAGGGAGGGAGGAAGGGAGAGAAGGAAGGAAGTAGAGAGGGAGGGAGGGAGGGAAGGAAGGAAGTAGAGAGGGAGGGAGGGAAGGAAGGAAGAAGAGAGGGAAGGAAAGAGGGAGAAGGGAGGGAAGTAAAGAGAGAGGAAGGGAGGGAGGGTAGGAAGGAAGTAGAGAGGGAGAGGGAAGGAAGAAGAGAGGGAAGGAAGGAGGGAGAAAGGAAGGAGAGAAGAAAGGAGGGAGGGAGGAAGGAAGGAAGGAAAAGAAGGAAGAAAGGAAGGAAAGAAGGAGGGAAGGAAAAGAGGAAAGGAGGGAAGGAGGAAGGAAAAGAAGGAAAGTAGGAAGGAGGGAAGGAAGGAAGAAAGGAGGGAAGGAGAGAAGGAAGGAAGGAAGGAAAGAGGAAAGGAAGGAGGGAAGACATATTAAATTATCTGAATGATCACATTTGATCATAAAGTTATATAATACATAAAACAAAAAAAAAATATTCCTTAAGTTTTTGGCAATCCCAGACAACACTGAAGTCATGGCTTCTACTCAGCCAACTACTTCTCAAGAGCAATTCCTGCTGTGAGTTCAAATTATTCACTGCCTTCCTTCTGGAATAGAAAAGAATAGAATATTCTCTGAAGAGGAACTTTCCATCTGAATGGTAGATATCTTGTAAAATGAGTAACTGTTGGCTTTTGTGTTTATAGTAAGAATTAATAGACAAAGTGATTTCTTAATTACCAACAGATCAAGTTTCAATATGGTAATTATTTAATTAACCAAAAAGATACAGTGTTTAGAAAACCCTTATTTGGTAAGCAAAATACAAAGTCTTCTGATAAAAATGATATCGAACATGGAAGAAAACCCCTTAAGGTGAAACAGAAGGATTAACCTAACTTGTAAAGATGATTATTTCAGTATTCCTAGAGACAAATGGTATATTTTTATTTCACTTTTATATGCTCAGGACCTACCATTGTGCTTGGCTCGCAAAAGGCACTTAACAAATATTTGCTGAATTCATTTTTGCTTTTCACTAACCACTTTTTGCTCCTGTCCAATTAGCCATTTGTCACATTAAATCAATGTGAATATTTTAATATAAAAACTCTTGCTTCTTCCACATCTTCAAAAACCATATAAAATAAGAGTAAGT
The DNA here is from genome assembly GCF_902635505.1 of Sarcophilus harrisii. Lineage (NCBI taxonomy): Eukaryota > Metazoa > Chordata > Mammalia > Dasyuromorphia > Dasyuridae > Sarcophilus > Sarcophilus harrisii. Next base: position 158,272,613 of record NC_045428.1, on the reverse strand, counting down.
TATTTGAAAATACTTGCATCCTATAGACAGCTCTTTGCCTCATCTGTGTGTAAAAAACAGAATGTAGAAGCAGTTATATAGTTTATTCTGATCTCCAAATCTCAATTTTCTGAATATCCAGCAAAAATGTATTTTGTTATGATTGATGCAAATACACGTCATTTAACCTTGCCATTTTACTTTTAAACATGTGTAACTGATTTAATGCATTACAAAATGTCTTCATTAATTATAGATTGAAAAATTTTGAGATATTTTTACATAAAGCAGAGAGAAATATAAACAAATAAATAAAATCCATTAGTTTTTTTTTTGTTTGTTTGTTTTTAGCCACTGTCATTTTAGATTGATCCTTATCTTACTATCTTAACTCCTCCCCAAAATTGAAACCTTCATTTTAGGGGAGGGAAAAAGCAGTTAAGCAAAATTAAGCTTGCAGGGCTTCCTTTTGACAATGCATGTGATGTTTTGATCTAAATAATGTTCCGCTTCTCTTCCTGAAAGAATGAGATGTATTTCATTTAAGGTTTTAAGAAATTATTGCTAGCTTTTTAGTAATTATATTTGTTATAATCATGCACATTTGTTAACTACTTAAAGAAATGGAACATTTGTAATAAAAAAATAAAATTTGTAATAAAAATAACTAAATATGTGAGATATATATGTGTGTGTGTGTGATGTATACTAGTTAAGAGCATTAAAAATGAGCCAAATAATATGATAGTAGCTTGATAACAAAAATAATAAATGATTTCCAAAGCTATTAGAAAGATAGAGATATAATTTGATAGAGATATAAATTGAAGCAATTTAGGTAAAATGAAATCAACATAGATAGGATATAATGTTGAGATGGATCTTTGTTTATAAATCTAAATTATTTTCAAAACAATAGTTTATAGCTGTGATATTATCAAAATATATTCTTCTTCAATCCATGTTAATTTGAGTTATGAACATGAAGCTTCTGAATTTCAAAAATGTACTTGTTAGTGAACCCCTTTAATATCTTCTTACATTTCTTATGTTAAAAACCCCTATATAGAGAGAATTCATCTTTAAAAATAAAATTTTGATGAAAATTATGTCTGTAATTTAGGGATTTCATTTTAAAATATTCTCCAGTCATATTGCGAACCAGTGACATAGATTTATGGTAATATTTTCCTAAATGAGGTCTGAAAAATTAAGGAGGTGAAAGGAAGTTCTGAATGTTATTGAAAGTTGGGGCTAGAACATGAGGTTCTCTTGTATGGAGGCACATGGATGTAGCATAAAAATATTCCATTTGTAAGGCAAGCTGTAAATTAATTGAGCAACATTAAAATCATATTATCTGTTGCTATCCAGAAAACCACCAAACTTATTTTAGTTAATTATTTTTCCTATTTGCTATATTCTTGTGAACATACTGTATTGATGCCTATTTGAGTGACCTTCCTTTTTCCCCTTAATGTAAGAATGGTAAAGGGTCCCCCCAGACATTTTCTGTGATTGAAAAGAAGGTATAAGGGCCACAGAGCCTGGAATGAAAACCTATTAACTGTAATAAATGACTGGTGGCCTAAGTTTCTAATTGAGACTAACAAAGCAGCAAGAGATCAATTAGTATATCCACTTGACATTCTGCTGGGGAAGGAAAAAATACATAAAAGGGACTGGCCTAATGAGCAAGAAAGCAGAAGAAAAAGCTATGGTCAAATGCACCTGCCAGGGTAGGGCTCAGTTCCTTTTACTTAAATCGAGTATGATGAACTACTAAAGAAGCAGTTAGAAGTGTCAGATGATAGATGATGCAGTGACCAGAGTATGAATCTTGGCTGTCCTTAAATGAAATGTCTTACACTGGGAAGGTGTCAGACTTCTAATACCAGGGTAGAAGATTTTCATGGATTGTAGAATAGAAGATTAATAGTGAGGGGACAGAGAACATGTTCATTTTCCACAGAAAGCATGCTTTATTATCTATATATTATTTTCATGGTCTTAAATTTCCTGGTTAAGAAAGATTTCCTTAGAATGGTTCTCCCTAAAGGCATGATAAATGGGAAGGCAGAGCAAAGAGATTCATTGGTCATTTAATTGAAAGTCTGGTTTCCTGTCAAAAGAAGTGTCTAAAATCAAGCTCTTGTTGTCTAAGTGATTTTAAAGGTAGTGAAGTCCAGAGGAAACAAAAGACTTTAAGTGTATGACAGATTAGACAGACATACTACATATATTATTTTTAATATGGCCATGGTTCAAACTTTTCTCTCTAAAAAAAGCAAGATGCTTTTAAAACTAAACTAATGGCTGACAATAACAAAGGATGAAAGCATACTTTTCTCTATCAATAAGGCCCTTGTCTGTAATGCTATTTTAATTCTTTTGTTCCAGCCTACTTTCAGAATTGCTTTTTTTTTCCTTTTAAGCTTTATGTGTAGGTTTAAAAATATAAGGCTTTACGGGAAATGGGCCTCTTAGGTTTATAAGGAAGGGCTTATCCCATCTTCTGACATTCAAACAACTTTCCTGTAGAGAAAATATATGTTCAAAGGGACTGCTTCATTAAGTTCTCACTGGCATGCTAAAAGAGAAACTTTTTTTATAAATGGTAAATAATTCTAAAAAGAACAAGAGTTTCCATTAAATTATGACTTCCATTATAAGCTTTTCCAATAATAATCACAAGGAAAAATCAGAAATCCATTTCATTTCAATGATATAGGGGGTGATAAATTACCATGATGGAATCAAGCTGGTATAATACTTAATCTCTCAAGGTGCTCATTTCCTTTCATATCTTTTTCAAAATCACTGCTAAATCTCATATGCCAGGGGAAATAATAATATATTTTCCATGTAATTAAAATTTTCCATTTGGTTTTTTAGGGCATGCTCACCAGTCCATTGCTTAGAAAATACTTCAACCTGTTATGAAAAAATCATATTTTCATTGTTTCTGTTGTTTTGGGAGGGTAATCTATCATTTTTGAAATGTCCTTTGCCTTAAAATATTTACGAATTGATGAGCTATCGAAGGAAAAAAAACTAACATCCTGAGTATTGAACTTGAGCCTCAATTCATGTCACATATGTGAAAAGGAGTGAATTCAATTCTGAAATACTCCCTTTAATTTCATGTAATACTGGTATTGTGGAGAAAAGTACTGGATTTTTAATAAAATGACCTCAGTTCAAATCCAAACTTTCACACTTATAACCTGTGTAATTTGGGACAAGTCAGCTAAACTCTAAGATAAGGCCTCAGTTTCCTCATCTGTAAAATAGAGGGTTAAACCACCTCATCTCCAAAATTCTTTCAAGCTATAAATTTATAATGTCACGACAAATGGACAATATATCCACACAGGAGCCTATTATAGTGACTTGCTAAGCTCAGAATTCAGGATATCATAAATTCCTTTTGAATCCTATCCAGCAGGATTTAATTACAGGAAAACAGTTTCACAGAATGCTGAGGATGACATTATAAGAAAGCTCCAGTGGATTAGCTTTATTTTAGCAATTAGCAAAGAGTTAATTTTTTTTGGAGGGGGGAGGAAGCATTAACTCATTTTAATCCAAAATAATCCAACAAATTACATTTTCCCAAGGCATTAAATAACATAAGCAATGTATTATGGAAATCTTGCTTTATTTGTGAGTCAGTTTCCAATACAATTAATTAAGCAGATTCTGTATTCATAGTTAATATTCAATTTCTTTCAATGTCAAATATAAACAAAGTAAACAATAATAGGTTAATATTCTAAATAAATCAAAATGTCAAGGATGGGAAAATCTTTAATCAACTCAGATATAACTCCTCTATGAATGAGGAGAAAAGAAATTGTCCAAGGCTTATAGACATTGAGGTATTTGTCCAAGGAAACATAACTGGTAAATGTGAATGGGAAGGTTTGAAGTCAAATTTTCTTCTTATTCAGAGTCTGATAATGCAGTCTTCTTTATCTAGTAAATCTCCTGTGATTCTTTGCAAACAGTAGTTTAGAATAAGTATTTGAATATTCAGGTAATTCAGAGAATAACTATAAGGAAAAAATATTTCCCAGAATAAGACGATACCTCCATATGCTAACATGATCAGACCACTTTAGGATTATTGCATTCAGTTCCAGATGACATAGTTAATTAAATAGAAAGCATCCAGAGGACAACAATAAAGTTGATAGAACTTAGGATCGTATAAGTAACTATGGATGTGTAGCCTAGAGAGGAGAAGAGGCAGAGGAGAAATTATCATTGGGATAAGTTATGTGAAAAGTCATTATGTAGAAAAGGGATTCAATTTGTTCTTTATAATCCCAGAGGATAGAAGGACCAGAAGCAATGGACAGAATTTGTAAATAAATAAATTTAAGTTTGATGTCAGATAAGAAAAATATAAAACCTCATTAACAATAAGAACTGTTTGAAGGTGTAGTAGAGTGCTTGTGGAGGTAGTAGACTCATCCTAATTGGAGATTTTCAAGGGATGGCTGCCTTATCACTTGTGAAGTATGTTATAGAGGAAAATTTATTTCAGATATGGGTTGAACTACATGACTGATAAGGTCTCTTCTAACCATGCAAATCTGTGATTCTAAGCTTGGTATTTGCAACATTCCATTCTCTGCATGCATCATTCATGTACTAAATTGACTATATTATGCCAAGACAACCTGTCACTTCCCTGAAAATATTCAGTCAAAACAGTTATTTGGTGTCAGATTGCAAAAAAAAGGCTGTTTGATTTTTCTTATTATTTTTCAACAGGTTTTGCTGGTGACAATGTAACTACAGCCTTAGAAAGTACTCCAACCAACAACATGCATTTTGGAAAAGTAAAAGATCCCACTTGACTGATAGAGGAAAAAAACATGCATGTGAGGGAATTTTGAGGGAATAGGAAGGAAATGAGCTTTGGAATAAGGAAGCAATAGATTTTTTTCTTCTTTCCAAACCTTCAAGAATAATCCTTTTAAAAAGTTTACATTCATTATGCATATAACTATCACTCAGGTAACTTACATCTTTCATGCCTGATTTAACTATTTCACAGATTATTAGAGATGAAAAAAACTATCAACTCATAGCCAATACTCTCCTCTAGTGTTGAACTTCAGTATAGTTACCTAGATTGAACCTTAGATGAAAGAACTTTCATTATTCATTGAGCCAAATTGAATATGGACTCAGTCCAGTTCAACGTAGCAACCATTTATTAAATAACTCTTATGTATAAAAGAGAAGAATAGAGTGAAATTGTGAGTGGAGTGCCAATCTTGGAGAGAGAGACATCTCAATTCAAATACTTTATCTGATGCTTAAATAGCTATGTTAGCATGGTAAAGTTGCTTAACATCTTGGAGCCTCAGGAAGTTTTCTTATAAATATTAGATATATTATAGTCTACACCTATAAAGAGAATGCCTACATGGAAAAATGAGTGCAGATCCTTAATGCAGTGCTCTATTTTCATGAGTCTATGCTAAGAAAATATAATTAAAAACCAAATACATACAAAGTCCTTGCTTCTACTAATATGAGAAAGTTAGGAATATGATTGAGATGAATGAAGTATTCTAAAAGAAAGACAGAGAAGCAGAAACAGAGACAGTGAGAGACAGAGATCTAGGAAGCTTTCATGGAAGATGTCACAGCTAAGCTGAACCTTGGAAAAAGAACAGAATTTCAAGTCAGAGATGGTGAAGGAATGATAGACCAACAGCACAAGTCTGACTATATGACTCCCCTCCTAAAGGAACAACTAGAGCTTTTTAATACATATAGAATAGAATGTTAACTCTTTTATTTGGCATTTAAAATTCTTTTATTATATGAATCCAATCCATATTTATTTTTAATTATTGAAACTAATGCTTCTTGTAAATAATATACATCTCCTCTCTCTCTCTCTCTCTCTCTCTCTCTCTCTCTCTCTGTGTGTGTGTGTGTGTGTGTGTGTGTGTATGTAATCCATTTCCTGCTTCCATGTTTTTAAAAATCTGTCTTCCATGATTGTCATACCTTTCCTTCTCATCTATACCTTTTGTAATTCAAAGATTTCTTCAAGACTCAGTTCAATTGCCATATATATTTAAAGAATATTTTTCTGAATCCTCTTGGGGGAAAAAAAAGTATAGTTTGTCAGTGAGCTCCTTGTGAACAGGGATTGGAATAGTTTTGTTTTATTTGATGGGGGTTGTCTTTATATTCCCAGGATAACTAATGCAGAGGTGCTTAATATATATATTTTGGGGTTCTTGAATACATTAGAAGAATTGAAAATGTACTGTTGGAAGCTCTTTCTAATTAACAATTAAAAACATGCAATGGCTTATGTTCAGCTGTAATAGTCTTCAGGAATGCATTCCTGAATCCCATTCAATTTCAAGTCATGGAAGGCCCCAGATAGAAATTCCATTCCTATATCACATATAAAACACAAGTTGCTTTAGTTTTTTTTTTTTTTTAACCAGGAAAGCAAAGGCAAAAAAAATTCTAATTTATATTTATAGTATTTTATTTTATTAAATATTTCTTAATTATATGTAATTTTTGAATCAATTATAAAAGAGCCTGAAATCCTCTCTCCCCTCCCTCCTTAAGAAGGTAAGCATTTTGATTTCAGTTATACATATGAGGTCATGGAAAATATATTTCTACATTAGCCATATTACAAAAGAAAATACAAACAAAATAAAAGAAATGACGTTTAAAAGCATGCTTTAAAGCATGCTTAAATCTGGATTCAGAGTTCATCAGTGAACTCTCTAGAGGTGGACATCATTTCTTATCATGGGTCCTCTGAAATTGCCTTTGATATTATCTTATCCAAGATAAGTAATTTTTAGTTTATCTTCCATACAATACGCACATTTCACTTTGCCTGACTTCATATAATTTTTCCCAAGTACGGCTGAAGTCATCCTGCTCATCATTTCTTACAGCACAATTATGATTCCATCACAATCATATATCACAATTTATTGATGGGCATTTTCTCAATTTCCAATTCTTTTCTACCACAAAAGAACTGTTATAAATCACCATTTCTTTGCTCTCTTTCGTATAGGGTACAAGTAATAATATTGTTGGATCAAAGTTTTACACCCAGTTTATTCTTTGGGAGTAGTTCCAAACTGTTCTCTAGAATCCAACAATGCTTTAGCATCCCAATTTTTTTTTCACATTCCCTCCAGCATCTGTCATTTTTGCTATCATATTACCCAGTATGATAGGCATCAGGTAATATCTCACAACTGCTTTGTGTTTAATTGGTGTTATTTGGAATATTTTTATGTGAGTATTGATAGTTTAGATTTCTATTTCTGAAAACAACTTGTTCATATGTCCTTTGATATGTAAACATTTATCTAGTAGGCAATAATTTATTTTTATATAAAGTTGACTCAATTCCTTATATATTTGAAAAATGGGGCCCTATCAGACAAATTTGTTGCAAAAATACATTCTAACTTTTTTTCTTCCTTCTAATTTTTGCTGCATTAGTTTTGTTCATCCAAAAGCTTTTTAATTTCATATAATTACAATTTTAATTTTACTTCTTGTTTGGTCATAAATTCTTCCCTCTTCCATAGATCTGACAGGCACTTTTTTTTCCATGGTCCTTTAGTTTACTAATGATATCAATCTTTATGTCTAAATCATTTAGTCATTTTGATCTTATCTTGTAATAAGTGTGAGATGCTGGTCTGTGTCTAGTTTCAGACAAACTGCTTTCTTGTTTTCCCAGCAATTTTCATCAGATAATGAGTTCTTGCCCCAAAGATTTGGATCTTTGGGTTTATGAAACAATTACTATAGAAATTTACTACTCTGTATTGTGCATTTAATATTTTTCACTGATCCACCATTTTATTTCTTTTTTTAATATTCAGATATCTTTTATAGCATCCTTTTAAAAATCCAATATATGTCTAACAGCATCCATATTAAAAAGATTTTATCTAACAGCATTTCTGTTATAGCACCACTCTATTTCTTATCCAATTTCAGATTATTTTGTTGATTACTGTTCTGTAATACAGTTTAAAATCTGGAACTGTTAGCTTGCCTGCAATCAAAGGGGAAAAATCCAATACATGTCTAACAGTATCTATATTAAAAAGGTTTTATCTAACAGCATTTCTGTTATAGCACCACTCTATTTCTTATCCAATTTCAGATTATTTTGTTGATTACTGTTCTGTAATACAGTTTAAAATCTGGAACTGTAAGCCTGCCTGTCTGATCTCCTTGATATTCTTGATCTTTAGTTCATCCAGATGATTTTTTTTTTTACTATTTTTCTAGTTCTATAAAATAATTTTTTGGCTCACTTAACCTAGGGGAAATTAATATTTCCCTGATGGTTTAAATATGGCTCTCTCAGCAAATTACTTCTGTTCACATTATCTCTGGGTTTGCCTTGACTGATAGACTATTTATTTATGTTGCCTGACATTAACCTATTTGGAATGTAGGATATTTGTGCCATTACTGTAATATCCTTGATGACATTTTTTACATTGATATTCATTAAGAAAATTCATCTACAGTTTTCTTTTTCTGATTTTGTTCCCCCAGGTTTAGGTATCAAAACCTTATTTGTGTCATAAAAGAAATGTGGTAGGACTCCATCTTTATTCATTTTTTTCAAATACTTTATATAGTATTGGGAATAAGAGTTGTTTAAATGTTTGGTAGAACTCACTTGTTGATGCATTTCCTGAGGATTTTTTCTAAGATTTATTGCTTAGATTGATGGCTTACTCATTTTTTTCTTTTGTTTTCTTAATAATAGCTTTTCATCCATTTTTTTCTAAGAGTTTTTGAAGTATTTTATTTCACATTCTGTTAATCTGAGATTTCATTTTTTAAAAAAATATTTGTACATTTCACTTAGATTGTCAGTTTTATTGGTATATAATTGGTCAAAATAACTACTAACGATTTCTTTCATTTCATCTTTACTGGTGGTATATTTAATTTTTTCATTTTTAATACTAGTAATGTTCTTTTTTTTTAAATCAAAATAACCAATGATTTATCAATTTTCTTGTTTCCCCTCATCAAACCAGCTTCTAGTTTTATTTATTAGTTCATCTGTTTTATTTATTTTTACATTCAGTTTTATTAGTCTCTCCTTTGGTTTTTAGGATTACTATTTTGGTATTTAAATGAGGATTTTTAATTTGTTCTTTTTCTAGTTTTTTTTTTCAAATATTGCTTCATACCTGACTCACTTATCTGTTCTTTCTTTCTTTTATAGATGTATTCATTTAGAGATATAAAATGGCCCCTAAATACTGCTTTGGTATATAAATTTTAGACTGCCTCATTGTCACCATTCTCTTTCAGTTATTAATTGCTTCTATGATTTCTTCTTTGACCTATTCTTTTTTTGTATTAGATTATTTAGTTTCCAATTATCTTTATTTGTGCTTCCATGCATTCCATGCATCCATAGATCTAATTTCTATTGAATTATGATCTGAAAAGGTGTATTTATCATTTCTGCATTGGGTTGTGAGGTTTTCATCCCTAATATATGGTCAATTTTTATGAAGATGCTAGGTACAGCTGAGCAAAAGTAATATCTTTTTTATTGCCATTCAATTTTCTCCAGACTTCTATTATATTTAACTTTTCTAAGATTTTATTCATCTCCTTAAATTCTTTCTTATTTATTTTTTCCTCTCTGCCTTTGATTTGTGACCCACAAGTGGGTATATGCAAATCTTTTTGCCTAAAAGCACTGATCACTATAATTGATTATAACCTAGAAATTGATACAGGCAATTGAGTTGCAGTGAAATGATCAGAACCAGAAGAGCATCATATATTTAGTAACAATTTTAATTTAAGAATAAATTTGGGGACAGCTAGATGGTCTAGTGGATAGAGTGCTGGCCCTGAAGTCAGAAGGACCTGAGTTCAAATCTAGCCTCAGACACTTAACACTTCCTAGCTCTGTGACCCTGGGCAAGTCACTTAACCCCAATTGCCTCAGGGGAAAAGAAAGAAAATAAAGAAAGAATAACTTTGACTAAATAAGACATTTTAACTATTATTAATACCCAAATTAATTATATAGGTCATATAAAGACAAATGATACGTGAATCTAGATAAATAGAGTATATGTAGAATAATTTTGTATCTATACAACTATATGTATATATGTATATTTGTATATGTATGTATACCTGTTTATATTAAATGGTTGCTATCTCTGGGGGGAAGGGAAGAAAAAGAGGAAAAATTATAACTATTACATATTTAATAAACAGACATAATATATTTTCAGTTTCAGGTGCAAAAGTGACTTTTATTATCCTATGTAATGCAAATGTTTGTTTTAATCCATAAATAAAATAAAACATATTTTTTTTTAAATTACTGTTCTGGTTCTGTATTCAGTGTTATTACAGTGATTCCCTGCAATTTTCAATCTCATACTTGAGAGCTCCTATAATTACTGTTGCTTCTGTCACCACCACCTAGTCCCACTACTGCCACTTCCTTCAAATGGTTTCTGAACCAATATGCTCCCCTGTGTGACCATTCTGTTTTCCTGAGCTCCTGTGTTGTCTTGGGATGAAAATATTTCACATTCTCACCTTTTGTTGGCTCTGCCACTTCAGGATTCAATCTGAGGCATTATTCTAAAGTTGTTTTAAATGGAATATTGGAAGAGCTTGATTCAGTGCTTTTCTATTCCACCATCTTGACTCCCCCATGAAAGTACAAGATATGCTATTTAAATAACATTACTTAGTTATCTATATGGACAGGCCTGTTCTACAAAGACTTAATGTTTTCTTTTTTAAAAAAACACTAATGATTGGTTCAGTTAGTTCTTTCTTTACCTCTAAAAGCATATGACTATAGAGCTGGAAGAGATCAGAAGTCATAATGCAATTTTCTTATTTTATAGATGTAGTCAAGGGATCAAAATTAAGTTGCCAAAACTCACAAAATCAATAAGCATTTAGATGGAATTTGATATCAGAGCCTTTAATCTCTAGAATTATTGTTTTTTGTTTTGTTTTGTTTTGTTTTCTTCCACTGTACCACACTACCTCCCAGATGCTTAAGTGGTGAATTCAATGAATATTATTTGATATGAGTTTACTGTTACTGTATTGTGGAGTACAACACTTCTAATAACATATTACTACATTCTATGTACTTGGTCTCTGAAAGTTTGGCATCCCTTATGAATCACCAGGTAGCTTTCTTTTTAGTTATCAAAGGGAGTTAGAGAGAAGGAGAATAGTCATTTTATCAGTTAGTTTATGCTGTATTTAGTTATTTCAGGTTACATTGCCTCTGAGAGGAATGCATCTAATGCTGTGTCTACATACAACTGCTAGTGAAGATAAGTTAGGATCAAATTATCTGATGTTTGTCATGATCAGATCTTTAAAGGCTAGATGTAATGAGCCAGAACTCTGGAGAAATATACTTAGGCAAGGATTCTTACAACAAGGTGTTAACTCAGTAGAATTGATAATACAATGGTTATCTAGTTTAGCATGGTGATTAATAGTTCTCTAGGTGTCTTTATTTAAAAATACATATCATTGGTTTAGTTAGTTCCTTCTTTACCTCTAAAAGCATAGGACTATAGAGCTGGAAGATATCAGAAGTCTTAATGCAACTTACTCATCTTATTGATGTAGCCAAGGGATAAAAATTGAGTTGCCTAAACTCACAAAATCAGTAAATATTCAGACAGTATTTAACATCAGAGCCTTTGATTTCTAGAATTATTGTTTTTCTTTTTGGTTTTTTCCACTGTACCACACTACCTCCCAGATGTTTCTGGAGGGCCAGAAAACTAGCCGAGCCCCAACTAAAGGAGACAGACTGTGAAGGAGATAATAAATAATTTGGACTTTATCTCTGGCTATTCTCATGCCAATTATTCTGCTGGGACCAAGGCTGGTCCAAAGACCTCCAGAAAACCAACCAGGATATTACAGCTAGGAAAAAAATGATACTTTGAGTATTCCATATCTATACCCACTTTGGCAATTTTTTAATGTAAATAACTCAATGGTTATGTAATGGTTGTGAAAGGGTTTAGGAATTAGATTAAGGAGACACACATGGAACATCAAAGGGGAAAATAGGTACTATAATTGTATGCTTCAATGGATGTATGATATCATTCTTGTAGATTTTCCTTCAATGATGCAAATTATAATCCATGTGTTCTTGTGCATTCTGTTGAATTCATGTACCCATCTCCCCATAAACTCTCCTCAGCTATAATAGTCTCTTCCTTCCTCATTTATCTTTATTTTCTTTCCTACTTAGCTGATATTTTTGCTTAAGCCAAGCAATGTCATTTTGCTGACTAAATATCTCAAACATCTTTCATTTTTACCTTCCAAGGTTTATTTCAACCATTTTCCACACTTAGAGATCATACTTCCATCTTTGTCAAACAATGAGACTCTTCCTTGCATACTCTATATTATCAGCTGTTCTTTGAAGGCTTTCCAGAGTAGACCAATTTGGACATAGGCAATCTGTTCAAACAAGTGGTCCACAAATAATTCTTGAACATCTATTGTGTATATTTTTAGGTAAATTCACATGTAAAAATTTATATTTTTGAACAAGTTTTTGATAGGACTTGTGGTTTCATCAATAGAGGTCTCTATGTAATAGCCTCTATCAACACATATTGGAATATTCTCTGGAGCTTTTCTTGAAGAGTTGCTTGAAAACTGAATGGTTAATTGAGTTGCCCAGGTTTTGTCAAACAGTAGTAATGAAGAAAAATAGGAGGAGAAGAAGTATATACTTAAAAGCTTGCAAAGCATTTTGTAAAGATTATGCCATTTAATTTTCACAACAATCCTGGAAGGTTGATATTGTTATTATCTCCATTTTTATGAGGAAACTGAGGCCAGGAGAAATTGATTTGCTTAGGGTCACACAGTAAGTAAATATTTGAGGCTACATTGGAACTGAGATCTTCCTGTCTCCAGGTCCATAGCTCTATTCACTGTTCCATCTAGCTCCTAAAATATACATCAGAGGTTAGATTGGTTTGGAAGGAAAATAAAGAAAATTTACTTAGCACCATTCAGGAGCTCGGAGGTTCTTTAGCTCACAGCATTTTTTCATTGCTCTAATTTGTTATATGTCACACACTAATGGAGAGAAGCAATGGCACAGATAATCCACTTATATAATTTACTTTGGGATTTATTAGCTACTCATGCTTGAATTTTGGTGTACATGATATGGTAAGCATTCATCACTTTAATTCAACTCAACATTGATTAAGCACTGTTATGTGGCAGACACTTGTAGATGAAATGATTTAAGGTTACAGTAAGAACTTTATTCTTGATAAACTTGAAGTCCATTCTTCCTTTTAACCACTCCTCTGCCTAAAACAGTTTTCTGATTCTCATTTGTTGTTGTACCTTGAAGTTGGTTTATGGGTCTCTGGCTAATATAAAGCATCCACTCAATCTGAGCTGCTCAATCTAATTTTTATCAAGGAAAAAAATAAATGAAATGCTCTCATTTTTCTTTCTTGCCACACTTCCTTAGGTCAATGACAGAGTTAAAGAAGTAAAAACAAGCGTGGCATCATGAACACAGATGGTAATGGTTATTTATTTTATTCAGTCTTCAAACTTAGGAACATACATAAAAATGGACATCTAAACTACTATAGTAGATTAACATTTATTACTTCTTCAATTTATTCATTTTAAGTTAGAACTTATAGTTTCAAATGGCCATCTTGGAATTAAAAGAGCACTTCCTTTGTGTACCGACTTTATAACCATAGGCAAGTATCTAAGATCTCCTTGTGGCCAGGCAAGACCTTGAAACACAATTTCAGACAAATTATGGATCTGTGTTAGATGGTAGAAACTTCAACCATGGGAGACTTCTAGACCATGAAATCACACATTTGAACCAAAAAAAAAACAAAACCCACATGATTCATATTTTTAATGTATTTCATCAATGTTTCATGTTGCCCCCATGGGAGTAAACTTCTTAAGCACATTGCTCTACTATTCTAATAATCCTGATGTTATAATAGATTAAATTTGTCTATGTTGAGTTAAATAATATCACCTCAAAATACAGTGTATTTCTTTCACTTCGGAGGAAAGACCCATTCTGAGATGTTATGGAATGTCCCAATAATATTTTCTCTATAAAGCTTCCCATAGTGTTAAACCCCCCAACAAATACTTAACAAACATCAAGGACTGCTAGTGAATAAAATAACTTCATATCTGTAGGAAATTATTAGCACCAGGAACTTAGCATGTTCTGAATTTTAAATATAAAAGCTGATTTTTTAAATTCAACATGCATTTATTAATTGCTTGTTATGAAGGAGTTATTATGCCAAACACTAATTCCAAAGTAGACATACCAATAAAGAAAAAACCATAATAATAATCATCTATTGTGTTTCACAGAATCACAAGATTTTGACATTTGGAATAAAGTAGCAACAATACCATCAACCCAATTTGCAATGCTAAAAGACTCTCCACTACATATACATATATATGTATGTATGTATGTGTGTGTATATACACACACACACACACATACACACACTTGAAAGCTGTACTGATCCTATGTTAGGACATCAAAGGAAGTTAATAAATAACAGCAACAACAATAGCTTATATAGCACTTTAAGGTTTGCCAACCACTTTAGAATTAGTTTCATTTTATCCTCACAACAATCATCAATGAAAATACTATTACTAAAATACCCATTTTTCAAATGAGAAAACTGAGACAGAGAGCTTAATTAAGTCAAATTAATTCAATAAACATTTATTTTTTTCAATAAATATTTATTAAGGATCTACTATGTATCAGCCTTAAAGCTAATGTGTCAGAATAGCTTTTAAACACTGTTCATAATTTCAAATCTTGTACTCTATTCTTCATCCCTTATCAAACTATTTTTCAAGGAAGTTTATTCCATTTTTGACACCTCTAATTCTTATGATGGTTTGTTTTATATTGTTGTCTTTTCCTAATATCAATTGATATTTGCAACTTTTCTAATTCCTCCTATCTCTTCTGATTTTGTCCTCTTCAGCCCACTTGAACAAATCTAATCTCACTTCTACTTTACAGCTTTTCAAATACCTGAACAATAGGTATCATGACCCACCTGTATCTTCTCTTTTCCATGATAAACATTCCCAATTGTTTCAATCAATCCTGATTTACATGAAGTGAAGGTCCTTCATCATCATAGTCAACTGCCTCTAAATGATTTCCAGATTATTGATGTCCTCACTAAATTTCTTTAGAGTCCCCCAAGACTCTGGGATATAACCTATCTCATTTGTTCTTTATGATCATCCTAGAAGTTAGTGAGCAAAGATACTGTCACCACAATTATTTAGTTAGAAAGGCTTAAGTAACTTGCATGTGGTCACACAACTAATAAATGGCAGAGGAATAATTTTAATTTGCCTTTTTACTACAAATACAAATACAGTTCCTACCATACAGTATTGCCCTTTGAAAGAAAGTATAAAATCCAGGGATATGTGTGTAGGAGAATAAAAGTGTGAAAAGGAGTAGGTTGTTCAAGGGGCCAATCGGAGCCAGATGTTAGACACAGGGAGTGTGGTAGATGCCAGGAGATAAACAAGGCATGGGTACAAAAATATAAGATATATGGGATTGGTGTTCAATATAATGTTTTTGTCAATGTTGAGGGGAAATTAGATACCCAAACTGCTGCTGACTATTGCCTTAAGAATATAAAATCAACTATGGGTTTTACTGTTTTCTGTTTAAAATATGCTTTAGTTATATTTTTAATGATCTGTTCTTATTCTTCACCAATTACCTAATATTTAAAATATATTTAATAAGAAATTCAAACTTGATAGAAACTAATGAGACAATTTGCTTTTAAGTCATTCTCAAAGTTAGATTTTTATCTTTTAGATGTGACTTTGCCTCCAACGGCCAGAAAAATTCCCCAAAGACTTTTACTTCCACATGCAATACTCATTACAGCTATTTAGTTTTCCATTTACCAATAACCCTAAAGTAGCAGATCCCAGAATACAAACATTCTGTTGCAGAAATGTGAAAAACAAGTTTAATTCTTTGAAGGAAATTTAATTTTCCCTTACATATTTCTTAAAGATTTTGTATGGCAATATTAAATTCCCCTCCCTCTAATATGAATGTTAATTTGTCAGAGTTAGGCATATAGCAATAATTCATAAAGAAACATTCTCATGGAAACATTATGTATATTAACTCATGAGTCACACTGCAACATCTCCCTAATGGTAGAGGGGAAATGTCATCTCCATTTGCACATAAAGACAGTGCAGTTGGAGAGCAACAGGGCAAGGTGACTCAGGCCATCAGAGATACAGCTTGGACCAGAACCCAGAGGGATTTGAATCCCAAGGTGTTCTTTCCTCAGAACTTGGCTGTCTTGCTTTCCTCCCTCATCCGTCCCACTATGCTCCATGGGAGGCTTGCCACAATTTTTCATGCTGTTCCATGTTTCACGTAAGTAGTGATGAAGATTCGAGTCACCATTCATCATGTCCTGCTAATTCAGGGACAAGTGAACACTGGCTCAGGTTTTTTTAACCTGAGGCAGGAAGTGATGTATACTGGAAAATTTAACACAAGCATCACATTATCATTTGAAGGATTGGGTACTGGACCTGTCTACTGGCAAGTAGATTAAATGAATGGGTAAAATTGGGCACTAGATATCTCCTTGTTGTCATTTATGATATTCTGAATCTTTGGTCTTTTCCCTGTGATTTTGGTGTCAAATTTGGGTAAAAAGTGCATTATCCATGAACTTGCTTTGCTCTTCTTATTCATTACAGTACCCAGAATAATGAGTAGGATATTTTTATTACTGTAATTATTAAAATATATGATCTATACTCATTTTTCCTAGATACCTTTCATTATCAAGGGTTCCAAAGTATTAAAAAACATCACTGAATCAAATCAAAGATACAAACAGCAAAATATGCTTGTTGACCCTGAAATTTACAAACTACTTAAGAGGGCAGAGCAATGCTACACTCTAATTTGGGACAGGAAGAACTTGATAAAATTGCAGGCAGAATAGGCAGAATGTAATTACTAACTTGAAGAGTAGCCAGAACACCAAGATTAACATATCCCTGCTATTACAAAAAAAGATCAGCAGAACTTTCATGATGCCAAGTGGGTCTGACCTTAATTACATGCTCTACTTAGAGCATAGCAGAGTGGTGACCCCAAGTTTTATAACAGAAACAATAACCTATTTTATGAAATAGTTTATATCTTGCATATCATTTTTCTCAAAACAATCATGATTGTTTTGATCATACCATCATTAGGCAAGAAGTAAAACTGAGACCCAGAGAAGTCTCATATAGAAGACTACATATAGAAGAACTGGAAGAACATGAATGCTCATCTTCTAAATGGCAGGTCAACAATCTTTCAAATTTTTGACTTTACATATTAATTAATCAACAAATATGTTTATGTATTTAGCAGAGTATTCTAGATGCTATGGAATTTACCTAAGAATGAGATTACAATAAACTGCGATTCTCCTCTCTCTCTCTCTGTCTCTGTCTCTGTCTCTCTGACTCTATCTATCTCTGTCTCTGTCCCTCTTACTCTCTGTGTCTTTCTCTGTGTCTCTGTGAGTATGTGTCTTCTCTATCTCTCTGTCTCTCTGTGTGTCTCTTTCTTTGTCTCTGTGTGTATGTCTCTATCCTCTAACTCTCTCTGTGTGCTACTGTCTCTGTCTAGGTCTGTTTCACTGTCTCACTCTGTCCTTTTTGTCTCTAACTCTGTCTCTGTCTCTGTTTCTGTCTCTCTCTGTCTCTGTCTCTTTGTTTCTCTTCTCTCTCTTCCTGTTTCTGTCTCTCTTTCTATATCTCTGTCTCTGTCTTTCTCTTTTTGTGTGTCTCTGTCTCTGTTGTCTCTCCTCCCCATCTTCTTTTGACTCAACATGTGATTTCATTGCATAAGGAACTAACTCCCCATGAAAGAATTTTTTCTGCCAATGTAGAGCTGCTATTTAGAATCCTTTAGAATTGCCTTAGACTCTTAAGAGGATGTGAGTCAGTCAAAGTCACACTATTTAGGTGTCAAAGATAGCATTGGAACTCAGGTTTTTCTGAATGTGATGCAATTTCTCTATCCAATACGCTATGTTATAGCTCGTTTTGATAGCATAGTACTTAAATATATGCATATCTAGTTGATCACTGTTCTGAAAATGGATGACTTTTCTAAAAAAAAAAGTGTTTATAGAGGAGGAGTATAGTAGTTAGGAAATGGCCAAAAGGAAGATATACCATTGAAAAAATATCACATTGAGAGATAGGGATATACACAAAGAATCAGGGTAGAACAATGTGCGGAAATGAAGAATGGGAGAGTTATACGATATATGAGGTGATTGACACTGAATATGAAAGAGGGGTTAAGATCAAAAATAAAAGAAGAAAGGAGAGATAGAGACAAACAGAGAGAGAGGAAGAGAGGAAGGGAGGGAAGGTGGTATGGGGAAGGAGGGGGGAAAGGAAGGGATGGAAGGAATGGAAGAAGAGAGAAAGAAAGAAAGAAAGAAAGAAAGAAAGAGAGAGAGAGAGAGAGAGAGAGAAGAGAAGAGAAGAGAAGAGAAGAGAAGAGAAGAGAAGAGAAGAGAAGAGAAGAGAAGAGAAGAGAAAGGAAGAAAGAAGGAAGAAAAAGGAAGTAAGGTAGAACCAAGAAAAGAGAAAAGGAGGTTTTTGTTTTTGGATTGGAGTAAAAGGACTTTAGTGACCTTCAAGAAAACTAGTTTAGAAGTGGGATGGATTGAAGCCAAACTGCTGGAAATTAAGAAGAAAATGGGAAGAGAGGAAATGAAGGTAATAAGACTAGAAGGTAATAGAAAACTACTCCGTTGTTGTTGTCCAATGCTTCTTAAAATCCATTAACTGGGTATTATGTTTGATACATGACATCTTTCTTTGGCAGTTTATATTCTGTTAGCATAACTCAAATCTCTTACATTTTACACAGAAATATTTGTATAGTTGATATACACCTTTGTCTTTTTAATATATTTCTTTCTTTCTTCTTAAATGAATTTGATATGAATATATAGGAAATGTAATTCTTGGAAACAAAAGTTTGAGATAGATGCAAGTCCTAACTTGATAAAAAGGGCAGCATATGGTCAGGAGAAAATTGGCTAAGTTGAAAGGAAATAGGTAAAGAAGTATGCCAAAGAAAAACTTAATAAACTTCATCTTTTCCTTTTTATTAGGTTCTCAAAAGAAGTGTGGAAGACATATGTTTGTACTCTGAAGATATCAAAATAACTTAGTACCTAAAAAAAATAGTGATAGTTCAAGTGTGATTAAGCATGAAGAATCTCATTAAATGAGTGGAATAACAATGATATGTAGGTAGTCCCCAGAAATATGAGAGAGATTTTTTTATATTTCTTATATTTGTTATTTTGATATCTTCAAATATTTAAGGCTTGTTCTATATATGAGATATTGGATAGACTCTATCTGAATCCAGAGAACAAAACAATGATCAATGAGTTAAAAGTTACAATGAAAACAAATCCACATAATTCTCATATAAAAATGACAGAAATCTTCATAATTATTTCTATTTAGAAATTTTTAATTGGAGATATCTTCATAATGATTTTTGTTGTCTAGAAATAGAATCAATTGTCTTGTATGGTTGAATTCTCCCATTATATGAGGTGACCAAGCACTGGCTGGATGACCATGTATTGAGGTGCTCTAAAGGGTTAAAATTTAGTTAAAGAATGTAACAGACCCATTAGCAAGGGATAGAAAAAGATTCCATTGAAAAATTACTGTAGAGAAAATAAAATACTTGGATGTTTGCCTGCCAATATAAACCCAAGAGCTATATAAACACAATTATAAAACATTTCTCACACAAATAAAATCAGATCTAAACAATTGGGAAAATATCAATTGTTAGGCCAAACCTAAATTGGTCTACTTGTTTAGTGCCATATCAATCAACCTGCAAAAACAATATTTTATAGTATTAGAAAAAATAACAAAATTTATCTGGAAGAACAAAAGGTCAAGAATATCAAGGGAATTAATGGGAAAAAAAAATACAAAGGATGATGGCTTAGCAGTAACAAACCTAAAACTATATTATAAAGCAGCAGCAATCAAAACTATTTGGACTAGCTAAAAAATAGAGTGGTGGATCAGTGGAATAGATTAAATACAAATGACATAATAAACAAGGCTTATAACAATCTAGTATTTAATAAATCCCCAAACTTCAGCTTCTAGAATAAGAACTCACTATTTGACAAAAATTTTTAAGGAAACTGGAAAATAATAAATTGGAAAATCAGCATATAATTACATCTCACACACCATTCTTAAATAAGATGAAAATGGATACATGAGTTGGGCATAAAGATGATACCATAAACAAATTAGGAGAACAAAAGCTAATTTACCTATAAGATATTTAGAGAAGGGAGGAACTTATGACTAAAGAAGAACTGAAGAACATTATGAAATGCAAAATGGAAAACTTTGATTTCATCAAATTAAAAAGGTTTTACACAAATAAAACCAGTAGAAACAAAATTAAAAGGCAAGTACAAAGCTGGAAAAAAAATCTTGACAGGGTCTCATTGTTAAAACATAAAGAACTGTGTCAAATTTATAAGAATACATGTCATTCCCCAATTTTGATAAATAGTCAAAAGGTATGAAGAGATAATTTTCAGATGATGAAATTAAAACCATTTATAGAAATACAAAAAATGCTCTAAATCACTATTGATTAAAGAAATGCAGATTAAAAACAACTTGAGGTACTACCTCACTCTTTTCAGATTGGCTAAGATGACAGGAAAAGGTAATGACAAATGTTGGAGGGAATGTGGGAAAACTGGTACACTAATGCACTGTCAATGGAGTTGTGAAAAGATCCAACAATTCTGTAGAGCAATATGGAACTATGCCCAAAGGACTATAAAATTGTGCATACCCTTTGACCTAATAGTGCCATTACTGGTCTATATCCTAAGGAAATCATAAAGGAAAGGACCCACATGTGCAAAAATGTTTGTAACTTCTTTTTGCAGTAGCAAAGAGCTTGAAAAAGAGTAGATGCCCATCAGTTAGGGAATGGTTGAACAAGCTGTGATAATGAAGTTAATGTAATATTATTGTTGTGTAAAAATGATGAACAAGATGATTATAGAAAGGCCTGGAAAGATTTA
Organism: Sarcophilus harrisii; assembly: GCF_902635505.1. Lineage (NCBI taxonomy): Eukaryota > Metazoa > Chordata > Mammalia > Dasyuromorphia > Dasyuridae > Sarcophilus > Sarcophilus harrisii. Next base: position 158,251,311 of record NC_045428.1, on the reverse strand, counting down.
CATGAACTGATGCTGAACAAAACAAGCAGAACCAGGAATACATTGTACTGTTGTGCAAGAATGTGCAATGATCAACTATGAAAGACTTGCTTCTTCTCAGGTGTTCAGTGATCTGAAGCAATCCCAGTAGTCTCTGGACAGAAAATGCCATCTTCAACCAAAAAAAGATCTAAGGAGACTGAATATAAATCATCATGTGCTATCTTCACTTCTTTTTTCTGTTTTTTTTCCTCTCTCCCTTTTGCTCTGATTTTTCTCTCAACTTTATTCATAAGGCAATGACTATTAGAAATGAATAAACTTAGTACAAAGGGAAAAAAATAATGTAACAGATCACACTTGATATGCCTTCCATATTTACGAATTTTTAAAGTTATGAAATAAATTTACCTGAAGAAACCCTTCAGGTCAAGAGCCAGATAATTCTAGAGAAGTCATAGAAGATCTCTTGGTAAGGAAAGAATTTAGAATAAGATACAAAGTATTAAAGCTTAGTAAATGTCTCTTCCAAACAAGTGAAATTCCTTTTGATCCTCTGACAACTGCAAAGTTTTTCAACATTTTCTTTGTTAGCTTGGAAGTGACTCAGCAGTTTCTAGAATTGGCTTGAATCTGTACTATGGTAGATCATTCTTTACTCTCAAGAGGAAAGTAGAATGCAAAATGAAGAGGAGCAATTGATAGATGTTTAAGTGCCTGCTATGTGCCAGACATTAAAAACAAGAAAGAAAGAAAAGAAAAAATAGTTTTCATCTTCAAACAACTCACAATTAGGAGGGATTATGACACACTGATGAGTTGTTAATGTATATCAATATATTATTAAGAGGACAAGGTGATAATTCCATTTTGTGTGCTCCCTCATTAAAAATGTTTGGCACTAAACACATTTTCTTTCATTAAAAATGTAAATATAAACATCCTTGTCTACATAATAAAATGTAATGTGTGTAGGGGGCAGATAGTTTTTTGATTTAATTTTAGTAATGGCTTACTATAAGTTGTTATATTGCACAAGTAAAATATTTAAACATTAATCTTATCAAAGACATATAGATGTTCCTTACTAAATATAGTTTTGGATTTGCCTTTATTACTTTGCTTTCTATATTATAGTTTAGTTCAAGTACCAAGGTTACCTCCTATTTAAGGCCATTTAGAGGTCATCCTGATTCTCCTTATAAGTACTTTTATCCCCTGTAACTCCCACAACAAATTGTCTGATATTTATTGTTTTTCTGTGTATCTCTGTGTGTATGTATTTATCTGTGCACATACTGATGGAATGCTTGGTTTAGAATTAGAAACATTCATTTTCCCAAATTGTACTCTGTGACCTCTTTAAGGCAAGTCACTTAACCCTATTTGCTTCAGTTACTGCATCTATGGAGAAGGAAATAAAAGACCAACCGGTATCTTTGGCAAGAAAACTCCAAAGTAAGTCACAAAGAGTCTGATGCAACTGAACAACAACAATAAAACAAAGTGTAAGTTAAGTTCCTAAAGGGCAGGATCTATTTCTTCTGGTGCCTCACATGGTACTGGCATAGACAAAACATTTAAATACTTTCTGATTGTTAGTATCCTAGAAACATCACTGTTTTTGGAATCAGATCTTAGTTTAACTATTAGATCTTAACTATTTCCTTGAATTTGAGTAATCTGTCATGTCCCTAAATCTCAGGTTTTCTAATCTGTAAATGATGATAATGATTATATGATCTGTCCAGTTCTAAATCCTATGTTAATGGAGACTTTCCTTTCCCTATTAGGCTATGGAGCAGGGGAAAAGGCAGAGAAAATCACATTCTGAGAACCCTAAACAGTGCACATTTTCATTAAAATAGTGTTCAGGCATTTCAATCATATCTGTCTCTTTATGAACTCATTTGGAGTGTTCTTGGCAAAGATACTGGAGAAGTTGCCATTTCCTTCTCCAGCTTATTTTATAGATAAGGAACCTGAAGTGAACAGGACTAAATGACTTGCCTAGGGTAACACAGTTAATAAATGTCTGGAATCAGATTTGAACTCAGGAGAATATATGTCTTCCTGACTCCAGCTGGGCATTCTATGCACTATGCTACTTAGATGCCACAATAATAAAATAGCTCATATGTTTTACATAATTATATAGTTTGCAAAGAGCTTTGTATATACTACATAATGTGGATGTTACATAACACAAACATTGAGACTTGAAATATTTTGTTCATTGAATAGATGAGGACTGAGGCTCAGAGAAATTTAAGTGACTTGCTTGAGGTCACATAGTTAGGCAAATGCACTCTATACATTATAGTAATGCTATAACATATTTACAATATGGATTATATATGCCATGCTATGTATTTTAGATTGTGATCTCTGTGATCTCTATGAGGACAAAAATGTCTAAATTTACCCTTCTGTCTCTTACAAAACCTAAGATTACAACAATTCGTGCAGTTCATGTACAGAGTTATAAGAAGAGAGTTCATGTATTGATTCTGACAAGTGAGACCATGAATAAATTATTTAATTGCCCTGAGTCTTGGTTTTGTCATCTATAAAATTGATACATGTCATATCAAGAAGACCCAGATTCAAATCATGCCTCTGGTACATGTTGGTCATGGGATCCTGGGCATATCACTTAATCTTACACTATTTCAAGATCTCTAAGAACTTGAGGCTCAGAATGGCAGATCTATCTATATTTAAAGAGAGAATTTCCTCATATGTTTCTTCTGTGAATAAAATCACAGCCTTTATCAGACAAAAGGGGAATAGATAGTGGGTAATATGGCTTGTTCTTCCTAGCTAGGGTTGTAAGGAAAGTTCTTTATAAACAAAGATGTATCATATAAATATTAGCTATTAGTAGTAGTAATAGCAGCTACATTTCCATATAATATTTACATACTAAATAATTGATAAATGAATGAATGATGGGTTAATCTATCTCTCTTCATATTATGTCAATATTAACATGTAAGCACATCCTTAGGGTTAGATGCTGCTCAAATGCCCACTCTCCAATAAATCTGATCAATTAGAGACATGCACATGTCAATCCATAATGATTTAAAGTAGTGAATTTTACATATAAAAGCCCCATCGTTTCTTATTTCTCATAATGTAAAGAAGTTCTATTTGTTTTTTCCCCAGAAATAGAGCTCAAACTCTCAGTTCCCCTTACATGAGAATGAATTCCTTAAATATGAAGAACTTCAGAAAGGGAAATTTCTATTAGAATATTAAGTATTTTTTAAATTGTGTGTTACAAAAAGTGAGAGAAAAGATTCAGATGAAAGAAATAGCATGATATATTATTTTGCCATGACTTATGGGTTAGTCAGTGATAGAAAGATTTCAGAGTTCCAAGATGATTAGTTGAAGGACCTTGAAATTCAAAGTATTGAGAGATCATGATGTAGAAAGACTGTGAAAACTTCTGAAGATTTTTCAGAAGAGCTAGGATGTTGATAAAGTAGCTGCTTTTAAGGAAAATTTTAAAAAGGATGACTTTGGTAGTCTTTTCGGAAATATAACAAAGTCTTTCCCGCTTCTGATGTCAGTGCCTTTCCCACTGCTGATTGTGTCCAATGTATTCTCCCTATTTTCTTGTTTGTCCACTGTTGTTTATATATTGTCTCCTTGATAAAGACTATCTCTTGCCTTTCTTTGTACCTCTAATGATTACTACAGTGTCTATCAAATAATAGATACTTTATAAATGTTTTTGAGAGACTTAAGGAAGAGGTTGTAATGGTGATAATTTATAATAATGATGACAATTAACATTTAAGGCTAGCTTCTTATACTATAGGTCATGACCCCATGTGGAGTCTCATAACTCAAAGTGCAGGTGATTAAATTATGATTTAATATCAGTAAATGTTTAATTTGTATTACCTATTTTATATACTTATACCTGGGATTGCATAAAAATTTCTCAGGCAAAAAGGGGTTGTGAGTTGAAAAAGTTTTAAGAAGCCCTGTAACTTAAAGTATGTAAACTTTTCTTTATATATGTTATCTAATTTGATCTTGTGGGATATATTTATATTATTGGCATTATTAGTTCCATTTTACAGATGATGATGATGATATTGAATAAGGACCCAAAGAAGTTAAATAAAAGATCTACAAACTTACCAAATCAGATTCCATATTCAAACCTAAATTCAATATTCTTTCAGTATCCAAAACTGAGTGACTCAAAGAATATAAGAATAAGGTATGAAGGACAGGGATATTATCATTTGTATAGCTTGTATTTAAATTCTATTCAAGAAATATAATTATGAAGTTACTACATTAAAGGCACCATGTTAGGTATTAGGGATAACAAGACAAAAACTAAATGCATATGAAGCCTCTCCGGGAGTGCTACAATGTGTATATACACACAAGTAAAGACAAAGTGTTTTGTCTTAGTGGAAAAGGGGATCTATTCGGAGTATAAAAATCTGTGTTTAAGTCCCTGCTCTGAAAAGTTCCTATTCCCATTATCTAGAGAAAATCATCTTACTTCTAAGTAATGGATCTAAGTTTCTACATCTCTGAAATGAAGGAATTGCACCAAATGGACTTAAGAGTTTGCTTCTAAAGATGCATCTTTGATTCTATGAGAAAAGAAAAAGACACAAACAACTGAGGAGATTAAGAAAATTAGACAGTCAGGGGCAAGGTTATGCCACAGAGGCTTTAAACACCTTACAGAAGGATTTATATTTAAACCTGAAGGTAATAAAGAGACATTGGAATTTATTGAATGGGAACAGATATTGTTGGTCAGATTTTTAGGAAAATCAATTTGACAGATGAGTAGTAAATAGACTGGAAAGTAGAAAACCTTGAGTCAGGAAGATATACCAGAAGGCAATTACAGTAGTTCAAACATGATATCATGAGGTCCTTTATCAGGCAACAGTGTTAGAGAAAATACGGAGGAAAAGAGAAAAATACAAATGGAGGAACATCAGGCTTTGGGAATCGATTGCATACAATGGGAGGGGGTGAGTGTAGAGAGGGCTAGTGTGGAGTGAGATTTTCACTTTGGTTGTGAACCTGAGAAGCAGGATGACTGGTGCCCTTGACATTAACAGGGTAGCTAGAAAGTGAGAGAATCTGTGGGAAATGATAATGAATTCAACTTTGGACTTGTATTTAAGATGTTTATGAGATTTGGTTTGAGATATCTAATAGGTAAAATTAATACAGAATTATTATGAAATAATATCACCTTACAGCATCATTATGAGGATCAAATGAAATAATATTCAAAGACCTTAATAAACCTTAAATTACTATATTAATGTTAGTCATAAAGAAGCAGAAGGAAAAAAGGAGGAAGAGGAAGAAGAAAAGAAGGAGAAAGAGGAGGAAAAAAGAAAGAAGAAGAAGAAAAATTTTCATGAAAGAAATTACATTTGAGTTGAGACTTTATTGAAGGTAATAATTCTAAGAAATCGAAGTGAGGAGGGAGTTTAATCCTAGCTATATGAAGCTAGCCCATGGAGATGGCTTTGAGAAGGGATATAGAACATCAGATTCAGAGAACAGCTAGTCATGCAGGTTAACTTCAATGAGGGATGTAAAGATTTGAAGTATCTGGGGAAAAGAAAGTGGAAGCCAGATGGTAGGTGATGAGTTATATTATATCCTAGAAGCAAGAGAGAATCACTGAAAAATTGGAAACAGAATAATATGTGATCAGATAGATACATTTTGGGAAAAGATAATCTGTGTTATAATAGTGGAACAATGTTTCTCCCCACTGAGATCAGAAAATGGATTTGTAAATTTGTAAATTCCACATTTGTCCCAAGTGCCTAAATTATTTGGGACAACCACTGTTGCAACTTTGGTTTATCAATTGTTAAGTTTATTTGCCAACAGAAACCATAGCTGATAATAGAGAAATGTGGATAATAAATTATCCAGCATTCAAAGAAATCTGAGGCTTAATTTTGATGATGATTTCACACACACACATGCACACACACACACGTACGCACGCACAAAAATAAGATTAGCCATTCCTCATCTAAGCAGTGGGGAGAGTGTTCCAACTTGACTAGATTTTAGTATCCCTTTTTAGTTCCCTATCAATCTCTTTCCATATGTAATTTTTCTCACTAGGTATTGGTACCTACTTTTTTGTCCTCCTAGGGTCTTCCTGGGATAGATTTCAATTATCACGATTAGAAATTATTCAATTTTAAAGTTCTGCAAAAGTCAGTTGGCAAGCTTCCCCAAAAAATTTTCAGTTGATGAATACCAGATTATTAAACAATGGACACATGCAAAAAGGGACACTTGTGTTTTCTTCAATCCCACCGGAAGACAAAAATATTCAGTAAGTTGAACACTCTCAAATTTCTATAAGGTATTCCACTGCAACAAGATTGCTTTGACATCATTTGCTTCCCATAGATCTTATAACAGAATAATTGTGTTTCATTCCCAGCATTTTTGCTAACTAGCATGGAGACTTTGGGCAAGTCACTGAATTATATTCACAATTAGTCAATGCATATTTGAGAAGGGCTTACTACATGCCAGAAATGATATTTAAATATTGGTATATGCAAAAAGACTGTAACATGGTCTTTGTTCTCAAAGAGTTTATTCTAATAGAAAATACAGTATTCAGTAACTGTACATACAAAATATATGCAATGTAAATGGATGTTAATCTTAGAACAGAAGTTATTAATCTCTTGTGTCATCGACCATTTGGTAGTTGGCTGAAGTTTATGGACCTTTTCTCAAAATAACGTTTTGAATTCATAAATTAAAATAAATAAGATTATAAAGGAAATTTTTATAAGGCATTTGTCAAGTTTTCGTCAATCTTGAAATAAATTCATCAAAATTATATATATATATAATAATTAATGGTATGTGTATGTATATATGTATGTACACACTATCATATATATTTATATTATGTATAGTTTATGAATACATATACATATATTCATATGCTATATACATATGTGTATAAACACATAAGTATATATATATACATATTGTATATGAACACATGTGTATATAATTCACAAATCGCTCTGCTTAGAAAATAGGGAGCAAAATCAGGAGTAGAGGCAGGAGGAGGGAGAGCATTCTGGGCATAGAGAACAGACATGACAAGTGTATTAGTTAGGATTAGTTAGGATATAGCTAGATCGTAGAGATCATGGAGAGAAATTAAGTGTAAGAAACGTAGTAAGAAGAGCCAGGCTATGAAAGACTTTAACTGCTAAGCAGAAGGTTTTATATTTAGTCCTGAAAGTAATAGAAAACACTGTCATTTAGTGAGCAAGAGGGATGACACAATTAAATCTACTCTTTAATAAAATCATTTTGTCAGCAAAATAGAGGATGATCTAGAAAGGGAAAAGACTTGAAGCAGAGAAGACTATTTTAGTAGCTTAAAAATAGGTGATAGTTTATAGTTCTGAAAACCTACTCACATAGGAAATGGATTCAATAGACAACTACAAATATATCATGAAGGATATAATGGGGGAAGAGATGGGGAAGCAAAGGATGAGAGAAAAACACAAGGGAAGAATCCTTGGGTGGGCAAGGTTAAGAAATAGCAAGGCAAGTTATGGAGCAGAATTTAAAGAGACAGTAGGGATAGAAAAGATATGGATATGTATATGGGATGTGTATTGGGTATGAATGTGTGTATGTATGTAAGTTTCTACATATGCATATATTTATATATATTTTTTTTCTTCTTCACTGTAGCTTGCTTGGAGGCGTGGGGAATGAAAGAGAGAAAAAAATAAATAAGGGGGGCAGCACATTACCAAAGAACAATTACAAGAAAATAAGGGAAAATGGACATTCATTAATATAATTTCTTCTACTAAAATATACACACATACACACACATGCACATACACACACACACACTCTCACACATATTGATCTGCTAATTTGTTGTTATATAGTTTGAATTCTCCCTGATATTATTCTGGGCACATAACAATGTTTTCTTTTGTTTTGTACTTCTTTTCTGTTTTTCTTTTTTTTTCTTATTTTGTTTTTTTTTTCAAATAATATATATATGTATATATTTTAAAAATGAAAACAAAATTTTAAAAATAGGTGATAAGTGTCTGGAAGAATTTACTGGCTTCTTCATCTATATAATTTAAAAGGCTAGATCAAATGCCTTTTAAAGTCTTTTCCATTCTAAAATCTACAGCTCTTATTTGGGACTCCTTAGGGAGTTATTTGGTTGATAAACATCTCTCTCTTATTTTCATAAATTATACTCTAGTAGCTAATTAGTAGATAATTGTTTAAAAAAAGAAGAAAATGATGTCTGATTCTGAGGTAACTAAGCCAATTTTCCATCATCAAACTATCTTCTTGGTAAAATTGCCATTTATCCTCAATACTCACTGGGGATGTGCATAAGTTGTCAGGAAATACATCTAGTAAATTGTGGGAACATCAGTGTTTACAAACAGAGACAAATCTTGATTTATCAAAAGCTCATTATGTTGATTGTCTTGACCTTTGATTCTTTTCTCTCTTACTTCACTTGCCAACCTCTTGGTCATTTGAGCCCTTGAACTAAAATCAGAAGAAAAGATGAAATACTAATCAATCTATGTGCCTAGTTGGAGAACTTTGCCCTCCAGCAATTTCTAGGTCACAGTAGTTGGGATCAGAGGAGCTTTGCCTCCAAAAGACAGTACCTATGTGATGTCATAAAGCACTTGTTCTATGTGGGTAGAGATTAATCTGATGTGAGCAGATGGGGCTGATACAGTAGCAACACAGATATTAGTACCACCCATGAAATGAACTTTAAAACTAATATATTACAGCATCAGCAAGCAGTTTTAGTTATTGTTGTCATTAAATTTCCAGCAATTAGAAAATAAATCTACTCACTAGGATGGAAACTATAGGAAGGTAGGGGCTACATCTCACTCGGAGTTTGCATTTCCATAAGCACCTAGCAGTTTTCTGACAGAGTAAGTGCCTAACAAATATTTATTATAGAAGTGAATTGAATGAAAATTGTCCCTTTTGGGAACATGATCAAAAAGTGATTTATGGATTCCATAAATTCTTAGTGTCAAGCAATTTAAAAGTTTCTTAACTGTGTTAGCCTTTAAACTTTTAGGAAAAGTAAGTATTGACAATTTTGCAGCCCTTAGCACTTTACAGAGCATTCTCCTCCCAACAATCCTATTAAAGGGTTTTTTGAAAGCATCATTTTCACCTAATATTTTTTCAAATGAAGAGACTAAGCTCAAAAAAGTAAACTGATTCCTTGTAATTACAAAATAATATTCAATGCCTACACTGAAATTTACATGAAAATCTTTTTTTTTCTTTCTGGGGCACTGCCCACTACTGCCAGAATACATGTCTACACATAAACACACAGCTAACTAGCCACAGTGCTTGAAATCTTCCCATATTAGTTACTGCTAATGTATATTTCTTTTGATTAGGTAATCCATTTAGTCATTATATGAGAGTCAACACAGTGGGGCAGAATGATTACTTGACTTAGACTTAGGAATCCCTGGGTTTGAATGTTTTGTTGCCTCAAGATGAAGAAAGGACAGTGGAGGGAAAAAAAAGGAGAAAAAAGGAAGCATAAAGAACAATTTTCAGCCAAAATCTTTTACATTATGACTTTTTTATGTTCACTCATTATATAGTGTGTATGACCTATCATCATCACTCTTTCCATGACTCATTTCAATTTGTCCTTTATTAGTGTCTTTTCTATTAGATTCTTTCATTCACTTACTTGTTCTCCCAACTTTTTCTCTGTGCTTCACCTCAACTTGATCTCTTCTTGACTGGCCATCTACCAGCTGTTAAATTGACTGCAGATTATTTTTAGCTTAGAATTGTTTTCCCCTATAGCCCTAAATTTAAGTAAATAAAATCTTTGTGATGGATCTGTTACATGATCAATTTATTATGTTAGGTGTTTAGCTATTCATATTGAGTATACTGTAATTACAAATAGAATGATTTTAATGAAGAAAATAAAACATAAGATTAAAGGATAAACCAATTATGTTGAAACAATTAGAAACACTTAAACACATATATACATGTTCACAGTTTAAGAATCCCTGATCATTTGAATATGCTTTAAGTGAATTTTATGTTGACATTAAAGCATTCAGCTTTAAAATATAAAAAGCCACCTTTACCTTTTTTCCATATTTTCACATTTTTGTTTTACTATTCCACTTCATTACTTAGTGTATCCTGAATTTATTTACTAAAAAGATCCATGATTTCACATCCAAACTATAGATCTTCTAATTCATTTTAGACAGCTTCATGAGTTGCTATGATCAAAATTAAAGTACATATTTACATGTTGCTGAGAGTTTAAATATATACATACATACATATATATATGGAGATAGATAGATAATAGTTGGATATGGGATGATTAGGTAATAGAAAAAGAGAAGACTTGGTATTTTTATATGTTTGGCCTTGGATAAGTTACTCTTTAACTGCTTTCCTTCTAGAGTGTTGTAGGAATTAAATGAGCTAATGTACAAATGCAGTTTAAGTAATACATATTATGCCTACTTTTGTGCCAAGTCCTGACCAAAATTAAATAGTCTCTGCTCACCAGTAGCATCTATTTTATTGGAAATAAACAGCATATACACAGAAAACTCAAAATATCAACTATTACTACTGTTATGAAAATAGAATTCACATATATTTTCCTTCCTATCATTAATATTATAAGTCATAGAAATTCAAGCATGAGTTGCTTTGCAAATTGCTTTTTTTTTTAACCACTCACATCTGCATTTGGGTTTCCAGGCATAGATAGTATGTAGCAGCAAATGAGACAGGGCCTTTTTATTATAGTATGTCTAAAATGGAAAAAAATAGTAGAGTTGCTTGTAATGCTGATACTCAATGTATTCTAGCTAGAGAGAGTTCATGGGCAACTCAATAGCTGCCCTGTCTTTATGTTTTGATAACTATTCCTAAGGACCTAGAGACTTTCAATGCCTGCTGGTGTGTCAGCTAGTCTGGCATTTGTTCTACAAAGGGTGGATGGAAAAGTATGTAGTGACATTTGCTTTAGACTGAAAAAAGGCAATGTTAGAAACATGTTATTGGAGATTCAGTAGCTGAACAGTTCTGTTTTTCAGGAGACTCCTGTGAAGTCCTTTTCAGGTCATTGAAGGGTTTTTTTTTGTCTTTCCCCCCTTTGAATTAAGTTTCACTTTCTTATATATATTTGTAAACAAAAAAAAGAAGAAAATCAGTCATTGAAGAAGAAATATAGACCTCCTAAAATCTGAATAGAAATATAGAAAAATAAAATGTTCATCCATTCAGTAGAATCTTCTGTTCCTGAAAAGCCTGTCAAATGTTCCCAGAGGGACAAGTATAATGACATGAATTTACTTTGTATAATCATTCCAATAGTCAAGAAGATACAGTAGAAAACATACACACAATATTCATTTAAACACACATATATGTTTGTATCCCTTTCTATCTCTATGTAGGTATAAATATGCAGTCGTCAAAAAGTATGAGTATCCCTTTTAATTGTTAAAAAGTACATACAGAAAAATATTAGGGGATATCAGATAACAAATTCTATATACTTCCTAAAAACTAAAGTCTATTTATCTCTAAAAATTTCATTGCCATACTGATATGGAATCATTTTGCATTTTCTTTATATTCTACTACTCATTTTTTTTTACCTTAGGAGAAATAGTTGAACTGATTATTAGCCTCCATCTAGCCCTTCCCTCTTCACAGTCTGGCACTATTCTCACAATCATTCAATTCAATGAAATTCAATTCAATTTAACAAGTATTTATCAAATGGCCACTCTATGCCAGACATTATTGCTGGGAATACAAAGAAAAAAAGAACAATAATGCTTTCAATCATTGTTTTCTTCCACTGCTGAGAAACAATAAGCACACAGATAAATAAATACAAAGTATATACCAAATAAACATGAAGAGGAATAAAGACAAGGAGAGAATGAATTCTAGGCAGGGGACAGACATTCAAAGATATGGTGATGGGAGATGAAATGGCATGTATGGGGAATAGCAAGTAGGGCAGTCTGACTAGATTTTAGAGGGAATTATGAGGAGTCATATTTATTTAGCCTTCAATGAGATTGAAATCAATTTGTGAAGGACATGAAAAGTTCATCATAATACACTGTATTTTGTCCTAGAAGTAACATGGAAACAGTGGAACCATGTAAACTGAGGAGTAATATAATCCATCCATGGTAATCAAACTATTACTGAGCACCATCCATGTAGGAAGAACTGGTCTAAACTTCAGAACACTGAGGATTCATTCAATTCAAATTTATTGAATTCAATAAATATTTACTACATAACTACTATATCTAAGACCCTGAGTTATAGTAGAGAATACAGAGCTATCACTAGGGAGTAAACAGTCTAATAGATAAAGTAATATACACAAATAAATAACTATAATACAGTGTAGAAAGAGAAATTCTGTAACAGAGCTATGGAAATTCAGAAAACAAAAGAATTACTTCTAAGTGGGAAGATGAATTGTATTTAGAATTTAAGAATTTGGATAAATAAATGTGGCCATGTCTGTCTCCTGAGCTGATGATAGTACTTCTAAAATGTCATCACTTAGAAACTAAGAATTGAAGATGGGCAGCTAAGTTATTCCTCATGTCTGGAATCTACCACCTTCACCTTTGTCTCTTAGAATCACTACTTCTTTTCACAACTCAGGTCGAAGGCCATCTTGTATTAGAACCCTTTCTTTATCCCTGTTGCTAGTACCATATTAGTGCTTCCTATAACTTATTTTGCATTTTCTGTGTTCATATTTTGTATTTATTGATCAGTATATGTGTCATTTCCAATTCATAGAATATAATTTTATTAAAAATAAGGCCCATTTTTTTCTTTTTTTTTAATTTGATCTCACTCGTGGCTAACATATAATTTATGTGCTTAAATAAGTGTTGACTTTCATTCAACTCACAGTTTTTTGTACAGTAATTTCTAAAGGAATTCAGAGGGAACAATTACTAAATTGTAAAGAAAGTCCTGGAAGGGTTCATAAAAGATGTGTGGTATTAGTGGCTAGTGTAGTTGTACCATATGGGGATTTCATGAGGAATAAAACTTGGAGAAGCCATGCAATGAATTCATTTGAACTCAATGAAAACCAGGTAAATTGAACATTTATTATAAATTGAACATTGTAGATATTATTGATCCTCTGTTTCCTATGTACAAAGCATTGTTCAGATTTGTAAAGGGATGCTTTTCATAAAGTAGTAATATCAAAGTTAAGCTATCAACAATGTGTTGATAAACAAGTGATGACTGAAGGCAAAGAAATCAAGTTTATTTTGCAAATCTGTTAAGATAAATAGTTGTCAGTCCTTGTAACTCTAATATTCTTCAGATTAGATCTTTTGTGTATGTTGCTCTCTATGTTTTTGTTAATCTTCTATAAATAAGGATACTTTGATTAGGAACAGAGGAAATCAAATTCCAACCACTCTTGGTAAATCACATTATTTATCATTGTCTTTTATAATCTTCCATAGCACATTTACAATGAACCCTGCTACAGGTACCAATTAGAATCAGTGATGAGACTACAATGGATATAGCACTGGACCTGAAATTAGGAAGTGAGTTCAAACCTGACCTCAGACTAAATCTTGCTCTCTGTGTGGCTCTGCTCTAGTCACTAAAGCTCTTTCCGCCTCAGTTTCCTTTTTTATAAAATGAGGATAATAGAATCTACCTCACAGGATTGTTGTGAGGATAAAATGAGATGATGTTTGTAAAGCATTTTGTAAACACTGAAGTACTGTCTAAATTTTGGTTAATTTTATTATCATTATGACTATGACTAATTGTGAAGCAGTGAATTTGGGTATCCCTAGTTGGAATGTGCTAAACTGATAATTGGCCTGGCAAAAACCTGCACAGAAGAATGGAATTGTGATGGAAAAGGAGGACAAGGCTAAATAAAGTATTGTGCTTTAAAATGTAGCAGGGTGACTAATTATGACTAGGCTTGAATAATAGACTTAACAGATCCTAAACAAGTCCAACAGTTCTAAGGTACAGTTGTAAATGGATCACCTTTCTATTCAATAAACTCCATTGACTTTCTTTGGTCTCTAGGATCAAATTCAAAATTTTCTGTATTCTATTCAAAGCCCTTCATAACCTAGCAATCTTATCACCACTTCCAATTTCTACTCTTCTTACTCCATACTGTTTGATCTAGTGACACTGTCCTCCTTGTTCTTTTTCAAACAAGACACTTATCTCTTGTCTGGGAACATTTTCTCTGGCTAGCTCTCATGCCTGAAATGCCCTTCTTCCTCCTCTCTGACTGCTGACTTACCTGGCTTCCTTTAAATTCTAATTAAAATCCCATTTTTACTGAAAGCATTTTCTAATCCCTCTTAATACTGATGCTTTCCCTCTTTTAGTAACTCACTATTTCCCCCCCCCCCAGGATACAGCTTGTTTATATACATTTCTTTGTTTTTTTGTTGGAAGTTAAACTCCTTGAAGACAAAGATTATCTATTATCTTTTCCTTCTTTTTATTTCCCCAGCACTTACCAAGCAACATCATATATATTTGCTTAAAATATGTTTATTCACTAACAATATAAATCAGGGATCCTTCTTTTTCTATATCATGGATACCTTTGGCAGTCCAGTGACATTTAGTGACCTCTTCTAAATTAATGTCTTTAAATACATAAAATGAAATATAGATGATTATGAAGGACATTATTTATATTTCAAACATAGCTATAAAGATAATAAAATTAAGTTCAAGTACTTAAGGCTAAAATTTTCTTATCTTATTATAGAGTGTCAGCTCCTCTCAGAGACTGGATAAAGATAAAAAAAAAAGATAGATATTAGTGAAACTTCTCTTTATTCAAGACAAAATTGTTTCCAAAGTTTTTATAGATGTAAAATTTAGCCAGTGCTATACTCTCATTAGTACTTAGTTTGTGAAAGAGATTACATGATCAAAGATTTAGAGCTAAGATGAAACTTTGATGTCATCCATATCATCTACTCCTACCCATTCATTTTGCAAATAAACTATGGCCCAGAAAGAGTAAATGGCTTTTGCAAGGATTTTGTAATAATCAGACTTAACTAATCATTTTAGAAGTTAGAATAAACAAAAACTCAAATATCATATATGTTCAGCTTGTCACTAATTTATATATACATTTATTTATATACATACACATATATTTATATGGTATTTTATTGATGCTGTTGTATTTCATTTTCATTTTTTCCTGAACAGAGATTAAATCAGATTAAGATTGGAAATTTGTAGAGCTGTTTTTCAAAGAAATACAAGGACACATCTGCATTACCTCATTTGGGCTTCACAAACATTTTCGTGATGTTTCAAAAGCTATTATTGGAGCTATGTTTATAAAAGTCTCATTTTGGAGCTTTTCAATGTAGATTTAAGTTTAACTGGTGGGAAACAGATTTTCCCAAATTGCACGTTTTGCCTCTAGCATCAATAGTGAACTAAGCATGTATGTTCCCTGGGTATCTTAGAGAATGTGATAAAAATTTAACTATTAAAAAATAAAATTCAAGTCTGTTCATCTCCTTGTCTCATGAAGGAATATGATATAACTTTTATATATCCCAGCTATGTCTACATGATGGGCAACAAATGTTTTGGGAATGAATTAACTAGCACAAACCAGTCTGAGCATTAGCTTCTCAGAATGGGAACAGGTTGTGCTCTGCAAAATGTTTTATCAAAATGTTTACTTCATACTGCTGTGTTCCATGGTACAGACATGGGATGTTTCCCAAGAAAAGCTTATGACTGGTCCCAGCCCTGAATAATTTCTCTTACCTTTTCAACTTCTGTTGAAAGAGGCCATATGGAAGGGCAAATGACATCTGGACCCAAACAATACAGTATGACGTGACAAATATGTTAGCCTTGGATTACCAGAGAGAAGTCAGGTAATTTATGTTTCCTAGGATTAAAGTCCTGTTTTCTCTAAAGAATGATTGTTTAGTTAAAATCCCAAATAGCATATAAGGGGTTAGTTTGCTATTTTAAAGACTAGATCTATGAGTTTACTGGTATACAGAATTTCCAGAAAAGTAAACTCCCTTTACTAATGCAGGTCACTCGTTCCCTGAAACATATAGTCTTAGAGAATTGCCTGGACCAACTGGAAATGTAATTGTATTATCCATGGGGATACAACAAATATATATCATGATATTGCAGCACATACAATTGCTGTTAGAGGCATCAGCAAAGGCTTTATGTAGAAATCATGAATTGAATTTTAAGGGAAATCAATAATTTAAAAAAAAATGAAATAAAGAGAGAACATCTTCCAGACATGAGGAACCTTGTATAGCTGCAAAAACATAAGAGATAAACTTTAGTATTTGAGAAACAGGAAGACTATTTTGCCTGAACATAGAATATAAGAAGGCAAGTCATGCATAGAAAGGATGAAATTGGAATAATGAATTTCAATATTTGGGGGAAATAATACATGGAGCTTTGATTAGCCTAATTCTCTGCTCTCCTCTCCTCTCTTCTCTTCTCCTCACTTCTCTCTCTCTTGCTTTTCCTCTCCTCTTTATCTGTGTCTGTCTCTCCTTTCCTTTCCCCCTTTCCTTCCTTCCTTCCTTCCTTCCTTCCTTCCTTCCTTCCTTCTTTCCTTCCTTTCTTCCTTCCTTCTTTCCTTCCTTCTTTTCTTTCTTTCTTCCTTTCTTCCTCCCTTTCTTCCTTTCATCCTTCCTTTCCCATTCATTCATTCATGCTAAATGTTTTAATAAATATTAGTGCTCAATATGAATAGATATAATATAAACTATGACTAGGGCCAACAATTCAAATCACTGGTCAGAGAAAAAGCGAAACTTCAATATAGGGAACTCTATGCTAATTCATTCCATATATATACATATATGTATGTATGTATGTGTATAACCAAGTTAAGAACCATAGTAGTCCCTTCCTCAGAAAGCTTTTTTTTCACTTGACTTTCACTGGGTGCAAATTATGAGAGATATAATCAAGGTCACTGATACAATAAAATAAGTGATACTTGACTTGAATATCCTGGGGTGTATTGTCTTTCTTTAAATATGTTTTCTGGCATGACTCATTTTTGGACATATTTAGGGGACAAATTACTTCTAGAAGATTTCAAATTTAGGCATTCCTTCATTAAAAATAAATATTTTGTGTTAAAATCATATTCTAGTGAACATGACTTGCTATGTGTCATCTCTTGCTACATGGCTTCCCACTGTATATAACAATCTACTGGAACAATGTATATGAAATATAAGTCATCAAAATATGGAAGCATTTGCAAGAAAGCATGGCATTTTCAAAATAGATACCTGTATCCACTAACATCCTGTTGGCATTTGGTATAACAGATGGAACGACACAAAATGGAGCAACAAATTACAGATACCATGGTTAGCTGGTCACCCACATAATATTCAGTAGCATTTTTATATTTTTTGTTTTCTTTCTTCCTAGTTTAGTTTTTTTTTTGCCAGAATATGAGCTTTGGTGTTTATTAGTGAGTCAGCCAGTTCATTACTGATTTGTTTAAAAAGAAAGAAAGAAAGAAAATTATGATTTATCTGGTTCTAAATCCCTCAAGTATCTATTAACATATTGCTGAATGAAGATGGGTATTTAGGTCCCATTACTGTTGACTTGTTTTTCTCATCTTTTCCAAAACCTGAGATTCATTAGAGAATAATCTTATTTCACTGATTTCAAATAGGGGATTTTGCTGTATTTTATGGGTTCCTAACTGAAGATATGAAGAGTATTGCTTCCAAATGAATAATAAAGTCACTCATTTTTAGCATAATTCTTTAATTTTTAAGCTGAAATTAATTGCTGAAATATGAGTTCATTAGTGCTGGATCTTCTTTATTTCTCCTTCTTGAGAACTGATTTGGAATTTTTAGATATTCTACTCACAGCAATATGTACTATGTATTTCAATCAGGCACAAGAGATATCAGAAAACGCCTGTGCATTTTGAGTGACAATGCTTTGGCAATAAAATTTTTCCATTTCAACAAAACCATATTCACCATACAAAAAGAAATCAAAAGCTTCCTCTTTTTCATAAATTGATATAATGTTCCATATCATAATGAATAAATTTTATTTGTAAAAATTAAAATGTAATAAACTATTAAGTTGTTTTACACATAGGCATCATAAGGAATTTAAAACTATCTCATGTGAATAGAAAAACCTATATTATGGTAATGAAAAATCCTTACAAGTTATCTATTCTTCGGTTCCTATCTCACTAAAAATGTCCCTATCTCTACATTAAGAAAGAGAACCCGAGATGGTAGGGAAAAAATTCAATTAAACAAAACTATGAATTATTCATAAAAATATTTCAAATATAAATTCTTTATAAAAACTTAGCTTTGTTACCTTACTAGAGTTAAATTGCTATAGCTAGCTAGATCCTAAAGAACAATAATTGTAATATTTGCTGTCATTTATATAATGCTTTAAGGTTTGCAAAACACTTCACAAATACTTCATTTTATTTTCAGAACAAGTTGAGGAGATAGATATTATTATTATTCCCTACTTCATAGATAAGGTGGACAAATATATATACATATATATATATATATATATATATATATATATCTTGTCTTTAGTCACATTTCTACTATTTGAGTCCAGATTTAAACTCAAGACTTCTTTACTTAAAGTCCAGAGCATTCTCCATTGTGCCACTTCACTTCAACAATTCTTAGCATATATAGAACAATGCTAAATGTCACTTCATAGAAAGATAACTCTAAAAATCAAAAGTTAACAAAATTGAGAACATGTTTTGATCTAAGATTAGAATATTGCACCTGGAATTAGGAAGATGAGTTCAAATCCTGCTTCAAACATTTACTAATGTTGTGATTTTGACAAAATTAACTTTCATTCAGTAAGACCTGTGTTCTTGATCTATAAAACAATGAAATGGAGACTGATGATTTATAAGATCCCTTCCATCTATTAGTCCAATGACCCAGTAGAATATAAGCCTTTTGATAGTAAATGTTATTTTGCTCCTCCTCCTCCTCCTCCTCCTCCTCCTCCTCCTTCTCTTCCTCCTCCTCCTCCTCCTCTTCCTTCTCCTCCTCCTCCTCCTCCTCCTCTTCTTCTTCTTCTAGTTTTTCTTCTTTTTCTTCTTCTCTTCTTCCTCTTCATCTTCTTTCTTCTTCTCTTCTTCCTCTTCATCTTCTTTCTTCCTTTTCCTCTTCTTCTTAGTTAAGGCATAGGGATATCCATGGGATTATCTAATGATCTGAATAACCTTAATTAAACTGGTTGAGCTATGGCTTACCTATGATTGTCACTATATGAAACTGTCTTCCCTTACTGTCATAGTGTTGGTTTTATTTGCTCTTTTGCTGTCAGGCTTTCTTCCCCATGGAGCTTCTAAACCCGAGGGGAATTATGCCTTCAGTTTTACAGGTTCATCAGGTACATTGAAATCTTATAGAATAAATCTTTGTTTGACTAGAAGAACCAACACTCATACTAAGGATAATCATAACCAAATTATGTTATTTGTCTATTGAAGTAACAATATGATTCAGGAGAAGCAAACCTTCAAAACTTAGATAATAATTAAGCTATAGTGACACATTGTTTTATTGGGGAAGAAAAAACAAAAACTTTTGCAGTACTTCATCTCTGGAGTGCTATTGAACACTTTTGAGAAGTTTGCTGAAATATGGTAAGCTCTTAAAATCATCTCTTTAGGGGGCAGAAAGGGGCTTATTTCTTTTGCACTTAAGGAAGAAACTCAGTAACAACTCCTCCATCACTATGCCTTTTTTATATGATGAGAAATCTTTGAAAAGGTTTCTTCTGTCTCTGTCTATCCTCTTATAATCACACACACACACACACACACACACACACACACACACACAGCTTGTTTTATATAAATACAGTTTTTCCCTTAATTTTCCCACTCTCTTTTTCAGTTGAATTCTTTTCCTGCTATGCTTAATTATTTTGTTTGTAAAGCTCTCACCTGCTGTTCATATCCCTAGTCACTCTTACCTCAACTCAAATTTGTATTATACAAGATCAAGGCTCAAAAGTAAAATTTATACGTCATAAGTAAAATAGGAGGAACAGAAGGAAGGAAGGAAGGAAGGAAGGAAGGAAGGAAGGAAGGAAGGAAGGAAGGAAGGAAGGAAGGAAGGAAGGAAGGAAGGAAGGAAGGAAGAGATAGAGAGAAAAGGAGAGGAAGGTTTCCTGAGCTAAAGTTGTATGCCTGATAAAATTTCTAAGACTGCTTGTCTCTTTATGTTTGCTTCTTAATTTGTACTATAAACTTAAAACAAATAAACAAACAATGAATCTTTAACCTGAAGTACAATACCCTTGTATAATAGTTAGAATCTTTCTGATGATTCCTTTAGGTAAAACTAATTCAGGCTGTGTTAACAAAATGGCAAATTAGCTGACCAATTCAGGAGGGAAAAAATAAAACTTAGTGAATCAATGTTTTCAATACAGCTGAATATTTGACCTTTCAAAGTGGTTGTTTCAGAATAATTTACAGCTCCATTATATCATCTAGAGATTTAAAGCTTTGCATTTTCTCTGACCTCTCACCATATCTGTGCTTACATGTATGAAGAGAGAACAGTTTAGAGTTGTTTATTCTGTGCAACAGATGTTGAAATTATCTTTAGGGGGATATGTTTTTACACTTATCTTGAACATTGTTTGGCAAGGTGATCATGATACTATGGTTTTTGTTGTTGTTGTTGTTGCTGTTTTGTTTTTATATTTATATTCGATTTATAAGGAAAGCAATTTAGCAGAGAACTAGTTTTTATAGTTCTGCTGAATTTGGTAATTGTAGAATCTGAGTTAAAGTCCCAAATTTCCCAGTTACTTCATCTAGACCTCAGTTTCTTCACATGTAAAATAAAGTACTTTGAGCACTTTAATCTCTAAATTTGAGTACTTAATCTCTAAGATGCTAGATCTATGATTCTATGGATTTCTTTTATTTGCCTCTCTTAGGAGAAGGTATAGGTTATTTTCCCATCTATCTGACACAGTTAACAGGAAAGTAGAAAACATTCTTGAGCACTGAATTGCTTGTAATAAAGTAAATCAATGTGATGCTTCTTTACTGAAAAAGGGCAACCAATCCAGGAAAAGTCAACCTCTGAGTATGTTATAAGAATAAGTAGGGACTATCTTTTCTCTCTTTTAAGCATGTAGCCAGGAACTTCACCATTTCTCATATGGAATCCCAGAAGAAAGGGATAGTGCATAGATCCAGCTCAATGTCACGTGTTCCAGTTAAATGCCTGCTAATCCTTAGAAAAATAACTGAAATATTTTTATAAATTCTCATCCTTTGAAGAAATTCATAATTAATTTTAAAGCATCAGCAACTAAAAATATAGTCTTTTAAAAGCACATTTTAAATATCCTAAAATTTGACTGCATTTTATGAAATGTAAACAAGTTTTAACATTTTATAGCACAGTTACTCTGTTTAGATTTTTTAAGATCTATTTTTATTGCCTTATCATATATGTTGAAAGTCCATCAACAATTATTTAATAAATACCTATTATGTACTAGACACTGTGCTCACTAAATGGGATACAAGTAAAACAAATAAATAAAATAATCCCTATCCTCAAGGAACTTACATTCTAATAGGGGAGATGATAAGATCATATATATGTGAATGATGGGGTTCTGATTATTGCCCCTGGATCAAACCTTCATGCAACCTCAAGGCCCATGGAAATAATTAATCATGGGTCTCACTGGAAGAAGAAGCAGACCAGATCTGGAACCACATCACCAGGTTATATTAACCTAAACATAACACAGAAATCAGCTAATAAAGAAGTAGCACTAATAAAATGAAAAATAGTGTATTGGAACACACATCTAAATAAATCTTTCCCCTAACAGGGCCCCTATACAATTCCCCTTTTTCCTGTTATTGTGTGAACTTATGCTAGTTATATCATAACCATACATTAAAGCTGCCCCTTTTTTCTGTACATTTTCTTGTACATTCTGGGTAATCATATGTGCAATGCCACCAAAATTTTAGGATCTTCCTGTGTTTGCAAACTCCTATAACCTCAAAATTTACATATCGTGTGATGTAATCAGTATCATTTACCTCATGAAAATCCCTATCTTGCTTTGCTGGGCAGTTCACTCCTTTAGGGAGCTTAGCTTGCCCACTGAGTGATAGTTTCCTGTTGAGTAAGAAAGATTTCGATAAACTGCTAAGTTTGTGTATTCCCTCTTTGAACTAATTCTAATAAGAATGTGGTTCACTCATTGCTTACAATCCCGCCATTTTCCCCCTTCACTATGAAAGATCTTCCTTGATTGCTTCTTTTATGTGAGGAAATTCTTTCTCATTCTACTACCTCTGTTCTTTTGTTCTCTTCTTTCTCAACTATTCTTTTTTTTTTTTTTAAGATCATTTCTGACTTACACTCATGCCTTCGGTTAATGTAGACTCCTCACTGCCCTAATAATGATAAAATTTTTAGGAGTTACATATATTATTTTTCCATATACAAATATAAATAATTTAACTTTATCAAGCTCCTTATGATTCCTCTGTCTGTTTACCTTTTTATTCTTCTCTTGAGTCTTATGTTTTAATGACATTTTTAAAAAAAGTCTTGTTTTTTTTTTTAATCAGGAATGCTTAAAAATCCTCTTTCATCAAATATCTATTTCCCCCTTAAGTATTTTGTTCATTTTCACTGATTAGGTTATATTTTAGTATAATCCCAGCTTTTTTTACATTGCAAAAAATATTCTGAGCCCTATTTTTTGATCTGTTTTTTTAACATGGAGGCTGTTAAATCTTGTGTGCCTCAATGTTGCTCCACAGTACTAGAATGATTTGTCTATGGCTATTTGTAATATTTTCTCCTTGACATGGGAGCTCTGGGATTTGTCTATAATATTCTAAGAGTTTTCATTTTAGGATCTCTTTCAAGAAATGCTAGATTATTCTTTTAATTTCTATTTTATCCTTTGGATCTAAGATATCAGGGCAATCAACCTTGGAGTCAGGAGGACCTGAGTTCAAATGTGACCTCAGACACTTAACACTTCTTAGCTGTGTGACCCTGGGCAAGTCACTTAATTCCAGTTGCCTCAACAAAAAAAGGAAAAGAAAAGAAAAAAGAAAAGAAGGAAGGAAGGAAGGAAGGAAGGAAGGAAGGAAGGAAGGAAGGAAGGAAGGAAGGAAGGAAGGAAAGGAAGGAAGGAAGGAAGGAAGGAAGGAAGGAAGGAAGGAAGGAAGGAAGGAAGGAAAGGAAGGAAGGAAGGAAGGAAGGAAGGAAGGAAGGAAAAAAGGAAGGAGGGAGAGAGGGAGGGAAAGAAGGAAGCTACTCTTGCATGTGTTTGGAAAATTAAAATATTATTAAAATAAAAAAGAAAGTGAATAGACTTTAGGGGTCTTCATGTTCAATCTCTCATCGCATGAAGCAAAGGACTATACTATATTCTTGTCAGGTGATCATGTAGTCTCAGCTCCCAGTGACTAACAGCTTTTTGCAAAGCAGAACACCATTGGTCATTTTTGTAAGAAAGCACAACTTTGTATTGAGCCAAAAATAGGTTTACCAAAAAATTCTATCCAGTTCATTCTTGGTTTTATTCATCTCAATCTATGCTTAATTATTTTTAAAGTGTCTTTAATGATATCTCTTAAAATACACAAGGGCAGCAATAATGTTTTTGCTTCTAATCTTCTGTCTTCCATGCTAAATATTCCCATGATCCTTAACAATTTTGCATAAGACTAATGTTTTCCAGATCCCTTATAATTCTTCTTGTGCTCTCACCTTGATATTTTGTAATTTGTTACTGCCTCTTTCCTCTAAATTAAACACAGAATTTCAAACGTGTTCTGACCAGTACATAGATTAGTAAGATAATTATTTACCTTGGAATGACAAAGAAATATACAATATCACTGAAATAGCAAAGGAACAAATATATGAGAATGCATACATTATAGTGTAGTGGAAAGAACACTAAACAAAAGATCTGAGTTCTAATAAACTTGAAGTAGCAAGATGGTACAATAGAATCCTAGGCCTGGGGTAGACTCAAATACTTATTAGCTATATTTCGATGGGCACTTAACCACTGGACAATTTCAGCTGTAATAGGGGAATAATAGTTGAAACTGCCTCTAGCATAATGCCTGTTACTTATGTAACATAATGTTACAATGTGCTTAATAATAAAATTATTATTAATTGTACTTAATAAAGGTGCTTAATGAAAGGCTGTTTTTCTTCCTTCTTTTCTTCCTTCTTTCCTTCCTTTCTTCTACCCTTTCTCTCCTTCCATTTTCCCCCTTCCTTCTCTCATTCCTTCCATCCTTCCCTCCTTCTTTCCCCCTTCCTTATTTCCCTCCTTCCTGCCTCAGTTCCTTACTTCTTTTCTCCTTTCCTCTTTTCCTCCTTTCCTTCCTCCTTCCAAAATTCTCCTCCCTCGATGATACAGAGAAAACATTAAGCAAAAGACCTATCATCTTATTCTAGTTCTGTGATCTTGGACTAGTCATGTAATAAATTTTAATAATTTAATTAAAAATTGTAGATGTTTAAGACACCTTGACTTTCACAGGACTGTCTGAACTCAGCTTCTCACAAAAACCTCATAAGGTAGGGACAAGTTATTGTTCCCATTTTTCAGATAAAATGAAGCTTATTTGATTATTGATCATAAGATCATTTGACT
This sequence comes from Sarcophilus harrisii, assembly GCF_902635505.1. NCBI lineage: Eukaryota > Metazoa > Chordata > Mammalia > Dasyuromorphia > Dasyuridae > Sarcophilus > Sarcophilus harrisii. The sequence continues at coordinate 158,226,417 of NC_045428.1, read as the reverse complement.
AATAAGTAAACAGTAAGCAAAGAAATATAATTTGCACTTCCCTGATTAAAAGTTTATGCTATGTATGACTTTTTATATTTCTTAGCATCAAACTGGATTAACATCATCTTCCTTCCATCCTACTCCCACTTTCTCACAAAGTTCTAAAAAGAGTATTAAAAATGATCATTTATTTAGCAATTTTAACATTTTCATAAATTATCTCAATTGACCCTTATAATAAACCTATGAGTAGGTTTTATTATTATTATTTCCATTTTACAAATAGGAAACAGTTTTAAACAAGTAAAGTAACATGCTTCTGGTCATATGACTAACAGCAGGGCTTGTATTTCAGACCTCCCCTATCCATTGCAGCTGAGTCATGGAGCTCCTACTGATATTTTAATTAGAATCTAAGGGGCCTTTCCTGGTCCACAAATGTTTCCCTATGTACAATTTTCTATCTCCTGGGCTTCTAACAATTATTGTGATACAGAGTTACCACTGGCTGGCTCGAAGTTTCTTTGTACCTTAATTTCACACTTCCTCCCTCACCATTGCTACTAGTTCTCCAAACTCTAGACATACTATATCCATTCACGTCTTTCCCCCGTATCTGAATTGTATTTTGTATCACGCAAACTTTCAAAATCTTTTTTTTCCCCTCAAGGTTCATCAGGTGCCACTTTCATGGTGAAATCTTCACCATTAATCTCTACCCTCTCAAATTTCTCTAGGAATTTTTCTCTGTCTTTTATTTGTTAACCTCACACTCTACATCTGTGTGAATGTCTGTCATGTACACATAAGGAGAAATTTAATTCTTTGGGGGCAAGGGCTGAAGCATTTTTGTTTTTGTTTATTAAGTTAGATTGCTCAGTACTTTATCCATAGGATCCAGTTATTAATGTTTGTTGAGCTGAATTACATTGAATGAAAGCTCTTTCTAAATTGTCAATGGTTACAGAAATGTATGGAAATTCCAAAAATAATAAGCTATTCCTCTTATTAGGGACTACTTGCATGTATGCAGGTATAGAAACCCACTAGGTTTGTTTGTTTCTTTGTAATTTCATAGACATAGCAGGACCTCAGTGAGGAACCTTTCAATGCAGATATGCACCTTCTCTGCAAATTATAAACAGAGAAAATTATCTGGGACTCTGAAGGGTTTAAGAAATTTGCTCAAGGTCACACAGTCAGCAATCTGAATGAAGAAGGGATTTCTGTTTTTGTGGACAGCCTTCCATCCCTTCTCCCAGCCTACCTTTCAAAAAATATGTGCACGTAAACATTTACATGCAAGTAATTTCAATAAAATATGCACACGGTAGTAACCAGTGTTTCTTTGTCATGGAAATTGTTGCATTAGTGTAATAGACAGGCAGAAATCTTTTCTACTTTTGTGGTTGGAGGGCCATTTCCCTTTTATGAGAGGAACATTTTTCCAACCTCTTATGAGGGCAAAGAGTGAGGAAAGCAGGAAATATAAGCAGAATATACCACAGCTAACATAGTAGAGAAGAAAAAACTAACTTTCCCAGAATTCTGTTAGCCAAAGGTGCATGGCAGAAAGCATTTTGCAAGGATGTCTGGGAGGGGGGAAAAAGGATTGCTGGGAGAAGAACCACAAAGCCAGAAAAGACAGAAGAGCTTCCATGTTATTTGGCCAGCTTGGGGGCAAATAGGCCCCGCTGAGGGTTTTGCCATGCAGCTGTTCTATTTCAGGTGGCAACATCAGCATCAGTGGCAAAGAGCAGCAGTAGCAGCAGCAGCAGCAGCAGCAACAGCAGCAGCAGCAGCAACAGCAGCAGCAGCAGCAACAGCTGAAACAGATAGCAGTTCCTGGAATAACAACAGCAGCAGCAGCAGCTACAGCAGGAGTGAAGAGGAGGTAGGCCAGCAAATAGAGCTGCAGGACCTGTACTTGTCATAGCAGTAGTCACAGTGCACTCAGGTGGATGACAATTCTCCATTGATAATACAAACTTGCTCCTGACTATTGAATTGGGGCTCAAGTCCCATTTATTCCTGCAATAGTTTAAAAAAAATACATTTATTTTCAAAATATTTATTGTTAGCTAGCAGTTCTACTGACTTAGCTAGCAGTTCTACTGACTTAAGTGCCCATGGAACAAACTAAATTCAGATTCTTAAAAAGATGGAGTAGGAACTTGAGCCTTGTGAGACAATTAATAATTGGCATTTCTTAAATCCAATTCAAGTCAATTCAACAAGTATTTTTAAGCACTCATCATATACCAGGCAGTATAGCTAGATATTGGAAGTAGAATAACAAAAACTAAATAGCACCTGTGCTCAAGAATCTTACATTCTACTTGAGGGGGCTAGGTAGGGCTGTATACTTTCATTCCTTGGTCCAGGACCATGCCATCAGGAAGATGATGTCATGACTTACAAGTGAATTGGATTTAAGTGAGGGAGGGTCAGCAAACTCAGCAGCCTCATTCTCTACTCTGGAGCCCTCTGGGTCCATTAGCAAAATCAGGACAACTGGAGATGACCCCTGACATGATGGGAGACTTTGGCCTTTTTAAGTTAAAGTCTTTTCCAGTTTTCAGTTTGACTGAGGCAATGCCCATTAAGTAATTAAAACTGAGAAAGAATGGCCTCTTTTACCTAATCAAAAAACAAAACGAAACACAACAAAATGAAAATCAATCTGGGATTTTTCCAAGCTATGCAATTCATTTCAAACTAGGGGAATCTCTTCATTAATTTGCATATCATAGAATTCAAGTGTTCCCTATGAGATCAAAGACCTCCAAATTCCTCATAAAAACAAGTACAAAATAAATAAGGACTGGAGAAATAACAGAAGGCCTGTTGGAGTATGAGGTATTTGAGATGAATTTTCAATAAAGTGTTCTAGGAACCAGAGAGAAGCAGAGAGGGAATGCATTCCAGACATGTAAATAGCAAAGGTATACAGGCAAGACATGCTTTATTTATATATATATACATACATATATATATATGCAATTATAAGAAAAAATAGTGGGATAATATGTAAACAGTCTAGAAAAATAGCCAAGAGCTAGATTGTAGAGGATTTTAAATACCAAATAGAGAAGTTCATTGACAACAGATAACCATTGAAGCTTCTTAGATGTCACTGTAGATTTGTCACATGGTGACTTTGTTACTATGAATTTCAGACATGGTCTGACTTGCTGAGAAAAGCTAAGTCTATCACAGTTGATCATTACATAATCTTGCTGTTGCTAGGTACTGTGTATTCCTGGTTCTGTTCATTTCACTCTGCATCAGTTAACATGTCTTTCCATCTTTTCTTATCATCAGCCTGCTTATCATTTCTTATAAAACAATAATATTTCATTATTTTCATATATCAAAATTTATTTAGTCATTCCCTAATTCATATTCTTTGAGAATATCACTTTGTGTAATTGGCAAAGGAAAAGATAGAATGATTTGGAGCTTCATGCAAATGTCCAAGTAAGCAGTAGAGATTGTGTGAGGAGAGAGTAGAGCTTCAGTGTTAAATTACCAGCTTCATGGATTAATGGTGACAAATAGCAATGATAGTCAATAAAAAGTTTCATGTGGAAGGTGATGCTTGAGCTGAATTTTGAATAAAACAAGAGATTCTAATGGTTACACAAAAGTTGTGAATACTGTGAGAAGTCCCTAGGCATTGTTGACCATCAATGGAAATAAATAAAAATGAGAAATGAAAATTCATCTTAGAGAAATAACAAGAAGGTTAATTTAGCTGGACCATAGATTACAGAAATGAGGATAATGTATAAAAAGGTTGGAAAGGAAATTTGAGAAATGATTGTGAAGGAATATATGAACCAGAAAGGAGATTACATTGGATTCTCAAGGCATCATAGAAATAATGTAGTTTATTGAATGGGAGAATGAGGTAGGAAATCAGAGCAGATCACTCATATAGATTAATAGCATCAGAATCAAGCCTTAAAAACATTGGGAATTCTAAAAGCAGAGATATGGAGAAAGATATTCTTCCTCCTTACTCATTTTTCTTTAAAGGGAAACAGTTATACAAAGTGAGGGGGAAAGGAGTTGAAATATTTTCTAGAAGGACCAGCAAATACCCGAGTTTGGCTTCAATCATTGTTCATGAAAAGAAGTAATGGTCATTATTTCTCAAAAAGTATTACAAGCTAATAGAAACAAGCATTATAAATTATGGCATTTTATGTTTATCATAATATTCTAGTTGTTTATGTTTTAGTGAAATGCATATATATAGACACTTTTTTGTTTGGATTTATTATTTCATCAGTACATGGAATGTTCCAAATAGAAATTCCTTACACTGATAACACATGGAACACCTGAATTGTATCTTAAAACATTTAAGAGCTGTTTGGGCCACTAAAAGACTAAATAATTTGACCAGGATTACAACAAATTTCTAGTTTATGTTGGAACCAGTGAGCAGGTTGGAATCTGCTGACTCTATCCACTACTCCTGTTGCCTAGGTACCTGTGACATATATACAAAAAATTCTATTCTTAGCAATTTTTAAAATGTCTATTCATTATCAGTTTCTCACACAGAATTTTTGTCTTCTGAATTATTCTTTAGAGCTTTCATTGAACTGTGTTGTCATTTTGCTTTTGTTTAGCTAATTAGAAATGATACTCATATTATGAAGCTATTTGGTTAAAAATTAAAGTCAAGTTATTGAGAATGAATGTTTTTAGTTTATCACCTCTCAAAGGCCATATAATGAAATGAGCTCTCTAATTTTATGTTCCAGCTAAGTTAAATCTTTGTTATAGAGGTACATAATATCTTTTCAGTATAAAAGCTAATTCAGGTTGTATTTATTTTTAAAAGCCTGTTGCATTTCAGAGTTCTTTCATTTGTATTATTTCATTTCAACTTTACAATCATCCTCTGAAATATGTAGGACAAATATTAATTTACCTATTTCATAAATGAGGAAACTAAGACACAGTAGTAATACAGCTAGCAGAATCTAGAACTTTAAGGGGTTTTAAGCCAATAAATAAGGAGCCTAATAAAGTGTAAAATATTCTAGACCAAGAATGTGATAATAAAAACAAATTGGTAAGCATGGTAGATAGAACTCTTGGTCTAGAATTGGGATTCAAATCTGGCTTCATACACTTATACTTACCTGTGTGATCCTGACCAAGTCACTTTCTGTCCCAGTTTCCTTAACTGTAAATTGGGATTATAATAGCACTTGTCTCAAGGTTGTTATAAGGATAAAATGAAATAGAATTTGTAAAATGTTTGATATTCATTTGGCACCTAATAAATGTTTATTTCCTTTCTTCCTGACCTGTTTATACTTGGACCTTGTTAGAACACATCTATAATATATGGTGCAATTCTGAGTACTGTATTTTAGGAATAACATTGAAAACTTGGAGAATATGTAGGGGAAAGTCCATGTCAGAGTAGCATCATTTGAAAGACTCAAAGTTGTTTAATTTGGAGAAGGGAAAATGTGTGGAGTCCTAATAGCTGACTGTCTTCAGGTATTTGGATGGTTGTCATAAAAAAAAAGAGGGCTTAGATTTTGTATCCTTAATCCCTGAGAATAGAATTTGAGATAATGAAAAATGGTTGCAGAAAATCATATTTGTGATACACATAAGGAAATTTTTTTGAATAATTCCATTTCAACCATACAGTAGAATAATCTTGAAGCATTTGGTTCTCTTTAAAAGGAAGTCTTGTTAAGGTTGAATAATTACTTTTTGAGAAGAGTAGGGTGGAGGAAAATAATAATCTTATAATGTTTAGTACCAGAAGACACCTTATAAGATATCTAATTTAACTCTCTAATATTAAACAGATGAGGAAAATGAGGGCCAATGTAGCTATGTGACTTGTCCAAATCATATAAGTAGCAATATATAATAGCAGAATTTGAACACAAATCCTTTGATTTCAAATGCAGTATTCTTTTCATTATACTATGCTGTATTAGCAGTAAAGTACATGTTAAAATAGATCGCTTCTAGGGTTTCTTCCAGCTCTATGATTTTGGTTCTCATCCCTTTTGCTTTTTCTACATGTGTTTTGATGCAATATAGTTTTAAAGTGCTTATAGGTTTCTTAGTGCCCAAAGATTTATATATTCTCTGAGATATTGTCTGCCTTTTTCATATGAAAAAATAATATTAAACTTCAACCCAAAACTTCAGTAATAGTATTAAATGTATGAAAAATAAATAACATGTTTTAATCAAATATTAAATTTACTTATATATGTGATGGATTATGTCTATGTCTAAATTAAAGATGTCATATAATTGGCCAAGAAACTAAGGAAGGAAGAGAACTTGTCTTTTCTTTACTATGATAATTATGGCCATATCTACAGTGAGCCAAGTGGAGTTATGCCTCAGGATGCTGAGTTGGGGGAAAAAAAATTCTATGTTCTTTTTTTTCTTTCTAAAGTCTGAGAATAAACTTATTACAAATATTGGATGTTTGTTTAAATTGATATAAACACTCTTAACTGAAATCAAGGGAATTTATTTTCCATGAACATGGTTTTTGCTTTATGTGTGCACAATGACCTGTTGTGGAAATCTTCACTCACTTTTATATAAAATCTAGCCCTGTATTTAGACCACCATTTTTAGTATACAACTAGTATCACATATTAGAATCAATTAGGGCAGTTTTAATTATGTGGACTGTGCTATTAAACGTAAATCCAGGATACTTTCCACATTAACAAAATATTTCTCAAGAGGGACAAATTTTCAGACTACTCCAATAAACCATATGGCATATGCACATTTTGATTGTGGACATTCTGATAGACAATGCAATGAAAATTAATAGTATTATTTTACTTGAGCTTGGCTGAATTATAACTATCTTGAATGCTTTGGGAGGAGAGAAGTATTTTTAATATAACATATTCAGTAATTTCAGCATCTACTGTCAATTATTAGCCTATTGTCCTAATACCATCCCTCAGAAAGAATAATAAAAATGAAGCTGACAATAATAGATTTAATTATTCTATCTACCTTATTATTTTATTTTCAATGTCAGTTTCATTTTTATTATTCTTTCTGAGGGATGGTGTTAGTCATACTCAAGAGTTTGGTTTGGACTCAGCCTTAGAAATATTATCTTCTCATACCCTCATTGTTGTTATTTGTCCTTCATTCTCCCCAAGAGGATCAATATCATGGGGGTGATGTCTTGATTTATACTTGAATTTAATTTAAGTGACACAGAGCTATCCAAAGTTTTCAGTGTGGAACTCAGCTCTAGAAACATCATAGTCCAGTGGTAAAGCAAAGGTCAAGACCACTGTGATGACCCAAAATGTGATGATCTTGACTTTCTAAATTAAGGTTTTTCCCAAGTCTCAGTTTATCTGAGGCGATGTCCATAAATAACCAAGGCCTAAATAAGCACTAAAATTTCTGGAAGCCATTTCTTGCTTTTCTTGAAAACCTATAATTGAGCCATTTAAAGGAATATATAAATGAGATATAAGAATCATAAAATAAAACATTGATACCATGGTTTATTCCTACTTTAATCATAAAGTATTGATATAAATTAAACCCAGGTGTTCTAGAACAGTTAAAATTACATAATATTATATAACTAAAAGATTCTTTGAAAATATGAAGAACTAAACCTACTGATGCTAATATTAATATTTGTAGCATGTACATAATTCAGAACATAGAAATTGATTTAAAATTTTTTTCATAAGCATATTACATTAATAGCCATGGGGAAGATTAGATCATTGATTCTTTTGTTAAGAACTTTGTCAGATGGAAAGTAGCTCAGAAATAATAAACAATAGCCCTCTCATTTGATAGATAGAGAAACTAAAATGATGAGTGTCTCCTAAATTATCTATTCTGGTTAATCAACCAGCATTTATTGAGTGCTTATCATGTGCCAGATACTCTGCTATAAGTACAAAATCAAAAAGTGAAATAACATCCTCTTTTAAGGAATTTATATACACTATTAAACAGAATTTACACATAGTAATAATATTAAAGTAAATTCAAGCTAATGAACCTAAGTAGTGGTGATAATAAGCAGCTAGGCAGATTAGTGTTGATTGTTTTTAGAAGAACAAATACAGAACATTCATAGCCTTAAAGGCTCTTCTCTGCACATATTAAAATTTCCACAACTTTGTGGTGGCTATAACTATAGAAATAATTGTTGAACAATCCTTTTAATGCTGTATATAACATCAAATCACTTTTAGGTATTTGACAGTATCTAGAAGGTGTTCTATGCAGACTCTGAACAGAAGAATTTTCCATTATTGTTCAAGTTCTCCAAATTCTCTTGTTTATAATATGGCAAAGTACTAATTGCATCAGGCTTTCACAAAGGAATACAAACCATCAGAGGTAATTAGAGCCACACAAAAGAAATTAGTCTATGAATTTACACTAGAAAAAGAACATAGATGAAAAATAAAAATTATCAAGTATGGAATGCAAATGATTGATCAGTTTAATGAGTTAGTTCATTAGTATACGGCCATCTTGACCAGGTTTTGTAGATGAACAATAAATCAGACAAGAGATAAGTATTAGGAAATCAGACTAGATTGTAATCATGAAATTGCATGCTATCACTGTCAAACTATTCACTGCTGCCAAAGCCCCTCTTATTTTCTCCTACTGATAGTTGATAGCCATGGAATTATTGATTAATAAATGCATACTATTGTGCTAAGTGATGAGAATTTTAAAAAACAGTCAAAAGAGATTCTTTGCCATCAGGTAGCTTACAATATAATGGAACACTGAAATTTTGGGGAAAAAAATAGAAGCAATTCTCAAACCAAGGGAAAAGTTTATGGTAATTATAAGCAGGTATATCATGTCACCAGTGATGATTTGTCCATGAGAAATTATATTAGAGGCAATATTAAAAACATATATGACTAAGGAAAAAGGCAACCAATGAGCATCTCAAATGTTGCTTTGTTATTTTTGATGAAATCCAGATATGTGATTATATTGGAGTAAAATCCTTCTTGTGAGGAACTCCTGTAATTACGAATATGCTTAACAAGCATATTGACAACTGGATTGTGCAACTGAGAGTTTTAGATTCATGAGAGATACTGGAATTTTAAATAACTTTATCAAAGTCACAAGTTTTGTGTGTGTCAGAGTTGTGACTTCATCCTAGGGCTTCTTCACATTAAGGCCACATCTCCATTATGCCAATGCCTGATACACAGGATATGCTAAATAAATGTTTACTGAGTGATTTTTTCCTGAGTTTTTGCTATATTTATTATTTAAGTTAACATTAAATTAAAAATTGATATTATATTAAAAGAACCAGAAGAGAACCTTTAGTAAATTAGGTGGAAGATTTGTGGAAAGAAGTGAACTATATTGGATAAAAATTTATGAAGATTTATCTTCAGTAGAAATCACAGATCCATCAGTGTAGAAAATTCTCTATAATAAACACTGATTTATCCAAATTTTTATTATTTTAGAAACTTAGTCATCACTGAAGAAAGGCATTTTAAAATTACTATGGATAGTAATCATTTAGTGTTTTTTCAGATCAGATCAAATAAACAATCCTGGAATTCATCGTTAGCATTTTATGAATCATCTTTATAAACAGTTAAAATTTTCTGAGTCATCTTTACTCCAACTTTTATTTAAGATAAAGTTACATAGTATTATTTTTGTGTATGAAAGTTGTGTATGAAATTTTGTTTTTTCAAAGTAATGAAATCACAAAATAGCACAGTTTGGTGGAACTTTGAGAAGAAAAATATATGATATCACTGACTCAAATTATGGAACCAAAAGAAATTATTGCTATTAGTTCTATGAAAATTAGCACAAACAGATACTTCAACAATTCTTCTTGTTATGTGCTGTCTTTATATAGATGGTTGGGAAAAGAGGACAAAATTTAGTTCTTAGTAATTGTTTTGACCAAAATTTAGGCATTTGAAATTATATATATATATATATATATATATATATATATATATATATGCATAGATATACATATATACATGCATATATATAATTACAGACACACCTATATCTATATATCTATATATATATATATAGATATATATATATATAGTCACAGATGTTGACAGAACATCTGAGTTTTCTTTTGTTATTCATGGAACTTATCACTTAAAATGGCACAAATCTGTGTCCTAGGAGAGATTCTAGCAATAAACCAATAGTTAAAAAGAAACATGGTTTCTCCTCTTTCCATGAAATCTATGTAAGAGATCTTTTTTTAAAATGTTCTAAAAGCCCAGTTATACTTCAACAGATTGAAAATAGATGAAAAGTCACCCCCACAATAAAAATTAAATTAAAATGAATATGAATAACTTCTTTTGTTCCTTCTGACATTTAATTGACATGTATAATAAAATAGATAATAATGCTATAATAAAATCTTTCATTTGCATAGTGTCATTCATCCTAAAGTTAGGTTCTAAAGTAGCTAGATCCTTCAGTATGCTTTCCAAGCACCTTAAAGAAGTAATTGCTTGAGACAGAATTATAATACAGAAGCAGTTTAGGAAGAGGAATATTGACTGGAGTACTGCCACATGCTGATAAAGCCATAACTGGTTATAATGCCAAAATGGGAAGAGACTGGATCAACAGCAACCTTACTTCTCTGTCTGCTACACTTCATATTTTATATTCCTGTTTTTGATTTAATATGTAATTCATAATATAATCTTGTTCATTACAACTGAATTCTAGATTTGTGCCAAATCTCTGCGCCATTTTGATATGTTGCAACAATCCCCTTCAAGCATTGACCTGTTTATTCATGCTTTTCTCTTTCCATGTTCTTCCTTCAGTCACTTTCCTTTTCTTTTACTTTTTTGAGGAAAATATTCACACATGCCCTATGCCATACTAATTCACCAGTAAAATATAACTATTATGATTTCTTTTCTAGCTATACATTGACTAGAGATAAAAAATTAAAATTAACAAGGAAATGAAGGGGATAAGCTAACTGCACATGGTGAAGAAATACTGCTCTATGTTAGCTCCAAATATTTTTATACAAAGGAAATATAATTCTGATAAATCCACAATGGATAATAACAATCATATTTAGCATATATTCTTAACTTTTGAGAATAAGATTGTAGAGGAAAATTATCATACTCTAGAGCAAAAGCCCATGGTACCACTATCAGACAGAAATGTCTGCCTGGATAAAACATTAATGCAGAAAGACTTTTCTTAGGTTATTTTTGAATTCTATGAAAAACTGGAGTCATCACAATTATATTCATAATTCTGCTATTAAAAAATCACTTAATCTTCATATTTTACCATAAATTCTTTGAGAGTAAGGACAAGGTCTTGTCTGAATTTTGTTTTTCAGTGTTCTATGCCCAGAAACTCAATTAATATTTATTGGAATAATGACCAGTACTTTTGTTGTATTAATGGCCCAGTGAATAATAAAAAAAAATTATTAATTTGATTTTATGAAATGCAACCCAGTTTTAAAGTAAAGAAGATCAAAGTTGTCCATGACCCATGCTGGCTGTGGGATTTTTGATAATCCAGTGAACCTCTTAGTGCCTCAGACTGTTCTCTGAACCTTTAAATTATAAGAAATTAGCATTTGTGGAGGGAGTTGTGAGGTTCCTCACACCAAAGAAATATAAAGTCCTAAGAAAAACAATAAGTCTTTAATAATATTTATCTAACTTGAACTTCTCTACTTCCTTACTAATCTATTTTCTGCTAAGATTCTTTTTGTATCGACAGTTATAATGAATTAGTATTGTACTTGGTACATAGTAGGAATATAATAAATGTTTATTAGTTGGTTGAAATGCTTATTGCTTGTCCCCTCTTTCTGAATTGTCAGCTTACTAAATGATAAGTTAGTAGTCCTCAAATTACTAACCCACCAACTCAAAGTTAATGAACAGTTAATTATCAATTCCCAATTAGGTTGGAATAAATGTCCCCCCCCCAGAAAAAAGTACTCATCAGTCAATGAACAGATTAATTGGATAATATACCCACTAAATAACCAGACTTTGGATAATAACAGATTGTAATTTAATTCAACATTGTATGCTAAAAAGAAATGCAAATTCTATTGATTTCAGAGCATATTATGTGCTGTAAAAAGCAAAGTTAGTGTTCATATAGAAATATATAGCTTATTGTATCTTTATGTTGCTTAAATATAACAATGTGTTCTCTGTTATTCAGGAAGTCTCAGCATGCATCATTTTACTCAAAACTAATAATAATTGTTAACCTATTAATTTAAATATGGAACTGATATAATACATGGATAGATGTCTAAATAAACATTTGCATAAGTTATTTTTAAACAGTTCAGCATTCTAGAAAACTTTATGATAATTGTTCAATAGAAAATAACAGAAATAAGACTATTGGAACTCTTAAGATGCTTCTAATGTGATTCAGAAAAGTGTCCAAAAAGGCTCTTATAGAATTTAAGGCTGGAAAGCCTAGAAATGGTAGAATTTGCTTTCTTCTATTCTTAGTTTTCTTTATCATCATTGCCAGGGTACTAGAAATCCTTAAACCAATCATCAGGAGGGAAAGGTAGTCACTGGAAAATGTAAAACTTAGATAATCAACAAATTGGTCAGGTTACAGAATACTGAAAATTGGTGGTGTCTAGCACCATAGAAATAGATAAATGTATGAGATACAAAATATCTTGGCAATGACCTATTTGTTATTTTCTACCCTTAATAATCTTGCCACAATTTGAATTAAAATAAATCACAATAAAATCAGACTGATCAAAAATAAAAAAACTTTTAATGTTTGCTTAAGCTGCTAAATTACAGTTTGTTCTAACACCTTATCTATTAAAAAAGAAAACATTATTTAATATGGTCATATTTGAAGTTTTAGAGATTTAACAAATAAGGTCACCTATGATATCTATTAGTGCCACAATGATGGAATGTTAATTTTGTTCACCTATATGTTCTATAATACTGGCACTTAACTTGTTTAAAGTCACGGTATTTCTCTTTTTTAATTATTGCTTCAAAACATGCTTGATTCAATTTGTTACAAAAGCATAATGCTAAATGGTGTCAGTTGTATCCAATTGGAGAAAAAAAAATTAAAAGGAATTTTTTTTTTGTTGCAGTCAAAATTGTACATACAGAAAGATTTTTAATCTTAAGTGTATATGCCAGAATTATTCAGAAAAGATTTGCCTCTGTTCTTTTTCCATTGCTGACATTTCCATAAATTATATGTATGTGTGTGTGTATATATATATATATATATATATATATATACACACACACATACACACACACACACACACATGTATACATAGATATATATGCCCATATGTATCCAGAAACAACCCTAGACAAAACAATGGAATAAAAGGTTTTCTTTGCTATCTAACCTAGCCTCCAATCCCTGTCAGTTTCTTCCACAATTCACAAAATATCCCATTTCCTTGAATTTAATTTTCCATTGCTCAGCATTTATGTTTAGCCCCAAGCTACTGCTCAAGAATCTGCCCTTTCTGATGGACATAACCACACAGTTCTTCTATGTTTCCTAAACCTACTCTCCCTCAGCACCAAAGCTATGAAAAAGATTTCTTATTGGCCAAAGAGACAGCAGACTTTTAGCCTCTTCTCTCCCTTTATGACTGAATTTACTAAGGTCTCCCCCATGACCTGCCATTTGTATCAACACTTGACTCCAAAAATGATTAATAATGCTGACATCACCTGCAGTGTGACCTCTGATTGATTTTAATGATATACCAATGTTGTGCTTATCACATTTTCAAATGAAACAAGGTAGGATGGATCGCTAACACAATGGGTGAGAGAATCAGGATTGAAAAACATATTGAAAGGCTAGAAAGATGGGATTGAGAAACACATTTAGAATTGTACAACTTTGTTTTAAAAAATGCGCTGTCTAATTACAAGATTGGAGAGAAATGTCTAGACAACAGTTCCTGTGAAAAATTTTCAAGTGTTACAGCAGCCTATACAATCTCTGCATGTACCAATAGTGTGACATAGCAGCCAATCAAGATAATGGGATATTAAGTCACCTTGAGAAGTATAGTTTCCAGAGTGGGAGCTCTCTACATTATGATCTATGAATGATTTGGGAAAATAAATGCTGAAATCATTTAAATAGCATACATGATGTTTAGTGAAGTTGAGTAAGATATATGGTTTTATAATCAAAAAGAAACCTGAAAAGTAACACTTTGTGATTTTAAAGTATTTATTGTCCTTGACTATTATCTAAGAATTGATGACAGGGCCTATCGAGAAGATTATTAGGGCCTTGTGAGCTATGAGTATATGATAAATGGTTGGTAATTTCCCATAGTGTAACATTTATCCAGAAAGCTCTGTTGAAATGAATAAGTTCTGAGTTAAAGCATATTTTGAGAAATTTTGTACAATATTCTATTTTTCTCTATAAAGCAAAAAAGGGTTGTAGGACTTTTTATGTTAATTCTTTTTTGAAGGTAAAATGATACTTTTTCTCACTCTATAAAATATTAGTCATACACTAAAATGAAGTAATAATGTGAATTTTATATACTTAGTTACACTGCCAATTGGTTTATGTACATCTATCCATCTGTCTATCATCTATCTATTTATCTGTCTATTTACATATCTACTTAATGCACACACACACGTGTGTTTGTGTGTGTGTGTGTGTGTATATAATTGTTTAGTCATTTTTTAGTCATTCTCAACTGTTTGTGACCCCATTTGTGGTCTTGGGAAATATACTGGAGTGTTTTGCCATTCCTTCTCTAACACTTTTTCTGAATGAGGAAACTGAGGCAAATAGGGTTAAGTGACTTTCACAGAGTCACATAGCTAGTAAATATGAGACTGGATTTGAATTCAAGTGCCCCTGACTCCAGATTCATTACTCTATCTTGTGTGCCACCTAGTTACCTTCTGTGTATATATGTGTGTAATACATACATACATATATATATATGTGTGTGTGTATGTGTGTGTGTGTGTGTTGAAGAACTGAAGTAGAATTTAGTTTACTCAGTATCTGCTAGAGGACAATAAGAAATACATATGTAGAGAAAGATACATATATAGATCAAGAGAGAGATTGATATGTGTATATGCATATGTATGCATGTATGTACACATAATCACATATTTATCTGTCTAGCTTCATAGCAGTAATACGCATCTGGATGTTTCTTGAATTTAATTTTTTCTGCTTAAATTTTGTATCTATTGATACCTTAGTTGTTTTCTGTACACAGGAGTTGTTGCATGTCTACAGTTATCATATAATAATAAAATTCCTATATGCCTGTTAACTATAGCAAATTATCCTATTTCTCACATGAAAAAACAAAATAGGTTGAATTTTACTAATTCCTGTTTATATTCCATTTTATTTAACAATATTTAAATGTTGTAAACAATAAATTTCATTTTTTCTACTTGACTTTCTCACAGAAGGCAATAATTCAAAAACTATTCATTTTGAACAACTTTCAGAATGTCATCTTCATTTGACATATTGACCACTGCTCCTTAGTACTTTCTACTATCATGCATGTATGAACTGATTAACTCTGACAGATGAATATGATTTCTTCAGCTGCATGATTTGGAAGAAAATAACTTATTTTCTTTAAGCTGCCATACATTGAATCACTTTCAGAGGTTTTATAACATATCTGTCTTATAAATGGAATTTCTGTGAACATTTCATATTAGAAATTATAGTTCTTGTTTAATCACTAATG
The DNA here is from genome assembly GCF_902635505.1 of Sarcophilus harrisii. Lineage (NCBI taxonomy): Eukaryota > Metazoa > Chordata > Mammalia > Dasyuromorphia > Dasyuridae > Sarcophilus > Sarcophilus harrisii. The sequence continues at coordinate 158,210,606 of NC_045428.1, read as the reverse complement.
CAGTTCTGGCATATGCCTGATTTTGTAATTCATAATAATCTTGAATCTGCTTTCCTCATCATTCAGGTACACACAATAAGTCTTTTTAGTGTTAGGAAGAGAAGTGTGTATATATATTGGATAAAGTTGTTTAGTTAGTTTTAGTTTAGGCTTCCTTTTCCTTTGAGATTTGTTAATGTTGCAACATTCAAGAGACAGTATAAATTTGTTTCTTTTATAAAATTATAGACTGTTTCATAATTATGATAATTCTCTGACTGTTCCTTCATCCTGCTCCTTTGAATTATGTCTATACTTAATCATGCTTTCAAATTGGGATTCTCCAAGGGTCCCAATTATTGAAAAAATCCATAGCAGTAAAACAAACAACCTCTGATTGAAAAACCACTTCTGTTATGGATATAAAAATGGAATTATTCAATATCAGAATTAGAATCAACTTCTCAAGCCAATTTGACCTCTGTCTGAGCCACATAATCCCATGATAATATGCTGAATAAATAGTTGTCCAGGAAATCTCTAGTCAGTAACAAGGAACTTATTACTTCCCAAGGCAACCCATTCCACTTTTGACAACTCTAATCTCTTGAAAATCTTTCTTATATTGAATAGATATCCATTGCTATGTAGTTTCCTCCAATCGAATTGAATTCTGGGCCTATTCTAATCCTTCTTACATATGAAAAACCTTCAATTATTTGAAGATAGTTATCAATTTGTTTTTATTGTTGTTGTTTTTTTTTCCTTCTGAGGAAAAATGAAATGAGTTTTGGATTAGTGATTATAGTGCACTCAGGTTATTTGTACTTCCAAAGTGGTACTGTAAGCTTTATCCTAGTCATTTTTATAAATAAAGAAATATGTAAATAGATGGAAAAAGACAGAGGAAAAAGAGAGAGACAGAGAAAGAGAGAGATCACATCTTTCCATTTTATTCATAAAATATTGGGATATTCAAATGCTTTATTAATTTTCTGGCTGAAACATTAATTCATATAAAATAGGCATAAGATCATTTTATACTTTAAATGCCTTCTAAAATTATGCGATAATAGCTAATATTTGCATAGTCCTTTATGGCTTAAAAAGTGCTTTACATAAATAATAATTGTTTTTAAAAAGAAGCAAAGTCCTCAGTTATGTCCGATTTCTCTGCTAGTAGGACATGAACACGCATACCCTAAAAATAAAAAGTTTGGCATCTTCATGTACCAGAGGCTTTATCTACATTTAATCCAAACACTAATATGTTTCAGGTTTCACATTTGTATATCTCTATTTTTAGATGTTGGAACAATGAGAAAAAAAAATCCAAATTGATTAGCCTTGTAGAAAATGAAGAAGGAGAAGAAAAAAAAATGAAATAAACTTATTTAAGTTTCATTGAGGGCCAACTCAATGCCACCAAAATAGCCAACTAAATCGTGGAGGAAGGAAAGGAGTGTTAGAGAAAAAACAGCTATACACTATTTAAAATATAAAAATTAAGTAAAATATAAAAATTAAGTTCATGATTCTCTGCAGCTTTTATTTCACTTCTTTTTAATGCTGAATACAAACATTGGCTTGTGTTAATTAACATTGTGTAGAGACAGAGGGATACAACAAAAAGGACTGAGTTGAGAATTGGTAAACCGGTATTCTGGTTCTAACCATTTTGGACAAGTCACTTTATTTCTCTAGGTCCTGGTTTTCTCATATTTAAAATTAAGAAACTGGGCTGGCTGGTCCTTTCTAGGTTTGAAATTCTAAAACTATTACTGTATATTTTTGAAATTGGTAAAAAAAGAATTATTTTATCTACTCTCCAGGAATCAGTGGAAGACATGATAAACTTATCTGCAACTTGTTTTAATGTCTCACTATCATACAGATCACTGATGTGTCATTTCATCCAGGTAAGTTACAGGCAGAAAACATGCATCATGTAATGAATAGAAGTTCTAAATTCTGCCTTTAAGGAATTTGATTCCATGAAAATAATGTTGATCGTTCAGTATTTATCTGTGTGTTTTTTTCACATAGATGTTTATGTGTATTCATTTTCTTCCCCTTTTTACTATGAGTTGTTTTTGTTTTGGGGAGAAGTTTTTGTGGGTTTGGGCCTTTTTTGCATTTCTTCTGAATACTCAGTACTTAGTACAGTATCCCCAGTGCTTGGAATGTAGCAGGTGCTAAATAGATAAGTATTGACTGACTATTCATCTTGATAATTGACATTTAAAGTGAAAGATAAAGTAAATTTGTTATTCATTTGTTAACATATGTAATTCTAACAAAGTTTCTGTCTCCTAATTCTCTCAGGCTGCCTTTATTTCTTGCAAACATTTTTCTTCTTTCCTGGTCTTACCCAGCTCAGGATTCTGGATTTTCTTTTCAGGTTTTCTTTTTTTGGTGTTTGAGTATAACCCTCTGACCTCTTGCTTTGCCATAGGAAATTTCCAATTATCACCAACTCCCACTACAGAACAGGAAATTGGACTCTAATTTAGAGCTGGAAACTCAAGTCTTTTTAACTATTAAGACTTGAACTAAGGAACTTCACTTTATTCTTTCAAGGAAAAAAATTCATTATATCTGGCCTTTCTGCCTAAAAAATACATTTTGTAGTGATTGTTTAAATGATGTGAGGCTAAGATTTTAGTTATCTGAATTGGGCATTACATATTTTTATTATTTATGGGAAGAAATATATGTGTAGCTCAATTGCTACCCATAAGAATGCAAATCTACTAGATTTCTGATGCAATTTCAGATTGTATTTTCTTTTAAGTAAAAGCTACATATATAAGTTTCATTTCAAAATTGTTTTGATTTTTTCCTCAGATAAGCTAACTTTTTAAGAATATATGCATTTCTTTGCTGACTACTATTACTAAATTAACTTCCCTTCTCCAAAGAATAAATATTTTCATCATTTTTTTCTTTGTAAATATAGTGGTTACTTCCATTCATATCAAAACATTTTTGAGCTTTGTTTCTGTTTAGAGCACTGTGCAAGGCAATGTGGGGGTTACAGAATAAAATAATATAAGGCAACAATTCAAGTAATGTCACAAGGCAGTATGTAATCAAGTACTACATGAATAGTACAGACAATGAGTGTTATAGGAGTTCAGGAGAAGGAATGATCACTATAGACTGGTGTTGTCAAGGAAACCTTCATAAAGAAGGTAAGATTTGGGTAGGTGTTATAGAGGAAGGAAAAATAGGGGAAGAACATTCAAAACTGGCATAATTGGAATGGTGAAAATGAATTCTGTCTTTTTATGAGGACAATGAGTAGATGATGAGGTATTTACATTGGGCAGAAGAAGATCAGGGGAGGGTTAGAATGGTAAATTAAAACCAGATTTTAGTCTCAAATGACAAATTGAGTTAAAATTTTATTCTATCATCACTGGGAGTCACTGATGATCTTTGAGCAGAAGAGTGACATAAAAAGTATCATTTGGAAAAATGAGTCTAGTAGTAGTTTGAAGTGGAGCTTAGGATTCAATTAGGAGGGGTTTTTTTTAATGATAAATATGATGAGGGTTTAAGGATGTATAAAAGGGAATGGAAAGAAAGAGTCCAATATAAAACATTATGAATACTCAATTAAACCTAGTCAGTTCTAAGGAAACATATTCCCTCAACATTTCTATTTTATTTATTAATTTATAATATTTATATAATTAATATTTCTAAAACAATAAGTAATTAATATTTATTTATATGATAAGTAATAATCTATTAATTAATCCATTTATTTTATTTATATTTTATTTCCCAGATATTTGTTTCCAAATGAATGAGATTAAGTTTTAAAGGGGAATTATAGACTACAATCATGTCCCTGCTGACTTGCTGTGATATTCAGTAGCAGGCAATATCTTACACAGTTCTCTGTAGACATTAGGTGCTTATTAAATGTTTTATTTTTTTTCATCATCATATGTGGTGTTCTCTTCTTTTCTCAAATATATGATTGTTCTCTCTGGGAGCAGGTTTCTTGGGGATGTTTTATGGAGGCAACCTTAGTTTCAGTTCAGAGTAATAATCACCTCAAATACAGCCAGAAATTAAAATCCAATCTTCTATTGTCGCTTCCAAAATAGCTCAGTTAGCTTTCCTTGGTTCCGAGAGCTCTTGTTGCTAGTCCTTTGCTTCTGATTCTGCCAGCCTCAGCCTCTCCTCTTCTGAATCCCTAGTTCCATGACCATTCAAATGTATTTTGTATCAAATTCATTCATGTTTACTCCTTGGTATATTTTTCTCTCTTCTTTTTGTTTCCTCCAGAGCTTTTTTTTTCTTTCTCTTTTACTTTAATATCAGTTTTAAGATTCTGGTCTTCAGTTCTAAGGTCTCATGCTACTTTTTTAATTAAAAAAAATGTCTTCAGCTATAATTCACTGACTAGAGAATGGAATTCAATTTAAGAAACTTTTACCATCATCAAACATTTGTACTAAAAATTATAAATCTATCTTCTTTGCTGTGGAAATTAGTAAGGGTGTATGTTTCCCATGGAACCATATGATTCAGTGCATAAATCAAGATATCTTTTTTTAATCAAACAAATACCAACACATATCCAGTGTGGGATGGTGGAAGAATTTTGGACATCTCTGTTCTGCTACTTGCTAATCTATGTGATGAGCAGTTTACCTACTTAATCTTTCTGGGCCTCAAATTTCTCACCTGTAAGACAGGAAAGTGGAACTTGAATGATCACTAAGGTCTTTTATAAACTCCAGAGATTATGAGTTATTGGTACTTATATTCCTAGAAGAAAAATAAGTCATTTCAAATGTTTTAGTAGTTACATTAGAATGTTTTTTGTATAACTGAGAATTTCTAGTTTGCACTAAATATATGAACCAATGCTCCTATTATATAACTCATTTTCAAATGGCAGTATCCAAATTTTTCCTAATAGAATCATATTTGTCCTATCTACAAGTGTTATTCTAAGATTCAAATGATGTAATGTACATGGAATTACTTTATAAGTTAGAGAATAATAGGCATAGACCCTAGACCTGAGATTTCATTGCTATTAGGAGTTCCTAGATATATAGGTGCCCTATATCAATGCAGGTCAATATCTTCTCTCCAAGTAATAGTCTGATAGTTGCTGGTATACTAAGAGGTTAAGTTACTTTTCCAGGATCACACAGTCTTTATGTGTCAAAGCTAAAATTGAACCCAGGTCTTTGTTGTTTCAAGGTCAGTTCTTTACTGTATAACATATCTCTATCTACTATGAAACATAAAGTGTCATATAAATATGAGCTATTATCATTATTAGTCCAAGTATAATTCATCACTTTTGTTATTTTCTAATTTCTTAAATTTGTGATCTGTTTTCCAGACCAAATTCTCTAATCTTTTCTTCTCTTATAATAATTTGTTAAGGATCATGCCTAGGTGAAGAAGTAGGTCAATTCTCCTAGAGCCTACATAGCTGTGAATCATCACATCTAAAGGAGTTGCAAAGCAGCCTTTACTGACACAGGTATTACTTATGGACTGGAATGAAATAAATTGGAAACAGAGGGAAGAGGAGAGAGGTCAGACAATGCAACTGCCTCTCATCTCCTTGTATCATCATTATCATCATCCTCTCACATGAAGACATCCATTCTACCTGTTTGAGTTAGAATTCCAGGAGCCACTGGCAGCGGGCTCCCATATCACAGCAATAATTTTTATAGCTTTTTATTGACAAAATACACACATGTGTAATTTTTCAACATTGACCCTTGCAAAAACTTCTGTTCCAACTTTTCCCCTCCTTCCCTTTACCCCCTCCCCTAGATGGCAGGTAGTCTCATACATGTTAAATATGTTAAATGCAATATATGTATACATATTTATATAGTTATCTTGCTACACAAGAAAAATCAGATTTAGAAAGACGATAAAAATAACCTGGGGAAAAAAAACAAAAATGCAAGCAAACAATAACAGAAAGAATATAAATGCTATGTTGTGGTGCATACTCATTTCCCAGTATTCTTTCACTGGGTATAGCTGGTTCTGTTCATTAATGATCAATTGGAACTAATTTGGATCCTCTCATTCAAAACAATAATTAATAGTATTTAATCAGCATCTTCTTATTAAATCCCTTACTAAAGTAGACACTACTCTGGATGATGGCAGGTATGAGGGTATCTTTCTTTGCATATGCTTCCTTACTGGCAAGCTCATTAATTCCACAACTTGAAGTTAATTCATAAATCCATATTTTTATTTTAGCTAAAACACTTTATGGTGTTAAGCAATATCTAGACAACATTTAGAGTTGTCATTAAACATAGTCAAGGTAATCAACTACATAAATACAAAACACAGAATGCTTTGAAGGTTCTAATCCATCTCCTCCACCATCACCACCAAAACTACTATCCCACTGTAGGTTTTTTTTTTTCTTTCAGTAGACTTTATGTATCACATTTCATTGTTAGCATTTCAACTCAAACTTCAAGTTTAAGACTATTATCCTTGTTAAAATGTCAAAATCCATTAGCAAGAATGAGAGAAGAAACTGATCACCCAAAGCAAGGAGTCAGTAAGAGAGGAGAACACATAAGAGACTAAGAATTCCAAAGCAAAAGTTCCCCAGCCATTGCCATTTATTTTAGATGTGGATTCAGAATGCTATTAGCTACATCTTTGGACTGACAATGTATTTGACACTAGATGTGTCAATCATGGCCTGACAAAACTCCAAAGGGTGGCTAGAACCAGATTAAAATGTAATTGGGAAATATTTAAGAAAATAAATCATAATGCAATATATTATAGAGAATGTTTATTTGTGATTTTCTAAGTCATTCTACAGCCAAGATAGTATAAAAGAAAAGAGTATCGAGAAAAGTCACATGATGAATTAATTGACTAGGTATGTTCACAATATGAACCAATATATATGAGCCAATAACGAAAGCAAAGAAACACAAATCCTTCATATTTCTATTTTCCAGAGAAAAGAACATTGTTGTGTTATTCAGCAATCTCTATTATGCAAATTTGCCCCCAAGTCACAATATTTAAAAGATCTAGATAAAAATTTGGGTTAGACTATTATTTTAAGACATTACAGTGGAGGAGAAGAAAAAATGACATTCATAAAATGCAAAGATCAGAAGCCCTTGAAACAGTCAACCAAAAATGTTGGTAAGCTGTGGATTCTTCTTGGCAAGTATTTGGGCAGGGAAGCACAAGGATACTTCTGGACTATTTTGTAGTAGCAACATTGTTAGAGCAAGACCTGGGGAAGACATGCAGATGACTGGCCTGGAGAACATCCAAATTCTGAACTAGATTATATCAGGGAAACCCTATATTCAGCCAAGGATTTTAATTGGAAATCAGAGTGAAAATCTGTAACTGAATTTGGCTGAGCAAGCATCATTCTATATATTGATGTCCTGAATGACAGCATCAGAGTGTTCTTTAAGAGCCAGATCAGTCAAGTTAATATTTGTCTAGATTTATGTTAGAGACCAAAATAAAGGGCTATACAGTGAGAGGACTACTCAGCCTAATCAGGTGGCATTTTCAACAGTCATTTAAAAAGAAATTGTAAAATAAAACTGTTTTATTAGCCACAACCCAATGTAGGCATTTTTATTAGCACTGAAATTATGGTATTGGCCAAAAATAGTAAAAACTCCCATGCTTAGTCATGTCAAGGATATAACATACATAAATTTGTTAAAGTAGAATTCATACAAGAATACTATGAGATGGGTATGCCAGGCATTTTTGTCTTGCCAAATGCCATATAACAAACAGAATACATAGAACTGTGACTCCTCGTCTCATGTTCCTTTTACTGTCACTTATTTCTTGATATGGGAAATAATTAGCAATTACTAGTGGAGGGAAAGAAGAATTCCAGCTGAAATGGTATATGAAGAGCAAATTCCATCTTCATGAAATGAAAATAAGTCAGAGAGGAGTGAGAGAAGTTGCCACTGTGAGAAGTCTGGTAGTTTATTTTCTCATAGACAAAGATGATGAAGAGTTCTGACTCAGTGGAAACTTGCTTAAATAATATCCCTAGTTCTTCCTTGGCTGACCATGAAGAGGAGAATAATATAGTTGATTAGTGTGAGGAGGTGAAATAGAAAATGAGAAAGAAATATCATAGCCACATTAAAAAACTAAAACTGTAGTTTTAGTTGCCAGAGTTTTTCAATAAAACATTCAAAATTTGTCAGCATGGAAATTCTCTGTGAGACTTAAACTATTCACTTAAAAGAGATAAATTGAAATCAAAGTGAATATAGCCTCTGCTTCTGGAACACAGGGGTGCCAATTTCCTTTCACAGTGCACTAAGTGCTCCTTAGGAGACTTTATTTGTTGCATATAAATGAGCTGAGTTTTTGATATTGTTGTTGTGGCTGGGTCATACTTTACCTCAGGTATGTCCAATGACATCATTTACCAGGAATAATACTGCTTTTTTTTTTTTTAAATCTCAGCTAGAATTTTACTGTCCCAAACTTGCTCATATCCTAGAAATCTTTGTGATTTCATCTACTTAGGGAATTTCTTATATCTAAGTGGTATGTTAGCCATAGGGATGTGCCTGAAGCACTGTAGATAGATAGAAAGATAGATACATAGATGAATAAATATTATACATGATAGTATTATTATAATATATGATATATATGATACATGTACATATTATGTATCATGTGCATGGTATATGCCACACATATGATTATATGATAGATGACTACATCATGTCATACATAGGACTATATTATATGTGATATTTATGACTATCATGTGTTACATGTGTGATTATACTGTGCATATTATGTTATGTGTATTATATGTGTTATATGTAATCATATAACATATAATATGACTTGGTATCATGGATGTTTTGAAAAAAATTCCAGTATACATATATACCTGTATGTATATGTTTGTGTGTGTGCATATATATGTATATATATATATATATATATATATATATATATTCACACACATATATACACATATTAAATAATTTGAGTTCCTATATATTAGATTATTCATCAAAAATTATCATTTTCTAGTTCTAGCTGACAATCTATAAGGCTCCAATTCTACCTTAGATTTTTTTGGATTTCAATTCAGCAATCATTTAATAAGTACCCACTGTGACTGAGCTTACAAAAAACAAAACAAAGAAATAAAGGTCTGTTCTCAAAAAACATTCATGCCAGTGGGGGAGAGGGAATAAAATATGTGCCCAAGTAAGTAGATATAAACACAAAATAATTTAAAGAGGAAGTGAATGTTAATAACAAATACAGGAAGAAAGATCAAGAAAAATCTTTTCAGAAGAAGCCAGCATCTGAACTGAGCATTTACAAAATTCATTTTAGATATGGTGGATCAATAATGCAAAGGTATATAAGGAGGAGATGGAATGTCACATACTAATAATCACTAGTAGTAATATGACTAGAATAGTAGAAGTAGCAATAATAATAAAAAATAGTAATAATAATAATAATAATAATAATTTTATAATATCTACTATGTGCCATGCATTGTGCAATGAAGAATGTATGAAGGAGATTCCTGAACTAAGACTGAAACATAATAGGTGGGAGTCAGATGGTAAAGCATTTTAGAAGGTAGAAAGAGGTTTTTGAAGAAATCAAGTTAGAAGATGAGAGTGAATCATTATATTTGTGTTTTAGAAATATCAATTGGCTAGAGGTGTGAAGGATGGATTGAATTGGAAAGAGGTTGGAGTCAAGGAGAACAGTTTATAAAGCTATTCTTATAGCCCAGAGATATTAAGAACCAAAAAAGGATAGTTTTAGATCATGTACATAATTGATTTATTGGAGAAATCTATCAAAAATCACAGAATTCTAGAACTAGAACTGAATTTATACATTATCTAATTTAACTCACTTATTTTCAGGTGAAGTGATTGAGTTATAAAGAGGGTAGATGACTTACTCAAGTTCAGAGGAAAACAGGTAATAACATGCCTCCATGTCTCTGAGACCAGTGGTTTTCTTTTTTATCACCACATCTCCTTCTTGGGATCCTTCTTGGTCAACTTTTAGTTGTCTAGCGCTACCATTTTCAAGACCTCACAGTGGGGAATATGCTTCTGGTTGGTATATGTGTGAATTATCTACTACATTGAAACACAGCCTGTTTTCTAACATAACATTTGGCGCTTTCCTGGAGAACCTCTTTTTTAAGTCCCTAATATTTTTCACTTGAATCATTCCTTCATTTTCCCCTCAGAAGTTTGCCTTTGTTTTTAGCTCTTTGTTTCTCTGTACTTGGCTTTCATATTGTGTGAAGTACTCACTTCATTAAATTGGTTTTTTTACTATTTTTCTCCCATATCTTTTTCTTTTCCTTCTACTTATAATTTTCTTGTTTTATTTTCCCTAGCATTCTACTTTATTTTCTTGCTCCTTTATATTTTTAGTTGTTACCCTACCTTCTATACTCTGTCTTCCCTCCTGCTGGTTTCCTTTCCTTGTGTTCTTCCACAACCTCTTCAATTTTAAGTACCCCTCCCCTCTGCCCCCCCCACCGCCACCATATCCTGCTTCCTTTTTCATTTGCCTTTTTGATTTTTACAGGGTACATTTATCTTCACTATTTCACTCTCAATAGATCCTGTTCATTTTTTTTTATCATCTTCTTTCCACTCCCCACCCCTCAAGTTTAAACATGGTTCTGTATAAAATGAAGACACTGGAGAATGTCTTCATTGTTATCCCCTTGCTTTTATGCTAAAGAATAATAAGAAGCACAAGATAATAATAATAAAAATAAAAGGACTACAATATATGGCATAGATCAGAAGATTTCAAGCCTGAATTTTATGTAAGATAACTTGTTTTTTATTTAATCTTCAGCCAACAGTGACATACTAGGCATGTATATCTGGAAGGTAGCTAACAATAAACTATTTGTTACAACTGAGAGAATAGATTCCTTTAAAATGGCCTTCCTATAATCTTTCACTGCTTCCGGTTTACATCTAATTAAATAGAATAATATCAGAATTTCCTACATATGCATTTTTATGACAAAAAGTAAATAGCAATGCTTTGAGGTACTGAATAACTGACCCAAGGTCAACGTCTGATTCACTGCCAAGGGTGTATGAAATCCAACAAAGCTCTATAGTATTAAAAGATATATCTTTCAAAAAAATCTAGGATAGAGCATCTGACCCTGTATCTCTGTGGTCAAGTGATAACAGCTCCCATAGCCACCCACTCACAGCCACATACATTTGCTGTTATTTTCTCTTAACATCCTTTGCAATATTAGTGTTGGAAAAGATAGAAGTAGGCATTGGGACTTTCTCAATACCTGCCTAAAAATTCCATTTAGCCTTGGAGATCAAGGTTGACTCCTCGGGGATCTGGCAGTTAGGTGGATTGTGTGTAATTTGTGATCATATTAATCCTGAGAATTTCCATGGGTGCTAAAGATAGTCAATTCCTTATAAGTTATACTTCCTAAAACAGAGATCACCAGTGTGGTTTGTAGATTACTGGAGGTTGCCAAGATCCTTTCAGGGGATCTATAAAATCAAAACTATTTTCATAACAACATTAAGATATTTTAATTTCTAACATAGTAAATATTGATAGATATAGTTCATATAAAAGCCCTTTGGGGATCCTTAATACTTTTTACAGATAATAATAATTATAATAGTTAACATAGTTAACATTTATATAGTGCTTGACTACATTCAAAGGTACTGTGCTAAGCACATAATCTCTTTTAATCCTCACAGCAATCCTGAGAAGCATTACTATCCCATTTTACTATATATACAGACACACACACACATATATATGTATAGTATGTGTGTGATTATATACACACACACACACACACACAGTGTGTGTGTATATATGTATATATAATCACTATCTCCATTTTACACATGAGGAAATAATTGTATAGAGGGAATCATGGGTCCATAAAGTGTAAACTATTATGCTAAGAAATCTGTTTGCTAGCCATTTTAGCAATAGACTTTTAAAAAATCATCACAAAGTTATTGTCTACAAATATGTCAGGCATATTCCCTTTTAGTGTTTGAAATGATACTTGTACTGAGAGGAAAAAATGCTTTTAGTTTTAAAATTTATTTATCTTTGATAAACATTGCTTATGAATCATGTTGGAAGAGAAAAATCAGAGCAAAGGAAAAAAGCCATGGGAGAGATAAAAAAAAAATAGAAAAAAGAAGTGAACATTGAATGTGTTAATTTACATTCAGTCTCCATAGTTCTTTTTTGGGATGCAAGATGACATTTTCTGTCCAAACTCTATAGGAATTTCTTTGGATCACTGAGCCATTGAGAAGAATCAAGTCTTTCATAGTTGATCATCACGCATTCTTGTGTTATTGTGCACAATGTATTCCTGGTTTTGCTTGTTTTGCTCAGCATCAGTTTGTGTAAAACTTTCCAGGCCTTTCTAAAACCAGCTTGTTTATCATTTTTATGGATAATATAATAATATTCCATTATCTTCATAAAGCACAACTTGTTCAGACATTACCCAACTGATGGGCAATTATTCATTTTCCAATTCTTTGCTACCACAAAAAGAACTGCTATAAATGCTTGTGCACATGTTCACAAAGGGTATGCACAATTTTATAGCCTTTGGAGGATAGTTCCATATTGCTCTCCAGAATGGTTGGATCATTTCACAACTCTACCAACAATGCTTTAGTATACCAGTTTTCCCACATCCCCTCCAACATTTGTCATTATCTTTTCCTGTCATTTTAGCCAATCTGAAAGGTGTGAGGTGGTACCTCAGAGTTGTTTTAATTTGCATTTCTCTAATCAAAAGTAATTTAGAGCATTTTTTTCATATTATTACAAATGACTAATTTTATCATCTGAAAATTGTCTGATCAGATCCTTTGACTATTTGTCAATTGGGAAATGACATATATTCTTATAAATCTGACATAGTTCTTCATATACTTTAGAAATGAGACTTTTATCAAAAATATTGCCTGTAAAGATTTTCCCCAGCTTTGTACTTGCCTTTTAATCTTTTTTTCTGTTGGTTTTCTTTAGGTAAACATTTTTTTTTAATGTAAGGTAATCAAAGTTTTCCATTTTGCCTTTTGTAATATTCTCTAGTTCTTTGGTCACAAATTTCTTCCTCCTCCAAAAATTTGAAAGGTAAATTATCCCGTGCTCTCCTAATTTGTTTATGGTATCATTCTTAATACCCAAGTCATGTACCCATTTTGATCTTATTTCGTTATAGGATGTGAGATATAGGTGGATGCTGAATTTCTGACATATTATTTTCCAGTTTTCCCAGAAATTTTTGTCAAATAGTGAGTTCTTATTCCAGAAGCTGGGGTTTGGGGGATTATCAAATACTAGATTACTATAAGACTTGATTATTGTGTCATATATATTTAATCTATACTACTTACCCACTACTCTATTTCTTAGCCAATAAATAACCTATGGTTTTGATGACCACTACTTTATAATCTAATTTTAGATTTGGTACTGCTAAGCTACCTCATTTGTACTTTTTTCCATTAATTCACTTGATAATGTCCACTTTTTGTTCATCCAGATGAATTTTGTTATTGTTTTTTCCAGCACTCTGGAATAATTTATTGGAACTTTGATTGATATGGCACTTAACAAGTAGACCAATTTAGTTGACATTTTTATTATATTAGCCCAACCTACCTTTCAGTAATTGACATTTTTCCAGTAGTTTAGCTCAGACTTTATTTGTGTTCATATAGTTCTTGGGTTTGTTTTGGCAGTTAGACCCCCAAATATTTTATTCTGTCTACAATTATCTTAAAAGAAATTTCTCTGTATATCTCTTGCTGCTGGACTTTCTCAGGTATATCTAGATATGCTGATGATTTGTATGGGTTTATTTTATATTCTGGAACTTTAGTAAAATTGGAAATTGTTTCAAGTAAGTTTTTGGATGATTTTCTAGGATTCTCTAAGTATATCATCATATCATCTGCAAAGAGTGTTAGTTTTAATTCCTTGTTGTCTATTCTAATTCCTTTAATTTCTTTTACTTTTCTTTTTGCTAAAGTCAACATTGCTAGTACAATGTTGAATAATAGTGGCAATAATGGGCATCCTTGTTTCACCCCTGAACTTATTGGGAATGTGTCCACCTTCTCTCCATTACAAATAATGCTTGCTCTTGGTTTTAGATAAATACTGCTTATTGTTTTAAGGAAAATTCCCTTTATCCCTATGCTCTCTAGTGTTTTTAATAGAAATGGATGTGGTATTTTGTCAAAAGCTTTTTCTTCATCTATTGAGATTATAAGATTTCTGTTGGTTGTGTTATTAATATGATTGATGATGGTAATAGTTTTCTTGAAATTGAATTAGCCCTGTACTCCTGGTATAAATCTCACTTGGACTTAGTATTTTATCCTATTGATAAGTTGCTGTAATCACTTTACTAATATTTTATTTAAAATTTTTGCCTCAATACTCATTAAAGAGATTGGTCTGTAATTTTCTTTCTCTGCTTTGGCTCTTCCTGGTTTAAATATCAGTACCATATTTGTGTTATAGAAGGAATTTGAAAGTACTCCTTCTTTTCCTCTTTTTTCCAAATAATTTACATAGTATTGGAATGAATTATTATTTAAATGTTTAGTAGAATTCATTTGTGAATCCATCTAGCCCTGGAGATTTTTTCTTAGGGAGTTCAGTAATGCCTTGTTCAGTTTCTTTTTCTAAAATGAGACTAGTTAAGTAATTTATTTCCTCTTCTGTTAATCTGAGCAATCTATATTTTTGTAAATATTCACCCATTTCCATTATAGTAACACATTTTCTGCCATATAGTTGGGCAAAATATCTCCTAATTATTGCTTTAATTTCTTTTTTCATTGGTGCTAAGTTCACCCTTTTCATTTTTGATGCTGGTGATTTGGTTTTTTTCTTTGTTTTTTCTAATCAAATTAACCAAATGTTAATCAGTTACAGAATGGATGAGTAAATTATGGTATATGAATATTGTGGTTCTATAAAAAATGATCAGCAGGATAATTTCAGAGAGGCCTGGAGAGACTTACATGAACTAATGCTAAATGAAATGAGCAGAAGAGATCATTGTACAAGGCAACAAGAAAATTATAAGATGATCAATTCTTAATGATGTGAAAAGATCTTAATGATCTTTTCAACAATGAGATGATTCAGACCAGTCCCTTTCTGATGAAGAGAGCCATCTAAACTCAGAGAGAGGACTGTGGGAACTGAGTGTGGATCAAAACATAACATTTTCACTCTTTTTGTTGTTGTTTGCTTGCATTTTGTTTTCTTTCTCACTTTTTTCCTTTTTGATCTGGTTTTTTGTGCAGCAAGATAATTGTAGAAATATGTGTGTGTGTGTGTGTGTGTGTGTGTATACATATATTGCATGTTTAAGATATATTGGATTACTTGCCATTTAGGGGAAAGGATGGAGGGAAAGAGGGGGAATTTGGAACACAAGGTTTTACAAGGGTCAATGTTGAAAAAATATCCATGCATATATTTTGAAAATAAAAGCATTAATAAAATTTAAAAAAAACAGTTAAGAATTGAAAAAAAAGAAATGATCAGCAGGGTGATTTCAGAAAGGCCTAGAAAGACTTACATGAACTGATGCTGAGTGAAGTGAGTAGAACCAATAAAACATTGTACACAGCAACAACAAAATTATGTGATGATTAATTCTGGTGGACATGTCTCTTTTCAACAATGAGGTGATTCACACCATTTCCTAAAGACTTATGATAGAGAGAGCCATCTGCATCCAGAAAGAGGACTGTGGAGTCTAAATATGGATCACAACATAGTATTTTCACCTCTTTGTTGTTGTTTGCTTGCTTTTTGTTTTCTTTCTCATTTTTTTTCCTTTTTGATCTGATTTTTCTTGTTCAGCATGTTAATTGTAGAAATATCTATGAAGAACTGCACATATTTAAGATATATTGGATTATTCACTGTCTAAGGGAGTAAAAGGAAGAAAAAAATTGGAGCACAAGGTTTTGCAAGGATGAACATTGAAAGTTATCTGTACATATATTTTTGAAAATAACAAGCTATTATTTTTAAAAGGAGACAGACATGTACATGTATGATATATCCATAATATGCATAATGAATATAAAGCAGTTTGGGAACTTCAGTTAAGGAGATCAAAACAAGTTTCATAATTTAAAGTAATTACTGCTAAGGTAGTAATTAAACTGAGTCTTGAAGAAGACTTGGGATTCCAAGTGGTACAGGTAGAGTTAGTGATTTCTGGAATGAGGATAGCCAATGACAAGACACAGAAAGGAAATGATACCTTATATGTTGAGAAAAACAAGTTGATCAGTCTGATTAGATGACAAAATGCATAGAAAGGAATATGTAATCATGATGGAAAGGTTGGAAGGAATTAAATTGTGAACAAATTTAAGTACCAAATGGTGACGTTTATAGTTGCTTCTAGAGGTAACAGACAGATAGATACTCAAGTGAATTGACTAGGTAATGACATAATCAGATCCCTGTTTCAGGAATATTATCATGGCAGTTGTATGCAGGATGGAGTGGTGTTGAGAAGTTTTGAGATAGAAAAGTCAAAGCAGGAGGTGATTATAATTGTCCAAGAAAGAAGTGATGTAACAATGAACTAGTATAAGAGGTGTAAGTAGAAAGGAGGAGAAATATCTGAGAGATGTTATGGAGACCAAAACAACAAGATTTACTGATTCTTTAGATATATAAATAAAGAGTTGAAGATGAAATCATGGTTGAAAACCTGAGCAGGAACTGAACAGATATTAGAATTCTTAACAGTAATTAGGAAGTTCTGAAGAAGAGGGTATATGACCTTGGAGAAATAACAACCTAACTGAACCTAAGTTCCTCAGGTATAAAGTGAGAATAATAAATAGCACTGTTGTGAATATTAAATGAGATGATATATTAAAGTATATATATATATATATATATATATATATATATATATATATCCATATATATTTAAATTGTTTGGGGAATTAAGAATATGACAAGGTGATACCTATCTCACTGGCAACTCAAATTCAAAATATTCTAAGTTAAATTTCTTTAGTCTTTCAATTATTATCCAGGTTTAAAATCCTAGAAGTCATCTCTGACCTCTCTCTTCCTCATCTACATTCAATTAACTACCAAGTCTTTTGAGCTAACCTTGAAATCTCTTATTGTTGTTCCCAACATTCCCTCCTTATTGCCACTTCCCTATGGCTCTCAGTATGTCTGCCAAGGACTACAGTAATCTATATGAAACTAATTTTTCTCTCAGTAGTTATAAATATAAATATATATAATATGTATGCATATAGGAAAATATTTATTTTGCAAATCCTAAAGTCATGTGTCAGCTATGATGATGAAAATATAGTCCTTTAAAGACTATGAAGCACTTTCTTTACTACAGCCTTGTAAAATAGGAAATACACACATATGAAATGAAAATACTGTACCTATGAGAAAACTGAGATTCATAGACTTGACCCAAATCACAAAGGCTCATGACATGATTTGAATTCTGATTTCTTGCCTCCAAGTCTAGTGTTCTTTTACAATGCAAAATTGTGTTGTTTCTTTTACAAAGACCTGTTTTACCCTTATACAGCAAAGAAGTGACTCATAAATATAATAAATGGATAATTAGCAGATTCATCCATCTAATGATGTAATAAAGCTAACTGAAGCCATCAAAGTCATCCTATAAACATGTGTTATATTATACAGAATGAAGTATGATATGAATTATGATATTGTGTCATAAATAAATTTAAAATTATAGATTGAGCAAGAATATATTCTGCTCTTGAATTTCTTTGAATCTCTAGTTTCCAGAGAGTATGGCTCAGAGCCTTCTTCTTATATAAAGTCCTTCCTGAACCCTCCAGTTATTAGCATTCATGACCTACTGAGGTTATGTATTATCTCACATCTATTTAATATGTGTTTTTCTATGTAGATATTGTGACCTCATAGAAAGCAAACTCTGTCATGGCAGACTGTTTTTTTCTTCTTTCCTCCTTTCTTCTTCCCTCTCTCCTCTTTCTCTCTCTGTCTCTCTCTGTAACTCTCTCTCTTTCTCTCTCTCTTGTCTCTCTTCTTTTTTCTTTCCTTTTCTTTTTTGTCTTTATATGTCATTTAATTAATGTGGTTCTTGCATATAATAGGTTAATAATTAGTGTTTATTATATTGTTGTATATGTAATATGCTAAACTAAATTAAACTAAACTAAAATTGTACTAAATTAAAATTGTACTTAGAAGATAAAACAGAGGGAAAAGACAAAGTGAATCTATGATTTCTATTTTAAAATACTAGATAAATGTAGTTCATATAAGTCAAAGAAAGAGAATTTTTTTAAAAAACTGGGTAAGCACAGGTCATCATTGTCATCGTTCCAAAAAGCAACTTCAGTAGATAAAGATAAAAATTAGATAGGGGCTTGAGAATGATATGAAAGCTTAGCCAAATATTTTAAATATACTGGAATAATATGATTTTTATATTGACTAATTCTACAGATCTGCTCCACCTTGTGGACATTCTGATAAGAATTTCAGTGTCAGAATTTTATATTAAAGTTAGACATTATCTCAGAACTGAATTACATATGGTTTTCACCAAGCTTTAACCTGAAAATATGATCCATGTTTTGTATCTAGTCCTCAAGCAATCTTACCAAAAGGAAAAGCAATAAGAATGTATAACTGTTGAGCTCTTCAATGAGATTTTACAGACACGGTCTAGGTCAAAACATTGTTTCCGTACTATTTGGACACTTTACCAGTGTCTTTTGAATATGCTCTAAATTGCAGTTCCCTAATTCTCTTTGTACCCATGAATCTGACACATTATCAGTTTCTGCACCAAGCCACTACTCTGTTACTTTAAGTTCACAGCTGAGAAGTCCCTTTAAAAAACCAATTTTTTTAAGGCAAATTGATATTATTAAGATGGTAAAGATAGTTATCTGGAAAAATCAAAACCACAATATGTTTTGCTATTAGGAATTTTCAAAACTAAAAACAATTTTGATTTTTTTTGTTGATTCTCTTTATAATTCTTTTTATATTCAGTCTTTTAAAGGAACTTTAAAGTCCAACCTTCTATTTTATAGATGAGATATTTGAGGCCCTGGAAGTTTAGAAGTTAAATCTTAGAATTAGAGAAGAGTGGGATCTTTGAGATAAACTGGGTATTTCAATGTAATATTTTTTATCTTCATTGTCATAAATTAGGAGTACCTAAGTTCAAGTCCTGATCCTGGTATATTGTAGTATTTGACCTTGGGCAATTCACTTACTTTTTTTGACATACCAGATAACTCTTTTAAGACTCAGAACTTTTTATTTTCATTAGTGGAAAGAGTGTACACCTCAGGAATTCACTACACTGATGAAAGTATAGATTTTTGAGAAAAAGAAAGCTAGAAGAAGAAAGGAAGGGAGGGAGGAAAAAAGGAAAGAAGAAAGAAAGGAAGGAAGGAAGAAGGGAGGGAGGGAAGGAGAGAGGTAGGGAACAAGGGAGGGAAGGAGGGAGAGAGAGAGAGAGAGAGAGAGAGAGAGAGCACATAAATTAATTTTAAATTCTCAAGGCACAATTACCAGAAGTGATTTATAAATCATTGTTGGTTTCAT
This sequence comes from Sarcophilus harrisii, assembly GCF_902635505.1. Classification (NCBI taxonomy): domain Eukaryota; kingdom Metazoa; phylum Chordata; class Mammalia; order Dasyuromorphia; family Dasyuridae; genus Sarcophilus; species Sarcophilus harrisii. Next base: position 158,190,884 of record NC_045428.1, on the reverse strand, counting down.
TCTACTTTAAAGCTCCATTTCCCTGTAATTTCACTTAACCCATTTTTTACCTAAATGTTTATGAGAAGCTTTGGTAAATCTATTGATTTGTAAACAACTTTAAATATTGAAAAAACTTGATCTAAAATAATAAGAGTATGTTAAATTCAGATCCATGGTATGTTTTATAATTCTTAGAAAAAGGTATTTTATTTTAAAATTTTAATGCTTCTAAACATTTAATTCCTGTTTTTTCTAAAGCAGTTATCTGTCTGACATATTTAGAATGGATTAATTTGTGCTTTTTATTTAGGCCCGGATGGATAAAATAAATGAAATTAGAATTATATGAGTAAATAATATTTCAAACCCTCTAGTAGCAGGAAATAGCTTTATAACAAAATTATACAGCAGCTGTTTCTTCTGCCAGGGACCAGAACGGTAGCATTTTTCCTCTGGCTCCCTCTTCAAGTATTTATTTGGCAAAAAGCTAAGGACACTGAAGAGCATTAGGATTCATGGTATCATAGATTTAGAACAAGAAGAAACCTTGAAGTCATCCAATCCAGATCCCTCATTTTATAGATAGGTGACTGTGGTCTGCAGAGCCTTCACAGATAATTTAATGTCTTGTGGATTATCAGTGGTAAAACTGGGATTCAAACCCAGGTCCTTTGACTCTTTTGATAGATTGTTGAATGTTGAAAATCATCTATTCATATGTTTTGAAAATAAAAGTCTCTTTAAAAAAAAGAATGATTTCATTTTAATTCAAATAAAGAAGGGAGAAAAGGGAGAGGTGGAGGGGGGAAGGGAGGGAGGGAGGGAGGAAAGAAGGAAGGAAGGAAGGAAGGAAGGAAGCAAGGAAGGAAGGAAGGAAGGAAGGAGGGAGGGAGGGAGAATATTATGCTTCATTATTAGTCTTTTGAGATTTTCTTGGATTATTATTTGCTGAAAATAGCTATGTCACTCACAGTTCTTTCATGAGCAATATTACTGTTACTGCATGTAATGCTTTGCTGAGTCTGTTCACTTCACTATGTATCAGTTCATGTAAATCTTTGGATGTTTTTCTGAAATCATCTGGCTTGTCATTTCTTATTGCACAATAATAGTCCATTATAATGATGAACTACAGCTTTTTTAGCCATTCCCCAACTGATGAGCATCCCACGGATTTCCAATTCTTTATCCAGTATAAAAAGAGTTGTTATAATTATTTTTGAACAAATATGTCCATTTCACTCTTTTTTGGATACTAGACTATTGCAATAGCTTCTTAATTGTTTTCCTTCCCACAATCTTCACAAAGCCCAGATCTGATTATTGTAGTAATCCAGTCTGGAGTTGATGACATACATATATTAGAGGGAATTAATATGCATAGCTGATTGCACTAACCAGAGACCAATAATAAAAACTTATAAACACATATACTCTTACATTAAATGAAATTTTATGTGCAAAGTGTTTTGTAAACTTTACAAATACAATATAAACATAATCTATAATTATTATTTAAGTAATGATTTTTTCCTTAGATGCTTTTTTTTTTTTTTTTTTTTTGCTAAGGCAAATGGGGTTAAGTATTTTGCCTAAGGTCACACAACTAGAAAGTGTTAAGTGTCTGAGGCCATATTTGAACTCAGGTCCTCCTAACTTCAGGGCTAGTTCTTTATCTACTCACCACCTAGCTGCCCCTAGTTCTTTTATAGTATTTCAAGATGAATTGTAATATTATAGGAAGCCATACTTACAATTAACAGGCCTAGGTTTTATTTTATTTTCCTCTATTATTTGGATAGAGTTATTTCTTCTTTTGAGGGTCAATTGTGTATGTAAATTAATGTTACTTTCTTTTTGAGAATGATCTGAAATTTTTTAAGCTGGGAGTTTTCCCAGTTATTAAATGAGAAAGTTGTTAGGTGGGATGTAAAGCCTTTTTACTTCATATTAATGAATCTATGATCCAATGATTTAAACTGAAAAATGAGAAATGACTGTTGGCCCATTCTTATTTTTCCATAGATGATTACTGTTCTACAACAAAATTTGAAATGCAGTAACATTATTGGCATAAAGAAATTTCATGATTTTCAAGCCATAATCCAATTTTTAAAAAATGATGCTATTACATAAATTCCATCACTAGCAAACTCTTTCTTCCTTGTTTTCTTCATTTCCAACCATAGGATGTCCAAATATATTGCTTGTATATTGCTTTCTATTATTTTACTTCCAATTTCTTCAAAATAGAGGGGTTATGTTTATTTTAAACTTCGTACCCACCACTTAACTGGACACCTTGCCTTTCTGCCATGAAACTCAGTCCTCCTTTATGTGTTGTCTCCCCAATAGGAAGAACATGCCATGAGGGCAAGGTCTTTCTTTCTTTTTTAGTTGTATCCCCAATACTTTGTGCAATGCTTGTATATAGTAAATTTTAATAAGTGCTTTCCACTCTGACCACATAAAAATAAATAAATTATTAATGGTCATGATATTAATATAAAATTTCATAGTATTTATGCTACAATTATTTTGGGGGGAAGGCTCTAAATCTACTGCTCTTTCTACAATACAGTGCTAACTTTTAAAGCTGTCTATGGTCCAGAAATTCTGATTGCCTGAGTTCTCTTCTATCAAAGTTAACTCAAGAAAGAATTTCTGCAATCTATCCCATTTGTTTAGAATTATATCTTTATTTCCCTTTCATGCTGCATTGTACTCATTAGAATTTTGCAAGACATATTTTTGTTTATCAGTTCTATAAATCATTTAGACAAAAATGAATCAGAAAAGATCTATTTTGATTGCCTTTAAAGAAAATGTTTTCTAAAGATTTTTAGGGAATCTGAAAAGATCAATAGGTTCTTAGTTAAAAGTGACTTGACAAGAAATAGGAATAAAGTATGTTTGTTCAGTTTCTACAAAGCAAAATGGGTAACACCGTACTCCTTTTAAGAATATAGCCTGTGGTCATGAAGCTACATTCAAAGAATAAATGTTCCATTCCTAAAACATTTTTTAAAAATTGTAATTATATAGTTTTACTTCTTTGAGGGAAGATAAACTTTTGTAAAATAAACTGTAAAACTGAACACATATCTCAGACTATTCTTGAGAATGAAAACTTAACTTGTACAGCTTATATAGTATCCATTGTGAATATTTTATTCTATTCCATATTTTAGTTTATTTTTCTTTTTTTAATCAACTGCTGACAAGCAGGCAGATTCTAATCTGAAGGAAATATTAAACAATAGTCAGTTATGAATTAATTCTCTTATAAAATATCTTAAATTTATATGGTAAAAACAAAATGAGACCAAGAAAAAAACTTTCCATGCCAAATGTATACCATATTTTGAAATCCTACCTTTCTTTTACAATTTTAAATGATTGATTGGATGTCTTTTTTTAAAACAATTATTTGAGTTCATATAACCCCAAAGATAGACACTATGCAGTACTATCTTTTTTAATTAAAGAAAAGAAAGTTTTATTTAAAAAGCTTATTACATATCAAGCACTTTGCTTAGGGACAAATATTTCTTCACAATAACCATGGCTACATTGGTGAACAGTAAATCTGAAAGAGTTATTTTTTTTTAACATGGAGAGATTTATTTAAGATCTGTTTAACTAAAAGTTGGTTTAAATATTTTAAAAATATGAATCTTCAGTTTTAAGCATCTGAGATTTCAGTAGTCTCTTATTATATCTCCCAAAGTGTCTTAAGAGATAGCCTTTAATATTTTTCATGGCTAAATTATTTCATTATTCATCCATAAGCAGAAAGGCTTTATAGAGTTAGGTAGCCTCTTTCTTGGATTCCAGATGTTTCTATCCTTTGCCCAGCTTATCTTCAGAATTTTTCAGGTTAGCAGGACCAGCCAGAGTCCTGGAATCATTTCACTGGAATCTTTTAACAGAGCCATAGGTCTCTTCAAACCAGGAAGAAGCACCAGCAAGAGGATTTGGATAGAGGTGGGTTTTATAACTTCCAAAATTCTTTGCTTTTTACTTTTTGGCTATGAAGCAGTATTCTATATGAATTTAACACAAATTTACAAAAGCATTTTTAATTTAGAGTTTGGAAGAATTGGGAGGGAGATAGATTTATAAACAAACTAGTATTTCTAAAGGGTGACAGAAATGCAGAGGAAATATTTAAATCCCTCATAAGTGAATAATTTTCAAATATTTTTGTCATATATATTTACACATATGCATATGATTCTAATAACAAATCAGTTTTATACGTTAATTAGTATGTCAGTAGGTACATTGCTTAAGGATACATTGTTAGATATTAATTTCCCTTACTAAATACATTTCAAAGTAATAAAACTTAACATCTTTAGAAACATTCAGTCCACCAATTCAAATAGACTTCCTGCTCCCTTCCCCAGAATTACTCATTTTATTGTATTGCCAGATTTTCATTTTATTGTTTTGCCAGAGGTTCTGGTAGGAATCAGAATTCAGACATAGGATGACAGACCCATTGATTTTTAACAGTAAGTCAAAGCAGTTCATCCTTATTAATTTTGCTGCTATTTTCAGGTCCATTGAAAAGGAAAATCATTTTGAAAAGTTTTTTTCATATAGATAAACTTTGAATAACCATACTATTGCTTAAAAGGTGTGACTCACTAAATAAGTAAGCAATCTGTTAAAAAAAAATCTATTGATTTCTTTGGTGGCTGCCAAATGAGATAATTGGAGCACAGCAACAATCACTCAAACTAAAGAATTTTTTTTTGTTTTTTGATTTTTTCACCCCTTCTTTTCTTTAGTACCTGTGTTATTAGAGCAAATCCTTTTAATTATACTCTCACTGTTAATGTCAGCTCAAAACCTTTTCCTAATAACCATGTGTGCTTAAACATTTTCCAATGTCTTCAATCCTTCAGGGGAGCTGCTTGGCATTCTTCCTGTCTCACTTTTTAGTTACTTTCCTACTTAGGTATTCCACACATTGCTTCACCAGCATACAGCATTCTCGCCTGCCAGACCTGCCTGATTGTATATTCTGTTCAAGCAAAGACCTTCACTCCACTTCGCCAATGGCACTATTTTTCATTATGCTTTAACTCAGTATGCAGCCAAAGGCATTGAGTGTGAAGGAATGAGTGAAGCTCATCACACATACACTCACAAAAGAGTGGACAGCAGTTACAAATAAGAAGCTATGCCTGTGGACCATAAGAATCCAAAAATCCATTCTAAACTATGAAATTAAATATTGGAGAAATGATATAAAATATTTAATAAGAATCATGTTATACTTTGGTGGCACATTACCAGTCACAGATGTCTTCACTTATGTTGATATACACAAGTTAAATAGGAAAGAGGTGCACAGATTCATTGATTGCATAACTAGAAAGTACTTAGAGATTATTTAGCCCCAGTATCTTTCTCTCTCCCATTCCCATTTGTCCAACAATGAAACTACAGCTCAGAAGAATGATATGACTCATTCAAGTTATTTATTGACAAAGCTGGGATTCAAACCCATGCCACATTTTTGTGGTTGTTGATGTGATGTTGAAGATGTGTGTTAAGGTGTGGAAGTTAGAGAGTATTGCTGATAGCAATTCTTTCTGTAGGAGAATATAATAAATCATAGCACCATTTTGGTAATAATATTTTGGCTTTTTCTCCCCTACTCTCTCTACAGGGAAAGGAAGGAAATAAGTAATTATCAAACATGTATACTATATGCCAACTAACCACAATTATTTTCTTTGATCCTCACAACAACCCTAGGAGGAGGAACTATAATTTTCCCAAGTTTTATAGTTGAGGAGTTTGAGGAAATTCAGGCAGACAAAAGTGTCTTGCCCATAGGGTCATATTAGTAATAAATATCAACTAGTAGGTTTTCCTTACTTAAGGCCTATTGTGCTACCTAGTGACTGGTTCACAGTGATAAGGCATATGCCTTATCACTTTGAGCGTTGTATGTTTCTTGTTCTATAGACAAATACCTTCAATTAAGGAACTGCTCAAAAGCCAAATATTCTCTCTTCCTAGTCCAATGATTTTGACTGTGTCCTACTGGGTGATTTGTGATTTTTTTTTGCCTTAATAGCACCTCTTATTAAATGCCATGGCTTAATTTAGATCCATACGGGAAATTTAATAAACAAGTAAATGTTAATGTTATTATCTTTCAAAAAATGGAGATTCATGGAATAGCCTTCTCAAAAGATTTTAATATTCCCCAAATGAAAGTTTTAAAATACCAATTCAGAAATTGTAGCTTGTTTCTCACTTTTCTGATATACAAATCCCTTAAATCTCTGACGACCTTTTATAGACTGATATCAGAAACCTATAAGGTTCCTTCCACCACTCATAACACTGCTTATGATATAACTCATAACACTTATTGCTATAAAGCAATATTTTCAATGATCAGAAAAGCTCTATTTGCTGAAGATGACTAATATATATATATATATATATATATATATATATATATATATATATGTTTTAATTATTCATGCTTTTCAGGGGTAAAATGGAATGGAGATGAAATTTGTTGTTGTTCAGTTTTGTCCTACTCTTTGTGACCCTATTTGGGATTTTTTTTTTTTTTTTTAGCAAAGATGCTTGCCATTTTCTTCCAAAGCTTATTATACAGATGAAGAAATTGAGGCAAACAGAATTAAGAAACTTGCTCAGGGTCACAGAGCTAGAAATTTCTGAAGTCAAATCTGAACTCAGGTCTTCATATCTCCAGGCTATATTCACTACACCACCTAGTGGGAAATGAAGGAGTAGTTAAGCAAAAGAAGACAGGCTCTTTGAGCTCTGTGTGTGTATATGTGTTTTAATTTGTTTTTAATAGATGTGAATACTGTTCAACTAGACACAGTTTTAGTAGGGGGAAAGGATGTCAGTAGAGAAATTGGCTATTTCCTTATAACCCAAGAATGTATGAGTAACAGGTCTCCTGGGAGATATACTTGTCTGGAGATTACTGGAATAGCCCTTTCAAAAGGCTTTAATATTTTCCAAATGAAAGTTTTAAAATACCAATTCAGATGGCAGCTGGGTGGCACAGTGGATAGAGCACTAGCCCTAACATCAGGAAGACCTGAGTTCAAATATGGTCTCAGACACTTAACACACTTCCTAGCTGTGTAACCCTGGGCAGGTCACTTAACCCCAATTGCCAAATTGGAGCAAAAAAAAAAGTACTCAAAATACCAATTCAAAAATAGTTGTTTATCATTTTTGTAGCCTTTTGGCATTTAACATGATTCTATGGTTCACATATTTAAAATGGGAAGGAACTCCAAGGGTCATTTATTCTAGCCTCCTTATTTTGGAGATAAGATAGCTGGATCCTAAAGAGATTAAGTAGCTGACCAAGATGGTAAGTGGGACAGCCAGGATTTAGGGTTAGTTGTTAGTTGTTTCCATTTTATTACTATTTGAAGCCATTATGACAGATGTTGGATGAAGTTGATTAAAGGTATAAATCAAAGGAGGAGAATCATGTTCTAGTGGAATGGGTCCTTTGAAATCAGAACAATCTTTTCACCTCTGAAGCTTATAATCTTTATGACCATGGGCAATCTCCCTGGGCCTAATTTTCCTCATCTTTAAAATGAAGGGGTTGTTCTAGGTTACTTTTGTAGTTCCTTCCAACTTTAGATCTCTGGTCCTATAAAAGTGCTACTTATTAAAGTCAAATTAGTATTTTAATTTGAGAGAGTTTAAAAAATAAAGAATGAAAAAGGAAAAGAGATCATTAGTATTTCACCAAGATGGAAGCACTGGGAAATGGCATAAATCAAAGCATAGAGATAGTAGGTGCCCTGTAGGAGCTTGTTATGCATATTATCTTTCATTAGTTTCTAATTTAAAAATAATTTTTACAAAAAGTAAAAATCAGTTCCAAAGCTCTTAAGAGAGACCGTGAGAATATCCTTCAATTTTGCTTAGATTCAGATGTTTTGAATTTTTTATCAGAAATTTGTGATTATTCAGGTGGATATTTGGATTATTTGGTTATGCCCTCTAAGTCATCTATAAGGTAAAAGACTACTTCAAAAGTCAAATACCTTCTCTGATGAGGGCACGTCATGCTGGGCATTTCCGTACCAGTGTCTCCCATGTCATACAATCAGTTCCAAAGCTCTTAAGAGAGACCTTGAGAATATCCTTCAATTGCTGTATACAATAGTGAGGACATTTTTTAACAACACATAAAGGCATAACATTCAAAAGATTTCTTTTGCTTAGATTCAGATGTTTTGAATTTTTTATCAGAAATGTGTGATTATTCAGGTGGACATTTGGATTATCCATGAAGAAAATATTAGGCTAAAAAAATAACAATGTGAAAAATATTGCAGGAGAAAGGTAGAAATTATTTTAAAGATCTTGCATGGCAGAGACACAGATATTGGAAGCAATATTTTTCAGAAGTAGTAAATTCTAATTACTAGAACTATTAACTTTAAAATAATAAAACTATTTGTCAATAAAAAGTTAATATAATTTAAAAAATAATAAAACTATTTTTTCATATATTAGGCTTTTTACAAATTCATAAACTCTACTATAGCTCCACTATCTTGTGAATATCATTATGATAAGCTATAAAAGGAGAGTTCAAATAAGTACATATTGTGCAACTGGTTTCATCTGCAAATGTTTTTATTAGAAAAGGCAGGTAACTTGGAAACAGATATACTCAAAAATCCCACTCTACAACTACCAAGCTATCAAGACTGATAGGTTAACATGTAACTAAGCTACCAAACTGTGAGTGTATATAATGGGACATAATTATTGAACATAGATACTATGAAACATTGTGACAAATGTTTTTCTGGGAAAAATGAGGAACTAAATCATAGAATGAGTCACAAAGGGAGTTTCTGTTTCAAAACAGTTAGATGAAGAGATTCAATAATGTCTTTACTTTGAAATGCCAGTGTCTTTCCCAGAAACCACCTTTCATTTTTAAAAGTGGAAGAATTTTTTTCTAACTGCAGTTTTGTTCTCAGTCACCCTGAAATGTTCCTATTCAGTTATTGTGTCTTGGCATTGTATCTTTTACAAAATAACTACCAGCAATTTGTATTATATGGAATCTGAGCTTACCAATATTTTTTTCAAAATTAAAGTTTAGTATTTTCTGTGTTTAGATTTCAGATGGTACAAAAAGTAACATATCATTTTGCTAAAATGAACTATCTTTTTTAGGGCTTCATGAAATCTTCAAATATCAGTGTGATTTTTTAGAATAAAATCAGTAATAAAACCATTATGCTTTCAATATTAGTAGTAAGATGTAGTAAATTTTTATTGCCCCAGGAGCTTTCAAATCAGGTTAATTTTTAGTATCCAAGTTTTTTTAATTTAAATTAGAACTTATTATCCTATCCAGCAAGAGCAACACAAAAACTTCATTTTTCTATTAGACTTCTAATTTTAAAGCATCTCTGCTTCCTTTTCCTTTCTCATTACACCCCAAATGCTTATCTCTCATGGTGTAATTTCCTCATTCTAAACCTTAGGTTGATAAGATTTGGACATGAAAGGAGTTGGACTCAATGAGGTCTCAGTTCAAATACTACTTCAGACAATACCTGTAACTCTGAGAAAGTCACTCAGTTTATTAATTCATTTTTGGACAAGGAACAATTGACTGAGTCCTGTTGTTTTCTCAAATCCACTTATTTTAGACCTGGAAAAGATAATGATGCCACTTTGATTTTCCAAAGGAAATAAATATCTGTCCTGGGCCATTTGCATAAAAATATCAACCATGGAGAAAAGACAGATGCGAGGAGTGTGAGTTGGGAAAGGTTGAAGGAGAAAGTAGTAAAAAGTCTGAAATGAGAAGAGGAACAGGGAAAGAAATAGCTGACCGATCACTACTGGGGGTAATATTACTATTGCTGTTGTCTGGATAATTTCAACAACCTTCTTGTTTTGGAGTGAAAAACTAGCATTTAAAAGAAAGACACTCATCTGATATATATGGTCATATAAATGGCAGCAATGAAATCGAACTGAGTAGGAAAATTTAGAGTGACTGCGGGATAGGGAAGGAATTCTATTATATTTCCCTTTGCCATGTAGGGAAACAATCAAAACTAGTAAATTATTTTATCTAGTGAATGATGCTATATTAGATGAACAGATGACTTAATAAATATTTTTTCTATATCTAAGTACTTTGATGAATTACTAGAATGAAATAATTATTGTCCAGTTCATTAATTCAATTCTATTAATTTATTTGAATCTCTTTTGGTAGATTTAATAACAAGATATACAGCATATTCATTTTCTACATATTAAAACTTAAATCCTTATGTTCTTGTTTAAACATAGTATTTGTCAACCTGAAAGAAAATACATAAATGCAAAATCAGGATTTCATCACTGACTATAATTCAATGAAAATAGAAAGAATAAGGACTTTTAAAACCATAATTTAAAAGGCATTCACTTTTAGTACATTTCTGGAGGTGATGTATTCCTGTCAGGAAATTCCTATTTATACTTAAGATAATTTTTCTCCTTAATATTTTGAATAGGATCTATATTAACCTTTAGCATCTTAATTTCATACCATTCTTTTACCTTTTTCTTACCTTATAATTAACAAAAAAAAGACTAAGTACTTTTTAATTATTTTACTTTTTATTATTTTAATTATAATTATTAATAATTATACATTAGCAAAATATATATGAAATATAGTTCATAATTGAGGTGAAAAGTCTAAAGCTCAGGTTTAATAGACTTGGAGCAATATCATTCACTAGGTGGATATATAGCAGAATAGATAGAGTAATCTGAGTTCAAACTGAGCCTCAGATGCTTATTAGCTTTGTAACTCTGGTCAAGTCACTTAACCCTGTTTGCCTTAGTTTCCTTAGCTGTAAAATGAATTGAAGAAAGAAATGGCAAACTATTCCAGGATCTTTGCCAAAAAGGGATTACCAGAGTCAGATCTGACTTAAGTGACTCATCAACAATAAAAATTCACTGAAAGTCTAATAGTAGGAATTGAATGCCCTTACAAGTCAATAATAATAACAATTAGCAATTACATAGCACTTTAAGGTTTAAAGCACATTTTTGAAATATTTTCTCATTTTATTCTCATAAAAACCTTAGAAATAGTTGATGTTATTAGTCCCATTTTCCACATGCAGAAACTGAGACAAATATTAAGTGAATGGCCTAGGTTACACATTTAGCAATTTTATAAGACCAGATTTGAAATAATCTGACTGCAGATTCAACACTTTTTTCCATTGTACCACCATGTGAATCACTTATTCAGAAGATAATGTAATTGTGAAAATCTACCTCAATTTTCCCTTAGGGAAGAAAAATGGTAAAAATCTAAGCATGGGAGCAGCTAAATGACATAATACATAGAGCATTGGTCTTACAGTCAGGAGGACTTGAGTAGAAATTCACCCCAGACTTTTACTTGATATGAGACTCTTAGAAGTCATTAAATTCTCATTATCCCCCTCCCAAAAAAAACCCAAACAAACCAAAACCAAAACCTAAGAATTAAGAGACTAAGCTATTACACATAAAGTATCAAATTTTGGTTGGTCTCCATATTTTCAGTGATTACAAAACAAAAGGCAAGGCATTGACATGTAATAGAGAGCTTTTTTGGGAATCAGAAAGATTCAGGTTTAATTAAGTCCTCTTTGTCATACACACTCCCTTTGTGACCCTAGGTAAGAAAATTCACCTTGGTATTACTCAGACAATTCTCAGAAACTCTGAAAGTGGAAGGACCAAAAGGAATTTAAGCATATCTCTGAGTACCAAGTTGGTGCACCACATTTTTTTTCCCACACATGAGGCAAAGACAATAAAACTAGAATGATGATTTTTGTTTCAGAGTAAATTTATAATAATATTTTCAAGTCCTCCTTGTCTTAAGTGGTGAATTACAGTGATTTCCTTTCTGGGAGTTTTCTATAATAAAGAAATCACAAGTCTAAACTATGGAAAAACATGATTTGATCCAAGAATACTTAGGTCATTTCAATTTCATGTCTGCTCTCTCCCCTGATGCAGATTGAAGCCCCTATATAAATTTGGTTCATGTTCTCAAAGATTTGCTATGGACAAAAACACCATGACACTATGACCAAACCAGTGATTGTTTATATATATATAGGAAGCCAAACCAGGCACAACAGATGTATTGTCCAGTCTATCTCCAATTGTGGATTTGGAATTTTTTCCCAGTTTGGAATTTTTTCCCAACACTGTGAGAGATAACCAAATCTCATACTTCACTAGCAAAGCCTCAGAAAATTTAGCATAACATTTTTTATAGAAGGACAGGGTTTTGAAGTAGAATTTAACAAAAGAGATTCAGAAATGAAACAGAAATACTGGGTAAAGAGTACTGTGGGAGATTTTTTTGAAATGCCAATGGCTTTATTTGACCTGCTGCATTTTGTAAGATAAACTGCCTTAAATTCATCTAACATTTCTGATCTTTGTGAGAGTTTTTCATTTATCATTTAGTCAGGAAAGAAAAGTGAAAATTTTATAACCACAGTACGTGCATTTTTTTCCAAGGCTAACATTTCTACAATTCTATTTAGTGGATAAAGGGCTGGTTCCCAATTACAAAAACCTGGGTTCAAATCCTACCTCTGAAATCTACTAGTTTGTGTGATGCAGTGCAAATCACTTGATTTCTGGGTGTCCGTCTAGCAACTTTATAAGAGCTTAAGTTACAAATGAGCTGGTACTCTTTACATATGGAAAAGGTTTTCAGTAGTTGCTTATGAAATCACAGCTTTGGTCAAAAATAAAAACAAAAGATCCAATATCTACCATTCATGAAATGTATATACTATCATATTTCTATAATTGTGACCAGATTTCATGGTTTTCAATGAAGGATTAAGCTATCAATCAACAAGTACTTATATCTTAGCACTTGGTGCTAGGTGCTAAAATAACACTCCATACTTATAAACAACACATGCATAATAAATTTACACAACATAAATATCAAATGAAAAGTAGATTGTCATTTTTATTATATTGGCTCAGTAGACCCATGAGCAATTGATATATTTCTATTTTTTTAGATTTGTTTGTGTGGTATTTTGTAATTGTGTTCATATTCATATAGTCCCTAGATTTGTCATTATATATATATATATATATATATATATATATATACACACACATACATACATACACACAAAACAGTTATATACAGAATAGTTTGGGAAGGAGGACTCTTGATAGTGATGCCTTTGATAGAAAGAGGGAGATTTGAAAGAAGAAAGGTTTTGAGGGGAAAAAAATTAATGAGTTCTGTTTCATAGATAATTGTTTTTGTTTTTAGTTTAATTGCCTCCAGGACATTCAATTTGAAATGTCAAATAGACAATTGGTTATATGGGGCTGAGGTTCAAGTAAAAGATTGGAGATGCAGAGATATTTATGTATTCATGTATGTATATATATATATATAGATATATTACATGTGTATACATATATATGATTATATGCATGGATAAATTGGTTGATTTTATTTTTATAAAAATAATAGTAAAACTATGAAGTTGTTGGGTTTATCAAGAAAAAATTTAGAGGAATAAGAGATGAGAACAGAGGATCTAAATCAGAACTTTGGAACCATCATCAAAGGGCATTATATACATATTAAACCTGCAAAGGCGACTAAGTGGAAGCAATCAGACATATGGAATCAGAACTAAGAGATAGTAGCATTACAAAACCCCAGAGAGGAAAGTTTTCAACATAGTTTTCAATAGTATTAAGTATATCATATAAGTCAAAGATAAATACAGAAAAGACTATCAGTTGTTGAAATTAAGAGAACATTGGTAACATCATAAAGAATAATTTTTCTTGTGATGGGGTCAGAAAACATACTACAAAAGTTGAGATGCAAAGGAGAGAGGTGAAATAGAAAAAGGAAGTTCAAGAATTTTGGTTAAGAAAGGAAAGAGGGATGTAGAAGTACTATAGCTTGGAAGGATGATAGGGTTTAGAAAAAGAGTTGGGGTTTTTTTGTTTGTTTGTTTGTTTTAGAATATGGGTGACTGGTATATGTGAGGGCATGAAAATAACATTGTTTAGGAGAAATCATAAAGAAATCACTTAAGTTCACATTGAGTAAAACAAATCAACTAACAAAATTACTATTCTTGCCACCAAATGGAGTATTGTGAATATTATGGAATCAGAAAGTATTCTGATCATTGAATTCTCTATGAAAAGCAAAAAAAGGCCATACTTGTAGGAAACTAAAATAGCATGCAAAAATTCTATAGTTTAAAAATAAAACAAATCCAGAAACAATGTACTATGCTTTTTCACATATATGGTAAATTAAGATGCAAAGTCTTCTCAATAAACCTCTTTCTAGAAATCCTTAACATAATTCTTTTATATTGTCAATTGATTCTTTTTTTTTTTTACTTTGAATAGAAATAATTAGGTATTTAATAAGGCTATCAAGGTGAAATAAAGACTCCACTCCTTCAAAATTGCCTGCCCCTAAAGAAGATACCAAGCTCCTTGCTGAACTTTCAGCATAGGAAAGGACAATTAAGAGCATAAAAATGTTAGTGAGCCACTGATAATGACTTGCTAGGAAGGCTAAAGCCAATGCTATCCACTGCTTTAAAACTGTACCAACATCTTAATGATCTCATGAGAAAATTCAAAAAGGAAGTGATATTCATGAGTTCTTAACCAAAGGGATTCTGACAATTACCAAAGTAAAGATTTTTTTATTCTTATTTTTGAAATTGGTGAGGCTTTCTTTTAGAGCTCTAGAGTCCTGCAATAAAAGTTATACTTAAGGCTTTCAGCAGTCAGCCCTACCACAGAGACAGAATAATACTGGAATCACTGACATTTCCCCAAAGAATCATTCCACTGACTAAACAAACTGGAATGATAATATTTAGAAATGCCTTGACACAATCAGTGACCTTTAGAAATGACCTTCTGGTAGCTTTCTCTCTTTTTAAATTTTTCTGTTTTTTTTGTTTTGTTTTGTTTTTTTCTCCACAATGGTATGCCCAAAGAGGACATTCTCTTTCATTGTAATCTCAGCATTTAGAACAATCCAGTTACCTACAAATGCTAAATAAGTCTAATTCTTTAAAATTAATTAAACGAATAAATTGGATAGATAGTCTCATTGAAATAAATGCTCCATCCAATAATACAAACAAAAACTCATCTATATGAGTCAATTAGTCAATAAATATTTTTAAGCATCTATGATGTAGCAGGCACTGTGTTAAGCATACAGCATACAAAAAGAGGCAAAAGATCATCCATGAGCAAGAAGCTTATAATGTAATAAAGGAAACAAATGCATACTAAGCAAACTACATACAGGAAAAAAAAGTAGTTATCAGAGAAAAGGCACTAGAATTAAGAGGAGTTAGAAAAGCTTTCTAATGCTCTATGTGGGACTTATGTTCGTGTTCTCCCATAAATTCACCACAAAGGGTCTCTCAGTATGCTGAGGGGCTTTCTTTATTTTTCTTGATGTGACACAGAAGTCAATGATACCACTGACATTTTTGGGTTGTCCATCAACTGACCATCATCACTTTCACTATGTGAAGGAATCATCACCCCACCATCATTTCATCTGTTTCATCATTTCATCAATTTCTCTGATGACCTCTCCTACATTGTTTCTTATTTGTATGGATTGTAGCCTTCTCATACCTATCATTACTCTTTTGGAGACTGTGACATTTTATAATTATCAACCATAGATGAAGAATACTGGCAGTAATTTTTTTTTCACAATTAAATCTGTGATCATTAAAAGAACTGTGCAATTTCACAAAGGTAATCTCCTTTCTGTTGAACTCTGAGCCAAGTTCATTTCCCACATTAAGGAACTGTGCAAGGTAGTTGTGCTTAATGGAGGACCTCTATGAATTATATGTTTATATTGTCTAAACTATAATATGACTATAAATATATACCAAGAGATAGAAATCAAGAATAAAACTGTGTGTGTGTATCTGTGTGTATGAGACAGATACTGATAGAGACAGATAGACAGATATAAACAGAGAGAGAGATTTGGATAAAGAGATATACATATATGTCTATCTTACTGTATTTGCCTATTGATCTATCTGTCTATTTGGTCTGAGCCTATGATTTCTTCCTGATAAATAACTTTTAGTGAGGAAATTCCGTTCACCAATGCAGATCATCAACTGTTCTGTAATTAAAACGCTTCAAGATTTGCCTGAGTCAATCAGAGTTAAGTGACTTGCTTCAAGTCACACAGCCAGTATCATGGGTGTCAAAAGTCACAATTAAAAAAGGATCACATTGATTTGAAGATTATCTATTATATCATCCAATGGGAAAGAAATTGCAAATGAAATTCAAAAATTTTTCCTATCTAATTCATATCTTGGGAGGATGATAAAAGTCCAGGTTCATCACTAATGATGAATCCTAGAAATATAATGCTTTTATCAAATTTGCTTTGGAGATGAAAGAATGATTGTTTTTTTTAAGAGAAATGTTTTTTTGTTTTTTTATGAATCAGGTTATGTTTAATTTTAGACTACTGACACATATGTCCTCATTTATACATCAAAGAGTTATCTTACCATTGGGAATTCAAAGCCAACAAGAATAATACCTTAATGCTACATATTTTTCTCAATCATAAAATAAAAGTTCCATCATAAGTAATGCCAAAGAAAAGATTTCTGAATATCTAAAATATGTCCAACTAAAAGATTATAAAGGGTCCTAAATCTTGATAGTATCATCACCTTTAAAAAAAATAATTTGCTCTCACTTGTTTTCCATAACTTTTAAATTTCTTTAAACATACCATGTCACTGCCAGGTAAAACATTGAATTGTCTAAGAAACTTTTGAAAAAAAAATACATTTTTGGTGAATTTGGTTATCATATTTCAATGATTAGATAAATACACATAAAAATGTCTCTGAACTCGTGATTTTATTTGTATAAGCAATTGCTAGTAAGGATATGCTTTCTACCAATGCATAATAAACACATTGTCGGTGATTAAAAAGACACAATTTCTGTATAATTTAATCATTTTATTGGGCCATCTCTCTTAAACCAAAGACCAGCCATGGTAATGGGCTCACAGTTTATATTTCTTTTGAAGAAGAGGTGCTCCATCTGACAGCAATCTACTTTAATTGCTTAGCAGTTTAATAGGAGGGTGATTTTATCAGAGAGAAGTGAGTTTTCTCTAATGAGGGACTAAGGATGACATTTACTCTTGGATCAACAGATTTTCTTTATATCCAGACTACCCCCAAACTTAGGTAATCTAGACAAAAGGATCTATCTCCACCCAAACTTGATTGAATTGGGTGGAGGTGAATGGATAGAGAAGTTTCAACTTAACCTTCAGAGACAAAGGTCTTGAAATGAGTTTAAAAGAAAAGAGGAAAATATGAATCTCCCCTAATCATTGATTATTAATCATCATTTCTCTAAGCATATAGTATATGTTGAGTGTGAGAGTTGGACACTGAAAAGTTAGGTATCTTGCCCAGCAACACATATTCAATATACATTAGAGACATGACCTGAACATAAATCTGTATTCTAAGGACAGCTCTTTATCTGCTGTGCTATACATATCTCTCTTGAGCATAAGTATTGAGGAAATTTATTTTACCAATCTCATATATTTTGTAACATTTCTAAATCCTAATATGTTTCAACAATTCACTTTCTCATTTATTTGAGAATCCTAAATTGATGTTCCTATGAGGAACTCCAAATATGGACAAGATAAAAGGTTTTTAAAAAGTGAATGTGAATCAGGTTTATAAAATATATTAATCTCAAAGTAGAAGAACATTTAGTGTAAAAGAGATTTGACGTTTGATATTTATTTATCTAATGCAAAGAAATAGGTTTCTTCTTTGGAAAGGCATGTTGAACAATAAATAAGTAAAGGTCTTTTATAGTCTCTAATGATTTAGTGAATTTTGACTACCTTTTCAAGTGAAAAATACAAGTGTCTTTTGTTCCTTTTTCCAGAGGGATGTATTGAATAATAAAGAAAAGTGCATAATTTGCCTTTCAGATAACTGCAATTGAATTGTGGATTTAAAAAAAATAAAATAAAGCAAGTCAAAAAGTTGAATTTGTCTGTGTGCTGTGTAACCAATTTTATGTTTTAAAATCGAAAATACTCTGATTTATGCTTATTGAAGTTTTCATTCCTGATGAGGGGGTTATTTTCTTCAGTCTTAAAGAACAGGGGCTATCTTGAGAGGAACAAATGAATGCTTCTTCCTTGTTAAATCTAACAGGTAACACAGTGGAGTACAAAAAGCAGCAAAGAACTGAATCCAAAGAGTTGTTTTCATCACTACCTTTTCTCAGATAATTAACAAGTATGGCTCTTTATGTAAGGTTTGGAAAGCTTGCTTCAAAACATCTTTTGGTTTTAATGGTATTTTTTGAGATTCAGAGTAGGTGCTAGAGAAAATGACTTGTGAATAGCTTAAGATTTCAATTAATTTGATGGATGATTATTATGCGTGTTCTCATTCATTTTTTAGTTGAGCAAATTTGTTCACCATCATCTATGATCTAGCACTGTGCTAGTCATGGAGAATATGAAGACAAAAACTAAAAGGTGCCGTACCTTCAAAGAACTTGCATTCATAGAAAATAGAAATAGCAGGATTGAAATTTAAAGAATTGCACACTTCCAAGATACATGCAAATATATCCCTTTTGAAGGAGAAATATCAGGGGAAATGAGCTTTATTTGTGTGTGTATGTGTCTTGTTTGTGTATATATTTGTTCATGTATATCAGCTTTCTATAGAGTTGGAATCATGGTTAGTAAGGCAGCGTAGGAAAGTAGGAAGATTATACAAAGAAATATTAGGTGTGAGGTTTATTGCAATGATGAACAATTAGTGGTGCAAGGGATAGAAGACCAGGCCAAAAGTCAGGAAGACTCATCTTCTTGAGTTCAAATCCAGCCTCAGATACTTATTAGCTATGTGACTTGGGATGTCAGTTAACCCTGTTCCTCATCTTTAAAATGAGCTAGAGAAGAAAATAACAAACTACCCCAGTATGTTTGCCCAGAAAACCCCAAAAGGGGTTCTTTCTGACTACAAAGAATTGGACAGAACTGAAAACAACTGAATACACACACTCTCTTCTCTATGTGTTTCTCTCTGTCTCTGTGTCCCCCAAATGCACCTTCTGCTAGCATTCTCTATTATTGTGTATTAAAAAGTCAATATTAAAAGTACATTTTCTAAAATATGTTCCAAATATGAAATTTAAAAAGTTATTATTTATCTGTGTTTCTCATTTCCAAAGCTATTTCTATCTGTAAAAATCTGTAAAATTTCTACCTGGAAATTTCAGAAAAATTTTTGTGAAGAAAGCCTATATGAAAGTTAGTATTTAATTATTATATGTAATTTTATATGTATATATACACATGATATTTCATTTCAATTAATACTATGTGTCCTTAAATAATTTACCCCTTTATATTTTTCTTTTTTAATTTTAGTTTTAATTTATGGAATAAAATAAGCATTTACATATTTCCATAGAATAATAAAAAAGATGATTGTACATGAAACCACAAATCTTCTATGCACACTTCCTATAACTTTCAAATATGCAACAAAATAATCATGTAAATTTCTTTTTTCCTCATTTTTTCCCTTCTCTGCTTCAGAGAAAGCTATCATCAGACAGAAATAGGTATACACACACATATGCACACATGCACATAATTATTCTATACATGCGTCTATTTCTCAACTCTTTCTCGATGCAGAAAGTATCTTTCTTCATATGTCCTCTATAGTTAATTTTGGTATTTATAATAGAAATTTACATTTTGTATTTTCTTTCTAAACAATGAAAGGAAAGGAGGCAAATATCTGAATCTGGATCTGATGCCCCCCTTGGCTTCTTAGTTTGCAACCATAGTTACACAGCAGCAAGTGGCAAAGTTAATTGGAATGTAGCTCTTTTAATATTTGTTCCTTTTCTTCAACATTCTGTTCAGAGCAAGAGACTACTGGCACTGCTGTTGATCAACAAAGCACAATTTCTCTGGACACTTTCTGAGAGCTGTTCATTTGAATGGCATTCATGCTAATAACATAGTCCCTGTACTTTGATTCTCTGATCTTTTCTTTTTTTTTTTTTTAATAATTACTATGCACATGAGTGTATGATGAGATTCAATATCAATAAGCCATAGGAGCTATAGATTGCCATTGGATAGTGAAAGAGTAATAATTCACTTTAGTTTTCAATCCATCAGGTCCTCCCAAAATAATGGAATCATTTTGACCTTTGTCTGGAACAAAATATGTTTGTGTTTTTTTTTTCCTTTTGAAGATTTGGATTTTTGCCTATCTCCTTCATATGAATGGTAAGTTTGAGTCTTATACAAGTAAAGAAAAAGGATGGAAGAGGTAGGTAGCATAAGATAACAAAAATAAATGATACCATATACAAAAAAAATTGTAGAAAAACATATGATTATGCAGTCTTGGAAATGCAGTAGCCTCTGCAGAACAGAAAGAAATAGATGCAAGGCCAGAAGCCAGCATTTTTTTCAGAATAAACAGAAAGTCCTCCTCAAGCAGACACTATGATTGTTCCCTATTTAGTCTTTGACAAGTGAATAATTAATTGCAGTAAACTTGTAATGTTATTAAAAAGCTTAGGGTTGGATGGTAGGAAGCAAGAAGCATAAATCTTGCCCTTCATCTTTATTACATGTAGATGTCAGAATGCTGAAATCATTTAATATTCCTGTTAATAACAATGTCTAATTAAGAAATCCATTAGGTGTCTGTAAAGTTAATTTAACATGGGGAGGGGGCTAATCCTAATGAAGCGTTGTTGGATTTTGTAAAGAATGCTACAGGCTTTATGGATTTATTAATCAGATAATCCTAAACTATAAAATGTTTTTTTTTTATTTTAATGAAACTTGTGCTATTTGAAATGTATTTTGTTTGAGTGTATTTCAAAACTTTTTTTTTTTTTTTTAATCAATAGTTGTCTGTAGATGGGACATTAGATTGTGTGCTTCCAGAAGGCAAGGACTGTATTTTTTAACTTTTCTTTGTATCCTTAAAAGAATGCTTAATATGGTGCCTAACACAAAGTAAGACTTGATAAAAGCTTATTGGCTGACCAACTTACAGGGGGTTACTTTCTGCTGATATAAATGATTGCCTCACTTATTAAGGGGATTGAAAATTAGACATTTTTAGGCTATATAAAATGTTTTAAGTGTAGGATAAGGTTGATTTTTTTAAAAAATCAACAATACATTCAGAAGCCTCATATTCAGGAAACTTATTAGACATCATAATATATTAGTATTATATACAATAGCCATTTTTAGAAATTGAAACTAGAAATTATTTTAGGTTATTTACTATAAAGTCACTTAGCCTCCTCCTCTTTTAAAAGAAGTGCCATATTTTCTACAGCCTGGCATACAGTTTTGAGATATGAAAAACTCTTAATCTATAATATGGAAATTAGAATGCCAAATTGCATTTCTGATGTTATAAATATAACTGAAGAAGAATTTTCAGATTGGAGATATCCCTTTGGTGCTGGTAACATTTGGTCAATATGTTCAAAGTAATATTCAGGACATCTCTCCTGACATAACAAAGGAACTCTTGCTACAATATAACTGTATATATGTGTATGTGTGTGTGTGATCTCTTTTCCTTAAAATAATATCATACTGTTGTTCTACTGTATATAGACTTCAAATTCAAAATTATAGCTAATTTGTCTTTTTTTCCCTCAATTTAGCAGCCACATCACCTTTTTTCCTCACTATAATATAGGGGAAAGAACTTTGAACTGGGCAAGTTGAGTCAGGTATTCTAATCCTGTCTTTGGTATGAACTAGATTTGATGAGCCATTAAAGTTTTTTCACCTTCATTCTCTTCAGACATAAAAATCAAGTTCAGTGATCCCTCAAGTCCCTTTCTACACTAAATCCCAGAATTTCTATATTCCTATTGTTAGGCCTGAATGAGCATCTTGCTGAAGACATATATGCTGAAGCTCTACCTTGAAAAAAAAATTTAGTTTTACAACCCTTTTATGGAAGGGGACATAGCATCAAAATTAGCACTTCATGTAACTCTTTGAATATTTATGAATTGTTTATTCATAATGGTTGATAAAGTGCATTTGATTATTAGAGATAAAGAAAATGAAGAAGCAGCATGGGAATTAATGATCAGTGTATTTTACTTGGGTAGAATTGGGCTCTAATACCAATTTCTAGAATTCTTGTTTGTTGAATATCATCACTTTTATGAACTATTTTTTCTCTGTAAAATGAAAAATATTGAACTAGACATTCTCTAAGGTTTTTTCTAGGTCACCTGAGAGGCCTTTCAATTTGATGCTTTGATATTTTATCTTTACATGCAGGAAATTTGGCAGGATACTATAAAAAGTCAAGATAAATTCACTGATTTTCTTTTCTGAACAAATATGTGTCAAAAACTATGTTTTATCTTTCTTAAAAGTTTTATTGACATGTTTTGTTTATTGTAAATATTTCCAGATTACATCTATCTGGTAAGAGCTATCATGAACAAAGTAATTAAGAAAAACTAACATTACATTGAGTCATCTGAAAGTACATTCAACATTCTACATTTATTGCCCTCAAGTTCTACTTCTGAAGTGTTTTGTTTGATTAATAGAAATCTATTTTGTTTCCTTCCTATGTCCATTCCAATGGGGAAAAAATTAGGAAAAAAAATTATTTTTAACACTCATGTAGTCAAGCAAAACAATTTCCCTCAATACCTGGGTTCACTATACATCTGTATTTGCATACATATATATATGTATATATATATATATATACATATATATATGTGTGTGTGTGTTTGTATGTATATGTATGCATATATATGTATATGTGTATATGTATTTATATATCTTTCATTCTGTACTCTAAATCTATAACTTATCTATTTGGAGCTGGTTACCATATTTCATCATCAATCCTCTAGAATCATGGATGATCACTGCATTATTCATAGTACTTATAGCTTTCAAAGTTATTATAATTGTTTCCTGATTCTGTTTGCTTTTTTTTTCTCCATCAGTTTAAAAAAGTCTTTAAAATTTTTCATTTTATAATATTGATGTTAGCATGTAAGTTGCTCCTCTAGTTCAGTTCACTTTGGCTTCAATTCATATAAACCTTTCAATGCCTTTTTAAAAATTATCTATCCCCTCTTTCTTTATTGGATAATGATATGTCATCAAATTCAAGGGCCACAGTTTCTTCAATAATTCTTTAATTAACATAACTTTGTTTCAGAATTTTTTCGCCATTTCAAAAAGGACTGTGAGGCAGCAGTGAGGCAGTGCATAGAGTACCAGCCCTGGAATCAGGAGGACCTGAGTTAAAATTTGACACTACTTGTGATCCTGGGCAAGTCACCTGATTGCCTCCAAAACAAAAGAAAAAACTTCCATAAATATTTTGGTACATACAAGACTTTTCCTTATTTTAAAAAATCTCTTTGGCTATACAGCTAACCGAGATATAACTATATCTTATGAACTTTTCCTTTTAATTTGCTCTGGGATATATGGCTCCCTGAGAAAATACATATGTGTGTATTTTATAAATATGTAAAATATTAAATAAATAAATATATGAATATACACACATATATACATGTATATATGTACTATTACTATATTTCTCTTTCATTTTCAGATAGTCAACAGCACAACAGAACAACAGAACCTGATTTCTAGTTAGCTTATTTCTGAAGTGTAAGGGCTCACACTGAAAATTTAACAATTGACTTTCATTAGCTATGAATTTGTTTTAGCACACCCAGTTCCACTCCCACTTTACTTCCTTATATCTTCCAAAAGTATTATCATTGCCTGAGACTATCATTTCTGTCCAAGATTTGGATTCATCTTTAAGTCTCTCCTTTCCCCTTACCTTATATTAATTCTGTCAATGTCTGTTAATTTTTACATGATTACATCATCTATAACTACATTCAAAGATCATAAATCAGATTTTTCTTTCAATTTATGCTACACATCTCCCTGGCTAAGCACTCATCACCTCCTCTATTGAATAATGTCATACTTTTAAAATATTCCTCTTACATCTAATATCACTCCTTCCAATGCAAAAAATTAATTTGTTCCTTTAAACTTATTAATCTCCAACTTAAAATCTTCCATTGGCTGTCATTGAATAAAGGATAAAACCAAAACCCTTAGACTGTATGATGTTCTACATACAATCTGGTGCTTACTTATTTCTCTAAACAAAATTTTACACTCCTCTAAATCAAATCTTCAATGTACCCATATCAAATTTATCATGTCTTCCCACTTTTGCACATTTCTATACACTTCCCTGAACCCGAAAGGTTTACCTTCTTTTCTCCCTACTTAAGTCATTTATTATTCAAGTTTCTGCTCAAGGTAGAAGATTTGGAAAGGCTTCTTTGACTATCTCCGTCTCTCAAAGATACTGCTCATATCTCTCATTTAACATGTTGTTTATGTGCTGTTATAGATAAATAGATAAATACTATATAGACTAGCCTATGATTAGTGAACTCCTTAAAGGCAAAAACCTTGTTTTATCTCTCTTTTTATTCATGCATCTATCACCAGATAGGTACTCAATGGTCTCATGTTGATTTGTTATATAAATTTAATTTTTAGTTCTGCATTTCAGCTTAGAATCAAATACTATTTGATAAAAAAATTTCAAGTGGGAATATTTTCTACCTTTCTTAGTTTTTATTGAAATGAGTCATATATGTAAAAACTAATTATGCTGAGGGCTACATGTAATAAAGTCATCAATCATGTGTTGTCTCTGTTATTTTTGTTGTTGCGTTTAGAAGAATTTTAAATTCATTAAGGCTATGGAATTTTCAGTATAGCTGAGGCAATATAGCTTTCCAAGCTTTTTTTCTCCAAAGCTTCCCCTTTTACAGTTTTTCACTTTACAAAAGTCTCAATAAATGGAACTAAAATCTTTCTTTTCATTCTTTTTTTTTTGTAATTATGTTCAAATATAATTATTTTGCCAGCACTGAATCAAATGAGTTGAAAAGAGCATTAAAACTAAACTTTTCAAAGAATAATATTGTTCAATAGTGTGACCTAGAAGCCCTAATTTTTTTATATCTTTTTTTAAGGATTTTTCTGTTTTAATACTATTGTCTCTTATTCTTGCCAAGTACTTCATCTCTTAGAAAATGGAATATTTTGTAGAGATACTTAATATATTGGATCTGGGTTAAACTGTTAATACAATCAAATATCTGTTCCAGAGTTGATGCTTCTTCATTGAGGAATCAAAAAGATTTGTAAAGGGACTTATAAATTCATAGACTGTTAAGTTCAGAAGGGACCTTAATATTAGGAGCTTAATTTTTTCATTTCGTAGTGAAAAAACAGAGGCCTACAGAAAGGAAGTGCATTACCCAAATTCAAATAACTAGTAGCAGAATAGAAATTCAACCTCAAGTTTCCTACCTCCTGAACCAATGTTCTGTCCCCTGAATCCTACTAATTCCCTCCTTCATTTATAAAGGACTCAAGATAAATTCATTTGCAAAATATAAGGAAATTGAGCCCCAGAGGAGGAAATCACTTGTTAAAAGCTGTATATGTAGTAAGTAGCAAGGTTAATATTTGACCTCAGGTTCTCAGACTTTTAATCAATTATGCTTTCCAATTTCTCATTCTATCTCTAATTCTGTATCAAAGGTTAGTGGATGGTATTTTAAATAATTAAGTCATTTGCGACGTGTTTATCTTAAACATAGGGGAAATAAATTTTAATTTATTTGAAATGTTAGGCTCAAATAAAAATTGAAATTAATTAATAGCTAATATTTATCCAACACATTAAGTTTTTAATGGCTAATTTGTATTAAGATTAATTCTACATCTACTTTTTATTTATTAAGAAATATGTCAGTTATAAAGTGCTAGGCCTAGTGTCAGCAAAACCTTTACTAAGTTGTATGATGCTGCATCTTTTCTCATTTTCTTTTTCTATAAAATGGGATAAAAATGATGCAAATACTATATTTGCTAGCTCATGTCTTTTTTGTTATTATATTGCATAAGTATAATGTTATTAGGCTTATTATATTTTTATTCTAATGTTCTCATTTAGATATATTATGTTCCCAAATAGAATAAGAACTCCTTGAGGACAAGGACTTTTTTTGCCATTTCTTTGGATTTTCAGTACTTATTAGCTCAATGCCTTCTACATTTTAGGTACTTAAAAAATGTTTGTTGATTGATTTGTTATAAGAGATGGATTGATTAATTTTTTTTAAGTTTTTTTCCCCCAGTGGTACCAAGTTATCCAATAGTAAACATTTACCAGGCATATACAAAATGAAATGTTCTGGGTGAAATAAAGAAAATATAGAAAATATTAAATTAAAATATTAGAAAAAATATTAAATTGTTAGGGTATACATGAAAAATCTTAAAAAACTATAAAATTATAAAATTCTAGCATTGACATTTCAGATATCAATAAAATGTAACATCATGTAAATGCATTTATTTTCAAAATTTTTCATTAAGATGGAATATTATTTTTCTGTGGGAAATGATGATTGGATGCTACCAGGAATAAAAAAGTCTTCCATGAATAAAGTAAAATATCTGTATACAAAGTAATAGCAATATTCTAAGATGACCAACTGTGACTATTCTCACTAGTACAATCAACCAGGACTACAATGAATGACTTATGCAGAGAAGGAACTGATTATGTCTGAATAAACACTAAAACATTCTCTCTCTTTCCCTTTTTCTGTCTGTCTGTCTGTCTGTCTGTCTCTCTCTCTTTACTCTTTCTCTTTCTCTCTCTCTCTCTCTCTCTCTCTCTCTCTCTCTCTCTCTCTTTCTCTCTCTCTCTCTCTGACACTTAATTTTTCTTGGGGGTTTTCATTTTCATTTAGGTGGGAAATCTATGTTGTTTTTTTTCATCATTTGACTTTTATGGAAATATTTTGCATAACTTCACAAGTGATTTCTTAATTGTGGGTAGGGATAAATGAGAGAACTTGTACCTCAAAAAATTTAGAAACCAATGTAAAAAAAGAAATTTTTGTTTTGAATGTAACTGGTAAAAATATTAAATAAAAAATGAAGCAATTTTTTTTTTCATTAAAGGACTGGATTGAACTTATAACATACACACACATATATATGTGTGTACATAGAGATACATGTAGAGTAGGAACAAATGCACATCTCTGAGTGTTATACATATTATTCCATTTGACCCCTATAAAAATCTGTAAATTAGGTCGAGCAGTTATTATACTTCGATTTTTCTATTTAATTCAATAATCACTTCATATTATGAGCCTTCTCCATATTGGCTACCTGGGATACAAAGATGTGGAATTCATTGAACTTGTAAGATGTTACAACATGTGAACAAATGTGTATAATGCAAGATAAATTATAGCAGGGGCAAAAGAAAGAATCATATTAAGGGCTGTAATAGTATCTGAGTCAAGAGAGAATATTTCCAGCTAGTGCAACCAAGGAAAGTTCTACAGAACATGTGGTGACACACTGAGGCTTGAAAGGATGAAGGAAGAACTTTTTCCCCCATCACTGAAGATGTCTGACATGATTTCAAAGAGGCACATGATGATACATTGAGTTCAGGAAATAGTAAAAGTCCACTTTTGCTAGAGTGCAGTAAGAGTAAAGAGGATATGTAAAAAATAAGGCTCATCCACTAAAAGTGTTTGATCAAGGGATTGGTAAATTTGACCTGTGTTTTAATGAAATAATTTGGGTACGTATGGAAAGGATGGGCAGGTGAGGGAGACTGGAGACAGAGAAACCCAAAAGGCTATTCCCAAAATCTATGTGAAAACTATTGAGTGCCTGAATTAGGGTAGTAGCATTGTGAGCTGAAAATATGAGGCCAATTCAAGTAATGTTCTGGAGTTAGAATTCAAAAGATTTACAAGTTTGAGGACAAATTGGTAGTGAGGGAGAAAGCATGAACCAATAACTTTGAGGATTCAAGTCAGGATGTCAGGGAAAATGGCACTCTCAACAAACAAGAATGAAGAAGTCGTTTGTTTTTTTTTTGAAGGAGTAAGATTGTTTTGTTGTTACAAGAATCATAGATTCTTTAAAGTTACCATGCCTGATCTTAATTAAACAAATAGGAAATAATATTCTATGTTTTAGAGATGGTCTTTATGATTTTCAGGGAGGGGAAACAGAGGGGAGATAGACATGTAGTAGCCAACTTTCTGCATTTTACATAGAAAAAAAAGAGACATGGTGAGATTAAATAAATTTCCTAAGATCACACAGCTAGTAAATGCCAGAAATAAAACTAGAAACAAACAAGTAGATAGACCACAAAAGATTGACAGAGACAGATAGAGCTACTTATCTGTTTATCCATAAATTTGTCTTTATATCTATTTATCTATCTAATCTATCTAATTTTTAGGGGCAGCTATGTGGCACAGTGGTTAAGAGTGCCAGGCCTGGATCAAGAATACTCATCTTTGTGAGTTCAAAGTTGTCCTCAGACACTAACTAGCTGTGCAATTCTGGGCAAGTCACTCAGTTTGTTTGTTTCCTCATCTACAAAATGAGCTGGAGAAGAAAACTTTAAGATATTACTTTTTGGGAGGTAATGTTCCCAGGAATTGCTTTATTCCATTGAATTGGGAAATATATTTCTTTTTCCCCACAGGTTTATTAAGTTGCTTTATTTTTATTTCATT
Organism: Sarcophilus harrisii; assembly: GCF_902635505.1. NCBI lineage: Eukaryota > Metazoa > Chordata > Mammalia > Dasyuromorphia > Dasyuridae > Sarcophilus > Sarcophilus harrisii. The sequence continues at coordinate 158,161,991 of NC_045428.1, read as the reverse complement.
TTTAAGGGTATTGTCTTAAAAAGAAAAAAAGTAAGGAATACTGAATCCATAGCATACTGCAGAGTTTGGCTGTTAAGTTGACAGAGAACCACTGTCAATTCATTAGGGAGAATTCTGGACTACAAGGGTGAAAATCTTGAAGGCTTTAATGGGAGAGATAAACTGTCAATTTGGATCAATCTGGTCCTCTGCATTTACAAGCCTAATAATCAGGTTTATACTACAGCTCCTCTGAATTACAATAGTCCTTTTCAAAGGAGGAAATGAACATCCCTAACATGCAGAATTCTTTTCTTGTTCAGACAGGAAGAATTGAATATTTCATGCCAAGTAGTAAATATTCAATAGGAGGCCTTACTTTTTGGATTCCATTTATCAATAGATCATTAACCAGGGGGAAAAAAGAACACTAACTAGCTTCCTCACCTGCATGTTTCAATTTATACCATTCAAAGGTGTAATTTCTTCCACCTGTACTCTAGGTAATGTCAGAAGCCTCTCAAAGATTTCTTTTCTTTCCTTTCTAAGGCTTCTCTGAAATGTAGTTCTTTGTCATTTGAAGAAGGAACAGGCAGGATTAAACACTACAATTACAAAGTTAGTTGTTAGGTTTTTTTTTTTCTTTTTATAAAAAACTCACACAGCAAAGGATTAAACAATATGAGACACAGAAAGAGAAACCATTAAGTAACAATCAATGGAGGTGAATATAGTTTGGAGCTTGGCTTCATTTTTTAGAAGCAAAGCAATCTTTATTATTTGGAATAATTTTGGAATATCATTCAACATTCTCAATATATTGGTGTGGTGACTAAACAACAATTCTTCTTTTGTGAATGACCACTGTGAAGTTCAGAGTGTTTAAGTTATCTGTACAGGGAGACAAACTATTAATTATTGAAGACTGGTTGTAAATTCAGGTCACCTAGTGGAGAATTAAGTGTTTTTTGTCTCGTTTTGTTTTGTTTTTATTTCCTCCTCTACCCACATAATGCCAGTGAAGTAAAATATGTATTATTTAGACATAAAGTCTAAGGAACGAAATACTTCTTCAAGTCTAAGGTGCTTTTGGCTAGCTAGCCATTAAATAGCAGGCTAGCAGGCTCTTTCTTGGAAGCTTCCAAAATTTTATTTGTGATTGTTCATTATGTCAATGTTATCCAGGTCATGATGACTTACTGTTTTATTCTATCATGAACATTTTTTCTAATACAAGAGTATTATTTAAGAACAAGGAAAAACAACAACAATAACAAAGTACTAGTCCTTGAGAAAATATACAAGAGTACTGTTTAAGAATGAGGACAAACAACAATGACAACAAAGTACTAGTCCTTGAGCAAATACATCCAAAAGTTAAGAGAAATTAAGATTCTCATACATGCAGTATCCTTTAGATGCAAGGATAACTCTGGCATATACTCTAAGTTCCTAGAGAGTAGGGTCTAATGTGGCTGAAAGAGAGGACTAGAAATAATTATATGAGGAGGCATATCAACATTTCCAATGAAATTTCCAGACAAAGTAAAATGAAACACTTGAAACAAAATATCTTGAGGAGTGAAGTAAGTCCTAAGTTGGGTCTTGCATAACTTTATTTAATTAGCAGACATTTCAAAGAGGGGAAATCCCAAGAAGTTTAGGTAGAGCACCATAGTGAGGAGTGCTGATGGCCAGTGGACAGGCAGTACAAGGATATTATATTCAGGGCACTAAAAGAGGAGATAGAAAAATACCTAGGAAAACTTTGTCCACCCCACATTGTGACCCATGGTTAATCTTGCATCTGCTTAGCAAGTTGTGAAAAAGAAAAAAAAAATAATAATTTTCATATTTATTTTTCCCAGTAAGTACAGACTTTCATAGTGAATAAAATAATGTTCTTGGATAAAATATGCTTGGAACATTATAATTATAATTTACATCCAAAGTGATTTAAAAAAGAAACCCAAACAAAACATATTCTAAAATGCCAACATTCTAGTGACTAGTACCAGAGATAACTTTTTTGGATGCAGAAAGAATATAAAAATATTATTAACCAAAATTGTGAAATGCCCCTTCTTTACTTCAAGAACCTACTCAGATGCCTCCTCCTCAAGGAAGTCATCCTGAATAAGATTTTTTAAAGGGATTGTTTATTGAAAGAAATTATCTCTGCCCATGGAAACATATTCCTATTTTAATATTAGAATTCAACATGAAAAATGCAATTTTAATACTTTCAGATTTCTAACTTTTAAATATGCAACTATCCCATACAATGAATTATATATGAATTCATTAGTGTCCCAATTGCCCCAATCACAACCCTATGAGTAACAATGGGTAAAAATAAAGTTGAATTTGAGGTCAATGAAGAACAATAAAATGTACCACAAAGCTTATATCATGTAAATAAAATTTAATTAAATACAGAGATTTTTTTACAGAGTAAAAATGAAAGAATCAAGGCATTTTTGATAACTTCTAATTTCTACAGTTAATAGGATATCTGCTAAGATGCTAAATTTAGGTACATACGTGAAGATGATAAAAGCATTTCAAAAAACATTGCAGATGTAAAACAATTCTTAAGTACCATTGCTAATCCAGTAAAACAGGAACAAAGATAATCCAATATCACACATTATTACAAAGTTATTTCAATTTGATGTTATATTTCTTAGTTTTAAAACTAGATGGGACCTTTGAAATATTTAGCCTAACCTCTTCATTTTCCAAGGAGAAAACATTAAATAATGTGCCTAAAATCATGTTACTATTTAATTGTAGAGTTGGGTCTAGAATTCCAGACTTCTTATTTCAAATTCAATGGTCATTCCATCACACCATCTTATTGCTGAGTATTCTTTTCAGATAGCCATTTAGCCTAAATGTGAATATTTTAAGTAATAGGAAGCATCTATCTTTATATGGAAGAAAATCTTATTTGTGATGAGCTCTACTGATTGGATATAATAGATCTGAGTGATCTATGATTTCACATTTGGGTATTCCTTCAAAAACTTCGCTCAAATTCACTAATGATGGTTCAAATTGTTGGGTCCCAAACAAGTTACACCTGATATAAATATTTGGCTATGAGCCCCTGAAACTAAAACTAGACTAGGTTTATCTAATAGCCATTTGTTGGGCCTACATTCAAAACTTTCGCAGTTTGGTAGTAACTTTGGAGTGGATATATCATTAGAATGACCTTTGAAATCACTCTTGCATTAGAATAAAGCATCAGGATGAGTATTTATTTAAACAACATCAGTATACAATTTTTAAAATTAAGGTCACATTTATCTTTTTATTATCAACTATTAGTATTTATTTTAAAATTGATATATCATTAGAGGTAGTTTTTACTACATCTTGTTCAATAGCTCTTGTCCTCCTCTTTCAAATCCCTGGTTAGTTCACTCATTTCTAGCCATAAATACCTACAGACCTCAATCATATCTCCAGAGAAAGGCATATACAACATATCCTAATATTTCCAAACATGGTATTTTACATCTCAATCTTAAGGTTTGCATTTTAAAATCAAGTTAAGATGCTAATTAATGGAGCTGTTTTGATTTTAGTTTGAAGAATAAAGATATCAGTGTTTATATTTGAATCATTAAAAAACCATTCTCAATTTTGCTTCCCTTTGAGTGCACATGAAAATGGGCATTCATTGCCACCTCTGTGTCCAATTCATTTAACTATGACTTGTCTAAGGCAAACTTTGTCTACCTTATAATCTGGCCCAAGAATAGCCTTGCAAGTGCTTATTCTGTCAAAGAAAAAAATATATATATATTTATTTAAATAAATCTTTTTATGAGTTTTCTCATTTGTAAAATTAGAGTCTGGATTAGGTAACTTCATGATCCCTCTCAGCTTTATAACTATGATCTTCTCACCCTACCCACATGACTTCCCATATAATGAATGTAAGTGTGGTTTGATGACATAAATAGGTTTCCCAACAAAAGAATTATATTATAGTACACATTTCTTTATTTAGTCACATTTAAATAGAATAAACTTGTTCATGCTGTTCATTTCTGTTCATCAACTCTGTTCATCAATATTACCTATTATTGATTGATTGATTATGAAAACAATTTTATCAGTCTTTGATTAATTTTGTTATTTTATGTTTTTTCATTTGCCTGCATTATAACCAGAAGCCTTTATTCTTTTTTATCTGGGCATTCTATATTCTACAATTGCCCTTGATTTCAATATTCCATAAGATCTTAGAGTCAGAAATCCTTGTGGAGAATGCATTTTCCCACCCTTGATCAATTTATTTTTCTAGTTAATTCTCACCATACCCTATTCTAATTAATTTCTTCATTGCATATCACTTACAGTTTATAATCTGAATCCTAGGGAAAGATAGCATGGAATAAAGGAATAGAGAGGATCCTGACCTTTGCCATCAGGGATACCTGGGTTGATATTTTGTTTGCAGGATGGCCATATGCAAATCATATCATTTGTTTCATCAACTCTCAAAACTCAAAATTACCTATTAGTGCAGGAACTCCTCCATACAAAGAAAAAATTCCACATGCACCCCAAATATTCCCTTTTTTTATACCATAGGACCTAGCTAATGTTAGAAGAAAAAAGAAAAAAAAACACAAAAAAAGAAATGTTTCATAGAATACTTAGTACAGAGGGTTTCAGTTCTAATCCTAGATATATTATTTATTGGTTTTATAACCTTGGTTAATTCATTAAGACTCACTGAGATTTAGCTTATTCATCTGGCAGATGAAAATGATAATATGGAAACTGTGGGTGTTATAGGATTTTAAGGAAAGTACTTTGTAAATTGTACTCTGTTCTACAAATTATTCTTTGTAGTTTGTAGTTGTAGTTTCTTTAGTTATTATCATCAATATCACATGACTCAATCACTGAAATTGTCTTTTTTTTTCCAATAGAGAGTTTTTTTTTTCACCAACAGCTTTCTGTCAATGCTCCCACAAATGCTCATGATTTGTCCCTCCCAGCCACACTGCTGGGAAATGAATCAAACCAACTGCTCTGCCCCAACCAACAATAAAACAAAATAAAACAAAAACAAGACCGTAAGGACTGGAGTGGGGAGGAGAAGGAGGAGAAAAGTAGTAATGAAGACTTGTCCTTTCTGGACTGGGCAGACTTCTTTTTCTTTGTTAAAGACAAAGCCTTTTTTCTTATATCTCTCTAGAAGGGTTCTTGTCCAAAGGGAAACAAAGAGAGATTGTTTTCAGGAAGCCTTAGATGATCCTGAAGTTGAAACATATGCACCCCTTTCTGGATAGTACTGTCCCCAATTAAGGGCCTGCTGGTTAAGGAGAAATTCCACTTAGGGATGGATTTTAAAAGACTCTATTCTCCAGCTATCTTTGAGGCTACAAAGCCTAAACAAAGAGACTTGAGAATCTGTGAGTTCTCATCTCAATTTTCCCACCAATCTGCTGTGTGACCTTGAGTAAATCCCTACCTTAATTCTCTCTAAATCAAATGGTTCATCTGAAAAGTCAGATCTGAAGACTTCATAGGGTTCCTCTCTTTGGCTGCTTTAAAAAAAATTAGGCAGTAGAAACTTTCAATTATGTAGGTCAAGAAAAGTTGATTTGTGTTGCATAATTCTCATTCATTTCTACTTTATTTAAAAAGAATTCTTGGGTTTTTTTTCTATTTTGATGAATATCCCTATTTCCTTTCTGGATTATTTTTTCATTATATTCTTAGTTAATTAAATATGTATGCCCTGAGCATACAATTGATAATTAAATTTAGGAAAAAAAAAAACATGGCTCAAAAAAATTTTAAATACTGCAAACAATTCTCACACATAGGGTATATATGTGTATACATACATATACATATATAAAATATAGTTAAAAGTTATCTGTAAAATTCTCTGTATATATCTATATCTACATATGTCCAATTCAAGAGAGAGAGGGAGAGAATTTGAAACTATTTATAATATAAAATAAATAGCCTGATTTAGTAAAAGGACTAGCCTTTAATTTAGGATCTCCAGATTTAAGTGCTACTTGGAAAAAGACACTGGTTCTGTGACCCTAGGCAAATAACTTGACCTGAATGTCATAGACAATGCTCAAAGACTGTAAATCATATATGATTTGCCAGCCTGCCTAATTAAACAGTTTCCATACTGAAAATTGTCCATACTAATGAAATTACAGTACTAGACAAGAAAAAAATAAAAATAAAAAAAGCCAAACAGGAAAAAAAATTTAAACATATTTACTTTCGTCTTTTACCTCTTAAGATCAATAAAAAATAAAGGCTACCTTATTTGCAAGTTTATAAATGAAAACTGTCTCATTTTAACATTTTTAATGTCCTTCATCAAAAGGTGCAAGGCATTCAAGGAGATAAAGGATGATTTTCAAGTGATGTCTTCAAAATCTAGGTGGGGTTGGAAAAAGGCAAGCAAAATGAAGAGGTCAGACTGAAATGATCACTATGACATTCAAATATGGTCAGTATTAGTATACTGGGCCTCACTGGAGTTCTTAGTTCCATCTTATTTTTGATTCAGGTAATTTCTACAAAATCTCTGAGAAATTTTCTAACGTAATTTTATTCCACCAAATTTTACTACAACAAAATCATTTATTCATTTGCTTCAGCTATTCTGATCTACCTGTCTTTGACATCTTTTAGCAAATAATCTCAATATCTTGGATTAGACCTTTTCGTTCCCAGCATGTCAGTGTCAATTGTATCATCACTGTTAAATTCCTGTTTTGAAAATCCAACTTTTAAGGAATTATTTTCTTGATTTTAAATGGCAAACTGGGGTAATTACAAAATTACTGAGATTCACCAACAAGCAAGATTTTGGTTTTATCATTCTGCTTACTTACAAACTTGTTACCAGTTTACCAGGGCCTACTATATGTTTTTGTCTAGCTCAAAGGTCAAAGTTGGATTAGGATAAGAGTTTTGGGGCATTGTTCAAGTACAAAAGATTGTAATATAATCTCTTGATCACTAGATGGTAGCAAAACATAAACTGAATTCTCTTTTTCGTCATCCAAGACCTTTTGAAAGGAAATTTTAGATAAAACCTTCAATGATTCCCTATTACTTACTCTTTTATCATCCCAGTCTTCATCACAATCTGATTCCATTTTTTATTTCCAACTTTATCCTATGCTATGCTCTTCTATTCAATCTATATTCTAATCAAACTATCTATCTATCTATCTATCTATCTATAAACTGTATATATAAATATAATATTTTTCTACCTCCTACCTTAGATTATGCTGTTTGCTATGTCTAGAACATTGCCTTTTTTGCCTCATCGGATTCTCATCCATCTTTTAAAGTCAAACTCATGCCACAATTTCCATGAAACTTTTCCTCCTTTTTCTATTGGTAATATAACTATTAACAATAACTTCAATTATTTCAATAACAGTGTAAACAAGAAGATCATGCTTATTCCACTGTCTGCTACTAGATTTGATACTTTTCAAGGCATCCTGCTATTTTTTATTAAGCAGTAGTGAACATCAAATAGTAAAAGAGCAATAATTGAATAATGATTTTTAGAGCCATTCTAAGCTTAATTATCAGGTATATGATTAGAAGAATGGGAATAAGAATGGTATATGTTTTGTATTCGTTATTTTATTTGATCCTCACAACAACTTTGTACAAAAGCTTCATTATGCAGAAAACAAAACTGAAGGCCAGATAGGCTAATGTGACTTTCCAAGTGATTTAGAAAAGTATAGAAATCAGTCTTCTCAACTCCAAGCCCATATATGCAAGACCCTCTCCCAAACTGCCTCTTTGTACATAACAGTCTCTTTTGTAATTTTTTAAATCCATTTATCACTTATTTTGTTCCTAAAATCATTTATGCTAATGTTTATTTACTATAGTAGACTACCTCCCTGAAGACAGGAACTGTATCCTTTTGTGTGTGTGTATGTGTATGTGTGTGTGTGTGTGTGTGTGTGTGTGTGCGTGTGTATGTGTGTGTGTGTGTTTATTGTTGTCGTTGTGTTTTTTTGCAAGGCAATTGGTGTTAAGTGACTTGCCAAGGGTCACTCACTAGTAAGTGTTAACTACACTTTTTTTTTAAATTTTCTCCAATTCGTGCTCTTTACATAAGCCCCTACTAAATTATTGTTGAACTAAATTTTTCTAAATTCAATACTGTATAAACAAGTTATGCATTCCCAAGATTGTGGAATATTATGTGACCTATAAGCCTTGCTTTGTTTTCAATAATTTTCAAATTTAGGAGTATCTCCTTTTCTTCACTAATCTGGAAATCATATTTTGGCCAAAGTTTCTTACAAGAAAAGGACTGGTTATGGTAGCTATTATTTCCAGGAATCATAATTTGTAGGTTAGTCATATTATTGACTGACAGGAAAATAGTAGTCTAGTTATCTCTCCTATTTAAATGACATATTCAATCCCAGCCATGGTCAGATTTTTCAAAATTTATAACTTAATTGAAAATCTTTTATTAATGAATATTCAGTAGCAGTATGTTCTCTCCCTCATATATAATTCAATTTATATCCAGATTTCAGACTTTAAAAGTATAGCCTATTATTTATGTCTAAGACCTGAATAAGAAATTTGGTTTAATCCAAAGAAACTCAACTAAATTTCACTTTTTACCCCTACAAATATATCTAGTCATTTATTTTGCCCTTCTCAAAGAGGTCAAAAGCAGGCAAAGAAAAGCAGGGAATAATGCTTGAAACCTTATTAGACAAGTTCTTAAAGGAAGAAGCTATCACCTAGAACATGCACTTTGCCAATGAATCTAAATTACATGTAACATTTCTTGAGGTAGACTAAGTAAGCATGGTCACAGTGCATGAATCTACTATTCTCTTGGTATTTCAAACAGTTGCAATCCTTGGTGCCTTCCTCAAGTTGAACATAATAGTCTATGCCAAAATGGGAGAAATATATATCTGGACGAGGCTTTTGCAGCCAAACTTTTCTGATGGATGGTGGAATTTTAAGCCTTTAATAATATATCTCTCTTATTTCTTGTATGTGATTAATGATAATCATAATGATAACCTCGCAATTATATAGCTATAGTGCTCAAAAGTTTCCATGTGGTCCTGTGAGCTACATAATCTAAGTATTAATATCCACATTATACTAATGAAACCAATGCCTAGAGAAATTAAAGAACTTGTGCAATGCCCAATAGTTTGTAATGGTCAGATCTAGGAATCAGAATTAGTTTTCTTAGACTAAGATCAGTGTTCTAATCAAAAAACCATTTGGCTTTGAAAGCAACAAGCTCCATAATCTTTCATATATGTTGATGAATGTTTCTTTTCTTTGTGTATAGTGGATTCAGGAAACTTTATATGTGTTTGCAAATGTCAAATAAATGGTCACGCCTGCTCCCTCTTTCTCTCTCCTTTAGCTATATTTCTTCCAATTGAATTAATATAACTTCATTTTAGGTCAATTCAGTGAACACTTGTATATGTCATGCACATGAGAATACAAAAAAGAGGCAAAAGACAGCCCCTCCCCTCAAGGAAGTCTGTCCTTTTATTTCTCATTTTTTAAACATTTGGATGCTCAATACTTAACCTTGTGTTCTGTATACAGTGAGTATTTGACACATTGAATTATGAATTATAAGCTCTTCTAAGAGAGTTCTTATTTTACCTCCAGTACTTATATACTTCTTACTACACTATTTCTCATTTTATTTTATTTCCCTTCCCAATATGAAACTCCACAAAAGATTTTGTTGATTAACCATACTTTTATAAGACTACAGGTCATCCTAGCTCCTGACTTCCGTAAGTACTGCCTAGAATAATTTTATTGAGGATAGAGTTGTTTATTGACAAATAGTTCATAAATAGACTTTACTTGAACCTATAGTTCCCAAAAGGGCATATCCAACATTATCTTCCTATTCATGTCTGCTATTCCTTCTGATGTTAGTATTTTCCCCCTATGATACCACCATTTACCTATTTTTCAATGTTTGAAATCTTGATACCTTTTTCTCTCATGTATCTTTCATTTCCAAGCAGGATAGCAAGTGAAAAAGTGCTCGACTAAAAATGGGGATGCAGAGACTAGACACCCATTTATACAGAATGCCATAGCTGAGATTACTGATTTAGGTATAGGTTGCATACCATATGGCTTCTTTGGTCCCTTTGAGAATGAAGATTTTTTTTCATCCTATGTGTAAACCATTTGGCTTTAATGTGAAATATAACCTTATTTAATGATACATATGTGTGTATGTATATATTTATATATGTATCTACATATAAATTTTTGTGTATGTATATATATTTAATTTATTTTCACCAAAATATAAATGATCATATTATTGCTTCCATATTGTTCCAGAGAACAATTCTGAGCTGAATAAAGAAGAATATATCACTTTTCAAATAGTTTTGAATACTTATATTTTCATTTCATGAAGTTTTTGTATAAGTTAGTATGTCTCTTCAATTCCATCAATTATCAGGTGTTTTCTTTCTTTTAACTTTTCCATTTTTATATCCAGTTATCCTATGTAAGTAGAACACTTTATAGAAAAGAGAGATAAATTTAAAAGCAGAAAAAATCAACTTAATCTCCAATTTGCATGAAAAATTGCAGAGTGAGAAAGTGTCCATAGCTGATCTGTTAGCCTTGGAAGAAAGGAGATTAAAATAGAAATTTTGATGGACCATTATCTAGAGGAATAAGAATTTGTGCCTAAAGTAACAATTAAATAATTTGAGATTAGAACTTGAAAAATCAACAGTCTTGTTAAAGAAAATCAATTCATAGCATTTTTTTCTTTTTAATTTCAAGATATTCACATTTACTTGGTAAAAAAAATTAGGCTAATAAAACCAATTTGGTTAACAAATCCCTAGACATAGGCTTTATTGTATATAACCAGACACTGCATTCAATCCTGATCAATCAATCATTTTATGAATACATACAGATTTTCAAAACGGATGAATGAGCAATGGGATCAGCTCAGGCTAAATGTCTCTATAGTTATCTATCCTGGGGTTAAGAGGGAGTGATACTGTGTCATCCTGACAGTGGGTCAATGTTATATTTTCTTGACAGCAAAATGGACCCATTTTATGTCCCCCCCTATCTTTTTTCCATGTTTTTCCTTAGATTGTCACTTATATTCTCCCTTACACACACACACACACACACACACACACACACACACAGAGACACCTAAAAATGATTTTGCATTTATCTTTGAAATATGTTATATATTTCCTTACATTTATACATGATGTTTTGTTTCCATATAGTGTATACCCTGTTTGAAAGTAGGTTCAGTTTTGTTTTTGACACTCTATCCCTGAGGGCTAACACAATATCTGGCACACAATAAGGATTTAATACATGCTAGTTGAATTAAATTGGATGTTTCATTTGAACATTTCACCTTTTCTTTTCTATACAGGATAACAGAATAACAATAAATAAAGCCATAACGAGGTTAATTAGAAAATTTCAAAAGATACTTAAGCAATTTTGTGATTTATACAAGTCATCCTTGTCCTAGTTTTCTGAGGTTCTTGTTCAAGAGTCTCTGAGGATCTCTAACTTAGGATCAATTGGGTCATAACTAGGTTAGGTTACATTTGTTCTCAATTTAATTTCACCCTGTCCTATAGTAGGCAAACATTTTCCAAATTGCCACATGTCTGAAAAGTGTTTTCCTGATTCATTTTCTGAACCACAGATGCTGTTTCTTAATCCCATGAGGTCTTTAAAAATAGGACTGGATACACATCAATTTTAGATAGTTTGGGTCTGGCTTTGTCTGAACACAAGGACATGAGCTCCATGACCTACACTTCAGGGCCAATTCCAGGCCCACCAATTCAGGTTTCCTTCTTTTTTTTCCTTATCATTAGATCATGTCATTCATGTTGATTGCACAGCAGTCTATTAAGATTCCCGTGCTGGTTCAGCAATAATTTTTCATTATATCCCCTGTTACAGAAGGTAATGTTAATTGTGGACTGAATACTACTCAGCTCTTGTAAATTGACAATCTTTTTTTACCCCAGAAAATAATGCATGCATTGAATAATAAATATTAAATCCTCCAAAGAAACAGTGCATTAACCAAACAGGGATTCAGCAGTTTTCTCTTGTACAAGGTACACAGACAAGATGAGACAATCAATTGAGACAAAGTTAAGAGACAAAAGTACAAAAAGGGGGAAATCAATCAATAATGAGAGATTATATAATATTCATAAAGGAGCTGTGTCTGGGTAGAGTGATCTAGCTAGAGAATAAAGAAGGCAAATGGCTGTAAGTAGCCTAGCCCAAGTACAACATTATTTATATATACGTATGAAGGAAAACAAGAGGCAGAAAAAAAATTGGGAAAAGAGAAGAGAACATAAAAAGAAATGAAGGGAATAAGAAACTGACTTGTTTCAAATTCAGTCCTTCATCTATTAGTTTCTCTGATGTCCCACATGGGTTAAAAAAGGTAGTAACTAGTTGGGTAAGCTTGTAAAGTCTAGAAGAGTTTCCCATTTCCTGAGACTGTTTCTCAGAACAAGGTCTTCAGTTGCTATACTCAAATCTTTAAATTCATAGTTTTAAAGTGGTAGCTGTCCTATGGCTATGGAAATCATCTGAAACTGAAAATGTGTAAATATTATATACAGTCATTTACAAGAAAGTCAATATTTCCATTCTCAGTCCCAGTTCCTGACTTCCTGAAACTCCAAGCCTATGTGACCTTTTAGACCATCTATCTCACCTCTCTTTACTCAAGATCTCCTATTAAATTCATATTATCTGACTCTCTAGGGTATTCTGAGGCTTGACAGACTAACATTTGGAAGTACTTTGAGAATCTGGTGTACAAAATGATACTGGTCCAAATTATTATTTTGGGGAATTATAATCCTATCATCTAAACACCAAGGAAATAGATTAAGGGAGATTAAAAACTGAATAATTTTAGTGTGGATTACACAGGAATTTATTATTGAAATTTCAACCTTATTTGTATTTTCTGACTACTAAAAAGTTTATTGTCTTCAAAAAAAACCTTCTATAGTATAAGTAGCCTTGTTAACCTCCTCATTGAGCCATTGTAAGGAAAGAACTATCTAGATATCAACTCTTATTGTTATTATTTCTTGGTTTCTGTCACATAAGATAGCAATGAAAATGAAAGGGTTCTTTCAGTCCAGTCATAAATAGTCATATAAACTTGTAGAAACATTCCAGACTTACAGAATCATCCCCATTTCAAGAAAAGGTTACTTGACTATTAAATATCTTATTTAATTGATATTTTTTTTGTTTTTTGTATACTTTCATTTCTGAATACATTCTTTTCCCTCACTCCCCACTAATCATACTTTGTAATAAATTTTTAAAGGAGTACATGAATCCTAATGAGTCTTTACAAAATGAATATGCTTTGTGAAACATATATCCTGATTTTAGTCCAGAAAACATGGTCACTTCTAATATTTCTGAGTGCATGTCAGGGATGTGTAGGCTATTCATGGTTGATTAAGACCTCTGGTATGAGAGTTTATCATACCCTTTTCAGGGTTACTCATTCGTCATTGGTTCATTTCTCTCTCAACTCTTAATCTGTAACTCAAGGAAGGAAGGAAGGAAAGGAGGGAGGAATTTATTAAGCTTTTACATTTATTCAGCTTATTTATTAATTATTTACATTTATTAACCTTTTACTTTGTGTAAAGCACTGTGCTAAGATCTGTAAATATAGAGAAATTAATCCTTACTCTCAACTAGTTCATTCTAATAATAAATAGAAACAACACACATAGGAAATTTCAACTTTAAGTCAGATGGAAAGTTTGAGTGGTCTTTAGAGTACAACAATAAGACAAAGGATAATGAGAATTATTTGGATCATTATCATGGTTTTGTTGGTGAAAACTTTCTTTTCTATTTCATCTCAGGAGACAAGAGCTAGAGTACTTAGCTGAGAGGGTTGCCAGGTTGTATCTGCTGAAGGCATGCATCAGAGAGTATTCAAAGAAGGGCCTTTGGTCCAATTAACTGTCAATTTGAATAATTAACAAAAACAATCTGTTCTGTAATTATTCTGGATAAGTGAAAATTTCCATTAATTGAATAATTATTGAATAGGATAACTTTAACTTATACATTTTTACCAGATCTATAAATCTTTAGAAAGGACCAGTAAATTTGAAAGTATTATGATCAGGAGACATCAAGGCTGATAGGACTGAAAGTAATATTTTCATTCAATTCAGAAAATTATCTTAGCCTAAATATTTTCTTCCCCTCAGGATTTATCCTTTTACTTTTTTCCCTCCATATTGCAATATATTGCTAGACATTATCTGGCTACTACCAAAAACAAAACAAAAACAAAAACAAAAATTGAGAAAGCAGTGGGGCAGGGAAAGGATGGTGGGAAAGATGCCCTTATCTATTTATTGTCAAGCTTTAACCAACTTTTCTCACTCCCCATTTTGCCTTCTATGTGATTGGGTTTTCCAGTTATGTGTCAATCATCCTTCTTTTTAGTTTTATCCTCTGGAATACCTTTTATTTATATCTACTGGACATTTATCTTTCTACTTAGAGTATTTTATTTTTATGTTCATATTATGTTATTAGGGAATCCTCCCTATAATTTTATTATCTTTGGTGTCGTTTCTGGGTTTTAAACTCTCTCTTAACTTGATTATATTGATTTCAGAATAATTCATTGGATGTTGCATATTAATAAAAAATAAATTTATATTTCTTTGATTTTTAGTCTTGAAAGTGAGCACCAATAATCATTCTATTGAGTACCAAGATTTTTATAGGAAACATGATTAAGTATTTCAGTAAACATGTTTTAAAGGACCAAAGTTCATCTTTATACAGCAATAGAATTTTAAGTTTAATGTTTCAAAAAAGTCAGTGAATTTCCCAATATTTAGTAGAAAATTCATCAGCTGGTAGGAAGTCAAAGTTGGAAGATGCTGAGGGAAAGTTCCCTGTGGTGTTCAATTAAAAAATGGAAATAGATTTTATTTATAGTTTTTCGCCATTCCAAATTCAATCTGCCTGTTCATAAATGAGAGTTTGCTGCTGCATAAAAGTTTGCCTTCCAAATATAATGACTAAATAAATACATATTTAATTAAAATTTTGTTTATTATTTGACATGAGATCAAAGATCTAGCATTGAGAATTTTTTGTGATGCTGAAGAAGATTGGCCCTAATTGTGAAATTAAATAAGCATGTCTTACACAATAACATGTATAATTAATACTTATTTAAAAACTTTGTTATTTACTGTATTTAGGAACATTAGAGAAGGAGAACAGAATAGGTGCAAATAGAGAAATAGTAGTTCTTTTTCACATGATAAAAAAATCTCTACTGGACCACTTTTTATGCAGAAATTTTCATATGCCATTTAATGATTTTGTGTTTTATTTTCTTCATTTCTAATATGGATGTTTTCTAAAGCCTCTTCTAGCTCTAGATCAATAGTCTTATGATTCTATGTATATTTAATATTATGAAATATTTCCACAGTTTTTCATATGTTGAACTTTGATTCTTATTCTCTCTTTGGCACATGCCATATGTAAGAGACAAACTTATGTTATTTCATATGACTTATCTACTAAGTTAAAGACAGGCTAAAAGCTATATTAACACAAAGAATTCCTATACATATGAAGGTACAGATTCTTTATGTGAATGTGTTTTATTTTAAAATCCTGTCTTCTGTCAAAATCTTTCCATTATGGTAAATAAAACCGTCACATCATGATTTTACTAAAAAAGGGATGTCTAAGAAATCTGAGTTCTGCTTTTTTTATTCCTTATATTTCCAGTGCTAAATTGGCTGCTTGTTTCTTTCAGAATATCTTCCATATGAATTTCTCCCTTTCTACTCTTACATTTAGATCCATAGGACTAGACCTGGTCATTTCCTAATAGGATTATTGTTACCAGCTTGTTTTCCAGCATTACAAAATTCTCATTAGGCTGTTTATTATGTGTTGAATTATTCCTGTTATCTCCTTAGACTTTTGCAATAGATCTCTCAAGGCTTTGTGCTTAAAATTAGCTGCCTTCCAATAAGTACCCTAGAATATCTTATCTTCTCCATCTAATTAGTTATAAATACTAGTACATTTTTTCCTTTTCATTGCCTTTTACATACATAATTTATTTTGGATTCCCATTTTCACCACACTAATAAATTTCATTATACCCACACATTACTACTACTCTTGAATTGAAGGTATCATGAGAGTTTTTTTAACTTAGGTACTTAGTTTCTACAAAACAGGCAAATGG
Source organism: Sarcophilus harrisii (assembly GCF_902635505.1). Taxonomy (NCBI): domain Eukaryota; kingdom Metazoa; phylum Chordata; class Mammalia; order Dasyuromorphia; family Dasyuridae; genus Sarcophilus; species Sarcophilus harrisii. The sequence continues at coordinate 158,145,631 of NC_045428.1, read as the reverse complement.
ATTTATAGTGAAAGAAATTTCATAGAAGATTGACAATGAATGCAAACAAGATAGATTAGGGGAAAATCTAGCCCTAATCACCACAGGGTTGTAGGAAACATTTTTCAAAAGAGGTGAAATGGTTATAGGACCTAATGGAGTAGAGGAGTCATTGAGGAGGATGGTGATTCAGCAAGGCAGATCCTCTCAAACTAAAGAGATTCAATAGCCATTGCCCCCAGGGCAATCCCTTGAGCACAGTGGATTCAGTATGTGATAAAGTGTTAGAGACCCTTAATACTATCATTTAGAGAACAGAGCATCAGAAAAAAATTTCTTTCTTTTTTGTGACCTTCCCCAGTTACTGTAAAATTCAAGATGCTCCGATTTTAACTAAAATAATGTCTGCTTTATATAAATTCAAAATAAATAAAGGCTTTCTAGCCCTAATCACAGGAAATAAATTGCTTAGTTTAAATTAAACTTTTCCCTATGCCCCTAATCCACAATGACTTTTTTCCCCTTTGGACCTCATACAAATTATGCACCTTTCTAATGTGCATAGTTAACTTATTTAACATTATAACATATTACAGTTAATTTTAACATAGTTATATTAACAGTTATCTGTTGATCTGATGTCATATAATCCAGAGCTTTTTAAACTGTTTCCACTCAGACACCTTTTCATCCAAGAAATTTTTACATGACCCCAGGTATATAGATAGATTGGATATGTAAAATAAATATACAAATCAAACATTTACTGATAATAAATCATAATTTCATTACCCTTGCATCTAGTTATAAGACCCGATATGGGGTCATGATCCCCAGTTTAAGAAGTTTTGAATTATATTCTATATCCTTTATGGGAACTCTGGTTCTTATTTAACTGTGACTTCCCCAACCTGTAACACGGTGTTTTGCAAATAGCAGGTACTTAAGAAATATTTAAAAATTAATTTGAATTGGTAGGTTTTCTGGGTCATATGCTAAACAAGATGGCAGACTAGAAATTTTCTCAGATCCCTTTGTTTGCTCAAACTTCTCCAAAACAATTTTGTGACAAACATAAAGAAACTTGAGCTGTTTCCATGATTTCATATAATGGTACCCAAAAGAATATAAAAACAAACATATTCATGAATTGACTTCTAGACTTACTTCATTCTCTACTTCTCTCCCATCCTACATTCACATGCTACTAACCAAACCATACAAGGTCCTTGCAAGAAAACGCAATCTCACATGTCATTTCCCCCTTTTTCTTTCCAATGCTGTGGAGATTCCTGCTTCAGGCTGTGGAAGTCTGCTTTGACTGGACAGGCAGTAATAATACCTTTGCAGTACTCTTGAGAAATTCCTTGGGACCCACACAGTCAGCTCAAAGCCTGAAAAAGCTTCTGTGCTGAAGAAGTTTTCAGTAAGAAAGCCAGTAACAGAGGGGGAAAGGGCAGGGCATGTGTCTGGATGAGGTATAGAGCATATTCTATCCTTTCCCTGAAAACCCCTAAACTCTTTCCCCAGCCTCAGAGCCTCAGAGACCCCCAACTAATCCATTGTAACAGTTCTTGAAACTGCAGTTACTGGATGAGAGAAATGAAGAATGAAGGGAGCAGAATGGAACACCTAGAAAAAGGCACAATGTGTGTGTGTGTGTGTGTGTGTGTGAGAGAGAGAGAGAGAGAGAGAGAGAGAAGAGAGACAGAGAGAGATTCAGATACAGAAACAGAAAGACAGACTGAAATTATTGAAATTGTCAAAGATTTTAAGAAGAAAATTCAAATACCTTGAACAGATAAATCAACAGGGAAAACAAAATAACAAAAAGAAATATGACTTCCAGATGAACTAACAAGTCCAGGAATAAATACTGCAGAACAAATCCCAACACTTGATGAGAAAGAGAATCTAGTGGAATTTGAAGAGAATGTAGAACCACAACCACATATTCCTGAGTAATTTAAAAGAGAAATGAGAATTATAATAGCAGAATTCATGGCCTGAATATAAAAAATAATAAACAGAATAGAAAAACTGGAATCCAAAATGGTGAATTTCACTAAAAAAAAAAAATAGAGGAGAGAACAATAAAATGGAAATGTAATTACTCAAAAATCTGGGTCATAACATTAAAATAAATTAAATTAAATTAAAATTAAATTAAATATTAAAATTAAAATTAAATATATTCACTATGGTGACAGAATACAATTTAAAATGAATTGTCAATTGTAACCAATTTACTCCTTTGGTATATTATTTGGAGAGTTTGTTCAGAGGAGCCAACAATTATCATGAATTGTTTTTAATAAAAATGTGGCAAATTTTGAAAACCAAGAATTTTGTTGTGAGGAATTCTTTCCTCCAAATCTGGCAAAAACATAGAATTTGCATGTCTTTCTCTAAAGCCTAAATAGCCAAAGAGGACAAATTCATAGGATTATGTTTCTAACAAGAAGGGACCTTGGATGTATCTAATACAATGGGATCATTTTATAGATGAGGAAAAATTATAAACTGGAAAAATAACACCTCCAAGAAATTCTTTCCAGTTTCAACATATTTTGAATGTCTGTTTTTTGACTAATTAAAAAGTTGTACAAATAGTTAAGATCAGAGCTAGGTAATACTTGATGATTAATTTTCATGTTCCAAAATATTTCCTTTTTTCTTTTTGCCTTATATTCCTGTTATACAGAGTCCTTTATTAGGAAAAGATATTTGTTTGTATGGCAAATAAATGTTCTTTCTTTAATAATTAATCCTTTTCCTAATCTGAACCAGTATTTCCCAACTTGCTTCTTAACACACAATCATGTCAATAAGACCTAATAATTTTAGTATTGTAATAGCTATGCAGCAGTTCCATACAAGGAGTCAGATTTCAATAGCAACCACATGGAGAGGGAAAATTAAGTATCCTGTATGAAGAGGAGAGAGAAGGCAAGTTTGGCTGGAATGCAGGGTGTAGTAATGTGAGTGATGTTTAATGAGAGTTCAAAGATTGGGATTAGGTTTTGGTAGATTTTAAAAGGCAAAGCAGTTTCCTAAGAGCAAAGCTTTATGATTCTGTGGAAAGTACACTAGACTCAGATTTGACTTTCACTCTTGGTTCTGAAATATTCTGGTGGGAATCAAGAATCTAATTATTCATTTACTCTCTCTAAGCTTCAGTTTTCTCTTCTGCAAAATGTGGCATTTTTCTAGTGAGGAAAATACTTTGTCAACCATAAAGCACTAGCTAAATGTAAGCTATTATTATTAATTTCTCTTGAAAAATTAGTCAGTAGAAGAAAATTAAAATATCTAATGATTCAAAAGTAATATTCAAATATATGGTGTAATAAGTATGCTATGTATATAAATATAATTCATTATGTTTTAAGTAATAGGTTTTTGTTCATCCTCAGTGCCAAATGTTGTCATAAAATCAACATACATGCATTTACTGAATAAATTCTATGTTGATATAGTTTTAAAAAAGAACATAAATATTTCCTCATCTCTAAATGCAATCTCTAGAGTCTTTGAGGCCTTAAAAATATTTTATTGCTCTAAAATATCAAGATTTTGCTTAAGATAGGAGTTATCTTGATGATAGGCTGTCAAATGAAAAAGAAACATAGATCAGAGGATGGTAAGAATATTTACTATTTCCCTACCAATCCCAGAAAAGATAGTCCTTGGAATATAGTCAAACAAATAAACAAAAATAAATAAATAAAAGCAATTCTGTTCTGCTTCCCAGATTTCCTGCCTTTTCACACAAAAATCTGCAATTACCCTAGACAAACTCCTCATGAAAAGAACAAACTAGGTCAGCTTAACCAGAAGCTATACCTCAGACACCTCATTCCAATCTAAGTAATGATTTTCTCACAGGAAATCAGCTTACTTTTTTGTGATCTTGTGTGGCTTGTTGAATTAAATAGTATTTTTATAACAAACCTTATGAAAGCATAACTATTCCTTAAGAAATCTATACCTTTAAGTTCTGTATTGTTCCTTTTTAACCATTCAGAAATGAAAGTAAATAATTTTTCTTGAACTGAAAAAATGTATAAATTGTCATTCATATAAAAAAGAATCATTTGCTTTTTTTGTTTGTTTTAAGCTGTTATTTTGTTTTCCATTCAAGTATGCTGCTTTCTAACTGTCTTTGTGGAAAGAAAAAAGCAGAGGAAGAGAAGAAAGTTGTCGTCATTTGAAATGGAAAATAAACTTCTAAAGTGTCTAAAATTGGTATTGCCTAAAGGCATGTAATTACTATAACTATAATTAAGTGATTCAGTTCAATCTCATATTCTTATACCTTAAATTAGAATTATGAAATAATCGAGCTTCTTGGCGCTGTACAAATAAACAAACAAATCTTTTTAAAGTTTGCTCAATAAGCCACTGTTATATCCCAAACCCTATTCAATATATGATTCCCATCTGTTTTCTAATTTAAAAAAATGACTAAAAGACTATTCATCCATTCATATACCAATTCAATGCAAGAAAAAGTATCAGAACAAATTAGATTATCTACAAGGTCATATTTTTGACATTTTTTTCATTGCATTGTACAATTAGTGGAAAAGTAATATTTAATTAAAAATTTTGATTTTAGGGAAGCAACCTTAATGAAGTGGAGAAAAACCCTTCCCTTGGATTCAGATAACCTGGATTCTAGGCTCAGCTCCAACTTTTACTGGCTATGAGATTATGTAACTGTCACTTCATTGATCTGAGTCTGTTTTCTAGTTTGTACAAAAAGGCTAATAGTTATTCTTTTCCCCCATAGAATTGTTGTGAATAAAATATTTTATAAACCTTAAAGTTTTATAAAAAGATGAGCTATTACATATAATAGGAAGTATGTTACATTGGATAGTTGGTATCAATAAAATTTGGAATATTATATAATTACATTCTGGAGTAGCCAACACTTTATAGAATAATGATTTCTTAGGTATTATTTACCAATAACTGAAGTTATATGATGGGAGTAGGGAGAGAATTTTTAAAGGTACAGAATGCAAACAGCATTCTGATGAAAGTTGTAAGATATGGGTTTTTTAAAGTAAGAATTAAAACAAACTTCTAGACTTAACTAAGAGGTTATTTTTATCTCTATAATCAAATTCAAAGTCAACTGTTTTTTTTCTTCCAAGATACAAAGCAATAAACCAGTGAGGGCTTCATAAAGGGCATGACTTTAAAGTTTAGTCTTAAAGGATTTCAAAAGATAGAAATGGTAGGAGTGTGGGGAGCAAAGATATTTTAGCATAGGTAATAGGATAATCAAAAAGTTGGATATAACTGAAATGACTGAACAATAAATTATGTCTGAAGAGATAGAGTGGCATGAGAGAGTGAAAGGCCTCAAATGGGAATCTAAAGATTTGAAATTGTATTCCATAGTATTAGGAAGGAATTGAAGATTCCTTTGAGCCAGAAGGCCAGCTGATTCGGTCTGTACATAAGCAATATTAATCTTTTGTCATTATGAAGGATGACTTGGAGGAAGGGGAAAGAGAGATAAGTATACTAATTTAATTTGAAGGGTATTTTGATAGACTGGGCAAGTTTAAGGAGGATTTGTACTTTCTAGGATGATAGAAGTGAGAGGAAAGAGGAGTTACAGGATGTGGTAGAATTCAAAATTTTGACAATGAATATGTATGCTTCTGGCATATAGGAGATTACTTGGCTGAACTGTTGTATTTAACTTTGTCTATAAACATACTGAAGTACAAATAAGTTTCCCTGATTCTGTTTCCTACCTAATGCAAAACAATTATGAAAAGAAATATGGCTTTAGGCTTTCCTTTTTCTAGAACAAAACCCTATTTATGTTTCCTGTATTTGAGATAGAGGAAGTATAAAGAGTAAAATGGTGTATCTCCATTCCATTTGTTTGTTTTCCTATTTTCTAGTCTTTGGCTCCTTATTCTATAGTTCAAATCTAATTACAAAAGGCCAAGGCAGTTTCAGCTCTCAATAGCCTTAATTTTTTTTTTTTACATTAGACAATGTTCTTCTCCTACATGATTCTTCCTTTTTAAAAAGAAAACAAGGCTCATTTCAACAGTTTTTCTAATTTAATTTGAATGTTGCTTCTTTGTTTCATTTAACATCAAATCTCATTGAATTGAGGTTCCCCCAAATGGAAGTCCCCCAAAATGTCTACAGATCACTAAAGAAACATAATCACTACGATGAGAGTATATCTATCTCATTGCAAGTCACTTTCAACAGAAAGAGGAAAAAGTCCAAACAAAACTCATCATTAAGGTCTGTTACCTGAAAGGTAACCTGTTAATCAAACCAGAGAAAATTTTAGATTCACATGATGAATACAGAGCATATTTATTAGAGGAACTGAACAAACTATTCTGTATGCTAATTTTTAGAAAACTAAACCTTAAGTTTTGAGTCCTCCTAAAACTGGAGTACTTTTGAGCTCCAATGAAGTGTGGGGGCAGGGAAATAGTGGGTAGAGAGCCTGGCAGCTAAACTTCCTCAATAAAACATAGGAAAAAGGATCTAGTGTCTCAGGTAGGAAGACTACATGATGGGAGGAAGGAAGTTTCTGAAGCAAATAGGGTTCACATCACCCTGGCCTGTTTTTCATGAGTCAATTGTTCATTAAGCTTAGTAATGCTTGTTTCATTTAGCATGAAATTTCACTATATATATATAGTTTCTTTGCCATTTGGGAGATAAAGGAAGAATCAACCTATTCTTAAAAGTGAGCTAATTTTTTCTAATTAGCAGTGACCATGAAAAAAAGCAATAATATGTTTATTTAATCCTCAAAAAAAATAATACTTATGGATTTCTACAGGGAAGAGATGCTTTTGTCTAAATGTTTAAAAAAAAATTCTCACCAACTTAATAGGAAAAAAAATTTTTCTAGTGGCCTTAATGGTGTTCAGAAAACTAGAGAAGTAGGTGTGGCGTGGAGAAGATAAGCCTAAATAGGTCTTTTAAGTAACTTTCTGAACAGAGTAGAGATCAACTGTACTTTGAACATGGTTCATATTAGCCGATATAAATCAGTATTTGGAAAATCTTTTCTCAGAGATGTATTTCATCAGATCTAAAAAAGGTTGGAAAAGAAGAATATAGCACTAGATTTTGTCTTTTTTGCATATAATCAATATTTTATAGTTCAAGAGCTGATTGTTTAAAGCTCTATAAGATTTTTTGTATAAATTAGAGCATCACAGCTAAGGGTAACAATGGTATAAAGCTTAGGGCAGCTAGGTGATGTAGTAGATGGAGCACTGGGCTTAGAATCGGGAAAACTCATTTTTTTAAATTTAATAGCCTTTTATTTACAGGTTATATGTATGGGTAACTTTACAGCATTGACAATTGACAAACCTCTCTTTCCAATTTTTCCCCTCTTTCCCCCCACCCCCTCCCCTAGATGGCAGGATGACCAGTAGATGTTAAATATATTAAAATATAAATTAGATACACAATAAGTAAACATGACCAAACCGTTATTTTGCTGTACAAAAAGAATCAGACTCTGAAATATTATACAATTAGCCTGTGAAGGAAATCCAAAATGCAGGTGGGCAAAAATATAGGGAATGGGAATTCAATGTAATGGTTTTTAGTCATCTCCCAGAGTTCTTTTGCTGGACGTAGCTGGTTCAGTTCATTACTGCTCCATTGGAAATGATTTGGTTGATCTCATTGCTAAGGAAGGTCAAGTCCATCAGAATTAGTCATCATATAGTATTGTTGTTGAAGTATATAATGATCTTTTGGCCCTGGGAAAACTCATTTTCATGAGTTCAAATTGAACCTCAGACACTTACTAGCCTTATCCTTGGGCAGGCCACTTAATCCTATTTGCCTCTGTTTCCTCATCTGAAAAATGAGCTGGAGGAAAGAGCTAACCTTTTCAGTATCCTTGCCAAGAAAACCCCCAATACAGGGATGTGACTGAAAAACACATCCTCAAGTAGTAACACAACAAAAGTAATAGGATGTGATTGAAACAATACAAGTATAACACCCCAGAAATATTTAATAAGAGCAAAATTCTTAGGATTGTAGATTTGAAACTAGAAAGGATTTTAAAATCAAATGAGGGAGGTAATATGCAAAAAATTATATACACAAAGAATTTTTATACTAGTTAAGGTGAGATGCCGAACAAAGGGAAAGTAGTAAACTGAAGGGGATTAGAAAAGGCTTCCTGTAGAATGTGGAATTTTAGCTGGGAGAAAAAGGGAAGCAGGAATTCCAGCAGGCAGAGATGAATTCTTGCCTAAGGTATAATCACAGAAAATGCCTGGAGTTGGGAGATACACTATTTTTGCTTAAGGAATAGTAAGAATGCCAATGTCACAGACTTAAAGAATATGTGGGGTGAGGGGAGAGGAGGGAGGCAGATTATGAAGGGCTTTTATAATGCCCAAGAGGATTTCTATTTAATCCTAGAGGTGATAAGGATTAACTGAGTTCATTGAATATGGCAGCAGTGGGGTCAAAATTGTGCCTATAGATCATTTTTTAATTGTCTGAAAGAGAGAGTAGAGATTTCTGAAATGCAGAATGACCATAAGATTATTATAACAGTCCAGAAATTGGGGAACACCTTGGTGGTGCCAACATTTAATTTTACAAATGAAGAGACAAATCCAAATTTTTAATTTTATGGATGAAGTGATAAATCCAAAGTATTTAAGTGACTTGCTCAAGATTAAATAATTAGTGAAAGAGACAGAATTTGAACCCTTATCCCTGACTCCAAAGTCAATGATTTTTCCAGCATACTTTGTTTCTTTATCTTAAGTATCTCTTCTACTTCTATTGGCAACCAAGTTCTTAAAAGAATTCTAATTTAAAATTCAGAGAAAATTAAGAGAATATCAGTAAACTAGCCTTCACAAAGTTCACATGGTAGGTACTGTATTATACTATATAATATGTAAGGTCAAATTCCTCTGCAGTTGTACAAAGTTGTTGCTTTATTGAAATGTATGTTAAAGTAGTGTGAGACAATTTATTTCTGGATATAATTTGCACATTATCTTAAGCATGGTTTTCCTTAACACCTACTAACTAGGCTGGAAAAATCTACTCCTCATCATTGAAAATGTGTTAGTTACTTTCTATTTTATCCGTTTAAAAAAAAGAAAAAGAAAAACTCTTAGTGGACCAAATAATTTTTGATAATGGGTAATTCTATAGAAAGGCTCACTTATTGGAAATATGCATAGAAAGCAAGATGAGCTGCTAGATGGCAAGGTGGATAGAGCACTGAGCCTGAAATCAGATCATGAGTTCAAATCTGGCCTTAGATACTTACTGTGTATGAATCTGGGCAGGTCACTTTAACCCTATTTCTCTCTGTTTCCTCCTTGGAAAAGGAACTGGTAAATTGTTCCACTATGTTTGCCAAGAAAACTGCATATGGGTTCAGAAACAGTTGGACATGAATAAAATGATACAACAATAAAAATGAGTAGATGACATAACTTCATTAATTTAGGGCTGGGGGGAGACCAGCAAGAAGTAGGATTTTTAAAGGAGAGGTTAGAATTTTGAAATATGACAGATTCACATTCTGATCAGCTTTTTTGTTTTTCTTTTTTAAAAAATAGTAATGAAGTACTTGGGAAAAAAATCCACTATTTTCCATATAACTTGGTCTAAAGAATTGATCAGCTGGAAATGGCCCATTCTTTTTCTTCCTTTTTTGATTAACCTCATCAGGTGATCCTTTTACTCAAAGTCACAGCCTTAATGCTAAGGAAAGTCCTGCTGTTCTCAGAGAATCACAAGAAAAGGCTATTCAATTTGAGTGCATCTAGCTTTTATGCAGAAGCTAGCTAGGTTGATCTAGAGGTTCTTAATATTTTCAAAATCACAAATAGGTACCACTGGCAGTATGATGAAACCTGCCTACCTCTCCTTAGAATAATGCTTTTTAAGAGCTAAAAAGAAATACTATAAACCATTTATATTGAAATATAGTTATCAAAATATACTTTTAAAAATTCATAGACCCCCACATTCAGAACATCTGATGAGGCAGATTGTTCTGCTTATGAATCTTGAAACACAAATTTTGCCTTATTTTTGGTCAAAAGGCTGAGGGGATTCTCATTTCCTTTCTAGACATAGAAGAACATACCAAATGCCCTTTAGTAGGTAGGTCTCTTTAGCAGAAAGTCATTTAATTTTAAAAAAAAAGTTTTCCATGGGCCAAAAGTAACCAATTTATAGTAGTGGAAATGAATAATGGTTGAGAAATGTCATGGCTAAAGATGAATTTTAATGTATTTTTTCTTGTTACTATTCTTATCCATAAGACTGCCTTTCAGTAAGTCTTGGATGCATGAAAGAATAATTGCATCATAAAATTTTTGCCTTTTCATGAGCAATTTAAATTAGGTATCTACCAGGACCATAAAGTAAATGAGAAATCTAGCAATGAATGGTGAGAGAGAGAATCCTGCCTACTTGGCATTTGTCACATTCTGAATGTAGATCCTCTTTTTTCACATTTACCCTCTAAGCCTCTTTGCTGCTTCAGAACCTTAAATTTGAGCATCTGTCTTCATGAAAAAATGAGGTGATATACTTTAGTGATAAGACAAATATTTACCAAAAGATGAAAGATAAAAATGTTCACAGATTTGCAACATTAAGACAAAAAGAGGCGGGGAAACAAAGGTCAAATGAAATGTACAGCCCCCTTTTTAGAAACTATAATTTAGATTTCAAAATGAGTGCCAACCCAAATATTTATCACTAACATTATAAATAGCATATTATTTAAAATAAAATAAAAAGTAAAATTGGAAATTATTTAGGTGGTTGGTAAATTTAACTCAATTCAACCAATATATATTAAATTCTTCCTATCTTCAAGGTGCACTATGTAGCTTGCTTCATCATATGCAATTTTAGATGCTATACTATTTTTTAAAATGTAATCAATTTACCAGAAATGACAGAATGTGTAAAAGAAACAAGTGAATTATGGTTTGCAGAGTGGCTTTTCACATCTGAGTCACTGGACCAGTCCCATCAGATCACTATTATTCTTAATTAACAAGAGATTTATTATTGAGTACTTACTCTATGTAGATTACTAACAAAGAGTTTACAAATGTGACAGTGAAAAATCAGTTTCTCCCCACAAAGAGCTTACATTTTAGTTGGAATAAAAATAATAAACCAATCAAAGGACTTGACAACAATTAGATGTTGACATGTAAAGTACAAAATAATATACCATAAATCGGAAGATTTAAAGCACCTAATGCTCCTTGCTTCTCCTTTCCAAACTTCTTTAGAAACAGTGTGTCCTCAGTTCTCAGAATAATACTGTCAAAATCGCAGATCAGGAAGATAGTAAGTGTGAAAATGGTTTAATCAAGGTCGTGCAAGTGGCAAAAACTTAGTCTTTCCGACTCAAAACTTAGGATTCCCACTGGCTTCTATGAACAAGAATTTTCTTTCAATCCTCCTTTCTTTTGATTATTTAGAAATAAAATCTGAGAAACAAATTCATTTTTTAAATTCCCATCACTTTGGGATAGATTGCTGAGTCTCAGAATGAAATCTGAGAATTTACTAAATCAGTTACTCAACTGATCCAAGGTCTGGTCTCTCATTGTATTAATATTGATGAAATGTTGATCTCTAGATTCTTGATTTCTGATAAGAAATAATGTTTTAATGTTATTATTTAATTTAAAATTGAAGATAGGCTTTTCAAAAGTAGAGCCATAGTGATCATTACTTCTGTTGATCTTATTCATTCTCCTAAATGTACACATACACAGTTATCAATAGATCTGTTAATTTTGAACACTGCTCAAATTGTTTAAACCAATTCAAAAACTGCCACACTAAATCATAATGTTGCTAAATCTGCAAATCATATATATGTGTGAGAATAAATATTATAGAAAAATGATTTCAAAAAGGGCTATTTTCACTGATTAGTTCTAATCTTGGTCTCTGCCTATTTTTAAGTTATCCTCTCTAGAATTAATAGATTAAAATTATAATAGCATTTCTGTCCAAAGTGTTGATAGAATTTCACATAAAACTAAAGAACTTTGATTCATTAATGCTATTCAGATAGTTTACAATTTCATGTAATACAAGAATTGTCAGATATGATAGAATACATTTCTATTTCCTTGATGTCAATAATTCAGCCTTCTTTTCTATCCAGTTTCTAGGATGTTCAAACAAAAATACTATTCGCTTGAATTCCTCTCCTCTTTTTTTGTTATTTTTGTCCCATAACAAGAGGAAACTTTTCAGAACTTGTGGTGATCATCCAATTTTTATCTAACTTAGTTTAATTTTTTTTCTTTCAACTAATTTCCATCTAGAAATTTCTAGTATCAAATTTTCAAAATTTCATTCCATCTAAAAGTATATCTATTGCTCAGATATGGATCCTAAATTCTGCAGCTTTATTTATTCCCAGAGATAGTCCCTTGATAAATATATATTGCATCTATTCTATCTCCATGTGTATTCATACCACAGCCCTGTGAATAATTAAGCACGGGGTTAATAATGACCTCTAAATTATTTCTACTTTTAAGTTCAATATCATTCCATAATTTGGAAATTTTCCACCAAAGATTTTCTGAGAACTTTTAAAGAACTATCAGGATTGATGTTCTTCCTCCCTGATTCAAATGGAATAGATTGTTATGATAATTAGCTTCTTTTAAGTCTAGAGGACAATATGAATGACCCCAAAAGTCCTCACATTTAGTACTGGTTGATTCAATTGGAATTAAAACATTTTCTTAGCTAATAATGATTATTACTTTTAATTTGATAGGATAATCATTGGAATCCCCCTCACACTAATATGCTCATAGTTTAATATCCTCTTTGATCAAGTCTAGAAATTAAAGGAGCCCTACTTTTTACTTTGCTAATATTTTTTTTTGCTTTTTTTCTTCTTCAAAGTCTCTAATATCATTATTCTTGAATTGTATTTCTCTATTTCAAATTTCTTTTCTGTATTTAATTATAACAATACATCTTGTTCCTTGGTCATCAGTCAATGTCTTTTATATTTCTCTCTACACAAAACTTGCTAACTCTCACAATTCCCTGCTCAAATTCAATTGACTTTTCTAAATTCAAAGCCATTTTAAACAATGGTCAGGAAAGTAGACATCACTATTTCCTATGACTTTTTTCTTTATGAAACCATAAATTGTTTCCATTCCAAAATCTATACTTATTCCCAGATATGATCAAATTATCAGTGTTCTTTCTGGGTATATTATTTGTCTGGCAGACTTTTCTTGCCATCCTACTAAAAATGCTTCCTTCTATATAAGAGTCAAGTTAAAGTCTCCAAATAAGTTTCTCTTGGCATTGAATTTCCACATTGGTTTTGTGAAGATGATATATGCATTCTACATAAAATCTCCACGGAGAGAATTTCAATGTCATATCACTGTAAAATCAAATTAATTTAATAAAAAACTAAACAATCATTTCATAATTTCCTTGTGAAAAAGACAGCCATCCCAGTTCACATCAGTTGGATAAATATTTACAAGTGCACAATTCTGATGAAGTCACTCTAATGGGTGTTAAGGATACCAAGGGAAAGAAGATATCGGTTCTGCTCTAAAAGAAAAAAATATATAATTGCATGGAAGAGAGAAATTTATACCTGTACAATTCAAGAGTTGATACAAGGGAAAGTGTGATAAGCTTATGATACGGTATAAATCAAGTCAAATAACTCACCTTTTCTTCTCTGGCTCATTTTATAAATCAGAAAACTGAGGCAAATAGGGTTAAACGATTTTCCAAGGGTCACATAGCTATTGAGTGTTGAACTCTTAACTAAGATCTCCTTGATTCCAGGCCTGGTACTCCATGTACTGCAACACTTAGTAACCCTGTATTCCTATTAGACCAACATATAAAAGAACCACAGACTCTTTCTAGAACTAGACAGAATCTTCTAGTTCACATTCTCTCTATATATTTTAAGATGAAAAAACTGAGACCTAAACAGGTTGAATGACCCATCCAAACAAACTTAGCAACTGACAGATCTCAGCTTCAAAATATGTCTTTTTATTCTGTATATTTATGAGAAGTTTAAGTTTATGATGCAATTTTATCTTGTAAAACATTATCTCTTTCAGATTTTTGTTATCCACAAATTTAATGAATGTTACTTATCATCCAAGTTATTTGTAAAAATGATGTACCTTTACAAGAACAACTCTGTGTTATGTTATAAAAGATTTTCTCTAGGCTGACATCTATCTCTTTATCAACATTTTCTGATTCAAACATTCAGCCAGCTTTTAAATTACTTATTCCCAGTCACACACTTCATATCTCTCTCATTTATCCACAGAAATGAGAGGTAACATGGAAGAATTAATAGAAGATTAGCCTTGAGGTAAGGAAAACCAGGGTTCCAATGCTTCCTCTGACACATTTTCACTATATGGTCATGTGCAAGTACCTTACCCCTTTAGAAACCCAAACTATTTTTTGCAACTGTGCTATATATCTAAAAAAGAGGAGTTTAGCTGATAGTAACAAAAGAATATAAAGGACAGCTAGATAGCACAGGATAAAACATCAGTCCTGTGGCATGGAAAATTCCTCTTCTGAGTTCAAATTCAGCCTCAGACACTTAGTAGCTGGATGGCACAGAAAAAAATACTTAATTCCTTTGTCTCATATTCCTCTATAAAATTTGTAAAATGAGCTAGAGAAGAAAATGGCAAATCATCCCAGTATCAATGTCAAGAAAATGCCAAATTGGGTCACAAAGAGTCAGACACGATTGAAAAGGACTGAACACCAATACCAACAAGAGAATAAATGATCCCTTAATGAACTCTACATTTTAGTATCTTTTAAAGTTTTCTGTGGTGAAGCTGTTTTCTTTTGTCATTTCACTGACAGGTCTTTCCTTTCTAGAAGTGAAAAAATGATCCTGTAAGACAAACCTTTATAAATTATTCATACAGTTCTTCCTTTTTATATCACAACTTCCAAATGATTGACCTTTCCACATGATTAATTATCAAAATAATACATGGTAAAGGAGTAGTTATCTAACTTCTGGACTTCTTATATGAAATATTATATGAAGTCCAGTATTTTTAAGTATGTTGAAAAAGAATTAATGGTCCTCTTTACCAATGATTCAACAAATTAAAATTGGAAAATCTAATTAGTTCTACAAATAATAAAAGTCTATTATACATTTTTCTTTGTTTTTATGTTACCCAATTGTCCATTTTTCTTCCTTTATATTGCCTCTTGTTGTTTTCATTATGATAAAAATCTGGACATCCAAAATAACTTTAGAACTTTAATATGGTATTCCAGCACCTTACAAAATCTGGCTTTTATTCTATATATTAACACCCATTTGCAGGATACCATAATATAGAAAGTCAACATGCCTTAAGTATTCATGGCTGCTCTAAATGTTCACAGATTAAAGTCAAGCAGAAAACATTGGTATGTTCTTTCCCTCTAGGCTTCCTTTTCTACATGCTTTCTTGTCTGTAGTATATATATATATATATATATATATATATATATATATATATATATATGTAGTATGCTTGATTGGCCTGTGACTGTGAGATAAAGTGCTAGTAATATTAAAATGTCTTTAATACTGCTATTTCATTTAAGAAGAGAATGTATACTGGGTTGTCTTCACTAATCCTTTTATCCATTATACTACAAAATTCTTACAGCTAATTTTTTTTACTTTTCCTGCAGCTCCCCCCCCCTAAACAAAATAATATACTTTTATTTTCTTTCTAGACCATGAATTCCACCATCTCAGGAATTTAAATCACTACCAAATATTAGTGTCTTCCAAAGTGATCCCATTAGCACTGTTCCCAAAAGACCATTTTATGTGAAGGTTCATTGGTCTCCTTTCCAAAAGTCTTTATTTCATTCAGCCATGGTTTGGCCTATTATCAAATGATCAGATTTGTGGAAAGCAGACATTGAATTCAAATGGAAATTAAGATTCATACCTGGTACCTTGAAGCTTCTTTATATTCAATGCCATTATAGAACATAAAAGGGCATTCAAAAATTGTAATGGGATTAACATTTTATGAAAACCCATTAAGCCCCTTAAAGTTTTGACCTACCATGCTCCCACATTTTTTATTCTTTTCTACATTATACTTCATGTTTTGAAGTTAGTTCACCTTTCTTATAATAATAACCTTTATAAGAATCAGTTGATAAAATTAAATCCTACAAACTATACTCATCCTATTACAGAATTCTTTATTATATGATTTTTGCCTTTTCCAAAGAGAAAGTATTTTTCCCCAGGAGAGGGAGTAGGATAATAGTGGGGGAATGGTGATATGGTGGTGGTTGTAGAAAGAAGTAAATAATAGATTTCAAGGCAACAAATGTATATGAAAGAAATTTTCTTGCCAATGAATACATTTTGTCAGTACTTGCTGCTGTGACCTTCTCTTTGGTTGTACTGAAAAACCCAGGAAATTTGCTTTTCTGGATTGATCAGAATCCAGTGAGGGAAAGATAGGAAAACATTCTGGTATTCAGATAATTCTTGGCATTCAAGAGGGAAGGAAATAACTGCTTCTGAGCTATAGAGAATTTACTGATGATTTTTCTTTTTCTTACCCTCCTGTTCATATATAAGTTAATCGTCTGGAATATTGCTTTGTACCTTTAACCCTACTTTATTCCAGAACCCTTCCCCCCAGAAAAAAAATTAATTGATCCTAGATCATGGAGCTTAACTGGGACTCCATTAATAGGTTTCAGGGGACTCATGACTTTGAAAGGGAGAAAGTACATATTTATTTTCACTAACCTCTGACTGAAATTTAGTATCACCTTTAATAATTTAGAAAACATTATTCTGAAAAGGAGTCCATAGGCTTCATCATACTGACAAAAGAATCTGGGACACCAAGAAAGATTAAGAATCCCTGCCATAGAGCAAGACTTTCAGAGAACTGGTTTTTGTTTGTTTGTTTGTTTGCTATCTGTAATTACACTGAGGTATTTCCTGTTGTTATTTTATAATTGTCTTAAAAGTCTTTTTCTTTTTTGGCTCTGTCTCCTATAATATGTACTAATATATAAATGCCCCATTTATACAATGTTCTCTCTCATTGCTTCTCCCTATCTAATTCTTCTAAAAACCCTTCTCTTTTCCAGTAGTCTTCTTACCTTTGTACCAGAGATTTGAATAATCATCTTTGGAATGAAGACTTACTTCAATCAGTATTTTTCATTCATTCTATAATTCAACATCAGTTGTTGATTTACCATTCAATAACTTACCTCCAAGCATTTTCAGGAGACAGTACAGTTTTCCATTGATTCTGGCAGCGTCTTGGTTTGTCTTCCATAATCTGTCCTCACTACAGTCACACCTGTACCATTTATGTGTAGTTATTTTACCTGGAAACTTCACATTCCTCTGCCTCTGTGAATATATAACTTCCTTCTAGATTCAATGTAAGTGCTACTTTTTTCCCCTCTTTCCCACAGGAAGCCATTTCCGATTTATTCATTTCAATTGTTAGTTGTTTCCTGTCACAATTGAAATGTCTTTGTTTTTATTTTTGTGTAGATTATGTTTGTTAACATGCATACATGTTGTAGCCTAAAGTGGGCAGTGTGGTAGAATGGAAAGACAGTTGGATTTGAAATTAAAGACTTCATTCTTACAATTTATGTTATTCACAATAAATTTTTTTAACTTATTTGGGACTCAGTCTGTTTGTAAACCAGAGTTGGATAGACTGCCTGAAGGCCAATTATAATTTAATCTGGTTACTGCCACACTTGAGAGCTCTGAATCTGAGATTCAGACAGACCCATTGCTCTATGCAAATGAGATTAGAAGAAACAAAGAAATATCTGTTCTGCAATAGTAAATCAGCATTGATAGAGGTCTTCCTCACCAGAGAGTTTTCATTTAAAAGAAATTATAGATTCAATTTCTGTGCTAACGGCACAATTGGGGAGCTCATTTCCAGTTGTGGTCTATCAAATCAGTTTTGAGGCAGCTGTGGAACTTAAGTTGGCCTTTGAAGAAAGTTGATGTAAGATTTAGTGAGATGGAAATAAATTTTATGTAGAGAACTAGGAATAAATGGCTCTTTTGTTAAAATGACTAATGTAAGTGTAAAATCATGAGCTACTATTGTTTATAATGAAGATAAACTAGACTCTTTTTCAGTAAATTCAGAGATAAAACAAAGATGTCCATTATCACCTCTTCTAATTGACATTTGAGATGAGGTTGGGATGCAGAGACTATTTCCAAGGATTGAGGACAACATAAACAAAGGGAAAAGTGTGGGACATATTGCAAAATGTATCATACAGTCATAATAGTTAATGCTGGAATAAAGCCTTACAATCAGTTATCTAAACCTCTTGATTTAATAAACAAGGGAATTGAGGTCCAACACAGTGAAGTCACTTGTCCAGGTCATCAAGATAATAATTAATAGTCAAGATATGTCAGAGGACAGTCAATAGTCCAGTTTGGCAAGAATCAATTGCATTCAAAGGACAATAGAAGTAGAAAGTGTTGGAAAGGTAGCTTAGATTCTATATACCTTGAATCATAGTCAATGGAGTTTGAATTTCATTCAGAAGGCAGTGGGGGACCACTGAAGTTTTATGAATGCTGGAGTGACATAGTCAGAGATATGTGTTTGGAAGATGATATTGTCATCAGTACGTATTGCATTAAATTGGGGAGAAACTAGATTCAGACAGACCCATCATTACACTGTTGGGGTAGTTTATTCAAGGGGTCTGAAATGAGTCTGAAATGAAACTAAAGAGGACACATCAGGGTGAGATACTTAGGAAATAGAATGATGTTAGTATTACATTCTTTTGAACTCCAATATTGCTTAGAATCAAGTTTTGCATACATTTTAAGCATGACTGTTATTTTGGGAATATTTGAACACCATTATAGTCTATTTACATTTATGCCTATTAACTCTATTGATTCTAACTATTAACTCTATTGAAATGGCAAACTAGTCTTTGACTATCAGGAGGTGAGTGGAATATGGGAAATGACTTACAATTAATGTGAAATCCTTATTTGCAACATAATTAAATCCAATACAAGACTTTATTTCTACTCCGCAATGAATTATTTTGCATTGATGGATCAACCTAGCAAAACAAGAGAACCAATGTCATTGCAGATGTTTGCAGTTTTAGTGTGCTGAGAAAAGTGAAATGATCTAATAGGGGCCAATTATTGAGCTTACTGCTGCTCTAGCAGAAGTGCTATTAAAGTGTCTAATTAATTAGTAAAAACTAATTGGCAATCACTGAGAGATGCTGTGGAATCTGCTGCCTTCATCACCAATAGCAGAGTAGCCAGACACACAGCACTATTGGGACAACTTTCATTTTTCAAAGGCTAGCATGTGAGAATGTTTAATAACATTAGTGCACAATCCTCTCCTCTTCTACCCCCCCATGCACTATTGACAATCCATATTTGAAGCATTTGTGAGTTGGGGAAACATCAGGAATATGAAAACAAAGGTAGAATTTTATATTCCATCAGTTTTTTTTTAAATCAAATTCTTTGATCACTAGAAATACCCTAAAGACAAACATTCTGCAAAAAATGATATTCCAATGTACCATCCAAAGTAAAGGTAAATTGTTATGGCTTTGAAACTCAGTGTCTTCATAAAGCATCTCTGTTTATTTGTTAGTTGAGCATAGTTGAACCTATGATTCAGAAAATAAATATTGGCTTCCAAAATCCCTAAAGGATTCATTCTTAGTTCTTCATTAGCACTTTCTCTATCTCTTGAAAAGTCTGCAAGGATTAAAATTTATTCAGATCTCCTTCATCCCATTCCCCCACACATGAAAGTAATACAAATCAACCTCCTTAAAATTTTTCAGAAAATTCTAATTAATAGAATTCTTACAAAGTCAACATTTAATTCTCAAAGACTAGAGACAAAACAGTCTGCAGTGCTAACAAATTGGAAGCATCCTTAGTAAATTTTGCCTTTCGTTTCAACTGCTATGAAACTTTTTTAGGAACTTCCAAGGTTTTAGCATTTATAATTCCCAAATATTCTGTGGCACTATTATGAAATATTACTTTGAAGATTGACCTATCCCCAAAAGCTATCTTAAGGAAATGTTAATAAGCCAAATGTTATTGGGAATAAAACTAATATAAACTTATATTCTAAAGAGAACACAGCAAACTGCCATTTCTTAAACAATTCACTCAATTCTATGAATTTTATTAAGTGTTTATTTTGTGTAAGTCATTGTAATAGGCACTGGAGATCAAAATACAAAAATTAAATAAAGTTTGCCCTCAAAAAACTTAAGCATTTCCATTTCTAATAGGAGGAATCCAATGTGTAAATAAATCAGTATAGGTCAAAAAAGAGAAAGGAGGGAATAGATAACTATATAGTACCAATTATGTATCAGGCAATTCAACCAATCATTCATAAACATGTATTAAACACCTACAATGTGCTAGGCACTGTATTAAGCTTTTTTTAAAAATGTTATTTTGTTACATCTTGAAGGGGAGAGATCCAGACAAAGTGCTCTAAAAATGTTTGGGAGAATATAAGCTATAAAAAAGAGAAATCAAATATAGCTTTAGAAAATAGACTGTGATGATAAAAGGCAGGGATGAAGATTGATTATCTTCCAGGCATGGCAGAATGGCTTCTAGAAAAGCATGGAGGTGAAAGGTGCTCTTTTGATTTCCAGCACCCCTAATTGTCCAGTTGTAGAGGTCATTTTAGTTTCATGAAACTGAAAGAGCCATATGAAAACAAACATGCACATAAAACTTTTTGGTCCATGGTTTAAATAAGACTCTACCTGTCAAGGTAATTGCATATATAGCAGCATGCAGTGGTCCTCAAAGTGTAGTCCAAAGAATTGTTGGGGCCTCTGTTCTTGCCCCAGCATTCTTTTTTGACTATGCAAATAAAATGAGAAAATGGTGATTAGCAATGGAAAGTAATAGATTATAAGATTTTGACAGGTCTGTTTTAGGAAATACATATATGCATATATATGCACATACCTATATACATATATGTATTTCTCTCTATATAATATACATTTCCTTACATATATGTGTGTGCGTGTTTCTTTATTTCATTTAATTCCACTGTCAATAATTTATTTTGAGAAGTGACATTACATGCTTTTTAAAAAGTTTTCTATTTTTTGACCTTGAAACCCATTCTGCTTATTTGTGTTGATTTTAGGGTGACTATAAAAGTATGGCAATCCTATGAAGCAAATTTTGGCTTACAGATAAGGCTCCTATTTTGTGGTATTCATTGTGGTTTCTTTGTATCAACATATGTAAACGCTAGATCTAGTGATTTTTTTCATTATTCTTACTCTGTTCTAGGTATGCCAATGCTAAATGCTAGGGTTACAGATATAAAAGGAAGACAAATAAAATGACAAATAGAATCTGCTATTCTTGGTAGCACAGGTAGACAGGTAACATTATATTTTATTTTTGCATAAATACAAATAATTGTAGCCCATTACAAATACATTGAACATGAATAAATACATTAATATATTAAAATAAGTATTCTTTAGTTATATTTTAATATATACAATATATTTTTATATTTTTATATTAATGATGTAATGGGCTGAGGTTTGAGCTGATATATATTAGAGGCTGCAAATTTTATTTGGGCTGTGGCAATTCTTTGTACCACACCTACTGAATAGGCCGAATCAGATATTATATTTATGTCTCCTGGAATTAAGTAAGAGCTAGAATGATCCAGACAATTCATTCTGCTGAGTGGATTGAAAAGGAGTTCTGACTACTCTCTTTATAGTTAGATCATGAGAGTACAAGCACAAATATTAGTTTGGATGCATCCGTGAAGATTGTTGGTCCTGAAGAGGAACTTTAGAAACTTTTCTTCAAGATCCATCGCCAATTATGTAATAATCTAGTTATCTTTAATGGAGACCCATGTAAAAATTTGGAGCCATGGCTAATAAAATTTGCCACTCTGGATGGTCTCACAACACACATTAATTTGTGTATTGGTATAAAGGTGTATATCTTATCAGGTCTTGTCCCAGATAATTGTATTGCTCGCTTAGTGGCCTTTAATAAAATTCTAGCCAAAGCACTGGGTGGTGTAAGGCTTTGATCTGGTTGTGCTGAGGTTCACCACTCTATCACACTGTGTCCTGATGAAGGACTGCTGTGGGTCTCTTGTGTGGCAAAACTGATATCTCCAAGGGTTTTGAGGACTCTTCAACCACATTGATAAAGCAGTTCAACTTTCTCTCAAAGCCTCTTTGAGCTTCTTTTGTAAGCTGGTGTGGTGAATTTAAAGCACTGTCTCCCCTTAAAATGTCATATAACGGTTGTAACTGATAGGTAGTCGCTTAACACTGGTCGCATCCATTGGATATCTCCTATCAATTTCTGAAAATCATTCAATGTGTTAGTTTTTCTGTTCTTAAGGAGAGTTTTTGAACTGTAAGCACCTTTTAGGGTATACTTCGTATCCTAAATATTGAAAAGGAGCATGTCTTTGAATTTTTCTGGTGCTATGTATAATTTGTAATTCCTTAGTGTTTCTATGGTCTTTGTAGACATGCCTCTAACATTTGTTCCTCAGTGACATCCCAAATGTCATCCATGTAATGTAATAGCATAACTTTTGGGAATGCTTTCTTACTGGAGCAAAGCAGCAGCAACATACATTTGATACATAGTAGGGCTGTTTTTCATTCCCTGTGGCAAAACTGTCCAATTATATCTTTTATAAGGCTCAGCTAAGTTAACGCTGGGCACTGAAAGGCAAATCTTTTCATATCCTCCTTATCCAGAGGGATAGAATAGAAACAATCCTTAATATCTATGACCCAAAGAGGCCATTCTCTAGGCAAACTGAGTAGGAGATGGAAGTCCAGGCTGAAGAGTTCCCATAGTTTCCATCTGTTCATTCACTTTTCTTAAATCCGTTAAATCCTCCATTTTCCAGATTTCTTTTCACAACAAACACTGGGGAATTCAAGGACTTAGAGAAGGTTTTAAGTGTCCTTGGTCAAGCTGCTCCTGTACTATATCTAATAAGGCCTGAATTTTATCTTTACTTAAGGCCACTGCTCTATCCACATGGTGTATCAGTTTTCCATTGGATAGGAAAAGGTGAAAGTGTTGGCAGGCCTTCAACAGCAGCCCTGCTTAAAAACCGAAGTACTCATTTTTAATCCTAATTGCTGTAAAACGTCTCTTCCCACAGATTGATTGGGGATTTTTCAACTATAAAAGGAGTAAAACTCCTGTTTTGCTTCAAAAGTCCATCTCATAGGGGCAGCACTAACTTCAGCTGCTATTGATCCTCCTACGCCAGACATGTGTGTTCTGCTTTAATCTTTTGGCAGTGACTAGGCCAGCTGGCATCCTAATGACCTCCGATCTGCACAGTGTCACCAATCCTTCCAATGGAAGGCCATTTATATAGATTGTGAGCATAGGCGTCAGTTGTTACACGCTGTCCAGTAAATTGCTGGATTTTGTGATCTGGAATCAGAATCGGTGACTATCACCAGGCTGCTTATTAGGATTCTGTATGAGTAAACCTTGATGTACTATTTCTCCTGGGTGATAAGTCACACATTGTCTGCCTGTATTGGTGACTGGATATTATCTACCATTCTCAGTTTCCCACATCAGTATGTGGATGGACACTGTTTTGTACGTACTCTCAGGAGGTAAAATGGTCAAGCCTACTGTGCCTGGAGGCAAGGGATCCATAGGCTGGAGAGGAACAGATTTCACCTCTCCAGGGGGTATCTCAGTTGTCTCAGCTGCATACAACTCTATTCTCCCTAATTGTAATCCCTTTCTCCCATCAGGTTGCTTCCTGGCTGATTGATTGTGTAATCCCTTTCTGCCATCATATGGCTTCTGGCTGATTGGTCATATTGGGTATTGGCCGTCTAGGCACTTCCTGGGTGCACCATTGGTGCCATCATGCCCCAAGGGTTTTTGCCTGGGGCCCTGGGGTGGGCCCCTCATCACGTTTCCCTGAACCTGTTCACATTCTGAGGCCCAATGGAAGCCTCTGTTGCATTTTGGCATGGGATACTGGGTCTTGTTCTCCCACCCTGCTTTCTCACTCTGCCTCTATACTAACATTGAGTTTCAGATGCCCTACTTTACCACATGAAAGCATTGCTGTTTCTTCAGAAGTCCCTTGCCGGAAGGGCCCCTGTCTACCCATGTTGGGATCTTGGGAAGTCTGCATCATAGTCTGGCTATAAAAGGCATTTGTGCCCACTGTGGCACAGCGTCTTATGAACTCCTCTAAAGGAGCATCCTTGTGCAGTCCTAGTATAATCCTTCTGCACACCTCATTAGCATTTTCCTTAGCAAGTTGCCTTATTAAAACATCTGTTGTTGGATTTTCCCATTAGTTCTTGTGATAGCAGTCTGCAAACGTCCAAAAGTCAGCAAAGGGCCTATCTGGCCCTTGCATTATTTTTGTGAAGGCCTCACCTTTATCATTTTATTGTGAATTGAATCACGCTTTGATAGCATTAGGCAGCAATTTGCTCATATGCTGCTACTGAATAATTAACCTGTGCTGTGACGTTCGCATATGGACCTATACCTTGTAGGGTCATAGGTGATCGCAGCATGAACAGCATTTTGACTATTTTGTTAGCTTTGTATCCTCAGAGCTCACTATATTCAGAAAGCCACATGTAATTTTGTCCAGGTTCTAGGCATACCTTGCTATAGATTTCCAGTCATCAGGAGTCAAGACTTGAAAGCCAAATTCTGTAACAGCATCTTAACATAAGCTGATGTAGCCCCATAATTAGTGCAGGCCTTTTTAAGATCTTTAATGATTTCTACATTAAAAGGAGCATATCTTCGACTTTGTTGACCTGAGGCATTAGACTGGGAAATTACAGGAAACATAAGCATGTACTGGGTGAGCTGGGAGCCCTGGATCTCTTCAAGAATCAGAATTAGGGGAAAGCACCCTGACCAATACAATGACAGAAGACAAGTTCACCGGAACCTTGTGCTTGGCTGTCTTCACTGCAGTGCTGGGCTCCTTCCAGTTTGGATACAACATTGGAGTGATCAATGCTCCCCAGCAGATAATTGTAGCCCATTACAAATACATTGAACATGAATAAATACATTAATATATTAAAATAAGTATTCTTTAGTTATATTTTAATATATACAATATATTTTTATATTTTTATATTAATGTTCAATGTATTTATGTAAAAATAAAATATAATTGATGTTACCTTTTTATTATATTTGAAGAAATAGAAAGACTTTAAAACTATTAAATTATTTTAGGTAGTCAATTTCAAAAGATTTTTATTTATTGCAAATCTAATTAGGATTTTATTCAATATGAATTTATAGAGAGTTTTATAATTTTACTTAAAGATTTATGTCATGAAATTCATTTATCCACAAGCTCAACAGTCAAATGGCTTTCTCTTGATCACTCTGACATTTAAATTTGATTGTTGTTTTATTGTGCTTTTAAGAAATAATCAAATAATTATATGGTTGATGTTGGTTTAAATGTAAATAATCAGCAATATAATCTTCAGCCTTGAGTGTCAGAGGTTGTTCCAAAGACCCTCTGAGTGGTTATAAGGACGGGATTATCCTCAAATTGAATGTGAGTATAGATGGTATTTTTAAAATTTTTTTAAAATGGTGTACACTAATACTACATCTGGCACTTGGTGCTTGCTAGTTGATTGGTAGGTTGTTAGATTATCAAATATTCTAGACTGAGTTTTATTAGTGTATTTTTTAATGATTACAGGTATCAAAAGTAAATCATTTTATCTCATTTAATTTCAATTCGATTCAATTTCAATTCAAAAAGCACACATTGGGCATTTACTCTCTGCCAGATACTCTGCTCAGTTTCTATCCAAAGTTCAACAGTCAAAACACTCATGGTTTGAAGTTCTCGCTCTTTTTCCTCCCCTTCTTACACTTAACCCTTAACACATTAAGTGATTTTATGAATTTGTTTTCTAGTTTGGGTTTTTTGTTTTTGTTCGTGGGTTTGTTTTTTTTTTTTAATCAAAAGTAAGAGGCATTTAATTGAAGCAAAAAAGAAAGAAAAATGACCAGATGCTGAATCAAATAGTAAATATTCCCTGCCCTCCCTATACACAATCTGGATAATCTTCTATGCTTCCAATGTAATGATAATAAAGTTTCTTTTAAAATCTACCTACATATAATAGAAAAGGAATACAGTCAGTTCAAGACCATAGGATATTTCCAAATCTTCCTTGATATAGTCATGGTTTACATTGTAATTTTTTGTAAATGAGCATAATCATTATTGAAAGCAAATTAGAATACTGCAAACACACAGATAAAATTATGAAAATGCCAATAGTATCTGACCTTGAGAGTTCCTTACTAGATTTGAACTCTAAGTAAGCAATTGATAAGAAAAAAAATCCCCAAAATGTTTATAGTAGCACTATTTTGATAGAAAAGAATTGAAGGGGAAATAATTAGATGCTCATTCTTAAAGGAATGATTAAATAAATTGAGGTACAATTTAAATTTACATTTTACAATTACAACTTAAATAGATTGTGCTAGAATATTATTGTGCTCTAAGAAATGATGAATATGATGAATACAGTGAAGCATGGAAAGAGTTACATGAACTGATGCAAAGTAGAAATTTTTTATACCATACCATTTTATTTTATTTTATTTATTATAATAACTTTTTATTGACAGAATCCATGCTAGGGTAATTTTTTACAACATTATCCCTTGCAGTCACTTCTGTTGCAATTTTTCCCCTCTCTCCCTCCACCCCCTCCCCTAGATGGCAAGCAGTCCTATATATGTTGAATATGTCACAGTATATCCTAGATACAATATATGTGTGCAGAACCAAACAGTTCTCTTGTTGCACAGGGAGAATTCGATTCAGAAGGTAAAAATTACCTGGGAAGAAAGAAGTAGAAATTTTTTAAAAAATATATACACAGAATAAACAGAAAAAAACACAAAATAAAATTAATGTTACAAAATCATGTATTGAAGCTTCTTAAGATCAACTATCATGCCTCATTTATTTTTGCATTCCCCTCACTAAATAGAATTAATGTAGCATCTACATATATTATATGATAAACTTAACAAATGTTTGCAAGGATTAACATCTATAATGGGTTTCTAGTTTGCCCTTGACATTTTAAAGATAATTTTCATACCCATGATATTTTCCCTCCTTTTAAAACAATTTAATTTTTAAAATTAATTAAATTGCTAGAATATAACTCAGATATATATATATAGTACATATATATCTTTGGAAATTAACAACTGAAACTCTTCTTATGAGTGATCAAAAAGTTGTATTCTCCTCTTGATGATGCTCCAACTATCTTTTTGGTTTCCATTAAGTTTGGAACCCCAATGAATAAGGACAAGGAGAGGAGAGAAATCCACTTCTAGGGCATGCTTGGATATAAGAAGTACTTGACTCTAACATGCCTGAATAGCATCCCATTAGATTAGATTACTCACACTCATGGCCTGACTTCTCCAAAGACTATTCCCAAATGGCAAAGTAGTTAAAGTCATCATAGAAAGGTTTCTAGTAAAGACCCAAGAAGGCAAAGATTGAGTCTAGGCTGATAATTAACAAATTATCACCTAATTTAAATAGCAAAAGACATCAGTTATTTGCCAAATATGAAAAATCTTCAGGCAGCTTTATTCTAATGGAAAACTATGAAGTGCTATATTTGCTATTGCCAGCTTCTCCCCCCTCCTACTTTTGGCAGGCTGACAGATGGTCTCCAGGAGCTCAGTGCCTCCTGTCACTGAGAAAGAAGGACAAACTAATTCATGCTAAGAGATTTAATATTGCACCCCTTCTGGGGGTACAGTAAAACTCATTACAAACTTATGAACTTCTAATAGTGTAATATGGGCTTATCAGGTGCAGACAGGATTTTAAGAATATTGCATAATGTTATCTCAGCCTACATTATAACAACCCTTGCTTTATCATACTGCCCTCACCAGAACATAAAAAAAAGCTATGATTACTTTTTGTTTTTACTCACAATCATTTCTAGTGAGAAGATGAAAACTGATCCTGTATCAATTTCTTATTGATGCCATTTACAAGTAATTGATTTTGCTTGGAAATTGCTTTTTTCTTATAACTACTTAAGTCATGGTTCATTGTCTCTGATTTTAGTTGAAAGTTTAACTGATTGGTAATGGGTTATTTCAAAATCCACCTCTCCTGCCACAAGGAATTTAGCTGATCTTGGAGAATATGTGAAAAAAGCAAGGGAGATTGACCTGAAATCTTTATTCTACCAAGTTATCCCTCAAGAACATCTAGTTTGCTATCCAAATGTCTAGACTATTATCTCACACCTGAACTCTACTTTACTCCAATTTTTGTTGGTGTTGAAACTGGGTGTTCCTATCACCTAGGTTGGAAGCTCACTGGCTTGGACCTACACCATTGCTTATTGTCCCAAAATATGACTTGGGTCAGTTCACTGTTCCTTCGGTAGCCTACTAGTCTACTCCCCAGGGCTTACCTATTTGTGTCAGATTTAGTGTGACTACCAATCAGTTTTAAGCCACCACTTCTGAGCTAAAAATCCATGAGCTTGAATTTCTCTAGTAGCATACATTAATTACCTTGTAATATGGGTTATGGGTTATTTTGCTGGTCTACTGTATTCTTGTTAAATATCCTGAAGATTTACAAAGGTCTGCATGGCTATCACATTTTAGTTGTCCTTAGGCAAATGTTCAGCCTCATTTCTTTAGATTATGAGGGTATTGTAGGGTGGGGTGTGGGGTAGAGTGTGTGTGTGGGGGAGGGTATGCGGGGAGTGTGGGGGGGGGTGTTTGTGTGTGATGGGGACATGTGGAGGAAGATAGGAATGAGAAGGGATTTCTTTTTTTTTTTTACAAGCTTTAGCATACTGATTGAATTCCATCTTCTAAGAGAGAATAAAACGTACAATTGTGATCAATTCCTTTGATCCACATAGCTGATATGAATTTAAAAGAATACAAAACAAACAAAAATAGGATTTTGAAGCTGAGAATTTTGATTTTACCAGTTTCCCAGGATTTGTCCATGGTCAGACTCCAGAGAAACCTGAGAACCTGATTTTTCTTGGGAAGACAGTCTCTTTTTCTCAGGATCTGAAGAAACTATATTTGCTACTGTAAAGTATGGGCTAGCTCCTTGGAGGACCTCAGGGTCAGCCAGAGTCAGGATAAATCAAAGTCCTTAGTCTTTAGTGGGAGAAAGGAAGGAGGCAGGCAAGCTGCCACTCAGCTTGTCCAAGATATATCCCAGATTCTGGAGTGCAGAGTCTCCAGGCTCTCTCCTTCTCCTCCTGCCACCAAGTGACTCTCACTTCTCTCCCTCCAACTTCCAATCCTTGTTTACTTTCAGCAAGCACCAATAGTGAGGAGAGCCATCATTCAAATACATGTTAATAGAGCCATTATCTCAAATGGAATAGGTAGCTTTAAGTGCTCTCTTATCTGATTCAGAGTTTCAGAACTCTACATACTACTACAAAACAAATATTTTTTGTCATATAAATGTTCACTTAATTACATAGCTGATTTTTGTTTCCTCAGATAGATTTGAAGTAAGGCAAAAACAGTTAAACAGCAACAAAGCTAATAACCAAAACAATCAGCCTAAGAAAGTTGCTGGAAATGTAGAAGGGTAATTTTTAAAATAATTCAATTTCTTAAGCACTACAAGTGGGAAAATACCTGTTTCTCCTAACAGATAAAGGTAGAATGGGAATAGTTAAGGTACTTCACAGTGACTAGCAGATATAAGCTCAACTTTTTTTCATTGATCAGCAATAGATAAAAATTACTTCTTCAAAATAATGGCTCAATACATATTGAATTAATTTCCTCAATTAAACAAAATGAGTATTCTTCAGGAACCACTATAATAGAAAGACATGGGTCCTTGAATCAGAAGTTATGGGTTTAAAGTAACCCAGAATAATTAATAATAAGCCTTATATTCTTCATTTAAAAAATTGCTTAATCTATAACAATACTTTGCTCTACCTCAAGAGAGTAGTTGTAGGCAATGAACTTGGTCACTTCTTTTTTGGACGAATGATTTTTGTACTGTAATTTCATTTATAAAGGACTATAAGGAAAATCCCTTTAATGCCATATCAGCATCTGGTCTGCAAGTAATAATCTTAGAAAGGTTCCTTGAGTATAAGGTTAAATGACTTTTCAGAGGCTAACCCTGAACTCATATCTTTCTGATTCTGAGATTGGCTCTCTTCTCCCTATAAATTGCTCTCTCATCACTGCTAAAGTGCTATATAGATATGATTTATCATCTCTTAAAAAATAATTTGCCCATCACATTGCTTGATTATTCTACAAAATATACCTTCATAAAGAAAATAAAGTGGGATCAACCAAAACCAGTTTACATTAAAGAATTCTAAGATTTAGTTCAAGGACAATTGTTTCTTGTTGGACATGGAATTCATTTGCTTCTCTCATACAAATTCTGAAAGAAATGAGATAAATAAAATTTTGCATAATTTTTCCTAGTTTATAAAACAAAAATATTAAGGCAAACAATATAGGCTGCATTATAGAGTGACACACACACACCCCCTAATACTTAAGCAGTCCCTACAAATTGTGCAGAATTCATAAACTATACCCAACACATGGAAACTTTTTTTTTTTTTCCCTTGGACTACAGCAAGGGTGATTAGCCTTCTAGAATGTGTTATTGTCCATTTAAGTGGGAAAACTGGCTGATCAACTTTGCTCAATTAATGCATGTTGACTTACAAAGTAATTGGTAACAGAGCTTCTAAATGCCTCTTAGATCACTAGAAGAACACTTAGAGTACTGATTGATCCAGCAGGGGTCTTTAAAGATGTCTATGAGGCAGAAAAATGATTGCCAGGTGTTCAGTGGGGCCTTGAACTCAGGGCTTATGCTTAGAATTACAGCAGTACTTTATAAGATGTATAAATCTGAAATGTTGTTAAGCAAATTTGCAAAACAAGGGTGGGATGTACCCAGAAACACATCAAATAAATCCAAATATATGTTTAATTCTTTTATGGAATTTCATGAAAGATTTTGTTCCTTTTGTGATTTTTTTTCTCTTTTCTGACAGAAAGTAAACTAGCTATGTATTTTCGTTCAAAAATAACTACCCAAGCTTCTAGGATACATATCACTAATAATCAAAAAAATCTGACTGCAATCCAAAAAATAAAAATAAAAAGGTATACATTTGCCTAAATGATGAAGTTTTATTTCTTAATATAATAACACCTAAAATTTCATAATGTGACGCCCCAAATCAAAACTAAGTTATTGAAACAGCAAGAAGACTAGTATGTTCTAATTTTAACTCTTAAAAACAAAACAAACTAACAAACAAACAAAAATATGGTAAGGGTTTCAGATTGGCTAGTGGATTTTTATGTGACCTTGGTTCCAAAAGAATCCTGGGGTTTTCATCTAAAATATAGTTCCCTAAAAGTATAGTAAAAATAGATGTGCAAGAGAGGCAGAGCTTTATTAAAAGCTTATTTTTTCATCAACAAGATGACAAAAATTCTCAATAACAGATTTTCAGAATTTATGAAGTTGTAACACCCTGTTTAATTTTTATAAACTTCCCTCCTATTGAATTTCCTTTCCCCAAAAAAATCCCCTAAAATTAATTTATCTTTATGAATTGAAATGAGTTTAAATAACTGGAGACACTTTAGTGTGTTATAAAGCAAAGGTTAGAAAACACTACGTTAGACTGAAAAATCTAAGTTTTCTGGTCTCTTATTCAATACCTTGTTCTTAGGAAACCAGAACAAATTTTTGAAAAAGTGTTAATGGCCAGTCCTTTGAGAACTCTTTAACACCCTGTGTATTCTTCAGTTGCCAGGGCAAAGGATTAATATTTTGAAATAAACTTTAAAAATATTTCATAATTTGGGAGAACAAGGAATGAGGAGAGAACTGACCAAGCATTTTTAAAATAAAGTTCTTGCTTTACTTAATGATACAATTTGTGATACAGGTAGACAGTAGCATATTAGAAAGGTGAGATTCACAATACAAAAGTTTTTAGTATTTGAAATCCTTCTCCTATTTCTCAAACTTACTGTTTTAGGAGGGCACAAAAGTCCATTTTGTCAGCAGACTTATCTCTCAAGAGATGTCTTTTGGTATCTACAAAAATAGATTCTCCTCTTAATGTCTTCATTCTTGATGTGTTTGTCCTGAGAGAAATCATATTCCAAGGGATTTATGGGGCATTAGGTTGTTTTCTTGCTCCTCTCTTCTACCAATTTTCCATCACTTTTACCTGTTCAAACAGTGCTGAGGCTTAACAGAAGGAAAATCCAGATTTGAGCATTGGTTCAGGGCTTTAGACATAAGCTTTCTTCTTGTGCCAGTATAACTACCGGTTGAACTGCTCTCAATAAATAAGCTTCTCCAGGGATAAAGTCTTTCCCTCAAGCTCTATTACTTTATGGTTTACTTGTGTCCATTTCACTGAACTGTAAGGTACTCTAATCCCCCAGACCATTGCTTTTGTGGCTTCTGAAATCAAATTAGGTTAAAAACATGTTTGTTTTTCTAAGTATCTCTTTTGGTATTTAAAGAGAATATATTTTTAAACCACTCACCTTTAAGCTCCCCAGTGCCCAAAAATCCTATACTCAAGTTGAGTCAAGTTCTTCAGAATAGAAAACACCTGCACCATCATAATAATAATGGCTAACATTTGAGTATGTTTTTATAAGAATTTTTTTCAAAATTCTTTCATAAGAATTATCTTATTTGATCTCCATAACAATCATTTATTAGTAATTAGTAAGACAGATACCATCCTCATTAGTAAGGTAAGGTCACTGAGATAAAAAAAACATTAACTAACTTTTCACAATGATTTATCATAGACAAATGAATTTAAAATTTTTTTAAATGCCTTAGAGAGTTATCCAAGAAGCGGAAATCTGGGTTAGTGGGTCAGAGTCAAATGTATAGTGAAATAGATAAAGGTTACAGGATATAGATCAGTCAGAAATGATTGAAACCAATGTTGCCATTGTTAATCTGTCCTCCTTTGGAAAGTCCCACAGAAGCCTGTCACTATTGCAAGAATGAAAAATATTGTTCTGGTTCTCTTGCAGTGAAATCTGCTTCTTAGGAGAGAGCTCTCAGAAGGAAAGGGGAAATTTGGAGCATTTTCTTTGAATCTCCAACCTCTTCCAGAGTACTTTGCATATAATAGGCACTTAAAAAATATTAATCAACTAATTCACAAGCATTTATTAAGCACCTACTATGTGACAGGCACTATGCTAAGAAATGAGAATACAAAGACTAAAAAGAAAATATCCCTGGCCTTCAAGGTGTTTATATTCTATGAAAGAAGTCAATGCCTATAAATTTAGGTATAAACAAGATAAATGTAGATATAAGATTATTTGGAAGAGAGGCACTGGGATGGAGGAAGAGGAGACAGAGATCAGGAAAAATTTTCTATGGGACTTCACTTGAGTACAGAAGGAAGTTAAAGATTCTGAAAGATGGAGGGCTAAAGGAATAGGAAAAAGGCCAGTTTGATTGGACCAAAGAATGAAGGACATCATGTAACAAAATAACTGGGATCGGATTTTGAGGGATTTCAGTAGTCAAAGAGGAAAGCATTTGGTTGAAACTTTAGGCAATCAATAGTCACTGGAATTTATGGAATATAGGAGTGACATAATCAGACATGGGCTTTAAGAAAATTACTTTTGCAGCTTGGTGGGGATTTATTGGAAGGTGGAGACACTTCTGATGAAGAGACCAGTTAGAAACCCTACTCTTTGGGTCTAAACATTCTTCCAAAACTACCTGATTTTACTAAATACATTTCTCTATCCAAAAGAGACCATGAAAGACTCTGTCCAAGAACTTTGATAACATCTAGGTAAAATATATCTTTAGTAGACTTACTAAGTAAGCTGTACTACCACCTCATAGCATCATAAAAATAAAAATGGTGATGCCATTGATTTGACATGACCTGTTCTTGAAGAATAATTTCTTTTTACAAAGGGTTTTAGAATTTTGACAAGAATTAAAGCAAATCTCACTAGACTGTATTTAAAACTACACTTTCTTTGTTTTTGTGAAATTAGGACATTTGTTCTTTTCTAGTTCTAAATACCTCCCTTGTTCTTTTTGACTTTTCTTTGACAGTAGGTCAAGAATGTCTGCCAGTTCTTTTATTGTACTGAGATATAGGTTGCCTGAGCCTGATAACTTGAATTCATCAAGGACAGCTAAGCATCCTGTCTTCCTGTTAATTCTTGGTTTCAGTACCCCCTTAGCCACTTTTGTTCACTCATTACTGAGTGAACAAAGGCCATTCTCTTTGGCAGGAAAAAAAAATCAGAAGCAATGTTATCAGTAGTTCAAGCTACTTTCTGTTTCCCATTTTCATTGTTCCATCTATCCAGAACTGCTCTTCTATCTCTTTGTCGACTCTTCTCTCTTAACCAGTATTGCTAAAATATATACTTACTACACTGTAAATTGTTTGATTCAGTAAATACTATCCATAGAAATTTTTGCTGAGAGCTAAAATAAATTGGGATCATAATTGTTATATATATACATATGTGTATATATGTATATGTGCATAAAAACACATATATGTGTGTATGTTTTATTCTATTTGGACTGCTCCCCAGTCAATATCAAATCAATATCAATATCAAATATTATGATTATGTGCTTGAAGAACAGTTGATTACTGTTCCTTGTATCTATTTTTTAAATTTTATATTAGATCAATTATGTTGCTATCTCAGCAGTTGTGTTGCTGTCCTTTCACTATTAAACAAAGTCTTATTTTTGAATCTCTGGTATGTCTAATAAATTCATATACTAGCCATTTTATGCTTTCCTTCATTGGGTTTTGAGGAAGAGATCCTAGCAGAAAGCATAGTAAACTAATTAAGCAATTAGAGCCAAACATCAATTATTATCAACCTTACCATACTGAGAGAAAATACTTATAATGTTATGCCACAGTACTCTTTAACTGTTCTGACTTGGTTTCCCTGAACTAGTTTCCTTTGTCTCAGTTTCCTTAACTGTTCTGTCAAATCCCCTTAGTCGTAAAAACCCACTCTAGTCCATTAAGATTGGGACCCATTTACTCTAAGGTTATAAATTGCTAGCAAGATAAACAAGAGAGCAGAACTCCTGTCCTCAAGAATTTACAATATCCCTCTAAAATATTCCAAGATACCTCACTGACATCTTTATCTCTGGGTATTCAGACATCCTGTCTCTGGGCTTTTAGGAGTTATGGTCTCCCCCCAACCTGACAGAAGCCTTCCCGCCTTTTTGGGGGGTCTTTGTCTCTAGGGTTATTTAAAGGAGGGGACTGCTCTTATTCTTGGCTGCTGCATTCTTTGAGATGACAGCCCTGGGACCAACATGGTTTCCTTGGTCCCAGTATATCTTTATCTCTATTTCACTGGATAATTTGAGACGAGAGTCCTGTCCAGTCAATTATACTCTCCAATTAATAAACTATTGAAAACTCTCTAATCTCTCTCCTGCCTCAGTTTCTCTGGCATTACAATAAAAACTAGAAAATGAAAAATTCATAAGATCAGAGATATAAATAATAAACTTATAGAGGTACTTTTTAAAAATATATTTGTAACCCTTTTTTTCATTTTATCCAAAAATAAAAGAAATTTTCTCTGAAAATAAAATAGAATAAAACATGAGAATGTTACTGTAATGTAACATTAACATTACATTGAAATTTTGAAAGCACAATAACAGCTATATTTTACATGCATAATTTTGTAAGAAAAAGTCAAAGGTTAAATAATTCAACACTTTTAGGCATAAAAGTAGTTTGGAAAGGAACAGTTTGTGTATAAATAGGAACTATTTGACAAAACCAAAACAAAGCTTTTAAAAAAAAAAAAAAACATCTTATGTAACATTGCTTTTAGAAAGATGATCTCTTAGCTAGATGCCTACTTCTCATGATGCCATTCTGTCTAATGTCATATTATTCTTAGAAGATGGGGGAAAGAAAAAAGATAAATATTCTCTTATCAGTTTCTTTAGCAATAAAATGAAAAAAAAAATTGGACTAGATGACCACTAAAGGTGTCTTCCCAATCTAGATCTAACTTTATATATATATAGATAGATAGATAGATAGATATAGATATAGATATAGATATAGATATATCCTCCAACTCTGAGACAACTCAAATATAGTTTAGGATAAAATTTGAGATATCTGATTGGAGTCAGAATTGGAGAGCCAGAAAAAAAAAAAAAACTTTCAATGAACCTTTCAAAATTAGTCTGATTCACATGTGCTTTTTGCCAGAATGAATTGCCTTTTGTAATCCAAAACAGACTTTGTGGTCCACTTTTCAGCTCCTGCCCCAGTGACTGTGAATAAACCCATTGCTCATCCCTGGCTGACATTCTTGCCCCTTGGCTCTCAGCCTTGGCATCCTTCTCCCTCTTCGTTCCAGCTACCCAACATCCTGGCTCCCTACAAACAGCCTATCAATCGGAATCTACCCCCTCTGGACTTGGTAATGAGCTTTCTCCCTCAAAGAAGGGTAGTTCCTAACTAGATGATGATCTTTTTTTTTTTTTTTTTTTTTTTTAAAACAAAGCTTCCAAAACAGAATTGCTTGACTATGCTCATACTTAGTAGGTAACTCTCTACTTCCCTCTGCTGGACCGTGGCTGCCCTATCCCTTTCAAACTTGTATTACTTCAAATATGTTCTTAATCTGCTCTGGCCAAGGCTGCTTTCAGATTTCTTGGAAAGACTGAGACTTGTTCCACACGTATAATCTGTGAATGGTCGAATATTTCATAAGCCCAAACAAATGTAATATTTAAAAAGTTAACCAATATTAATTAACTAATAAAAAACATAACTCACCCCCCCAAAAAAATCATTTAAACTCATTTTTTATGACAACCTGTATACTAAGCAATGCAGCCTTGTGGACAGTAGCTTTGAAAAATTTGATTAAAATCCTTCTCCTTAGCTTTATACTATGCAGCTGCTCAGAACAATTCTTTTTATGTGCCTTTTAAAAGTTACTTTTTCTAGTGTTCTTATTATTTTAGGAGTAGAACAGGAAAAAAAAACATTCTCCTCCCCTCTACCCCAACACACAGATTCTCCTCCCCAAACAATTTGGGAACTTATTATGTGTCTCTGTAGTCATGTAGAGACCAGTGTACTGAAGCCATAGCTTAGCTATTTGTCTGGCACCTAGAAATGAATGCAATCATTTATATTCCCAAGGCTTTTGAAATATGATCCAAATGACATTGACTCTGAATCATCTTTCATGCAATGCTGCTGTGAACTAAAATACTGGTAACATTTAGTAATAGAATATTGTTAAAGACCATACCTAGGTGAAGGGACAGGTAAATTTTCTGAGAGCCTCCACAGGTGTGAATCATAACACTTGAAGGAGTTGCAAAGCAGCCTTTACTAATGCAGATGTTCCTTGTGGATTGGGAATGAAATAAATTGGAGGCAGAGGGAAGAGGAGAGAGGTTAGAGAACAGCAACTGCCTCTCAGTCTCCTTGTATCATCATTATCCATTCACATGAAGAGATCCATTCTAATAGTCTGAGTTAGACCTCCAGCAGCCACTGGCAGGTGGCTCCCATATGACAATAGAATATCTCATATTTTATGAGATATACTCTCTGCAAATATGTAGAATCATATCAAATACTCAACTAGGGATAACATCTAAATTCTTGCATGCCTTTATACATTTATTATTACATGGCTTGGCAAATGATAATTACCATATTTTGGTTATATGGTCTCAGAAAAAAAGCCTGTAGATCTATGGGATTGGAAGGGGATAAGGGGGACATTTTATCATGAACAATCAAATCTTATTAGTCAACATATAATTTAAATGGTCTATCAACCAATATTTACCTATGAGATACTCATTTATCAGGTACTCAACTTTTCAGAATGTCTATGAGCAAGATTTCATTTAGCTTTTCTGTATTTTACCTAAATTGAGGAGGGGAAATTAGAACTTTCCCAGTGCTGTAATTACTTTACCTTTTAGTTCCTAATTGTTCTGCTAGTTATTAATCTTGAGATGATTCCAAAATTGTTATGACCTTAATGGAATAGTGTAGCCTTTAGTTAAGCTAAGATGACTTTGTGGAAAAGGATGAAGCTAGTGGTTCACTAGTTCGGACCTAATATTCAATTAAAAATGAGTGAATTTTATCTCAATATTTGTTTCATGATGATTCTGAAATGGGGTAAACTTTTTATACTTTAATTGTCATAAGAATCATGGCATTCACTGCGCAAAGGAATACTGATTTATTGCAAAACAAAGAAGTCTTTTTAGAATGCTTTTCAATTATGTCTATTCTATCATTTTGTTATACTTATTTATGCTATATCTCTCACAGGGAGAGAATGACTTGGTGTGCATTTGATAGATGTTTGTTGAATTGAATCTAGTAGACTATTCATAAAAATAAATAGAATGGAACCTGGTCTCCAAGGTTAAGATTATCCTTGAGGTCTCTACCCTGTCAACTAAATTTGAGATTGAGTTTTGGGGGAATGTAAAAAAAAAGCAAATACTTATTATTTTCTTGTTTTTCTTGATTTTCAAATGGTTAGCACAAAGAATTTATTTTTTAAAAAAGAAATTATATTTAATCTTTTTGCTTTCTCAAATGCATGTAAAATAAGTCTACCATAGAGGTCAGTGAAACATTTGACATTTGGTAGGTTGGAGGTTGATAGACAGGTTAAGAAACAATAGCTCTGCCATCATGGGAATTTGGCAGTTCAGCTTTCAAAGGAAACATGTTTTGGACTGCAAAATGTTCTTTGTGTGAACATCATACAAAGGTCAAAACTTTCTGTCATTTTGGACCTACTATTTTTTTCAAGTAATTAACAGAGTACATCATAATTGGTTGGAAAACACTAAAAAATAAAATAGAATAAAATAAAATTACAGCTCATTAGGAGTGTTTCCCACTTTTAGGGAATCAAAAAACATATTAGTAATTTGGTTTCTTATTTGCATTATTGGAGTGCAAATCTGTAGTAATAAACAAAGATGAGGAGGAGTGATGTGAATATTCTTAGCTAAACCACTAGAAATAGTTAGTAACCTTTAGAGTTCTAAAATATTTATTACTTAATAACATATCAAATTTACTGTGGACATGGCAGTTTATTTTTTGTTAACATGATCATATTGTATTTAATTTACAACATCTTTATTTTTGCTATTAAAGAAAACAAAAATTTAAAATAACCAACCTTCCAAATTTTCTTTTCTACTAAGGATAGTGTTGTATGGGTTAATATGGAGCATGTTAATGTATTTTCTTGTCAATTAAAGTTGTGTGGATTCCAAATAACTATGTGTCACAGCAGCAATCAAAGACAATAGGAAGATAGCTCTGAAATCCAAGTTGGAGAGTAGGTTATGAAGAATTTAATGTATTTGACATTCAAAGTAGGGATAAAACTATAAAATGTAGGTTGCAAAGGTACAGAAAGATACTAAAACCTACTCTCTTATCAGTAAGAATATATTGCTATGTCAGATGCCAAAATGGCACAGTTGTCGTTCCTAATATTTGTTATTTATACACTTACTTTTTTTTAAAGTTAAGACTCAATCAGTTTGTGAGTTATATAAGTGATAATATAATAGAATTTAAACAGCATTTTGAAAAAGGTTAGGTAAGTGTGTTGTTATAATGATGGTGCAGTGGATAGACAGAGTCTATCCAGACAGAGTCAGGAAGACTCATGAATTCATCTGACCTTTGATACTTACAATCTGTATGACCCTGAGCAAGTCACTTAAACCTATTAGCATCAGTTTCCTCAAATGGAAGAAATGAGGTGGAGAAGGAAATAGCAAGCCACTTCAGAATCTATGCAAAGAAAACACCAAATAGGGTCACAAAGAATTGGACATAGCTTTAAAAATGCCTTAAAAAAATTGATAACAGATTTACATATGGATTCATCAGATTTAGATATGGGATAAATGCATCAGAGAGATTAACTGTTCTTTTGTCTTCTCCCTCAACCAAACTTCTATTCTTTTCAGTATGGGTATGGGTATGACTTGTACTAATTGTTGAGAGGGAGGAAATATAATTTACTGGAATGTAAACTCATCAATGCCTTAGAACTATAATTTAACAGCTTCTTTTAAGATATAGGTTGAAGTAATCTATGAATACACACACACACAGACACAGACACACACACACACACACACACACACACATATATATATATATATAAAATCCTTGAAAATAGCTAAAAATATCAAAAGTTTGATCAGAGATTTTGCTGAAGAGGTACATGTGTGCTACTTAAAGTCTGCTGCATTCAGAGCCTCCCAGGATATTAACTCTAATCTTAACCCAACCCACATCTTTTAGCTTTCCTAAATGATAGTTAAGCTTTTGACATCATCCTTGAAGTACTCTTGGTGACATTT
This sequence comes from Sarcophilus harrisii, assembly GCF_902635505.1. Classification (NCBI taxonomy): domain Eukaryota; kingdom Metazoa; phylum Chordata; class Mammalia; order Dasyuromorphia; family Dasyuridae; genus Sarcophilus; species Sarcophilus harrisii. The sequence continues at coordinate 158,104,904 of NC_045428.1, read as the reverse complement.
ATTCCTGATTCATCCCAGTAATAAAGGATGCTACCTCGATCTCAGAATTTTAATCTTGAATGTTATAAATATAAGGAAGAAGTCAAAGGGAAGGTCCTTGATAATAATCACTTCTTTTATATGAAAATATCCTGGATAGGATTTAGCCTAAACTATTCCTTTTGAAGTTATAGATATATATATTTAACTGGAAATATGAGTAAGCTATTAATTGGCAGAAGCAAAGAGGAGAACATTCAAGCTGAAGACAACTGAATAAAAATAGTTATATATAAGGCATGCTAACACACCCTCTTTGACTATCCATTTCATTGTGAATTAGATTCAGGATATGTTGTTCTTTGCTGAGGTTAAGAAACCCTGAGTCTTCATTGTTGTCCACAAAACCTATTCCAGATTACTCCTGACCACAATATCCCTGATGCCATTTCTGTGGCCAATAGGGGAGTTTGGGTATCTGCCCAGGATCTAAAAACTAGAAGTTCTACAGTGGCCATATAAATAGATCATTGTGACATGGAGTTCTAAGTTTTATTCCTGATTTAGATAGGGTAAAGGAGAGTCTGAATGACAGGGAACATAGTAGTTCCATTATGAAATAATAAACATTTTCAAATCATAGAGAAGAAACAAGGTCTTTAGGGAAGAATTAAATGAAAGTCCAGAAGTTTTATTTCTCAAGTAAAATCTCACAGTAATTAAGTATAATGAACCAATTGGTACTAGTCCTTAATTGAGTATAAGAACTAGGAATTTTTTTTTAAAAATCAAAGATCCCGTGTTCATACTTAACTTTCTTACTCTGCCCTCCAGAAAAAAAAAAGAACCAAAGTCAGAGTCTGTGTGACTTTGCCTGAAGGTCTATGAAGGCCTGTGTTGGAAGATATTAATTACAGTTATAAATCAAAAGTTATGTCAGAAACCCTAATTTTCAAAACTATAAATCAAAACGGAGGGGGCCAATCTTTCAAAAGTTTAATGAAAAATAGTTTAAAGAAAAAAGAGGAAAAATAACCACCCATCTTAGAAAACATATAAAATTCTTATGCCTTTCTGCTAATGAATTAGACCTAAGTCCACATTTGAAGTGCAAGAGACAGAAGCAATTTAATTTTCTTGTTTCTCTTCATTCATATAGTATTTCAAAAGCCTACAGTTTGGGATCCTTTTTCTCTCACTCTCATATACTTGTTTTTCTACTCTTATTCTTCCTTATCTTTTCTATTTTGCTAGTTTGTCCATTCTGGACAAAATAATTCACCCTTCCCTTACCGAAAATGCTATGCATATTCACATTCCCTTATTTTTTCTTATGATGCTCCCACTGGAATGACTTTTTTTTCCATGCTATTGCCAAAATGCATGATTTTTAAGATTATATTGTAAATACATAAATATTTCTGCTTTTTCCTTATCAGAGTTTGGCCCACAAAGAGGACTGTTTCAGGTCTTTTCTTGCTCTTTATTCTGCTGATTTAATCATCACTTTTATGTAATGTATTGACAAACAAAAAAAAATTGCCTTTTGAACTTTGGTACTGACTTTTCTCCTCAATAAGAAAATCAGAATATTCTGATTTTAAGTAGTTGCTAATTAAGCAGCTCATTAAGAAATTAAGAGTGGTAGCACCATCTCCAATTGATTATTTTTCCAAAAGTTTTTTTTTTTTATATTCTATTAATCTAACTTAACTGTTAACTGTGTTCCACTGATACAGTTTAAAGATTCATTTATGGCTCTAATTTTGTGATTACAACAAAATGGATTATGTATTTATATTAATATAACCAATTGGTAAACATTTATTAAGTGCCTACTATGTGCCAACACTGCTAAGCACTGAAGATTCAAAGAAAGTCAAAAGACAGTCCATGTCCTATAGGAGCTCTTAAATAAAAAGGAGTTAGGGAAGGAGCAGCAGGACTAATCAAGAAAAGCTTTTTGTAGAAAGTTTGAAGTAAGAGTGGGGTTTCTATGAGTGAATGAATATAAGGTGAAGGTGAGGAGTACACGAAATCCAGGCATGGGGAATAGACCAATACAGACTTATGGAGACAAGAAACAAGAGTATATAAGGAATAAAGGTCAGTTTGGCTGACCACACAGTATGGGAGGGAGAATGAAGAATAATGAGGCTTGAAAAAGCAGCATAGGACAAAATTTTAAAGCATATCAAACATCAAATAGTTTATATTTTAATATAGAAGCAATCGAAAGCCACTGAAATTATTGAATAATGGAGTGACATATTCAGCCCTGTACTTATGGAAAAAAACTTTAACCTCAAAATCTAACATGAGAATTCTTAATGGGGGGTGGGGGTTAGGAAGGCAGGGAAGAAGAAGGGAATTTAAAAAGAAAAGAAAAAATAGATTTATTCTTTAACCAATTGCAGAATTCCATTTAATTTCCCCAGGAAGTCAAAGGGATTGCATATCCTGGCACATAACACAAGTCTTCATGTCCACTGTCACTTTCTAACATCCAGGGTAGATGTCAATACCTTGGTATTTGTGAGAAATGTGTTAAATTGAAGGTGGGGAGGGAATTGAATGTTATACAAAGAGTTGACAAACAGGATAACCCTTGATGCTTGGTTTCCATCTCTAAAGCACTAAGAGTGCACAGCAGTGCTTGAGGGATGCATTGCTCTGTGATTTGGGAATGAATGCAAAGGACAGAGATCCCAAGAGGTGTCCAGGCCGTTTGCTTTTTAATTTATCATCTTGTCACCTTCCCACTCCTTTTTCTTTAGGGTTTAGATGAAAGAGGTGAGATATGAAGGAATATTCATTTCACTTTTAATTAAGCATTTGGTTAGGTTCCAAAAAGCTAGACTCCATTGCCAAGAAACAAAACAAAAACAGTGAAATCCTCTTTTCAGTGAATTTCAGGGAACTGGAACAAAAATCATGCTAGTGAAGAATTTTCTTACACATGAAAGGAGAAGGACTTACCTTAGCTTCAATAGTCAAAAATCTTTGCCTGTGGGTAGAAAAAGACTTTCCTATATTAGAGTCATAGGACTTGAATATTTATTGAACTCCTGCAGTGGATGGATGGGGAAGAAGAAGAAGACAGCTTAAAAAATAATTCAGCAATGCAATAAATTCAGTTAGTAGAGCATAAGAGGATTACACATACTGCATTGTTTAGCATTTCCATCATGATAGTGAGGATAAAATTATTCATGCAATGACAGTTTTTATAATTAACATTATATTTTTAACATGTAGGATCACCATCACCACCACTACCATCATCATCATCATCATCAATTATCTATTTTTTCCAAACATAAACAATTATTCCTCATATGTGTTATATAGTTAATTATGGTAAGTTAAATACAATAAAAATAAACTGAAGTATATCCAAAAATATTCATTTTATTAACAGTGATCCATCTAACTGTTAACAAAAGAGATCATATTGTCCATCTCAGCAAGACCAGAAAACACCAAGCAGAAAAGGAGGTCTGGGAAGCTGGGAAACATTACAATTGGCTACAGCTAAGGAAAGTGGTATGGATGATCATACTTTCCTCTGAAAATTCAGAATCCACCAAGGATAGATTAAACCTTTCCTAATTATACATGGAAAGATAAGGACAGAAGAATTGTTTTAAATTGGTTGGGGCTTAAGGACAATAAACAAATGTCCCAAGGTCAAGTGTATGTATGTATGGTAATAACATTTCATTCCAACCTTTAAACAGCTTTACACTTATTCAGACTAGGACATTCTACCTTTTTTATTTTTTTTATTTTTTGTTGAGGCAATTGAGGTTAAGTGATTTGTCCAGGGTCACACAGCTAGGAAGTGTTAAATGTCTGAAACCAGATTTGAACTCAGATCCTCCTGACTTCAGGACTGGTGTTCTATCTGCTGTGCCACCTAGCTGCCCCGACATTCTACATTTTTGAGTGAAGTGAATTCAAGCAGATACTAATAATTATAAAGCATAAATCAATTGCATTGCAAAATCAATACAGTTGAAATAGAGGTATTATTAATATTTATATTTTATATTGTATAATATTTATATTGCCCCACTTCTACTTAATCTATAATTCTGCCTAAATTATTTTTAAGTAGCTGGAAATAATTTTATCTTCTAGTCCTTCCAACTTTCCATGATCCCATTTTAGGCTTTCCTTGGCTGTGATATTGGAGTAGCTTGTCATTTCATTTTCTAGTTCATTTTACAGATTTAAGGCAAACAGAATCTTAATCTTGTGACTTACCCAGGGTTACAAGTTAGGAAGTTTAAGACTGGATTTGAACTCATGGAGATAGATCTTCCTGACTCCAAGCACAGTGCTCTAAACACCATTCCACCAAGGTAACCTGTTGAAATCATAGGTATGGTTTATTAAATGTCATTCTTAGTTGTATTTTATTTTTCTAAACACTGTAATAGTTGAAATTTCAATATACTAGCATTTACTATGAAAATGTTTAAATATAGATATATTATTTTTATTTTATTTTTATATTTTTAAATCTTTTTGAATCTCAGTAAGATATTTCTAGCATTCATATTTTCCTTACTAAAGTCATTATATTTTGGGTTTCTTTTTCATCCTTTTTTGTAATAAACAATAGCTATTCAGATAAAAATTAGCTTAATTTTATCCAGCTCATTATTCTTATTCACTCTCCATAATTTCTAGTCAGTACTTTTTTCCCTAGATATTAAACTTTTTTTCCTCTCTTGAGTACTTTTACCTCTATGTGTCATGGGAGTTAAACACACATAGAAGCTGGTAAAATAAAATAATATTATTTTGATTAGGTTGAAATAGTAAGGGAAAACATTAATAATTTAAATAATGATATACCTCCATCCTCAGAAATATAACAATACAGAAATAAAGTGCAGAAGAAATAACTAATAATGCTAGTAATAATGATAATAACAACAGATGACATTTGTGTGGTGCTTTAAGTTTTTTTTTTATAAATCACTTTACATATATTATGTCATTATATATGTGTTCTTTTAATCCATTTTGCAAATGAGAAACTGAGACTGAGTTAGGATGAGCAACCTGCTCATTTGATATAACCGATTAGTGTCTGAATTACAATTAAAACCCTTGTCTTTCTGAATCCAGACATTATCTACGCTAAGTATGCTGTCTCTTAAAAAAACAAACAAACAAATAAAAACAATATTTTTAAAGGCTGAAAATCACATATTTCATTTGATCCTAAGGACAATGCTATAGGGAATACACTGTAGATATTGATAATCCCATTTTACAAATGAGAAAGTTTAAGCTAATTTGTAAAATATGTGTTAAAATAGATAAATTAAAAATATATAAATGAAGAAACCATCTAAACAACATTGAAAAATTAAATGTAATCATGATCTCATACTTAGGAAAATGTATTAATCTATTCATTCAACACATTTATTAAGCATGTCTTTTGTGCCAAACACTGTAGCGTAGTGTTTGAAAATGGAATAGACCAACAGGACAAATGCAAGTAAATGCAAAGGAGTTAGATACAAGCAGATTTGGGGAGGGAGGGCACTAACCCTTCAAAGGATCAAGATTTGTATAGAGATGGTGTTTGAGCTGCATGTTAATGAAGAAAGGGATGCTGTGAGGCAAAAGTATAGAGGGACTATGTTCCAGGCTTCGTACCTTTACTGATGTATGTCAAGTGGTAAATGCAAGGGAATATAGGTGAAACCACCACATCTTTGACAGTACTTAAATCTAACAAAGGAAATGAAGTATGAATACAACTTTAATACAAAGACTAAAAATGTCATTTGAAAGGAAGTTATAAAGTGTTATGGGATGTCAAAGAAAGATCAGTTCTGGTTGAAACTAGCAAGAGAGATGAAGGGGGGAAAAGAAAGAGGAGAGAGAAAAAAAGAGGGGCAAGGAAGTCAAAGATAACTGAATTTGAGATGCCATAAATTTGAAGATAAAACATCCTTAACATATGTGTTTTACCCTTTCATTTACTAGACTACTTTGTATTTCTAGTTCTCCATCTTATGATTAAAATCATGTGATTATTTAGTCTGAAGAAAAAAAATTAATTCAGCTTGAATTCAACATATATTCATTGGCTCCAGAACCTATTTGTTTAGGTGTTTATTATAGCATACAAATTTCACAAATGAAATAATCAAAATCCACAAGGAAGTCCAAACAATAAGGTCACACTCACTAAATGTTCTCAGTCAATTGGGAGATTTTTTTGCCTTGTCCTTTTTCTGTGAAGAAAATGCAGGTCATAAAAGTCCCTATATTCAATGCATTTTCACAGGCCAAGTGATTGAGCATTTATCCAGTGAATTAAATCAATACAGAAAGCTGATCTGAATAATTCATAACCAACAAAACAGCCTCCTCAATTTTTTTTTTAGAATATTCCTTATAAGAATTCTTTGGGTCGATTCTGTTTATATTTTTGATGTTGTTGATAGTGATTTTTGCCCATAGTCTCTATGTTAGAAATACAGATGTTATTTATCACACATTATGTATTGTATTAGTGCTTCATGGGTCCATGATTTCAGTCATGTGGCATTTCCTTAACTTATGCAGATTTCAACCCATGTATGCATTAAGAGTTTCTATGGCCACAAAATGCATAATCATCCTATGGCCAGCCTGGTAGTAAGCCCTTCCAAATTTGCCTTAGATGCTCCATTCCAGCATGATAGTCAAAACTTTTACATCTCAGTAGGGTCTGCTAAAGTTACTGCTCCTATAGTCTAACTTTTGAGAATCCAGTATTATCTTTACTTTTGTGAGGTATTAAAGGAAAACTTTGGTTGAGAATGTGTTATATCATTGATTTTGAAAATCAGAAATTTATATTCACAAATAGTTATGTTCAACTGAAATAATTGTTTAATGGATGCTAACTTCCAAGTCTTTTTGTAATTTGTGAACATTGTCTAATTGAGTCTTCTTACTGTTTTATGGGTCATGCAATGGATCAAGTGCTAGGCCAACAGACAGAAAAACAATTTTCCTGAGTTTGAATCTGGTCTTAGAGACTTATTAATTGTGTGACACTGTGCAAATCCCTTAACTTGACTTGCCTCGGTTCTTCATCTGTAGAATGAGCTGGAGAATACAAATGCCAAACCACTGTAGTATTTTTTACCAAGAAATCCCCAAATAGGGTCACAAAGAATCAGATATGACTAAAAAGTGACTTGAACAACAACATTTATGATTTTTCGTTCTACAGAATTGTCTTTTAAATTTCATGTGATATGCTTGTCATATAAAATAAGTGGATTTGCAAGAAAGTATAATTATTTGTTTTTACTTTTTTCATAAACTTGAATTAATTCAAATAATATTCAGACTTGTGAAAATGCTACTGCATTCTAACTTTAGAATTCCTCTACAATATTGATGTGTTTGAAGTTTAGTACAAAATGATGAAATTGATGTTGAGGTACCAAATGTTGGGGTTTAATCATGTAAAGAATTCACAATGGTCATTTTCTGGCAAAAGGTAGGTTTTCTTTGGGAGAAGTTACAGATAAAATGAAGAGATGAAATGGTATATATGAAATAGATTTGGGAAAGCATATAATTAACAATGAAAAAGACAAATATCCTAGTTAACAATGAAAAAGACAACTTCCCTAGTGGAACTCACAATTAACCAGGGAAAAGGGAATATACTATAAGGTGGAAGTAATCCATTAATTGGCAGGCTAAATCCATACTGAAGTTTAGCACTCTAAAAGACTTAATTAACTATAAGTAGGAGAAAGATATCATAAGGCAGAGTGCTGTGGCAGGTTTAAGCCAAAAGGAGTTCAATAAAAATGGCTTGAGACATGGACAGATTTATAGGGGAAATTTAATCTCGGGGAGGTTAACATAACTTGGATTTCTGATTGCACATAGTGAGTCCACTAAGGGTGGGACTACACAATTAAACAGATTCCCATCAGTGCCCTTCCCTACTTGCCTCAGGGAGTAATCTTATCAGTACTTCAGTCTTTTCCCTACCTAATTCCTCTAGACTCATCCTTATTGCTATATACCATTCAATTTTATTAGGGCAAAAGGGCAGGGAAAATTCCTTCAGATGATTCAGATTTGACGTCAAAAATTTCTTCACTCAAATTATCTTCTTTTTGACAGTGTCCTTAAGTTGTCAAATCAATGACCACATCAGTATTCTCATTTTAAAACTTCCATGATAAGTGGAGGCAGAACAATTTACATATCTCCTAAATGGTGATGAAGTAACACCTCTAGTAACTTTTTAAATCCCTGTAAAAGGGATCTATAGCAAGATTCATCTCATTGAGTCACATTAATATAAAAAGCTTTCCCTTTCCAGATGCCTCTAGTATATGTTTTAAAATATCATGATTAAAGGTAGTTTTCCCATGATGCCCATTTAAAATTCTCTTAGAATTTAGCTATTTCTAAGGAAAGATAAAGGTCTATCTCATTTTTCAAATTAGATAATTCATAAATTTAAAGCCATCAATGGATTTCAAAGAACTGACAAGATATTTCAAACACTTACTGAAAATGAGAATATGTAAAAGCTTTTGCAATAAGAGTACTGAACCATGTAATAACAAAGTAAAGGCCACACAGGATAATGAATAAAGATCTGGATTTGGAGTCAGAGGATTTATATTTGAATATTTTTGAATGTGAATACTCTACTACTTGCTAGTTGTATGATTTCATATGACCAAGTCACTTAACATTTCTGGGTTTATTTAAAAAATCAAGAGCTTAGTCAAGATGACCTTGAGGATTCCTCCCATATTTCTCAGTTTAAATGCACTTTCTAAGAGGGAATCACTGACAAACTACCCTACAGAGTCAGTATACCCTTCATAGATGGTAAAATTAAGAGAACTGGATAATTTGAGCAATTAATCCAGGGATTTATAATAAATAGTAGAAGTTTAGAGTAGAATCTCTAAGCTGTTATTTTCACAAGATTGGATTGTTTGGAATATAAAAACATTTGATTAGTCTGAATTTGAGGCAAAGAAAGAGTTCTGCTTAGGTAGTAATTTATTTAGTTGATGTCTACTTTGTCTCAATACAGTTCTTGTGTTCTTTTCTTCATAATAATGACTTGCCTAATTAGCTAGCTTATTCCATTTAAAGAGTTGCAAATTTGTCCTATTTTTAGTCAAGTGAAGTACTTCCCTTGGTAAAAGACCTATTTAATGGATGTCCAAAAAAAAAATTAGGAAGGTAATAAACTAAATAATTGTATATTGTCTTTTATTTGTTCAGCACTGTGATAAATATTCTTATAAATATTTTTTTCATTTGATCACCACAAGCAACCTCAGAAGAGTAAGGTGGTATTATTATCCCCATTTTATAGGTAGAGAAACTGAGGCAAACAGGGGTTAAATTATTTGCCTAAGGTCACACAGCTAGTGTCTGAGATCAGATTTGAATTCAGATTTTCCTACAGGATGGAATCAAGGAAGGAAGGAAGGAAGGAAGGAAGGGAGGGAGGGAGGGAGAGTTGAAGGGGCATGCAGGAGGCAAGTCTCCAAATTTAAAATTTATATCATTAATCTTACTGTTGGTAAATCCTTGGTAAAGCCTTAATTCAGGCAACAAAGAAGTTAGCATTGAATCTAATTCCTTAGTTACCTTATTGAGGTTCAAAAGAGACCTCAAAATATTGGAGTATCAGACCAGTGTGGGGAAGTGTCTCAAAAGAATTTGCAGGCTCAAACCCATCTCCAAGTCAAGGGGCAAAGTATATTATAACTGTAATACCAGTTGAAACAGGTTAAGTTCCAAAAGAACTTAGCAAAGAGCCAGAAGCAAGGAGATAAATTTATAGGAAAAAGTTAGAGAGACCAGGAGCTTCATGTTATTTATTTGCTAATTTTATAGCTTACAGGTAGGTTTGAGAGGTGGTCTATTCACTATTGTCTCAGAAACTTTGTTATCACTGACCAACAGATTGTTTATCTAATAGTCAGCAATGTTTGTAGTACTATACTATAGTATTCCAAAAACCAAGAGACTTTAGGATTATTGACAAACAAATCATTAGAGTAATAGCACTCAGGATTATTCAGGATTACTACTATATCTTCCCTAAAAGTTAGGGTAGAAAAATATTACTATAGTATTCCTAAGGCTAGAGGACCCCAGAGTTATTGCATGTGCCTTATTATTCCTCTCTTAAGCAAGTGAAACCCAAATTCATTTGAGACAAAGGGATATAGATCTCATCTTCTGGAGCTGCTTCAGGCTGATAAGTGGTGTGGAGCTGACTCTGCATAGTGGAGTCCAGAGTGAGGAAGGGAGACAAATAACTTGAAGATGGCAGCAGCAGTATCTAACTGGTACTGTCAGAATCAGGTAGCAGGTGATAAGTTCAGGGCTTGAAATCTGAAAGAAACAAATCTCAAAAGTAGATTTAAAATGCAGGGGCCAAATATGAGCAAAAAATAATAATTAAAAGTGGAGTTAAGACTTGCAGGAATAGATGAGGCCATCATGAATGTCTCACATCCAGCTAGTTTAGTGCTCAGGTGGCCTAAGTGCAAGCACTATAATATTTTAAAGTGTCAAGCATTTGATAAAAATGATGACAGGCAGAGTGAAGATATTAATTAATCTTAAATGCCTCAGCCACAGCTTGGTTAATTTGAGAAGTGATGGCTGGGTCATTGTCACTCTGTAAAGAGCTGGGTAGGCCAAAAAGAGGTATGATCTCCTTTAGCAAAAATTCTGAGCCTTTTCAGTCTTGCTAGGGAAGGCTTTTACCCAATTTGTAAAAGTGTCAACAAAAACCAAAAGCACTTTGAAACTCCTGCAATAGGGCATATGTCTTTTTCCTTGTAACCAGTGAAAATAGGTTTCACAAGGGATTGGAGGACCTTTTCCCAATTCTAAAGTCTGGTGAGGGCAATGATGTTGGCCTTCTGAGCACAGGTTTCAAGGTGGAGTGAGTGATTTAGTCTCCAAGATGTTGAGGAACTTATGGCTCTGCAAAGGTGGGTTACTTACTTAATGATCCATCAGAAAATCATACACAAATTCAAAATCCAAAAGAATATCAGTTACAGTTAGTTCCAAGAGATTTTATCTCTTTATTTCTAATAGCAAATCTCTAATGTCTCTAATTATCTCAAATAGCAAATAATCTGAGCTTTGGGTTAGATAAAAGGTTTATCAGAATTCACACATATAGGAGATTCTGTTTAATATGTTTTTCTTTTCTTCTTCTTGAGTTTAAACTTATCCTGATGCAAGAACCAATCATTATAATTTATTTCTATATGATAAAAAAACTTATTATATTCTTAGTTAACACATCTCCTGTTCTATGAACTCTATCCCAAACAAGCTCATTTCTCAAGGCTGATGACCTTGCTTACCTTGTTGGTTTCAAAAAAAACAAAACAAAAAACTGGCAAGCTTGCAAATTAAGGGGAGTTGACAGAGACCCCAGGGAAAGGATTTGCTGTTCCTATTTGCCAATCCCAACTATTTTTAGTTTTTTCATGGGCCGTGCTGTTTGATACCTCTCCCCCCCCCCACTCTGTGAAGGAGGAAAAGGGTGCTGTACATTCTCATACTTGAAGGGGAACTGATAAGGCTTTCACCTCATCCCTACTTCTACACACAGTAATTACCAATTTCAGGTTTAACATAGTGGCAACAACTCCAAATAACTTAGTTAATGATCTTAGAATTTTTATAAGTATTAGCCAAATATTCTTAACCTTAATTTCCTCTTAATTTTCTAACAAAGATAAAAATATCTAATTCCCTAAATTATATATGCAAAACATTACAAAATAGCATTAGCAAGGCTAAATAAACTTTCTACCTTCTCTTAGTTGTTCAAGGGAATACATTTCCCTTTTGTTTTAGGGAGAAAGCAAGACAATTCTTAAAGTTGAGATAGAACAGATTTTAAAACTGACTTAACTTTATGAGACTCTTTTATGAGATTCCTTAAATTCTAATCAAATGTTATAGACAAACTGAATTGCCATTTGCTTATTTTGCAATTCACACAAATCATTTCTCTTTTGTTAGCCAGAAAAGGGTTAAGTGCCAGTTTTTACTGCCAGGACCCCTAGAAGTCTGACTCCAGATAATGCAAAAACAGGCTGTTTGTTGCCAGAATTTTTGAGGTAACAGGGAATTGCTTTTCTGTTTTCCTAAAGTTCTAAAACTCTTAAATCTTCTGAAAACATTATCAATAAAAATAAATTATAACTTATAGATATATCCCTTCAGTGAGTTTTGATTAATACTCCTTTAAAACTGATTTTACTGTCATGTCTCAAAAAACAAATTTCACTGAACTTAGTTTATTTTCTTTCTCTCTCTCTCTCACCTTTCTATCTATGTATACCTTCTGCAGTCAAGGAAGGAGGGAATGGGGAACAAAGAGAAAGAGATTTTCTTTCTATTATATACTATCCTCCTAGGGAACCCAGGCATGGTAACCTTAATCTAGTTAAATTTGTTTCCAAATTACTTTTTCCAATAAAAGTTAACATTCATATAACATTTGCTTCTTGCTAAGCACTTTTGCAGTCATGTGATCTTCACAACTATTATTATTTCTCTTTACAAATCAGAAAACTGATCAGAAATAAAATAATTTCTCATAACTTACATAGCTAATACATTTCTGCATTTGAAACAAAAAATCATGGGCTTACCAAATGCAGACGCTGACTGGCTTTCTCGCCTCACACTGCTATGTTTGGTACTATCAGGGGTACCTAGATTCTTTCAGGAAGTTACTGGATAGAACCTGCAGAAGGCTGGGGTGACTGGTGCCAGGATCTTCCTTTGATGGTAATTTCAGGTATGAGGGCTAAGGGAACGCTGACCATGGGGCCTAATCCTTACTCCACCTTGCTCCCTCCAAGCTGGCTTGGGGAGGTGTTTGGACAAGGTGTGTGGAGTCCCCACTGATGTTGCTGCTTCCCCTATTTCTACAGGTAGAGCAGAATTTGAGTTTCACTCCAGTTCTTTAATACTCTCTTTTCTTAATCTGATCTGAGATGAGAAGGGTTAATAAAGGAACATGAGCTATATCACTCTTATTATCAATCCCCACAATTGAGATAAACTCAGATTTCAGAGAGTGGAGCTTACTGAAAAAAGATCTACAGATCCTACAGGAAAAAAAAAAAAAAAGATCCACAGGAAAAAAAAGTCAGGCTTTTTCCCTTTTTAAAGGTGGGAGTCAAGGGTGTTAAGAAATCTTTCCCAGCATTCTAACTACAGCATAGAAATTTTGTTTTGTTTTGTTTTCTTGCTGGCTGCATTTTAAATCTTTCCAGGTAACAAAATCTAGCCACAGAATAATCATGACACAGATATTCTGCACAAAGACACAGACAAAATGACATGGAAGAGGACTATCCCATCTTTGACAAGAGCCATAAAATTTCTGTTTTACCCCCTCCAGCATGAAAAAGGTGGCAAAGTTTAGTTCTTTGCCAAAAGCCATCATATAACACTGTGTCTCCTCTGGTGTCCCAGGGAGGATAAAAAGGTGGCAAAGGTGCCCTAGGATGGAACTTCGCTGAAAATTGTAAGAATTTCCAAATCCTGGGATCCCCAGTCAAGGAAAGTTTGCTGAGCATGGAAGTAAAGAGGACGCAGACAAGCCTTTCTTAGTTGCTTGGGGTGTCCTAGCTATCAGATTGAGGGAGAAAAGAATGAGAGGCTTACCTTGACAAGGAGAGGTTGAAGCCAGAGGAGACCAGGCTGTTCCCGTATAAGGCCACCAAATATCGTGGTTCAAAAGAGGTCTCAAAATATTGGAGTATCAGACAAGTGTCATCTCAAAAAAAATTGCAGGCTCAAACCCATCTCCAAGTCAAGGGGCAAAATATATTATAATTGTAACACCAATTAAAGCAAGTTAAGTTCCAAAAGAATTTAGTAAAGAACCAGAAGCAAGGAGATAAATGTATAGGAAAAATTACTAGAGAGACCAGGAGCTTCATGTTACTTATTAGCTAATTTTATGATTTACATTATTTAAAATATTACTTTAGTATTCCTAAAGCCAGATTACCCTAGAGTTATTGCAACATTTCCCCTAGAAGCTGCACCCCCTCAATCTCACTTGAGATTTTCTTCACTGCCTAGGAGACCCAAGAATATTGGTATCTTTTGAATGTGGGAAAAGGAAGGCTAAGTAAAGATTTTTTTTTATTGAAAAAATGATTTAAATAGTAAAGGGATCTCTCAGTGAGGAAATTCTCTCTACTAAATATGAGCAACACTTCCTCTAAAATTTATTGTCATATAAATAGTTCTCTAGAAGACTTTGAAGTTGTGTGCCTTGCTTGGAGTCATGTACGCATTTATGTCAGAGATGGGACTTGGATACAAATTTTGTTCTGAATCTCTAGTCAAATAGGTTCCCTCAGAGTGAATAACATGAAAAAAAGGGGAGGGGACACAGAGATAGGGGAAAAAAATATGGAATGCCCATATAATTTGGTAAAGAAAGAAAAAAATGGAACAACATAGATTAAGTTTTAGGAAGCAGTCAAGGTAAAGGTGATAAGATTTGATATGGCAAGTTAAAAGTTATTTAGAATATTGAAAGTTATTTAGAATAGAAATTCTAAAACATAGGACCATTTAAGATTTTTGAGAAAGTAGTAAGTTGTTGAAAGTGTAGTTTAAGAAAGGTTAGATTGCATTCAGGAATGCTAGAAAGAATATATGTACATTAGATAGTAGTGTTAATGATAGAATGTAGGAAAGATTAACTGTATATATGGGATATATCAAAGGTGATAACTCAAAGATGATGCCAGTTTTGAGTTTGGAATCCTTATACTGGTATCATTTATAAATACAAGATGTTGGGAAAGGCAGTGTGTTTAAGGACCAAATGATAAATTCATTTGTGGACATAAGATGTTTAAACTTATTTATTTATTATAAATAAATAAGTATACCTTAGTCAGCATCCATACTAGTTCACCAATGTTACAAATGAGAAAAAACAAGCCAAATTAAGAGTATAGGAATAGAAATATAGATGTGGAAGTCATTACGAGAGCTAGAGATCTGGAAAGGAATGACCTTCCATTTGAAGGAAAAAACAAACATATGGGGCCAAGGACTAACCTTGAAAAATGACCATGATGGAAATAGAGGAGGAGGAGGAAATGAGCCAGGAATGATACAGGAAATGTTTGGGAGCAGGAAGAGAATCTGTATAGAACAATGTCATTGAGACAGTGAGAGCAGAATATATCAAGAGATAAAGGCCAGTATGAAATACTGTAGAGCATCAAGAGGAAGAAAAAAGAAAAATCCATAGGATTTGGCAATAAAAAAGTCATTGATGACCTTTGAGAAAAAACTTTTAATGTAATGGTAAGAAAGAAACTAGATTGGGTTTTTATAAGATGCCTACATTGTTCTAGGCACTGTACTGAGTTCTGGGAATTATAAGAAACATTAACCATAGTGCTGAGAGAAATGATTATTTCTCTCATATTAATTATCAATTAATTGAATTAGGACCAGAAATTTTTTTTCAGAAGCCTGTGTCTCTAAAGGACATTGCTGATAATAATAATATTGAATCACCTTTCTTCTCAATCTAATTTAGACCCTACCTACCCAGGTTGGGAAGCCCATTGTGCTCCACACAGATTTGTTTAGGGATGAATTTTTTTGATAAGATTGACTGAGGCTGGACAATTTAGAAGGAAGTGACATAATCAAAATCACCCCCCATAGCCTTTCCCTAGAAGAGATCCACCTCTCATAATATTGATTCTCTTTCTTTAATTACTAACCAATCCAAGCTTATTGCACCCTTAGGAACTTTACTCTTACTAGAGCATATTAACTGTAAACCTACCACCATGATTAGTCTTTGCCATTCAAGAGTGATCCCTGGCCCGTTTTATTAATATGCTAGAGATGCGAAAATAAAGGCATCAGAAATGGTAATACCAAATAGAAATATGAAGTAGATTTGGGAGAGTATAATTGCAAAAGAATATTATAAAACAGCATTGGTTCAATTAGTGGCATAAAGAAATTATACTAGAGATATCTGTAACAGGTTACAAAGGTTTGCCATTTATTACCTGAAATAACTCATAGGCTTAATCAACCACAACAAACCAAATTAAAGTCATGGGTGATTGAGCAACTTGCTTTTGGGGGACAAGACTTTTATATCTCAGAGGGAGGGAGGGAATAAAGGTGGGATTTAGGGAGTGAAAAAGAT
This sequence comes from Sarcophilus harrisii, assembly GCF_902635505.1. Lineage (NCBI taxonomy): Eukaryota > Metazoa > Chordata > Mammalia > Dasyuromorphia > Dasyuridae > Sarcophilus > Sarcophilus harrisii. The sequence goes on along the minus strand of NC_045428.1, from coordinate 158,088,646 downwards.
GTGTATTGAGATGTTGTTATTGTTTTAAAGACAAACTGGGAAAACTGTGTTTCTATCAAGGCTCTTAAATATGCTAATCAGGACAGTCTCAGAGGTTGAAGACAGGATGGATGGATTAACAATGGACTCTGACTTTATATCATTTTAGACAAATAGGACTGTCTGGGAGAACTGACCTGATTACATGATTAATAAAAGGAACAGGATGGACTCATCCCAGAAATTCCTGAGAATAAGCTAGGTTAGGGTACACATCACTAGGATTATTCATAAAATGATTAATTACCCAGAATCTCTGTCTCTTAGAGTTTCAAAACATCACAATTCTTACTTTTCAAGAAGTTCATTGTCTAATGGAAGAGATAATGTAGCAAACTATACAAACAAGCTATATACAGGTGAAATGTAAATAATCAATAGAGGGAAGACTGGATTAGGTGGTGAAAAACTGAAAGTGACAATGTAGATTATAATGCTGGAGAAACTGAGGCAAGATAGAGATTAGAGAGTGTTTAATAATTTATTTGAAAGGGAGAAATGTACTGGAACCAAATGGATCCAAGGTTTGGTCCCAGGGCTGAATGAGACTATTGTCCCCAAGAATCCAGCCATCTGAGTTCTCAATGCATATATATATATACACATGGCTCAGACACAGAGAGGTAGACTGGGTTAGGGGCGTAATCAGGATGCTGAGAGCAGAACAGGACTCTGACAGGGTGGGGGTGAGCCACCAGAGTTGAAGATGACATAATGGGGGGGAGGCACCCAAGACATGGGGAGAGATATCTTGATAAGACAGTATCTGATATTCTGATAGTTTGGGATGGGGAGAGGCATTCTGATATTCTAAAATATAAGATCTTTTGTCGTTATCAAATATTCTGATTAAGAAGGAGGGGTGGTTTTGCAGGATTGGTCAGAACAATTATAGACTGAGGCAAAACAATTAGGGAAACCGAAGCAGGACAATTTAGGGAGACAGAGTCAGGATAATAAAAGAGAACTGTGGCACAACATAGACCACTGATTTAAGAAATTTAAAAGGGAAATAAAGATAAGAAATGAAATGGTAGTTGGAAAAGGTAGTAGGATAAAGGAAGGAATTTTCAACACAGGCAAAATCTCCACATCTTTGAAAACAGAGAGCAAAAGAGAAGTTAGAAAGACAAAATGATGACAATAGAGAGGGATATATCAGGGTACAGTGCCAATAGAAAAAGGTTGAGCTGAAGAGCTCAAGGGATGCCTTGTGATTTATCTGTTTTTACCTCTGCAAACTAGAAAGATGGATGAAGGGAGAAGTATAGAAAAAAGAGATAGGTTGGCAGGATGGGAATGCAGTATGATAATACTAACTCCTTTCCAATTAGACCATTTTCATATCTGTTTCTTTACTTTTTATAGCTTCCTGATTTTATGACACAGATTCACTTCCTTAATGTCATGCTATATAGTGTCAGAAGGTAGGCTGGCTTGGTGGACCAAAAACTAGAAGAAAAACATGATTCTATTGATTAAATAATGTTGGACAACAAGGTTCTTAATTTTTCAGTGCCCTCAAGTAATGCTGCATACAAATTTCAGAATAATATTTTAGCTATATAATGAGAGAAGACTCATTAGAAAGATATTAGGAAAGATTAAAGACAAAAGAAAGACTTTGGAAGATAATGGAGGATAGAAGGGCCTGCTGTGCTGTGGTCCAAGGAGCCAGAAAGACTCAGACATGATTAAACAACTGAAGGACAACAACAACACAATAAAAATACCAGCAAAGGTCTCTTAAGAAGTACGCTACAACCATGAATTCACAAATCCAGCCCAGAAAAATTTAATCAGAACTGAAATTCTACTAGAAGTAGTATAGCATTTGTATAGTAGGGGCATTTATATAATGCTTTAAGTTTCACAAAACACTTTACAAATATTATCTTATTTGATACTCACAACAATCCTGGATGGCATTATCCCCATTTTACATGAGGAAACCAAAGTTAAGAGATTAAGTAACGTCACAAAATAAGTCTAATTTTGAACTCAGGTTGTCCTGATTGAGAAGGAGGAAGTCCTGTGCTGAACTTGTTTTTTTTTTTTTTTTGTTGTTGTTGTTGTTGTTGTTGTTGTTGTTTTTAATAGACTTCATTTTTAATAGAAAGATAGCCTCTGACTTAGGAAGGCACGATTCACATCCTTCCTATTGACAACTGCTGTAGGTACTAAATCTGGAAAGTTTTATAAGATTTAAAGTCTCAGATCAGTTGTTAGTTTTCACTGGGTAAAGAAATTACCTAAATAAGCATTCTTTACAATAGTAAAATTAAAGCTTTATCTATTCCCTCTACCCCCCCCAAAAAAATCACATAATTTATAATGTCTATATTTCAATGGAAAATACTTCTGATTACCTAATAAAGCAGAGGAATTCAGAAAAAAAGGCTATTTGATTTATGAAAATGGTAGATTTAAATGGCCACAAATTTAAATAATAAGTAAAATAATCAAGAATTATTTACTAAGTACCTACTAAGTCTCAGTCACTATCTATCTTAATATTTTATATCTGGCATTTGTATTCCATTGTGGGAAGAAAGAAGTCTTTATCTTTTTCTAACTTACACTCTTGTTTTTGGACAAAGCTTTCATTCAACAAAGAGATACATTATTCTAATTGCCTCCTTTTGGGTTTCCATTTCATCTACAGGAGAAGGGCTTTAAAGTGAACTACATCCTCTCAGCAGAATTGGAATTCTAGTGTACATTCCTCTAACTGTGATTCATGATCCATCTCACAAAACCGAGAATTAAATGTCTCTAGGATAGTGTTTTTTGAATCCTACCTGAGATTGTTTGTTTAATATAATTAATACCTATGTTTTTCATTAGTTCATACTAAATATCTATAAAACATTTGGATGATATTCATTTTTTTTTGCAAAATTATTCATTTGTAACTATCAGTAATGACTAAGTTAAACATTATTTGGATCCTAACTAATTTCCCTTTCTTATCCAACTAAAAACTGAATCACAACTTTACCTATATGGTTTCCAATGGACTTTCCACAGGAATGCCCATTTTATTCTCCTAGCATCCTCTTTCATTAAGCATACATATGACTCATTTTTTCCTATTCACCTTATATCCATTCAATATTTGATTATATATTTATATGTGAACTATATCATACATATATATATATGTGTACTGTGAGTATATGTTACATTTACTCCTTCAATAATTTATGAAGTATCTTCAATATATATACATATATAATTATACATATGTGCACATGTTTATATATATGTGCATATCTCTGTATATGAATATAGACACGTAGGTGTGTGTGTCCATAGCCAAGAATATGTGTCCTTTCTTTACTAGAGTGCTTTTTTCTTCCCTAAAATTCATTGTGAGGATTCATGTAAACTTGGTCCAAATGAAAAATGACAAGGTTAAGATACTCCAGTAATATAATGAATCCAGTCTTTTTCTTTTCCTTAGTAAAATAATTTCATAAATTGAAATATTTTCAGCAAAACTGTTCAGAGAGTATGTTGTGAGTGATGTAAATCTCACTTATTCTAATCAATTTTCACCTTACTCAAAGATTTCAAATGTATGCAAGAAGAAAAGGAAGAAATTATAATTATAGTTTATTGCCTGAAACAGCAAAGGTTAAAAAAATATTTCAGTATGTTTAAAATCAGACTGAAAAAATCAATTCATCTAGCTAAGACAAATGGAAGGTGAAGATTTAAATATATTACTAGAAAGACTGCCAGGATTATGTTGATCACATTAAAAACAAACAAATTTGCAAACAAATTAGCTGGCACTAGTCAAATATTTCCAGAAGATACCTTTTCATGAATATATGTGTGTATGTATATATATATATATATACATACACACATATATATAATTATTTTTTACACAGATAGAGATGTGCTCATTTGCAAACAGGTGCATATATTTGTAATACTAAAATATTTGTACTTAAATTTTAAAATCTTTGTAGATTTTATAAAAGCAAATAATACTTTATTTAAGTGATCTAACCATAATACCACTATGACAAGACTGATAGGGGGAAAAAATGGAAACTAGCTTTTATCTGAGTTCTTCTGAAAATAAGCAAACCCCAAAATAAAGATGTTTTGCCTGTATTTAAAGTACATTTGAAAATGGACATTTGTTTTAAAATAAGTTATGAATTTCTGGTGGCATATTTATTAATCTGGTATAATGTATCACGTTTGCCAGTAAAAATGAGGATATTTGTTTGGGGGGGGGTGTTCTATATGGTTTGATCTGAGATTTCATTATTTTACCATCTACATGTTATTTTATTTGCCTTATTTCTTTTATCAGAATCTTAATCTAAATTATGGATTTTTAAAGTCCTGTTTTATAGAATATCAAAGTAAATTTTTTTAATTGAGCTTTCAGATTTAAAAGTCATATCAGTGGGGCAGCTAGAATAGAGCACCAGCCCTGAAGCCAAGAAGACCTGAGTTCAAATGTGGACTCAGACACTTAATACTTCCTGACTGTGTGACCCTGGGCAAGTCACTTAACCCCAATTGCCCCAGGGTGGGGGGAATCATATCAGCAAGTTTGCTTCATCAATTTTTCAATCATCTATAGAAATGAACATTTTAAAATTTTTTTTGTTGCTTTGTGTGAACCTATAGGTTTGTAGTGAATTATTCTTATGTTCATTTAAAGAGAAAGTTTTTTTTTTTTTATATATACTATCATTTCACCTTCCTAATTATTGCTGCAAGAGACAACTGTAATTTTACATGGTTTTCAGCATTAATCTTACTCTCAATGTTATTTTGTTGTGGTTTTGCTTGTTCAATCATTTTCAATTGTGTCTTAACTCTTCATTATCCCATTTGGATATCTTTCTTCAAAGATAATTCACTAGTTTATTTTACAGATGAGAAAACTGAAGCTAGCAGACTTATGTGACTCATTGCGATCATGCTGCTTCTAAATGTCTGAGGCTAAATGTGAATTTAAGAAAATGAGTGTCTCTGCCTCCAGATCTGGCCCTCTGTCCACTGAGCCAACTAGAAGCCCTACCTTCAATATTACACATCCAAAACAACAACAAAAAGAAGAAAACAGAATAGAATAGAGTTTAAGTTTCTTAAGTCAGAGACTATGTTATTTCATCTTTCCCCCCCATATTCTAGTTCAGTACTACACAAAGGAGTCAAATAAATTGCAATTAAATTGAATTGAATTGTGACTTCTATAATCATTAACCATTTTTAAAACAGCTACTTTTTTGAGCACTGATAAATAAAGGCTTAAGGAGGCAAAATCACTTAGGACTTGGTCTCTGCTTTGAGGATCTGGTAAAGAGGGAAAGAACATCTATTCAAATATGCAATTCTCTATAATAAACATAGAAAAAAGGTTAAAATTAGGATGACTCCTATTTCCAACAGGTCATAAGAATGTGAAGATGATTTCTGTTTGAGGTAATCATTGGCTTTTGCTGGAAAGGAAATGCCTTGTAAAATTAAGAATCCAAGTTATATTAATAGAGATAAAGTCATATAAGAACATGGTAATATTAGTACAAATATAATCATTTTTCTTGATTATTAATGGGGATTATAGAATGTAAAACTTGAAAGCATTTTCATGATCAACTGATTCCAGCCCTTCATTATTGTCAAGTGAGGAAATCAAATTAAAATTCCTGAGATTACAATTATAATAGTTAATTTTTTTTTTTTGGGGGGGGGTTGTGAGTTGTCTAGCTTGTCAGAAAGATGGAGTTGTATAGAGAAAGCAGTATGGTATAAGGCTAATGGGGAATGTGAGTGTCAAATTATAGAAGGCTTTAACTGCCAGATTGGAATATGATTTATATCCAGGAAACCATTGGAAGGTTTGTGTGGAACAGGATTGTAGGATGAGTGATTTAAAACTTGAAGAGACCTTAGGGAACATCTAGGGGAAACACTGCATTTTGTGAATGGGTAAACTGGCAGAGGCCCAAAAAGATTAAATGATTTGTTCTAGGTCACATAGATAGTAAATTAGAGTCAAAATCTGAACCCAGATCTTTCATCTCTCAATTCAGATAATATCTGTCCCAAAAGAAGATCAATTCAGCAGTGATGTGAAGGATTCATTAGAGGACAAAAAGAATAGTGATTAGAAAATTTATTTAGAATTTAGTATGAGGATCTGTGCTCCAGCACTGGTCACGGTAACTTAAAGAAGGACTTTCATAATAGAAATATTACAGAAGTCACTTATTTCTTGTGAAGGAAATGCTTGTTTTATTCCATAAATTAAAAATAAAATAAAATTTTAAGCGTGCTAGATAAAATGAAAGATTTGCATAAAAAACATTGACTGAATAGTGGTCTTATTAGCTTTATTTGAAAAAGTCAAGAGATCGGGGAAATTTTTTTTAAAAGCATGATTTCAGACATGTTGAACTTAAGTAACTTACTGTTTAGACATTCAAGTCTAGATGTTTACTGTTGAGGTTTTCTCAAAAATAAGCTTCCTGGGGCATAAAGAAGTAGATTAAGATCTAGAGCTTGGGAGAGAAGTTGGGAATGGGAGGGATAAGACTTGTATATACAAGTCATGTGTATAAAAGTAATTCTTGAGGGCATGGATCTGAATGCCATTGCCTAGGGAAAGAGGTTAAAGAGAGAAATTAAGAGTTGTAGGGATAGAACCATATGAACACAATACCAAGAGATCACAAAAAGAAATTTTAAAAAAGAGGCAATTAGGGTAGGACAAGAAAAAGTATTTGGTGTCAACACAGGGGAGAAGGAAGTAGGCCAGAGGAGGCTTTGGTCAACAAGAATCCAATTTTGCCAACTCAAGGAGTATGAGGACTGAAAAAAAGTCATAGAATTGTCTGCTAAGGAATGACTTTACTTTCCATAAAATTAAATCAATTTTCTCATGTACTAAACTAAAGATTGCACTAGATGGTTTCCAGGATTCTTTTTCCAACTTTTGGTTTATAAATCTATGAATCTATGGATTAAATAAAATTAGTATAATCTGCTGTGTGTATATGTCAATGAACACAATCAATAAACATTTATTAAGTGCCTGTAATGTTCCAGGCACTGTGCTAGGTGCTAGGAATAAATATGAAAATAAAAGAAAAACAATCCCCAGCCTCAAAAAGATTAAAATCTAATGGAGAAGACAACACAGAAAGAGAAACTGAACAGGGCACTAAAAAGAGGAACAGATTCAGGGAAGGTGCCCATTGAGGGAGGGGGAAATTATAGTGGAGAAATCAGAAAAGTTCCAGAATAGTGCAGGTGAGGAATGAAAAGAGATTCTGAGCTATCCTCACTCCCTAAATATAGGTTTGGGAGTTCGTGGCTCCACTCTTCAATCACAAGAGCACAGTGAAGTGATTAGTTAGAGTAACAAGGCAGATGAGATCTTACGAGATGATGAGCTTCATGGCGTCTGGTTGAAAAGTCAAAGATGTCCCAGAGTAATGCAGTCAAGTAAAAAATGAGGAGGGAATGTGGAGTGTGTGTGTGTGTGTGTGTGTGTGTATGTATGTAAGAGAGAGAGACAGAGAGAGAGACAGAGACAGAGAGAGACAGAGATGGAGACAGAAGCAGGGAGACAGATGGAGGCAGGGAGAGAAGAAGGAAGGAGACAATGGAGACTTTTGAGTAAAAACTTTTTTTTTTAATGTGAGTGAAAATGTAGAGGGCTATAGTTGTTGAAGGCAACAATATGTTTGTCCATTGCTCTTTGTAAAATAACATCTCTTTAAAACTCACTGAAAGGTTGCAAATATCTATGATGATCACTGTTTTGGTGTTACTCCTCCCAGGCAAAAAATTCACTCATTTTTTTTTAACCAGAGACTTTTAAAGTGGGAATCTGAGAAAGACAACAAGCATAGATCTGAGGTCAAGATCCACTCATTACTTGTCGATGAAATAAAACTAATCATCAGGGACTCCCAGAAGTTAAGAAAGTGATACTCTCTCACATTCACATTTCACTTCAATCTTTTCAGAAGCTTTTCTAAACTCTTTAATTCCACTCAGGTAATGAAACAGAATGTGTCTGTGGGATTGTAGAGAGAGTACTGTAGATATTGGGCTGTGTATAGAGAACTTTTATGGGAGGTAGTTATTAATGGATAGAACACGGAACCTTGAGTCAGAAAGGAGAGAATTAAAATCTAGTCTGAACTCTTACTATCTTTGTGACCCTGTACAACTCACTAAAGCTCTTCCTTAATCCACTAAAGAAGGAAATTGCAAACAACTCCAATATTTTTGCCAAGAAACTCCATAAAGAATATGGTCCATGGAATCATGAAGAGTTGGACATGGATGAATTGGACATAAGGGAGTCTACTGAACAGTTCCAGAACTCCAGAGGGAAGGGATTCTTTATTAATGTAGGTCAACACCTTCTCTGCGAGTTAAATCATAGTTCTAAATCACTAAGAATATAAAGACTTGATCAGAAAAGACAGTCACAGGCTGAACTTGAAGCCAGTTCTTTCTGACTTTTCCAGCTCTCTATCCACTACTTCATGCTTTCTCATCAGAAGATAAAATGCAGCTATTGAAATTGGATCTAGCTTTGTTCTTGGCATTGGCATCCATAGGTTTTGGCCTTGCTTTGCTCCTGACCTCCCCTTACCCAGGCTTGTAATCTGACTTCTTGATTCTTAGTGCCTTATATCCTTCTTAATATTGCTATGAATATCCTTTTCCTGTTATTACATACAAGATGACATTTTTCCAGATTACTAAAATTATCTCAAAAGCTAATCTGATTCTGTAAAGGACAACTCTGTCTTTTGAATATCAGATAGAACATATAGAATTAAATTAGCAAGAGATTATTCAGAGGTTTAACCCTCAATGTTAACATGCAAGAGAAAAATCTAACATCATGATTCCATGGGAAAAGTTGCTTGTTTTTTTGTTTTTTTCCTGCAGAATTTAATTTCAACCAGTCAGTTGAAAACAATTTTTGCTTTGGATGATTTTTAGTACTTTAGAACTTATAAAAGAGGTGTTTTATCAAAAGACATATATTAAGGTCATATTGGATCATTAGCTAATTACAGTATAAAGTTTGTTTAAAATATTTATTGGCTATAGAAAAAATTTATTTTTTACTGCATTCAGGAAAAGAATTGAGAATATGTAGCTTAATTTTTTTTTATTTTTTTGTGGGGAGAAAGGGATATTGAGGGATTGTACCCTTGTATTTACTTTAAGATAATAAACATATTTAACTTGAACTAAAGAATAATCTATTATAAATTAAAGAATAGCTTGTTCTGAGGAACACTTGCTATCTGGGGAAGAAAAAAATGAAAACAAAAACATTACAAAAATGAATGCAGAGCTAGAAAACCACTTAACCTTGGAGTTACTTTTGCTCAGAACTATTCAGAATAATAATTGGAACTTAGAGAAACTTAATGAATTTTAAGTTAAACTGGAATCTCTGGCTCTTATATTGAAACACTCAATGAAATTAATAAAGAGGACCATTTTGTTATTAGCCATGACTAGCCATTCTGCAAGAGAATAAAGAGTCATTTTACAGTAGTGTAATTGAACAGTTGAGGTTTTAATAGTTAAATCTATGATAAAATTTCTTGTGAGATTATGTTATAGTTTCTAAATTATAGTGAAAAAAGTGAAAAGAATTATTCCAATTTAAATTTTAAAACTTCTTTTTGTTGATAAAAGAATAGTAGCCCTCCCAAATTAGAAACAATCTCAGATATAATTTAATCTAACTTTTAAGTGATATGTGCATCTTTTTTATCATATCCCTTTATAAATGGACACCTTTTATAAAGGGACACAAGAGGCTGCCTTCTGAGACTCTCCTGTCTACCTTTGAGCCACTATACTTGTTAGGCAATGTCTTGTTTCATGAAGCCAAAATCTGCCTTTCCTTTGTCTTCCATCCATTTATCCAAGCAAATTAAGTCTTACTATTTTTCTACGTAGCAATCTTTAAAAGTATCTGGAGACATTAATTATTTCTTAACCCCCTTTATCTTCTCAGCATGCATTCTTTGTCCAATGGTTCTTAATCTGAATTCCACAGGCTCAAAAGGTATCTGTGTATAGATTTCATAGTAGCCATGAATTGGAATGGGAAAGGGGGAAAATCTCATCTTTATTTCAATATAAATGCTTTCCTTTGTCATCCCATGTATTTTATTTTATGCATTTAAAATTCTCAAATAGGCTCCATAAACATTCCCAGAATACTTAAAGTATCCAAGACATAAAAATGGTTAATCATTTCCAGTTCTTCTGACTAGGAATCCTGGCATGGTTTCAGATCCCTAGGCCATACTGTTTATTCTCCTTTGGGCAGGTTCCAACTTCTTAATGTTTTACCTAAAATGTTGTACCCTCAAAACTGTACATATTAGTTAAGATGCCAACCTGTTCAAGGCAGAGTATAACTGAATTTTAAGGTCTCTTCCTATGAATGATATAATTTATTAATATTAATAACAATATTAATCGATATTATATTAATTTTTATTAATATTTTAAATTAATCTATTAATAAATTAAGTTTACATTGACTTTTTTTGCCACTTGACTCTGAAGTCTTGAAACCCTCAAGTTCTTTTCCACATAATGTTTAGTCTTATCTCCCTAATTCTTTAGTCATACAATTAAGTTTTTAAACCTATTTACAGGACCCCATATATATCCCTATTAAGTGTTCTTACTATAATAATCCTAATTTTTACTATCGGGAGTTCTTCTTGAATGCTGATTTTACTATTCAATATTTTAGTTATCCCTTTGCGGGCTGTGTCATCCAGATATTCAAAAAGCACACAGAAAGACCTTCCACATTTGCAAAATATTGACAAGAATAAAGATATTCAGTTAGTATTTATATAGAATATAAAGGTATCTCTAAAGAGAACTATCAATATTTAAGTCTTTTTAAAATCTTCATGGGGAAAAAAAATTCAAAGTTTTCAGTGAATTGAAAGAAATGGTCAGGAATCACAAATTTCCATATGTCCAGATCTCTTTCTTCCCTCACTTCCTTTTCCATAAAACACCAAAACCTGGATCATTTAAAGATGCATTTGTACTGAAAAGGGTATGAGAGAAAGTGAATAAGTTACACAGCCATAGACATCAATGAGTATACAATTTGCATACCTGTTATGGGCCAGAAAGAACATTACACATACCCATAGAGCTCCACTGAAGTATAAATTTCTTGAATTTCCCACCCCACAGAAAAGATGTTATTGTTTTCTTAGAAGTGAATAATTTACAAATATTTATTAGATCCATCAGGTACAAAGCATTCTACTAGGTAGAAATCTAGGGGCACACAACTATTAGACAATATCTTACCCCTCTCCCCCATAAAAAAAAAAAACCCTTTTTCTCCAAAAAGAGACAAAATTGACAAATATACAGTGTTAGATAATGATTGGATAGGCTTGATTAGGAAGAAAGTTTTTCTATTTCCACTTTTTTCTTTGACTTTTGATTTAAACTGTATTTATTGCAGTCCTCTCACTACAGATAAGACCTTATTCTTTGAGACAAAACTCTTAGAACCAAAGGGTTTGGGAATATCCCATTTATACACTCAGATAGTTATTTATACTCTTTATTGGGCTTCCAGTGTCCAACCATAGAAGTATCATAGTTATATTTGGTGAACACGTTCAAGAAGGCATTGTTAAGTTATCCAACTTTTCCTTTTCTAGAACCTTATTATCTAACATATTTTCAGTTCCTGTTGCTTACTTCAGACTCCTTTTTCTTTTTGAGTTCTCATTGCATCCACAAATTCTTCCTTGATGTCTCTAATTTTATCCATGTGGGAATTCCTTAGGTGGTACTGACAATAACTCATCTAAAACATTTTTTTAACCTGTGTAGCTCTTTTTACTTCTTCCTACTGTGCTTCCTCTAGAACTAGTGACATCATGTGGATTTCAAAAGGATAAGCACTATATATGACTTACTTTTTCCTTATTCTTACTATATTGATGATTCACTTTTTTCAATTATTTGTCTTTTGATATCATATCTCAAAATGCATGACTATATTGCATATTGAATTTCATATTGAAAACATGCTGTATCCTATTAGTAATGTCAATGATGTCCCATCACAGGACCCTTCAGTGGCCCTCAGCTTAAATTCTTCAGAGACCATGATGTTTTATTGCTTTTCTATTAAATAAAATAAACCAAGTCTCAAATGTGAATACATAAGCTCCCTTAAGGCAAAACTGTTCCTTTTGGCTTTGTATCTCCAGTACCTAGCAAAATGCCTGGCACATTGTGGACACTTAAAAAATGTTTGGTGATTGAATGTTAACAATAGCATTAACTAATGAAAATCATAATCCCTCTTCTTATTTATAAAGGTGGAAATCTGGATTAAATTAATATAGCTTTGCCATGAAAAATTGATGCCAGAAAAGAAATAACAAAAAAGGGAATTTGAGAAGTGTTTGGAAGAAGGAAGAGATAGCTAAGCTTTAGGGAGGATATATGGGAATGATGGCCTGATTCTATCCAGGTGAGCTATCCTATTTTTCTGAATCTCTGCCCATTAATCCTTAATGTCAATTGATAAGCCCAACAGCATTCTGCTGTATGGTGTATATGACTATAGTTCATTAATTTAGTTTATATGTTTTCTATACATTTTTCCAGTTTTCTCTATAATTTTTGAGTTGAGAAATCTTTTTAATTTTTTGTCAATGTAGTTGGATTTTACCATTAACCATATATTTAACTTCTATATAGCATGTTGGGATACCTAATAAGACATGATCAGCTATCTACTTAAGCACACTATTTTCCTGAACATTAATCTCATTTAGAAATGGTTCAAGTAATGAGGAAAATATTTAATAACAATTTAAAATGTATATAAAAATTAATATATTCAGTCTGTAAAATTTCTTTCAAAACTTATTTTTCTTTTGCTTTCAAAAATACAAGGCAATTTGTAAATAAACATCAGAATTTTATGTCAAATGACTTCATTGAGACAAATACAAATAAAAATTAGAAAGAAAGTGGATGGTTTTTAAAATGTGTTAAAGAAATATGCTTTTAAAATATAAATGCATTTGGTTCAAATTATGTCTATTAATTGTAAATATTTAGACAGTTGTCTTTGTATTTTGGACAAAAATGTACTAAATTGCAAGACCACGGTAGATAAAATGTTTAGTATTTCTTTTAGCCCTAGATTAGAAGAGAGATAAGACATGAATAATTATAATAACAAATAATCAGTGTTGGGAAAGTGAGAAAAAAGTTTAATTTGGAACTTAGGCACCTGATTTTATTTTATTGTTGATAAAACTCAAGTATAGAATATTTAAAAGACTTGCCAAAGGTCAAATGAATAGTTCATATCATTCTCTGAACACTAATTCTTTGAGTAAAATCCTCTGAGCAATAAGACCAGGCCATCAAATAAAAATGATGGCAATTGCTCAGAAGAGATTTCCAAGTAATTGAGGGAAAACAGTCATTCTATTGATTGAATTATATTTAAATTGTGCTAACATCTTCAAAGTGTAGCTGAGCTAGTTGTTTAGGAAATTTTAGTTAAAACTATATTTGCCTGAGTTTTCTATATATCAAGGGGGAAATCTTTTTTAGATTTTGTATATTTTTGTTGTTTGCTGAATTATTTAAGTAATTGCCCTCTTTCTATATCTACCATTTCCAATCACTCTGTGCATGAAAACTCCAAGGATTGCTCTTTTCCATTAATATCCTATCCTATGCATAATTTATAAATCATAGAATTGTAGGAAGTTAGAGCTGGAAGAGACTACAGGAATTATCTAGTCTTATTCCATTATACACATGAAGGCCAAGTAGATTAATAGAGAATATTAATTACTTTCATGGGGGAAAGGGAAGTATTTTAAACCTATTTCTGTACAAATTCTCCCTTTTCTTTTTTTTTCTTCAAAATATGCACTAATTGTTGAATTGAAAAAAAATTTGCTTTGAGCTTTTAAAAATAGATCTCCTCCAGAAGATAAAAATAAAAGTATTTCTCCTTACATTATGAAATTTTAGACAGACCAACTAATTATATATATATATATATTTGTAATATATATATATATATATATATATATATATTTAAAGAAATTTGTTTCCTTTCCCTAGCAATGCTAAATATTGTCAGAGATTACTTCTGGGAAGTAGACATCTGTCATTAAACTGATGATGTCTTCTATTATGTTAAGGCATATAACTTTCTTAAATTTTAGAAATCGTATTGCCTGAAAAATATCACATTTTGAGTTATTTATTCTATAACTCACAAATTATTCATTTCACTAAAGAGAATCATAACACATAAGTTTATACTTTTACTTAACCTACTTCATTTATTACCAATGACTCAAAAAAGAAAAACACAAGCAAAATTCGTGAGGGATTTCCAACATCAATTGTAGGTTTAACCTCTCCTTGACATAATTAAATCATAAGCACCAAGACATATTAAGTTACTTGCCCACACAGAGATTCAGAGATGTGATTTAAAATTAAACCTTCCAGATTCCAAATCCAACACTCCATTCATTTATGCTTTTTAAAATATTGTTTTTATAAATGCATATATTTTTGAAATCCTGAAAATAGTTCTACCATTTGCATAATTTTTTTGTGATACATCTAATTTTATTTGTTAACTGTGACATGGGTTAATATCCCTAGTGATTAGCAACACACAAGGGACAACATTTTCCTATGCAGGAGAGTTCAATCTTCAAGCCTTTCAGAAAGCAAACATAATTATTGGAGTCTGATTATATACTATATTAAAAATACAAGTCACTTCATTCCTTTGAACCTCAATTTTTTCGCTTGTAAAATGGGTATAATAATATTTTCAATTCCTACTTTTCAGATATGTTGTAATGAGAACAACTGTAAACCCTGTGATTGTGAGTTATTATTGCCAGAGTATACCAAGGAGAAAACCCAGAATCTTTAAATCCAAATCTGTTAGAATTTCAGTTGTACTCACAAAATGCTATGTCTTCTTTGTCTTTAACTTTAACCCTAGAAGTTTAGGCTTAAATAGCTTAAATAGGTTAAGGTTTCTAAAGCTAAAATAAAATAAAAAATCCTGAGCCTTGTAGTCACAGAATTTAGCACAAGTGATCCATCCTTTTCTAATGTGCTCATATTTCCACATCAGTAATTCAATTCTCATTTTTTCTCTGTCTTTCCATGTGTGTGTCTGTCTCTGTTTACCTATTTTTTCTCTTTCTTTCTCTCCCCTAGATATATTTCTGTTTCTGTTTCTCTTTCCATATCTATCTATATCTATATATGAATATATATATATATATATATATATACACACACATTCACATATATATGTATCTTTTTTCTCTCTCTGCTTCTCTGTGTGCCTGTGTCTTTCTTCTCTCTGCCTTTTTCTGTTTCTTTCTCTCTTCTATATTCCTCTCCATATATTTACATGTACACACACACACACACACACACACACACACATCTATATATCTCTCTTCTTATTCCCCCTTCTCTATACACATACACGCAGAGTTGCATATTTATATATTCTCTGTCTCTCTTCTCTGGATAGGTAATTAACTTAGATATTTATAAATAGCAAAAATTTCCAGATTCTGGGATTAGAGATTAGAATTTTATTCATGTAAATACCTCTTTCTCCAAGCTCCTGGATTTTGTAACAATGAAGGATTCTCTTTCCTGAAAACATAGAGTGGAAGTCTTGTTGTGGTTTGTTTCCTACAGCAAATAGCTAGGTTAATCACTATATTGAAGCTGTTAGGTAGGTATGGAGAGTGAAAACAAAAATTAATCATTTCATGAATAGATAATCAGACTATTTCACATCCTAATATAATCATGAAGAAGATATTTTAAAGGAGTATAGATGGCAGCTCTCACAAAAATAAGCAAGGAAAACCCTAGCTTAAGAATTATTCATTTAAGAAAGTTGAACATTAAAAAATCCAGGCCAGCTTACTTTTCTTTTAGAGCTAAATTTGCCCCTCTGGTTTTCTTTTTAATCATCCTTTTAAAGTGATAGCCGCTTTCTATTTTCTCTTCATTCTCCCAGTGGGTTCCCTTGTGTCTCTTTAATAAAATACACAACTTGAATTGGTGTTTAAAGGGCTTTATAATTGGGCTGTAGCCTATCTTGCCCACTCATCTCTTATAGCTCCTTTGCCACTCCCCTGAGTGGCAATATACACTAGTCCATCCCCTGAGCATTAGCTATCTGTCCCTCATGCCTGAAGTATTTTATGTCCTCATTCCAATCCTGGAAATCCCAGAAGGATTTTCTTTCAGAGGACTTTCTTTGATTTCCCCAGGATTATTAGTGACTCTTTTAAAGCACTCTTGCTCTTTCTTATTCCCTCACCTTTCTCTGTCACTCTCTGTGTGTCTCTCTGTGTCTCTCTGCCTCTGTCCTGTCTCTCTGTCTATTTCTCTGTCGTCTCTCTCTCTCTCTCTCGCCCCCTTCCTACCCAAAAAAAGCAAATTACAAACCTCAAACCTGAAGAGTTTGATGTGCTCTTGCTTTAAAATCTGTAGCAGATGACTCTGTCTTAATTTTGGTCATTTCCCTCAATGACTCAGATATTGGGTTGTCCCATCTATTTACTCTTCAATAGGTTATTCTACATCACCCTATCTCCCTCCAAGGAAAATTAAAACAAACAGTTAATGATTCTAGAATCAGCTGGCAGAAACATTAAATTATTTGTGTTTGCTATATAGACAGAGCCAATGAAATCTGAATAGGGAATACATGGCCTCCCTCTTTCTATAATTGTAGTGTATGCAAATTGAAAATTGTTATTAATGAATGAAGAAACAACCCATTTTTATTTCCCTACCAGGGAAAATAGAAAGCTGTAAACATTCAGATTATGTCTCACTCATTTATTAAATGCATGTCACAATAGCTCTATAGGATAGGTTAATAATATTATCATTATAACACCCATTTTGCAAATATAGACATTGACTCCATGGAGTTCAGCAACATTTTGTTGTTGTTGTTGTTGTTGATGTTGTTTTATTTTAAGAATGTTTTCAACATTTCCTATGTTGGCAAATAAGCTTCATTCAGAACTGGGCCAGGAATGTATAATTCCTAAAACCTAGATTTCTCAAATCTAGTAGCTTCTCTGGAAATATATAAATTCATGTTCAGTTTCATTTCCTTATCCCAGTAGAGCAACTCTGGATCTTTCATAACCAAGGCCCTTAGTTCTTCTTTGGTCATTCCTTGTTATATTGTCAAATGTTCTGATTTCAGTGATCTAATAAAAATCTGTTTATGCTTTCTAAATGAAATAGATTTAATATGGTCTCAGCTTTTATGGTTAAATATTGCTTATTTTCACATGGGGTATTCTCTATGAGAATTGAGCTTTTGTATGAGGTGAGATCACTTATTCTCATAATATTATTTAGAGCCCTGCTAGCTTCTCAGCATTTATCTAAACATCAGCTGGCAAATTGTCTGCTTGTGTGTTTCTTGAAATGACTTTTTCTTTCTCAGCACAGCATCTGCGTTTCTATTTAACCTTCCATGCTAAATGGGAAAAAATGATTTTTGGAAAAATTTTTTCCCTTTTTTAAAATCCCTGTATTTTTTGATGATATGTTTGTCTGTCTATCTATTTTGATACAGCTATAAATAAATAATCACAGTGCTTTTAACATGATACAAATCAATTATGTTCAAAAAGATAAATCCAGGAAAAATCTTTTTTGAAGAAGAAACCTTATTATTTCTTTAATCAATATGTTCATATATCCCTGACACCTAGCAGTGAGCAAAGGTGTAATAGGAACTGAGAACTATAACTGGAAATCAGAGTTGTCATCCATTAGGAACAAATGACTCAGGTTTGTTTGTTGGAGAGTATCTGAATAAAGATTCTTGTAATCAACAAGTCATTTTCTACATAGAGATGAATTTGTTTTCTCACATAAAGCTATTAGAATGATTAAATGTTAGAACTGGGAGTAATATGGTACAAGTAAAAAATGCTACCTCTGTTATCACAGAACTAAGATTATCTTCAATCTCTGACATTACTTGTGTGTGATTATTCATATTTCTCCCCTTTAATTAATTTTTTAAAAAAAGAAATGTGTAGCAACAAGTGTATTTTGCCCTATAGAGTATATAGTACCTTTGTATTTAGGTATATATGTTATATGTACATAGGACCTGTGTTTATATTGCTAGAAAGAGTTATCAATGAATAAATTCCCTTTACCAATGAAGAATATCACATTTTCTATAGCCAACTGTCTTAAAGATATTAAATGATATGCCCAGAGTTACATAGTTAGTATGTATGTGGAGATGGAGGTGTTATGGTATGATATGCCAGATATAACATATGATTCTGATGTAATCCTTATAATTGAGAATTTATTTGTTTTGTCTAAATATAATTTTATAAGAAATATGTTAAGAATAGTGTCTAATAAGAGATCCTATAAAGAAGGACTTCAATTACAGGATTGTTCTTTTTTCTTAAAAAATGGACATAAATAAGGAAGAATGTTATGTATATATTTAACCATATGAAATGAATTGAAGCTCAAAATACAAAGTAAATCTGAATCATGATAATTCTGGGAATTTATTGGTATCAAAATTGCCAGATTTCATAGAACAACTTATTCTATTAAATCAAATTCTTCCTTAGATTTGTGATAAGAGACAACAAATGTTTTTTTTTTAATTCAATTGATGAAGTCATGTCTCTAAAGTGGTGCTTGTTTAATTTAATAAATGGAAACATGGAAGCAGTGATGACCTTAATTAGCAAAGAATCTGGGACCCTGGGTTAGAGAAGGAGACAAATACTTTACAATCTCCTATATATCCATCTAGATAGTTGATAAAACAAGGTTAATCAGAAAAGACATTAGCAGCTGGGTCTTGCAGAAAAGGTGATATTTCATCTGAGGATTAAAGGAAACCAGTATACTAAGAAGCAGAGATAGGGTGGCAAGACATTTCAGGAATGGGATATGAGATAGCCACTGCAAAGGTAAGACAATTAAGGCAGATGTAATTTTGGGTTCCATCAACTGCAAATAGTCAAGTTGGCTGAGTTGTAATATGGATGTATTGGTCATGATGTACAAAGGAAAATCTAGTGTAAGAAATACAGAAAGATAGGAATTAACCACTTTTTTTTTTTTTTTTTTTTTTTTTTTTTTTTTTTTTTTTTTTGCCGAGGCAATTGGAGTTAAGTGACTTGCTAGGAAGTGTTAAGAGAATGAAATCAAATTTGAACTTGGGTACTTCCTGACTTCAGGGCTGGTGCTCTCTCCACTGTGCCACCTAGCTGCCTTACACATTCTTTTAAAATGCCAAAAAAAAAGAGGACTTTATAATTGATCCTGGTAATAATAGAGAGCCACTAAATTTATTGAGCAAAAGGATGATATAGTACCACATACTTTAAAAAAATCCTCTTGCTACTAAGTAGAAAATAGATTGGAGTTGGGAGAACCCCAAAACCTACCACAATCGACACATAGAAGATGCAAAATGGATATTATTAGCATTTTAATTGAATTGAACTAAGTACTCACTTTTAATTGGAGGTCTGGGATCTGGGTCAGGATTATTAGATCTTATTTTGATTAAGTCTATTCAAATGGAACATAACTAAGAATTTAAAGGACCACATGAACCACACACACACACACACACACACACACACACCTTAACATACAGATAGAAAGGTATACATATATGGAGAGATAAGGGTAGAAATGATTTCTCCTCTTAACCATCTTTCAGTTTAGTGAAATGAAATTGATAGATATACATGGCATATATCTATATGTGATTTATCATGAAAAAAACTTTAATATTCTTATTGTTTCATCAAATAGTATCATTCATAAAGAATGACCAAAGATAATTTAGAAACACAAAGTTTCATAGTATTTGAACTAATAGTAATCTTCTTAAGGTTGAAAAAGTCAATGAAAGTAGGCTGCTTTTCAGTTTCTTAGTCTAGAAGAAATGAAAGTATGTTATGTTAATAATTGTTTAAGAAGCGTAAAATCTTTTGCCCAGCTCATATTGAATGATGTGGCTTTATCTTATAGAAGTTATCTAAAAATTAGGGAGTAACCCTCATTCTACTAGTATTCCATTGCTATGCCATATTTTTATATTTATGATTAATAGGACCAACATGTTGTTGGAATTTGGTTGCAAGAGGATCTTTAAAACAAACTATTATCACATTACCATCCATTTTCTCATTCTGAAATGTGAAATTTAGCTTTGACTTGTGGTTTCATCCATATGGAGAGTTCTCGGTATGGAATTTTTCTTCATCAATGCAGATTAGTAAAGTTTCAATAAATAACACTTTTAAATTAGAATTTCCTGGGCACCAAAAGGATAAATGACTTGCACAATCACATACCCAAGAGATGTCAGAGTGAAAATTCCAACTTAGGTTTTTCAAACTTAAAGACCACGATGTCCTGATACTTAATATTTTTATACAGAAGGAAAATTTAATTAAAATAAACTTAAGACTTTGAAGAAAAAGGAAGGATTTCAAGGACAGATGGCAGGAAAGAAGAAAGGGAAAGAAAGGAGAAAGGGAAGAAAATAGAAAGAAAGATGGAGGGAAGGAGGAAGCAAGGAAGGAACAAAAGGATGAAAGAAAGGAGAAAAGAAGGCAGTAAAGAGGGAGAAAAAATAAAAAAGGAAAGAAGAAAGGGAGGAAGAAAAAGGTAGGATAGCAAGAAGTGAGAAAGGAAGGAAAGATAGAAGGAAGGAAGAATAGATGGAGGAAGGAAGGGAAGAAAGAGAAAGAAAGGAAGGAAGGAGGGAAGGAAGGAAGATGCTGTAAAATTAAACCTTTTCTATTTGTTGTTGTTGCTGTTTGGTCATTAAAATCATGTCTATGACCCTCATTTGGAGATTTCTTGGCAAAGATAGTAGAGTGGCTTGCCATTTTGTTCTCTAGTTCATTTTTCACTTAAGAAAACTGAGGCAAAAAGATTTAAGTGACTTGCCCAGAGTCACATAGCTAGTATGTGTCTGAGTTCAGATTTGAACTCAGAAAGATAAGTGTTTATGACTACAACCCAGCATTTTATGCTTATAATATTTTTCCTCAATGTAGGCATATGCCTATATATCATTCATCATCTTCAGTATCTTTAAACTTTATTGATTTGGTAGAAAAAATGTAGGATTTTAAAGACTGAAATTTGGCTGCCAGGTTTAGTCATAATGTTTTTTGTTTACTCTGCTGTCAAAACAATACACATCAATGTACAGCTTTTCCATCAAAAGAGGTAGAATAGCGTATTACAACTAACAACTGAGAGCAACAGCTTCTTGTTTAATAATAGAGGAAAAGAAGAATTATAGGACTGATGATCTGAAGCATGCAATGTTTTGTGTGAATCATTTACAATAGAAATGTCAATGCATTTGTCTATGAGCATTTCTTCAATCACTTAATGAAATATTCTTTGGAAAATCTTAATGTTTTCTGCAAGGTTTTAAAAAATCAAATGGCCTTTCATAAACATCTGCTCTGAGACATCAGGGAATGAACCAAAAGATTAATGTTTCTGGGAGAGTATGTCTAAGTAAAAGCCTAAATGTTATATGTCTATTCAACAAATGGATTAATTGCACTGACTTTATAAATAGAAATCTGTTAATTTACATGATCCAGTCTTTTTCTATGTAAGGATAGGATAAATCAACTCTAATGGGATCATAAATAATAATTTAAATTCTCTCTTCATATGCATAGGATGCCTCTTCAGACAGTAGAACAGAGAAGGAGATTCCAGGAAAAGGATGAATACTGTTCCAAAAATAGTATAACCTCCATGCAAAATAATAATGGTAGACACTGAAATTCTCAGTTCACCAGAAAGTTATTACCTAGCTTCCTGTATGCAGAGTACAATATTAGGTAATAGGGACAACTAGGTAGTAGTGGGTAGAGTTCTGGACCTGGAATTAAGAAAAGCCCAAATTCAAATTCTACTTTATACACTTATTATCTGTGTGACCCTGACATACATATAACTCAAACTCTGTCTAGCTAACTCTGTTTAGGATCATTGTGAGCATAAAATGATACAATATTTATTAAGTACTTTGTAAACCTTAAAGTACTATATTAATGCTAACTCTTATGGGGAGACATGAAGTTAGATATGACAATATCCCTGTCTTTATGGAGTTTATAATCTAAATAAAAAATATAACATGTATATTTTATGATTGAAATATTTTGTTATAGATGCATTAGGGAAAGAAGAAAAAAATTCTTATTGAGGGGTTAGGAAAGTCTTTATGAAAGAAATGGTATTTGAGTTTAAATGTAAAGATGAGGGAAAGGATGATTCATTTATCAGGACCAATATGAACAAAGTTATAGAAATAGGAAAATACATGGATATAGAATAATCCAATTTGCCTGGAATGAATAATATATGAAAAAGAATAGATGATTAAGTTAAAATGGAGGGTTAGTACAAAGGCTGAATTACCTTGAATACTGACAAAATAATTTAACAATTATTTAGAACGTAGTAGAAAGCTACTGAAGACATTTGAGCAAATAAGTATCATTACATCTAAGCTGATTCCCACCTCCTTTTGTGTCATGATACTTTTTTGAAGTTTTAACAAAGAGGTAGAGGTGAGAATTCAGAGAATGGCAACTCTCATCCTTTCCCCAGTGATCTTAACAAACATAATTTGTTATGTAAGAATCACTATGCCCACTTGTAATACATCTTATGACAAGTATTAATTGAGATTAGTTGAGATTATAATTTTTATTCTAAATCACAAACAATATGAAAATTTATGTTCCTTTATTAAAATGAATAATTAAGGTAAAGAACACCAGTGCCTATAAAATTAGAAAATACTGTTTCTTGAGATTAAGATGAATGATGATAGATATAAAGGACTCTATTAGATTAATAATAAAATATGTTTCAAAAAGAATTTGAAAAATTACAGTATATGATCTAATTCATACAAGATTTGACCCTGGGAAACTGACTGACTCAAAGATTAATAATGGATTTTTAAAGAAGCAAATTTTTAGATGCTGAGATATTCTCTGAGTTTCCAGATTGCAAATTCAGTCCAATCTTTGTCCTGGTGCTAATGAAAACCAAATATTCAGTTATCTAGTTTATTAAAAACTTTCCATTAAGTTGGCAAAGGACATCATAAATCTCTTTAGTAACTAAACCAGAGGTTTAGAGCTATAAAAACTCTAGTCAGCAAGCATTTATTAAATAGCTAATATGTACCAAAAACATCTAAGAAAGGCAAAAGGAGTACCAGCAGTTTTGGAACTCAAGTCAAACAGGGAAAGACAATATGCCAATAGTTATGTACAACAAGATATATAGATAGATAGATAATATTGATATACATATATAATAAGGAAGAGATAATTTCAGATAGAAGGGAATAACATTAAAAAAGCTTTGTCTATTTACAAAATAGATTAGAAAAGCAAGGAATATAAGAAAAGATTCATTAAAAA
Organism: Sarcophilus harrisii; assembly: GCF_902635505.1. NCBI lineage: Eukaryota > Metazoa > Chordata > Mammalia > Dasyuromorphia > Dasyuridae > Sarcophilus > Sarcophilus harrisii. The sequence continues at coordinate 158,064,977 of NC_045428.1, read as the reverse complement.
AAATCTGTTATAAAACCCCCCCCAAAAAAATGCCCCTTATGCCATTAAGGGCAATTTTGGGTTTCCAAACAGGTAAAGTTAAAGTATTATAGGAATCTAACCATTCTGAAGACCAATCTAGAACTATATCCTCAAAAGGCTGTAAAACTGCATATCCTTTGACTCAATAGTGCCATTACTGGGTCTGTATCCCAGGGAAATCATAAAGGAAGGGAAAGGACCCACTGTACAAAAATGTTTGTAGCAGCTCTTTTTTTGTGGTAGCAAAGAATTGGAAAATGAGTAGATATCCATCACTTGGGGAATGGCTGAATAAGATATGATATATGGAGGTAATACAATTTTATTATTTTATAAAAATGAAGAACAATCTGATTTTAGAAAGGCCTAGAAAGATGCTAAGCAAAATAAGCAGAAAAGGGAATACATTGTACATAATAAGAGCAAGATTGTGTGATGATCAACTATGAAAGACTTGGTCTTCTCAGTGGTTCCCAATAGACTTTGGACAGAAAATTCCATCTGTATCCATAAAAAGAACTATGGTGATTGAATGTTAATCAACACTTGCTGTGTTCACTTCTTTTTTTATGTTTTTTTTTTCTCCTCTCGCATGGTTTTCCCCTTTTGTTCTGATTTTTCTCTCCCAACATGACATATTTACTAAAATAAATAAATAAATTTAAACCAGGGCAGGGGGAGAGGGGTGGTATTATAGAATTTAAAGTTGGAAGAGGATTTAAAAATTACCTAGTCTAATCATTTCCAATTATAGGTAAGAAAGCTAAGGTCCAAGGAAGTTGTGATTTACCTAATACCCTACTAAAAGATAGGAAGTAGCAGCATTAATGTTTATATTGGGATCTTCTGACTCTGAATCCAATACTCTGTAATTCATAATCAGTGATAATAAAGTAAGGTCATATTACAATATAATTTAGACTATCAACCCTGTAGTGAATGTCTGGAGAGGGGAAAATATGAAATTTGTTATTATTGATGAAGCTAATAATGATATATAACATTTTCAGCAAGAATTGTGAACTATGTAGTAGTAACAGTACCAATGGCAGAGATATTCTGCCTATTGAGTGGGTGTATAATTTGAATACTATTAACCCAGCAACATAAGCAGAAGGAGGAAATAGACAGCTCAATCAGGTAGAACGATGTGGGGAATTAATTTTAGGTTCCTTCTATTCCCTCATCAAAGAAAGATTTTCCTTTTATTTCTTTTAAAAGCAGCAACCTTAGAGAATTCATTCTGTGATAATATTTTGAATGTGTTGCCTCAAGAAAAGACTTGAATTGTTTCAGAGGGAGGTTAGGAAGTGGGTTTGTTGAACAGAAATGAAGATTCTGAAGAAGCTAGCTCCCTCATGTCATATACTAGGCTTTAAATGTTTAGAGAGTTGTAACTCAACAATTAATATGTATGTAGTTCCCATCTATGGCATTTGCTGATAGATCTCAAAGCCCATGCCAAGCATTTAGATAGAGATTTCCATTAAGGCATGACCATATAGAGACTTAATTGTCAGCATTCTTATCTACTTCCCACTTTTGATCTCAGATTTCTGGTATGTGAAAAAAAGTTCTCTTTACAAAGAGCCTAAGAATAATTAAAATGTCTTCAAAAGGAAAGAATACTAGGGATTACAATATTTTTATTTATATTTTAAATTTGAATATCCAGGAGTGGGGAACTCTTTGAGTTTAATGACTTGCTAAGAAAATTTTTCTGGTGAATAGCCAGTAAAAATAATGAATCATTTTTTAAAGGTAAGAGATAAATAGACATAAAGAAAAAGATAGATTTAGAGGAAAATATGGCTTAGTATGTGATGCATATATCTATTTTTTTATGTCAGTACTTGAGTTTAATTCCATAAAGCACTCAATTAAAGTGTAACCTTTATATACCAAACACTACTAGGTGCTGAGGTTACAAAGTTAGTCCTTGTCCCAGGGTAGTTTATATCCTTTTTGGTGAACAATATGTACACAAGTAATTTAATATACAGTAAGTACTGGTAGTGCATATGAAAAACTTGGGGAGGTGGAGGAAATCAAAATGGGCTTCTTGTAGAAAATGATACTCTAGTGTCATCTTGAAGAAAGCTAGGGTTTCTAAAATATGGAAAAGAGGAAATATAGAAATGAGGGTGACAGTACAGAGGCAAAAGATGGGATATCATGTAAATAAAACAGAAAGATGTTTATTTTCTCTCCCATCTATTACTCTAAACTAGCCCTGGCCTCAGTGATATAGAAATAAATTAGATTTCTCTGTTCTTCTCACACAGAGTCTCCTCTGTACTAAGCCTTTCCATATTAATGATATTTATTAGGTGATATATTCTTCCAAAGTTCTTTTCCAAATTAATGATATATTGGATGGACTCATGCTTATGATGATCTGTGTCTGGCCATCTTTTTGGCCAAGATCAGAAAACAGAATCTCTCTAATACCAAGAGACACTGGACACCTATGTCTATTCTCAGGTATCCACTTATAACACATGCATACTGATCTCCTCCAGATTTATAATGAAGGCAAAGAACAAACAAACAAACCAAAAACAGATTGTGTATTTAGGTTTCTAGAACTTGTTTGGGTTGAACACCTATTAAAACACTACTAATAGCTCCTTTACCCCTCTCTGGACCGCTACCAACAATCCAGAATTAAACATTAGCAAAAGGACATTTTCTTTAAATAGAATGTAAGATAATAACAAGAGATGAGATTGGAACAGCTAACACTTCACCACCTGTTTCCCAATTTCCAGGGAATGTAGCTTGTGAATCCTCCCAGCTCCACTTTCAAAGACAAGAATATCCCACTAATAGTGGAAACAAACAGAACAGGCAAAATAGTTTTATGAGTTCAGATTTATTGCTTTCTATGAGCTATTGCATATCATAGCAATGTAGAAGAGGATAAAGTGGTATTATCAGTTTATACAATGATTGAATTCAGGAGAACACAGACACAGAGACAGACAGAAACAGAGAGAAACAAAGAGATATGCACTTTTGGCAATTTGGTAAAAATCTATGGACTTCTCAGGATAAAGTTTTATATTAACAAAACAATACATAGGGAATCAATTATATTAAAATATAGAATTTTTTGTCATTTAAATTCACAGACCCTCTGAAATCTGTTCATGTCCATAGATTTTTAGGTTAAGAGTCCTTCTAAAGTTATTGCATCTCAAGAGTTGGATCTGCAAAACGTTAAAGTCTAAAGAGTTGGGTAGCAGAGACATAGTCTCTTAGATTTCCTTTAAATTTCTAATATAAAAAGTTGGTCTGCCAGGATAACAAAACAATTATTTAAAGCATCTATTCAACAAAAACTGAACAAGTATCGATTAAACATCTACTATATGAAAATTACCATTTTATTTGTTGAGATGGGGGCTGCATTGTTACAAAGATTCCATTAAAAGTAAATTCTTATAATTTTACTTTGCAAGGCTAGTTTTAAAAGAATCACATTGAAAATTTATGCTTGGCTAATAGAATCCTTTAAAACCTACTTGGCAAATACATAGCTTTTGCTATGTATGTTTGTCATATCACAAATTCATAATAGCACTAAATGCTCAGACAAGTGATTACTATAGCTATTGGGTTGTTCTAGGCTATTTGCTATGTAACTTATTGCACTTGAAAGAATATTAGAATTGGAAATTTGCCAAAGGCTTGAAAGTACAATGCTATATTTTTAGATGGAAAGACATATAATGAGTTTTTAGGCAACTGGAAAATTATTTGGCACTTGAAAAGAACAATAGAGTTCTGAGGCCAATAAGTTGTCTTGTCCAAAATGATAATTCAAAATTTAAACCTGCTCTCAATTCATTCCCACCCCCCCCAAAAAAAACTCTTTTCTTTATCTTTGACCTCAAAGTCTAACATAATTTCTGCTAGCTGCTATGCACTAATTAGTTAAATTGATTTGAATCGACTCCCATTCCTATGTTCCCAGAAATGATGAGATGGACAAAGGCAAAGAGAGAGAAAAGTGCTTCAGTCCCTAAAACTGGAGGTCATACATTCCTTCTTCGCCCAGAATTCATTCAAACTACTCTTAGTTACTTATTTTAATACTGTAGACTTGAAAACTTTTTTGTTCGCTTTATGATGTAAGTCTACCCCATTTTTGCCACAGCTGACTTCACTGGGCTTAGCTTAAAAATTGTGGCAAACATGACTAAAATTCTCATGCTACCAGTAACAAGTTGAATTTCTGTAAATAAATAAACAATGAGAATAAGAGCAACTATGAGTTATATCTTTACAAGCTATGAATTTATATGCCAAGTCTAAGATATGGTGATGAAAGCACGCCTTTGGTCATACTCATTGCCATAAATATTGAGTGCAAATAAAACTTTCTATAATTCCCTAATATTCTTCTTCTTTCAAGGTCATGATACTACTCAATATTTCTGAGGCAATATCCCTTTACTTTCAGTTTCTCTAGCAACAAACCAACCTTTCACCAGATTAGGCTGCTCTGACAATGTCTAAATGACATGGTACTCCTGAATTGTAAATTTGGATAGAATCTACTGAGAATATTTGGTAGTGGTCTAAGAATTGTCAAAAAAACAAAAGATCTTAATCCTGTTTAATTCTTGTTATTTTGAAGCATCATAACTCAAGGAAGAATCACTGTAGTGTCAGAATGAAACTACTTCATTGTACTGATGGGTGATAGCATAAAGTTGTGGATAGCTCCTAAAAATTCATGATCCAGATATATCATTTTATGCTTTTAGAATCAAAGGCAGAAAGTTATCATACTATTTGTATTTTGGTAAGGAGACATTATTTGTATAAATAGTACTATAGAAATAATCAGTAAACCAATATGAAGTCATGCATATCTGGCAGCTAACATCTATCAGAACAGCTAAAATGTGTTTTTTTCATTGAGAATTGAAGTCATTACTAGAAGGGAAGAATCAAGAAAAATTTAAAGCATATTATTTTTGGAAAGGTTGTATTATTCCTAGGGTTGCAGGTGATTTGGTATTTTATGATGCTTTCAAACTTAAGAATGATATTTTCTTCAGTGAGGAGTAGGTATTATTAATCTGTCTATATGGAGGGAGACAGATAGACAGGGGTACCTTTGTTATTCCACAGATTTAACAGCACATACTGTGATATCTGTGAGCAGCATTCCTATCTTAAAAACTATCAAAACCATAGGTGAGATGGCAAAGAATCAGAGATCCATCAATAAAGATTCTTGAACGTTTGCTCTTCATTTCCCTGTATGTAATAGTGTGGTGTTGGTAAGAAAACAAGAGGTAAAACAATTAGAAAGATTTTAAGCAGTCCATAACTAAATATTTATTGAATACACAGAATATGTTGAGGCACTTCCAAGTATTTTATGTGAGTCAAGTGAAGGGAAAAAGTCAAGAGGATGATGAAAATAAAACTTTATTTTGAATGAAACCCTGAAAAACCAAATAAATTGAGACCAATTTCTATTTCTGAAGACTATGATAATTAAGATCCTTGTTCATATTTTGGTGAGAGGAATATTTCTATTTGTCACTCACAGTATCTTTAAATATATGTATATGTGTATACATTTATACATTTCATACATGTATTTTATATCTATATGTATACATACATAATACATACATATATGTGTATGCGTTCTCTATATGTTCTATTTTATAACTCCCACTTGAAAAAAAAATAAAGTTGGTCTCACATAGTCAGAATCCTAAAAAATCCTTCTTGATATTTGAATCTCTTAGCTACTTCAGTGTGTGCCAACAAGCATGCATGACTTTACAGTTATTTAATAGGGGTTAATATACTACTATTTATGAAATTAAAATGCCTCCTTAACTTTGTCTCTGAATCAGAGTACTCATTTAAATCTAGTAGCAATCTGACTAGTCATAGTTCATTGGGTTTAATCTGATTTTTTTGCCCTTTTTGAGTATTTTAATTGTTACTGTTTCATATGGGTTACTTTTTCATTATGAAAGTCTTAGAGCTATTCAAAGGCCTAGTTTGGATTAAAAGAATGATCATGTATTCTGTCAGGAGATAAATTGGGAATATAAAGAACATAAATTTAATTTTGAAGATATTGAATCTGAGTTATTTGTAATATATCAAATAGAGATATATAGCATCTAGTTAAAACTGAGGGTTGGTAGACATAAGTGATGTACATAAGGATTTGGAAGATATCTACCTAGAGAGGATAATTGAAAGCATAAAAATGGATAAGAATACTGAGGGAGGGAGTATAAATGCTGAAGAGAATTGAATCAAAAATAAATCCTGGGGTAAAAACAGGAGTCAAAGAAGAAACAATGAATATAGTATAAGAACAGTTACAAAGATAGGAAGAGAACTATGAGAGAACATAGGGTGATGAGAATGTAAGAAGGATGCAAATATAACAGAGAATGAAAATTATAAAAAAGACCATTGGCTTAGGTAATTTTTAAAAGGTCATTATAACCTTAAAGAAAGAAATTTTAGTTGAATGATTGAAATGTTCTGGACAAATGCTACTATGATTTAATTTCTTAAATTTTAGGAATAAAAACGGGTTACTTATAGGCTTCAAGATGGACTTCTTCCCTTCTTCAAATCCCTTCAGTTATAAAGGGAGGCTAATTAGAGGAGGAAAATAGAATATAGTATCTAGGAAATAAGGCCCTTAAAACTATATTTTTTATTCTCCAGAGTCAGGAAGAAGTAATGTTTTATAAATTCAAGTAAGGGGTATATAAGAATATTAGATATGTAAGATGTATCATAATATATACTTCTCTAAAAATAAGGACACTGTGTTCATACTGATCAGAATGACATTATTATTATTAACTAATTTTTAAAAATCTATGCTCCTTTAAAACCATTTGACTGTACAGCAAAAATTGGATTCTATAACCAATTATTACTAAACAGAAAATGCAAATGTTAAGATTCTGAATTAGAGCTGTCTGTGCCTTTCTAGAGATCTAACTAGGATCACGTTGATCTCCTCCACTTCTATAGTCAATTTTAGAAACATTAAATATTTTGTATACTATATATGTATTATATAGTATATTTGAACATATCATACAATATATATACATGTATCAACATATATTTATATATACAGACATATAGGTAATTATAATTCACAACTTCTATGGATCTGTTACTTTAAGAAGAAAGAAATGAAGGACTTTTGCACCTAATATTCATTTTCAATCAGAACAAATTCACACATTGCTCATGTTCAAAAATATACATCTCGATTTGTATTTCTTTCAGGATATTGGTAGCATGCTTCATCATCAGCCCTCTGCAGTTGTTGCATTAAACAAAATTCTGGAATCCTTCAGTTTTCTTTCTTCACAGTATTGTTTTATATAAACTGTTCTCTAGGCTCTGCTCATATTTGTTGCTCATATTGACAGAACAAATTCATATAGATCTTCCAAAGCTTCCTTGAAACACAATTTCATTATTTTTTCTACTATAATATTTCATTGTAGTCACACTACAATTTATTCAACTGCTTTCCAATTAATAGGGACCTATTTTATTTCCAATTTTTTGATATAGAAAAAAATTATAGATATTTTGTACATAAGGAAACTTTTAATTTTTCTTTCATCGACCATTTCACATATACCATATATATTATATTTATCATTCTTTGGTGTATGCCAAATGACTAACTAATAGAGCTATGAGGATCAAATGGATAATATGTAAAGTTCTTTGTAAACCTTAAAGAGTTACATAAGTGCTAACTATTTTTAAATGTGCGTCTAACTAGATCAAAGGGCATGTGTAGTTTAGTAACTTTGGGAGAATAATATCATGTTGATTACATGAATCATTAAGCCAATTCAAAATTCCACCAACATATTAATAGGCTGCTTCTATAACAATTGTAATTTTCCTTTTTCTGTCATTAGTGCCAATTTTATAGACCTTTTCTATATAATGTAAAAATGTGCTGAATTAGAGTTGTGTATGAACAAGACTTTTACAAAACTGGTGTTATGTGTTGGACCAGACTTTTAAAGAATGAACAATAATATTAACTCACAATTATATATCTCTAATGTATACAAAATACTTCCCACACAATAATCTTTGAACAGATAAAACACCACCACTTCTTTTGTGGGTGACGAATTTGTGTTTTACTGAAGTTAAATGATTCATCCACTAACCAAGAATCTAATAATCTTCTTGAGATGTGTAGATCTTTTATTCAGTTAGTTCAAGTGAGCACAGTGGAGGATTTTTTTGCTGTTATTTTCTGAATCTACAGGTTAGTAAAACTGGACACAAAATAAAGTTATCCAAGAGAGAAGCAAAGAAATTGGGGTTTACAGAGTGATGACATTGACACTGTATTAGCTACAGGAAGAATTTGAATTTTCATGGTGACCATAAAATTTCTTCGCAGTACTTATAATTTTTTTAAAACTTTGTCTTTTTTTATTAAAGCATATATGTTTACTTAATGGGAAACAGAATTAGAACTTCATGGACATTGCTCTGATCTGAGAAGAAACAAAATAAGATTGAGACTAAGAAGAATTGTGCATATAATTATATTGAATTTAAACCATCTTAATTTATGGTGTTATCTCATTCTCATATGTTTTCTCATTCTATATATTTTTTGATTTATATGTCTACATTATATCTGCATAGAATGAATATACGCATATTCATAAATGTACACATATAGAAAGGAGATAGGGGAGAGGAGAAAAGGGATGTTGGAGAGAGGAGAGAAGAGGAATTAAGCTTGAAAGAAAGAAAAAAGATAGTTATCAGGAAGGAGGAAGGAAAGGATGAGATGATTACGTAAAGACAGAAATATCTTGAAGTAGAATGAAGGGTCAGTGAAGGAACTCAGATCAGATGACCTCAATCATCTCCACAACTGAGCTAGCCTCATCCAGAGTGAAAGAATGTAGAAAGTTAGATTGAGTTGTTAAGGAAAGTGGGGAAGCTCAAAGGAGACACTATGGGGGATACCATTTGTCAAAGTGGCAGAAAGAGAGCATTTGGCAGTTGTATTAAATGAATCCTCTGGCAAGATTAAATAGAGTCTTCCCAAGATTCAGGAATGGGGAAGCCTATAACAGTAGATTTCCCACATGGATTTCCTTGCTTCTTTCTACTTTCAGGAAATAAATGAGGACAATTCAAAAATATTTTCAGTGGTGTTGCTTCTTGCAACAGATGTGAGATTCTTTGTAGAAATTGAGAAATTTAGAAGGAAGAGGATTTATTATCAAATGAAAGGGCAGGTATTTTCTATCTGAGAGTGTAATGCCAGAGAAACTGAGGCAGGAGAGAGATTAGAGAGTTTTCAATAGTTTATTAATTGGAGAGTATAATTGACTGGACAGGACTCTTGTCTCAAATTATCCAGTCAGATAGAGATGTACTGGGACCAAGTAATCCATGTTGGTCTCAGGGCTGGGGAGCAAAGAATCCAGCCTGCTGCATCTAGCAGCCAGGCTCTTCCAGCCCTGGACAAGAGAAAGCCAATCACTTAAATATTCTCTACAGACAAAGACCCCAAAAAAGGCAGGAAGGCTTCTGTCAGGTTGGGGGGAGACCGTAACTCCTAAAAGCCCAGAGACAGGATGTCTGAATACCCAGAGATAAAGATGTCGGGGAAGTATCTTGGAATATTTTAGAGATTGTAAATTCTTGAGGACAGGAGGTCTGCTCTCCTTGTTTATCTTGCTAGCAATTTATAACCTTAGAGTAAATGGTTCCTAACTTTAATGGACTAGAGTGGGTTTTTACGACTAAGGGGATTTGACAGAACAGTTAAGGAAACTGAGACAAAGGAAACTAGTTCAAGGAAACCAAGTCAGAACAGTTAAAGAGAACTGTGGCATAACAAGAGAAGAAACTAGTCAACATTATAAGACAGCAGAACTTAGCAAAAAAATTAAAGAAATGTTTTTCATTCACAGTCTCAGACTGAATTGCAAAGGGTGAAATTGGAAAGGGTGAAATCATAATGAAGAGGAAAAGACAGATGAATTGTATAGTATTCAGAATTGTAAGGTAACTTGGTGGCCAAATATTGTATTAATTTCTGATAAAGAATTCCCTTTGCAACAAAAACCTGACATGTAACTTTCACTGAAAGCCCTCAGTTGACAGGACACTCAGTTCCTTCCATGATACAATTAAAAAAACTTTTAAAGCATTAGATTTGGAGTCAAACAACTTGAGTTCAATACAGTCTCTATTGCTTGTTATCACTATGATTTTGGACAAGTCATTTAAAACTCTCTCTCTCTCTCTCAATTGCCTTACCTATAAAATATATGACCCTAAAATGACTAATGACCTCTTTAGAAGTATGATAATTACATGATTTAAGGAAAGATAAATTAAATAGGATTCTAGAATTTCATTTTCTATCATACTTAGTCTAAAGCAATTTTTATGATTAATACTTAGACCAGAAATGACATAAATTCATTGTTTTTCCTATTGTTTTAGAAATTTTTGTTTTGTTTTGTTAAAATTTGTTTTGCTTCATTTTTTTCCCTTTTTTTCTTTTTGGCATGACTAACATGCTGCTGTGTTTTTTAATCAATATTCATGTGAAAGAAAACTTGGCAGTTTCGCCCACCACTAATCCTAAATCTGTTTCAATCTAGGTAGTACAGTATGTACTCTTGTTATCGAGCACATTAGCCTTTGTTTTGCATGAAATAAAGCTCTAATTCTGACCAGTGTCCATTCTATACAAAGTTTTAAATAATGGAAATTAAAACATGCACACACCTCTAACTACCCCTAAGATGCCCTGATTAATAATTCCTTTGCTTCTTTTGTTCTTTGAAGTCAAGAACTATGTGATCATGATCATTAAAAGGCATTTTAAATGCCTCCTGTGTTTGAACCGAGTAGGTGCTAGGAACTAAAAACTATATCATAGAAATCATCCTAACTTTTTAGAAGCTTCTTCAGCACTATGTATTTATAGAGTTGTCCCCTAAGTTGAAATATTCTCCTTCCCTATCTTAGTTTCCTTCAAAACTCAATTGTCAGCCTACTTCCCATACTAGGTTTTTTCCCCCAACTCCTTCTCTCTGAAATTATGTTCCATTTACATGAAATATCTCTTTTAGGCACATAGTTATTGAATGTTGGTTCCCTCTTTAGAATATGAAATCCTCAAAAGCAAAGATCCTGGGTTTTTTTTTTTTTCCTTTCGTTAGATTCCCAACACTCAGCAAATTATCTGACATATAACAAGGCTTTATAAATGCTTGTTCAATGACTGACTAACTGGAAAGAACTAAGCCAACTTTAAAAATATAATATTTTAAATATATATAGCATGAAAAATATTACCAAGGCCAAGTTATTCTCAGTAAGGTGGCTCATAAATTCTAGCTTAAATATGCTCATATTAATATTAGATAAATTATTTTTCCTGCAAGGATTTAATTTAAAATCAAATTGTCAGAAGTTATTAGCACTTAATATTTGATTTCTTAAGGGCAGACATTTTAAAATGTCTTCTAAATTGACAGAGTATCTCTGTGTTCAGTTTAGCAACTAAAATTTCATACAAAGAAAGAAGCAAATCCAACTGAGAATTAAGATGAAGATTTAACTGTACTCAGAACACTTTAAAAGCAAATGCTTCTTTTATTTGCACTGATTTGAGACATATTTTAAAGCATTTGTATGCAATGCAAATAGAAGCATTCATTATGCAAAATTTAGTGTTCGATCTGGGGACTATTGTTTACAAGAATAGTTAGGATAAATTAAAAGATCAATTTAGTGAATTGAATAATTGAATTTAACTGGATTAAAACTAGATCATGACTAATTCCTATTCATATAAAATGTGTTAGTAAATATCAATCTAGTCTCTTGTTAATAGGTATCAGATTGTATAAAGTTTCTACAGTTCTTTTACATGTTTGCATTATGTGGTAGCTTCATCATAAAAGTATATAACTTTATAATTAATAATGTTGTACTACATATTAGGCAATCAATTTATAGGTGTTTTTTTAAGTGTAATTGTATTCACTTGCTTCCAAACAGATCCAGAAAACTTATAATATGTTTCAAATTAATCCTTTAATTGCTGGGGGGTGGGGGGGAATAAAGAATATTTTTTGAATAATGATTGTCTTTGAGTTATGTAAGTAATTTGTGAGCAACAATTGTTTCTTTTTTTTGTACTTCTTTTCCCAATGTGAAGCATAGTGGTTTAAACATAGTTGTTGCTTAGCATAGTTATGCTTGTTGGTTGATTTGAATTCAGTGAAAGAACTACATTGTATGTTTTCATAATTTTTTTTCTATTCTATTTTGATATAATTCAGTGTATCAAAATTTATCACAATTATTTCATTATACAATTTGGTCCATTGAAACTGTGTTATTCTAGATTCAGCATAGGATAAGCACAGTCTTGTTGGCCTTGTATATTTGTGGACATAGATGCACTGTTTTGTTCTTAGTAATAACTCTCAATAAGAATATACTGACAATGAAGGGAGTAATGCCCATTATATAGAGCAAGCTATATTGTTCAAGAGAATTAGTGCCAGAGATCAATAGCTTCATTGAAAGAAATATGCCAATTTCTTAACATATATAATCATAAAATACATTTGGGCAATATTATTCAAATCCAACATAATTCACTTTAGTTGGCTTCTTTATGCTTATTTACTTCTCTTTCATTATGTGTAGATTATTTGGATAAATGGAATAAAAAATAAATTAGTAGGACTCTCTCTCTCTCTCTCTCTCTCTCTCACTCTGTGTGTGTGTGTGTGTGTGTGTGTGTGTGTGTGTGTGTGTGATTGGGGTTAAGTGACTTGGCCAGGGTCACATAGTCAGGAAGTGTAAAGTATCTGAGGCTGGATTTGAACTTAGATCCTCCTGACTTTAGGGCCACTACTTCATCCATCCACTGCACCATCTAGCTGCCCTCATCTTTTTCAAATTTTACATATATACATATATAAATAAATATAAGTCTATATATGTATATTTGCAAAAACCATAAGAAGGAGGTTGATATCTCCATTTTACAGATGAGGAAATTGAGGCTAAAAGAAGGCTTGGGTTATTTAAGGTTACAGAGTTAGTTATTGGTTGAGCAGGAATTTTTTTGTCATGTAGTCCAACCCATATACAAAAGGAATCCCCTCTATAGCATATCTAACAGACGGTTGTCCATCTTTGCCTAAAAATCTCAAAGGAGAAAACACCTTATTTGTTTATTATCTTTTTTTAAATCATAAGCTCATGTTCCTTTTCCCTAATTATTAATTTCAAATCAGGCATTTCCTTCAGTTTGGATTTATCAGATTAATTCCATCTTTGTTTTTCCAAATCAATTCATTCTTTTAACATTCATTGAAATGAAATAATGACATAGCTGATAGAATTCCAGGTGTAGTATCAGGAAAAACAGGTTTTCAATCCAACCAGCCGTGTGACTCTGGCAAATTACTTATCTTTCTAGACTTTGTTAGAATTAAACAAAGAAACAAGCAAGCATCTGGAGGTGTTGAAAATCTTCAACCTTTTCCCAATATAGTTGATACAATCTTTGTATGATAAAAATGCTATTTCCCATCCTTCTCTTGATTGGATATCTAGTGGCAGAACTTATTTAGTCTTGTTTTTCAGTTTGTATTTTTGAGTGCTAATAGCACTCAAAATAGGGAAAGGTTTAAGTGGAACTGAGTACTAATAATTAGCTAAAAGCAGGTTAAAAAAGTGAAAGAACTTTGGGTACTTTTCATTTGTATTAGTTGCTCATTAGAAATAGTAATAATTAAATTCATAACATAGCTCTTACTAAGAATGCCTTCCATAAGGATCTCTGTTACTCAAACTCATATTGCTCTCTCCCTATTTGAACTTTTCTTTCCTGTACTCTACATTTTAGCAATAATTACATACTGTCTTACCATATTTAACTCTTTCCTGCTTAAATGACATATATCAAGCATATGCCCTTTTAGGTTAAGGACTTGTATCATCCTACTTTTGAATCCTGCAAAACTCCATCACATAATGCCAGGCATTAAAAAAAAATTCATGGATTCAGATATGACCCAGGAGCTTCCTTGTTATGTCTATGTCTATTTCCCACCTCTTTTAGAAAAGAGAACAGCATAAAGCTGGAGTCAAGACCAGTTCCTGTTTCATTATTTGGTTAAGTCAGCTCTTCCACCAATTTACTTTTGTCATGAGTTTGTTTCACGTGAATTTTATGTTTGTATTTGATTTCTAAAATGTCACTAGTGTGACTATTTGATTTAATTCATTAAGAAAACCCAATACTATACATAGGCTACAACTACTTGTGTATTGGCAAAAAAACAAGACATGAAATAAACGAACAATTAGAGAGAGATTCTTCAGGCTTTCAATAATACAGGGAGACATTGGTATTATCGTGCAGTCCATAGTTTTGTCATCATTTCTTCTGCCAACCTCAATGTCACTCATTGTAATCAACCAACAACAAATTTAGCCAGCAAATTGCTACAGTAATGCTTAAAATACAGAATTAAAAGAATTATCTTTTTCTTTCTGGCAAGCTATATCAGCATCAGTAGAATATAACTGTTTTGAGGAATTAGTCCAGCCATAAATTTTAGTCAAGCTGACTTTCAAAGTTTGTAAACCTGAAAGCATAATCACCAGACACCTGGAAGCCTGAGTGTGCTGATTATGCTCTTCAAGGCAACCATGGTGATTGGGTTGGTCTAAAGTTACCATAGGAACCAGTACTCAGTACCACATACCATTCTGTATGTTTATCAAAAGATGATCAATAATACACGTGAAGTCAATACTAGAAACACGCTTTGCAATAACTAATATATAATCGTAAAATACTTTCTACATACAATTGCTAAAGCAGTGGGTTCATAATGATATACACAGAATACATTTAATGTGAACAAGAACTTTGGAGCAAAAGATTGCATATCTTTAAACATGCATGTATCTAAATATTGATTAAAGCAGAAAACTGAGACCATCTCTAACTATGCTTATGGTCTTTGGTGTTACCTCATGTTAATGGGCCTTAGTTTTCCAACTGACAATGGAGAAGGTTGGACTTGATGCTCTCTAAAGTTTTTTGGTTTTGCTACAACCTTCAATGAATTTATGAAGATCATAGTAACATAATTTTAAGAACTGAAAGAAATCTTTAAGGTCATCTTGTTTGAACTACCTCTCCATTTCTAAGTCAATTTCTTCCTCCTTTTTGCAGAACTTACTTTTTCACAAGTACAAGAGAATAATCAATAGAAAAAAATTAATAGCTTGCTGCTGGATCTACCTGCCTCAAATCTATCTCAAATCTAATGTATTTTCAATTCGTCCACTGTGATTTTCCTAAAGTACAAGTCTGATTATATCACTCCTCTACTCAATAAACTCCAAGGGTTTCTTAATGTCCCTGGGATCAAATAAAAAAATGTTGTATTTGACATTCCAATTCATTCAAAATATAGCCTCCTTCTACCTTTCCAGGTTTATCACACCTTACTTCTCAATTCTTATTCTTTGATTCAATGATTCTAGCTATCCCTCCAATTGTACGGTGAATCTCTTGAGTGAGAGTATTTATCCTGGCTGTACTTCATGCTTGATATGCTCTCCCTTCTCTGCCCCACCATGTTTCCAAGCATGCTTCCTTGCTTCCTTTAAGCTTCAAGATGGCATATTAGCTTGCTCTGCATATATTTGTTCATATATTGTTTGTGTTCTCTTCCCCATTAACTTGTGAACTTTTTGGAGATGGGGCTGTCTTTTAGCTTTTTTGTATCCTCAGAGCTTAGCACAGTGTCTGAAATATACTAAACACTTAATAATTGTTTGTTCATTGATTAATTAATTGATTCCTTTGACTGGAATAGGATATAGAGTTTTTCAAGAGAAAGAATTACTTCTGCTGGACCAGGAATAGTCTTACTCATGAGCCAAATCTAGTATTATTAATGTGGTATAATTTAAGGAAGGTAATCCTCTCTTACAACACATCACAAATCTCCATTTAATACCATTAGAAATTAATTTCTTTAGTTTAGTAAGTTGTTCTTTTTTAAGTGAAAATGCTAGTAGGAGAGGTAATAAATCAGCTTGCCAGTCATTTATATCTTAACTTTGTCATTTAATCAGATTCCTTGCCTTAACAGAGGGATATAATTGTTTTTTAATTAAATCTTTTTTATTTTCAAAAATATACATAGATAATTTTCAACATTCACCCCTACAAAACCCTGTGTCCTAATTTTTTCCCTCCCTTCCCTCTACCCTCTCCCCAAGTCAGCAAAGTGATCCAATATATGTTAAACATGTGCAATTCCTCTATACATATTTCCACAAATATCATGCTGCACAAGAAAAATCAGATCAAAAAGGAAAAAAATGAGAAAGAAAACAAAATGCAAGCAAACTAACAAAAAGAGTGAAAATACAATGTTGTGGTCCGCATTGAGTTCCCACTGTCCTCTCTCTGGGTGCAGATAACTTTCTTCATCACAAGACCATTGGAACTGGTCTGATCACCTCATTGTTGACAAGAGCCATATCCATCAGAATTGATCATCACATAATCTGGTTGTTGCTGTGTATAATTATCTCCTGATTCTGCTCATTTGACTTAGCATCAGTTCATGTAAGTCTTTCCAGGACTCTCTGAAATCATCCTGCAGATCATTTCTTATAGAATAATAATACGCCATAACATTTATATACCATAACTTGTTCAGCCATTCTTCAACTGATGGGCATCCACTCAATTTCCAGTTATTTTGCCACTACAAAAAGGGCTGGAAGGCTATAATTGTTAATCCCTAAGAACAATCTGACAGTGGATACAGTCGTGCCAATAGAGAGGATGACTCATCTAGCCACTAACGAATTATAAGTTCCTCACAGGGTTTAGAATACCATAATTATGCAACTTTGAGAACATATCAAGTTGAGCAGATATTCAGGAGATGAGAGGTATGATAAAATTAGACTTCAGGCTGTCAAAGCAGGAATACATGCTATCGAATTTGGTGCCCTGACCCTAAGTCCAAATCACTCTATCCTGTCAGCAGACCAATGAGTACGTAACTTCAGTACAGATAAGAAATGATGATGACTTGTCCTAGAGTGATGACTTGACCTACAGGTCCCGTGATTGGAGAGACTGAATAACAGAAATTTTGTTGAAATAAAACTAAAAGACTTAGCAATTGGTTGGCTACATGTGGTAAAAGAAAGGAAATAGTCTACAATGACCCTAGGCTAAAATTTTATTTCACTGGAAGAACAGAGCTGCATTCAACATTATAGGAAAGTTTAAATGAAGAAAGAGTTTAGAGAGGAAAATAATGAGTTCTATTTTTGATATATTGAGTTTTAGTTAACTATAGACAGCTAGTGATATTTAGCTAGGGTGTGAAACAAAACTAACTTATCAAGTCTAAATACTGAATAAGACCAGGAACAGGACCAGGTTTATAGACTTCTGTTCATTTAACTTTTAGTAAAGGTGAGGATTTCTTGAAACTATATCATGAGGAAATCATACTAACATTGTAAGTATCTCACTTATGCCTCTTCCTTGTCTTCTCCTACTGGTTAGGCTGAGCAAGTCATTAGATTGTTTAGAAAAATGTAAATTAGAAGTGGCCCAATATTGAAAAAAACATAAGAAATATTAGAGCAAATGCTTCTGTGTTTGAAGTTTATTTCAACTTGAATCTGAAGATTCTGGGATTTCCTCCATATAATTTCCTACCTGTGCAAATAGCAAACCCTCTTCAATCAATCAGTTAAACAACAAATATTTTTTGAGCAGCTACTATATATCATGATTGTTAAGTGCCATGATTACAACAAAGAAATCAACTATCTTTACCCTCAAGGAATTTATATTATCTTAGCCAAGATAACATATGTAAACATAAGCAAAATATAGGCAAAATAAACAGAAAGTCATTTGGGAGAGAAAGTACTGGCAGTTTGGTGTATTAGGAAATATTCAATCAATAATGTGGCAATCGAACTGAACTTTGAATAAAACTATGAGTTTTTAAGAAGCAGATTTGTGAAAACTGCCTTTCAAGAGTCAATGGGAAGAGTCAACAAAAAGACATAACAGGTGAAATATCATATGTGAAAACCACATGAAGTATAGTTTAATTGAACCATAGCATATATAAGTTGACCAACAGTTGATTGTCCTGTGGCTATCCTTCTTCATGATTAACTAGTTAGGTTCTCAGATGACAGACATATAATCTTTTGCTTGTATAGGCTTTAAATCATCTCAGTTTAGGAAGAGAACTAAAAATCACTTTCATGCAGAGATGAATTATCAAAGTTGGTCTTTAATGGAGATGTGTTTGGAAACAGGGATAAAATTGGAAGGTCCCTTCAAAGATTATTAGTGTATATGCTCCAATGCAGAATCTATTTGAAATAGTTCCCTTGAAACTTCTACTCCAGGCTTCCTTTGCATGTTAAGTTTAGAGAAAATATGCTACACTGTGATAACTATATCTGTATAATTGCTACTGTGGCAGGTAGGTGGTGCAGTAGATACCAGACCTGGAATCAGGGACTTATCCTTTGAAATTCAGATCTGACAGAAACTTACTGGCTGTTTGTACAAACAAAATTAATACAAACAAGATTAGAAGGGAAGCAACAAACTGGGAAAACATTTTCACAGTTAAAGGTTCTGATAAAGGCCTCATTTCCAAAATATATAGAGAATTGACTCTATAAGAAATTAATCCATTATCCAATTGATAAATGGTCAAAGGATATGAACAGACAATTTTCAGGTGATGAAATTGAAACTATTTCCACTCATATGAAAAGTGTTCCAAATCACTATTGATCAAAGAAATACAAATTAAGAGAACCCTGAGATACCACTACATACCACTACATAGTCAGATTGGCTAAGATAACAGGAAAAAATAATGATGAATGTTGGAGGGGATGCAGGAAAACTGGGACACTGCTGCATTGTTGGTGGAGTTGTGAACAAATCCAACCATTCTGGAGTGCAATCTGGAATTATGCCCAAAAAGTTATCAAACTGTACATACCCTTTGATCCAGCAGTGCTAGTACTGGGCTTATATATCAAAGAAATACTAAAGAAGGGGAAGGCAGCTCTTTTTGTAGTGGCTAGAAACTGGAAAATGAATGGATGCCCATCAATTGGGGAATGATTGGGTAAATTGTGGTATATGAATGATATGGAATATTATTGTTCTGTAAGAAATGACCAGCAGGATGAATACAGAGAGGCTTGGAAAGACTTACATGAACTGATGCTAAGTGAAATGAGCAGAACCAGAAGATCATTATATACTTCAACAACGATACTGTATGAGGATGTATTCTGATGGAAGTGGATATTTTCGACAAAGAGAAGATCTAACTCAGTTCCAATTGATCAATGATGGACAGAAGCAGCTACACTCAGAGAACAAATACTGGGAAATGAGTGTAAACTGTTTGCATTTTTGTTTTTCTTCCCAGGTTACTTTTACCTCATGAATCCAATTATCCCTGTGCAACAAGAGAACTGTTCAGTTCTGCACACATATATTGTATCTAGGATATACTATAACATATTTAACATGTATAAGACTGCCCGCCATCTAGAGGAGGGGGTGGAGGGAGGGAAGGGAAAAGTCGGAACAGAAGTGAGTGCCAGGCATAATGTTGTAAAAAAAAAAATTACCCAGGCATATGTTCTGTCAATAAAAAGTTATAATAATAATAATAAAAAGAAGCTGTATGACTCTATCATAGGGTGACAAGAAAATACTTTTTGATCTTGTTTCTGCCTTTGAGCTCCCTGTTTAAATATACGATCATTCAATTTGCTTAATAATCCTTTTTTTAATCAAAGATTTGATATTTTTATGTTGCATTTATTTCTCAATAGAGAAAGCAAAGTCATTCCTTATAGGAAAGTAAAATAAAGAAAGGGGAAAAGCAGTTCAACAGAACTCCATGAGTATGTCAATAAACATAGTGTATTTCACTTAATTCCTAACAGTGGCTTTGTGTAGGGATAATTTCATACCCTAATTATTCTGAATTATAATATTTTTTCTACAAATGTAATTTGTAAAACAAAAATCGATTTTTTAACATAAAGATGCAGATTTACATTTAAAGTCTGCATTATATCAATGAATATATTGAAGGATTAATTTTCCACAGATAACCCCAGTTTGAAATAATCAATGAATCTTTCAAAAGCCTTGTGCAGACCACAGAATATAACTTACTTGTTGGGAAAATCCAGGTCAAGTAAGTTTAAAGGTATAAGCCATCATTCAGCAATGAAAGGTGCCATGACAGAAACCACAGCTATTTAATCTCTGTTTCTTTGTCATAAAGTCAGATTTCAGTATGAAGAAATTGTAGTCAACTTTTAGATTAAACTGTTATTATTATTTATTAAGAGTTAAGCTTCACATGGTTGCATATTACAATAAGATTGGTAAATAAACCTTCAAATTTTGTATTAGTTACTAATAGACTTCATCTTATTGAAGGAAACATAATGATATTAGTGCCAGATCACACTTATTTTACACTAACGAACTGTTTTTCTGATTCAAATATTGTTTCATGCAAAAGGCTAAAATTAAGAGGCATACATGCCAACTTTATTACCTGTCAACAAGAAGGCAGGTTTAGGATCATTCGTCACATGGGAAAGAAATATTGTTTAATTTAAGGAAAGCATACAAATGATTTATTATTCTTATAAAGGCAGTACCTCTAAAAATTCTATATCTATAGACAAGTGATATGTGTGTATGTGTGTGTGTAGATACATTAATATCTGCACACAGACATATATTTCTGGACATATATCTTTTGAAAGAAGGAACACCATTATCAATTTTTTTCTGTTTATCCCAGGGAAAAGAGGAGAAAAATCTTTTTTGATTAGTAAGTAGGATTTGTCTCTAGTGAAATCAATATTTATTTAAAATGTCAACTATATTCCTTCTAATTTATCAGGATTGAATTGGAAACTTGCTAAGAGTTACCTTTGTAATGTATTATAAACTATGAAAAATATCCTTTTCATCTTCAAAGTACTTTGCAAATGTTGAATTATGCATTTTAAATGCCAAATAAGAAGGATAATAAAGTAGACTGGAACACTAATCACTTCAGACATTGCCATTTTTTTCTTTCAAACTGGTCTGCAAAGCAGTTGCTAATCAGTGCAATTTCCAGTGAATGCATATGTTCTTCCTGCTGTGCTCATTAGACACAAGTGTTAGAAAATAATAGTGATAAAATGTACATTTTCCTAATATATTGAGAGTTTTAAAAATATGCTATAGATTTTATTGCTATTCCTATTGTGCTGGATCTTTGTGCTCACTGCTTCCTTCTCAATATGTTCATCCTTTAATAATACACTGAAGATTTTAGCCAGGAATCAAAGTCAAATGTATTCTCTGTAATTTCCTTTAACATTCTTTTCTCTTTTTTGGAAAATTAGGACATTTGTCCTTTCTAGTCCTGGATAATTTTCTCATGTCCCATGATCTTTCAGAGATAATAACCTTGATTCAGCAATCAAATCTATATGTTCTACCATAGGAAGTATTTTTATCTGGACTTGGTGACCTGAATTCATCAATGAAAATTAGAAACTCTTATAATTTGCTAACCTCTAAGATAATCGCTGGGGAAGCAAAGAAAAAGAATAGTCCCTACCTTCTACTAACAAAAAGAAAGAAAGGATTTGTACCACACATACACTCACACACACACACACATACACACACACATACACCCACACACACCATTCATGTAACCTTTTTCCTTATCTTTAGCTTTTCTTATCAGCCTTAATTTTAAGCTTTACCATTGCTGACTCTTTACTTATATAACTCTGACATTTTTATATTTGTTCTTTCCTTCTTGTTTTTATTTCCATCTTCTAGAAATGATTTTTGAAATTCTGAATTAGTGGTGAATTTCCTATACATTCATATCACTTTTCTTCTCAGGAATAATTCCCTTTTGTGTCTTTAGGATTTCTTTCTTGATAATTTTCCATCCCAGTTTTGCTGACTTTTCTTCAAGAATGTTAGTTCTTTTCCTCCAATCTATTCTTTCTCCTAATTCTTTGAAATATGTTGTCCAATGTGGCTCTTCTCAATAGTGAGGTGTTTCAGGCCAATGCCAATGGTCTTGTGATAAAGAGTTATCTGCCACTAGAGAGAGGACTATGGAAACTGAGTTTAGATCACAACATCGTAATTTCACTTTTTTGTTGTTGTTTGATTGCATTTTGTTTTCTTTTTCATTTTTTCCCTTTATTGATCTGATTTTTCTTGTGCAACATGATAATTGTGGAAATATACTCATAGAAAATTTGCTCATGTTTAACACATATTGAATTACTTGCCATTTAGGGGAGAGAATGGGAGGAAGGGAGAGAGAAAAAAAAATTGGAACACAAGGTTTTGCAAGGGTGAATACTGAAAACTACCTATCCATGTGTTTTGAAAATTAAAAAAAAAAACTATATAAAAATAAATTTAAAAGAAAAGAAAAAGAAAAAGAATATTGTAAAAAGAGAGATATGCTGTCAAAATATATGAGTTGCATATAAGACAATGCTTCCCTTTTTTCTCTGTCCCCCCCTTTTTTAAAACAAATTATAGGATAAAGTGAACACTTCTCTCATCATTTATCATCAGAAAGAATTAGGTGAGAATGAGATGCAGGAATAAAAATGTTCCCTACTTTATTCTTTCACTTTTTGAATATAAAACTTTTGGCAGAGAGTGATCTTTTGCAGATGTTTTGATAATTGAAGTTAACTGTCTCTATTTTTGCCATGCCTCAGTACAAAGAGATGTTATCTGCTTCTTGAACTCATTTACATTTTCCTTCTGTCAAGTGAATAGGAGAACATTGTACACAGAAACAACAATTTTTTTTTTTTAATAATGATCAATTGTGAAGGATTTAGCTACTCTGATCAATACAGTGAATCATGATAATTCCAAAGAACTCATAATAAAATGTTATCCCTTCCAGAGGGAGAACTGGTGAATACCAAGTATACTTGGTAATATAATAATGTTTTATGCTTTATTTTTCTTTTTAAAAAAATAACATGACTAATATAGGATTATAAATGGCTGGAAATAGTGAGAGAATTTAGAACTCTATTTTTTAAAAGGATGGTTTTTTCAGCCTTTATTTAACTCCCCCAATCTAGTCTATTATATTTCTCCCCACTTTAGTTCCTGGATCTTTTAACATGAACAAATATGAATATGAAATAATAATCTATCTATCTATCTATCTACCTCTTTCCCTCTGTCATTAACTGTCTTATTCCTTTTAGTTAATTCAAATTCTTTCAAAAACTAAATCTAGTCTAGATTCTCATCCCACAAATATCTTGGGCTTCCTGTAAAATCAAGTAATTATCTTTGTGTTAAGTTTTCTCCTTTCTCTCAATTTGTCACAACTTGATGGAAAAATACTCTCTATCTTTAATTATCTGGATTTATTGCTCATACTATTCCAAACTGACTATCTAGTATTATTACTCTCCTTTTTGCCTACATTTCAATAGAGTGATAGGTAGTGGTAGATTGGAGAAGTCGAATAGAAAGCATTTTAGGAGACTAACTAAGGAAAGGCTGAAATGCAAAAAAAAGTTACAATAGTAGAAGCCTGGCAGAGACTGACAACTAATGTTCAAGACAAAACCAAGTCAGAAACAAGGGATATATTCAAGAGTAAGTATTTTCAAAGGTAATATATTAAGAAAATAAGTGAGCAACTAGGCATCATAGATTTGGAGATCTCAGTCAGATAACTGGCAAATAGTTAAATTATATAAACACCTGGGTTCTCCAGGAGTCAAGAGAAAAAAGTAGGCTAGAAACCAGGAAATCTATCCAGGGTATAATAGATATCTATGCTCCAATGACATGAATACTTTCAAATTTACTCTGCTTTCACTTGATTTAGGAAATGTTCTACATTGTTCCAGGTTATGGTCAACTAAGGGCTTATATGTGGAAGGAAGTAATATTAGTAAGAGTGACTGTATTGGATTGGTATTTCATTTTTCCTCATTCATTGTTCTCATTATGGGGCTGAAGATACAACCACATGCAAAAAAGGAGATAGAATATATACAATAATTTGGGAACCTTAAAGCTATATAAATGCCAAATATTATATGTGATCACACTTACTGAGGATAATGACTGTATCATTCCTTATCTCTGTATTCCATATGCCTAGCAAAGGGTTTGGTAGTTACTTATAACTAATTGTTGAATTAAATTATTTTATTTATACACAGGTAAAGCGTTAAGCTAAAGATAATTCAAAGGACAATGGGAGTAGAGAGAGTAGTGAGTATGGGTGAACTGCTATATATTATCTTTGAAGATCTATTCAGGAAAAGGGAATTAAAACATGAAATGACAAATACATAAAAAAGAATAAATATCTGGCAAAGGAGGTGAGAAAACTTGAACTGGGGATATCAGATGGAATACTAGCATCCTCTTATTAGCAAATAGAATTGTGAGAATTGTATGAAGTATTGATACATTGTAGAAATTCCTATGATCCATAGTCACTCAATGTAAAAAGTTGACCCCATATGAATAAAGAATATTTGTTGTCTGAACTCTGATATACAGTTAGATGGAGAAGCCATCCTTATCCATTAATAGAGATACCTTTAATACTTTTAATAAAATTAATTTATAGTATTATCAGCTATTCACAAAACAGATGGAACTTCATGCTAATTAATCATTCAGAAATAGGTTTTTTGTAAACCTCAAGCCAAGTTATTGTAGACACTGTAGAATTAAAGTCTATAAAGAATAAAGTTGAAGATTACACAATGGGCAATGGATAAACACATGTCAAAGAAGGTAGGCCATAGCACATTATCAGTAAGTAATTTCAGATGAGAAATGACATAAAGGACATCAGAAAGGTTTATTATTGCAGAAAAAGATGGACCAGGAAATAAGGAAGATTAATTGATGATAGGTATGCAAACTGAATACTTTAGTAGTATCAATTTAATGCAGAGACTTAGAGAAACTTACCTTCTCAAAGTGAAGGTAAATCTCCTTGTAGCTTTATAGGAAGACATAGACAAGAACTACATAGGATGTTAAAAGATATGGATAAATTGTGCTATATGCATTTTCTGTTCTGAATAAGTTTACAAGATGACCATTTTTCAACATTATTCTAAGAAAGAAATTATAAAGCCATATCTTAGACTTGTGGAACTATTATTATACTTGCTCAATACAGGTTTGAATATGTCCAAGTAAATCATTTTGGCTGCAGTAAATGGTGAGTGTACATCTGTAACTCTAGCCACAATTTTATTACAGTTGCCTAGCAACAACTCTTATAGAAGAGGCAGTTCACCATGCATAGGAAAGGTAATGTCATCTATTTTAGTCAGTTGAGAGGAACACATTAGTTTTATAAATGATTTGTTTTTATCAAAAGTTCACAGAATTTTCCCTTTTCCTTGCCATTATATTAAGTAAGTCTATCTCAAGGGAAAAAACCCCTGTCTTACCAGCCTTTGTTGATTTTGTTTCCTCTCCATGTTTTATATTTTGTGGAATTTAAACTTTATTTTATTGTTGAAATTTATTTTTGGCATAGTTACTGAATGTGAATGGGGAGAGGTAAAAATCTAGAAACCTAACAAGTATCCCTAGTTTTTCTTTATTAAGATTTTAATAAAATATTTTCTTATTGGCCAAATAAAAATAAAAACACAATATTTGTTATTGTTCATTAATATAGATTAAAATTCAGCATAAGGAAGAGCCATCTTGAACCACATACCAGGGAGGATTTAGTTCCTAAAGAAACAATAACTAATTGGCTGGTCCCTGTGCATAAATAGTATATTAATTAATATATGATGACATTTGTAAGGAATTGATTATCATTTTAAAAAATGTACCTTGGAAGCTGCCAAGCCCACTTAGAATGTCTCTGAGCTTTTCTTGTGTATGTTTTGTTTTATTATTTTCCCCCTAATTATAAGAACACAAGATTTAATATTCTGTCCATATACTTCAGTAGAACAAGGATCAATCCACTTGCTCTAAAATTACCATTGCTAATATACTACCATCAGTTTATACAATAACTTCTTGGCTTGAGGTTTACAAAAAACTATTTCTGAATATTAATTAGCATGAAGTTGCATCTGTTTGGTGAATAGTTGATAATACTATAAATTAATTTTATTAAAAGTATTAAAAACACATGTATATGTATACATATGCATGTATGTCTATATGTGTGTGTACACACAAACACACACATAATTTGTAATCCTCAATTGAAGTTTTAGTCTTTTTAGTCTACCCATATACAACTTTCTCTAAAACTCATAAACAACTTGCTCAGGTTGTAAGTATATGTCAGAAGAACTTGAATCTAAAACTTCCTGGCTTTTAGACTGGCTCTCTATCCACTGTACTATGCTACATTTGTTATTATAAATAATTTTTTAAAATAATGAAACAAATCTAAAATAAAGTATTTATTGTACACATCCAGTATAGTGTTATTATGTTGTAGAATCAAAGCATCCAGTAAAACAAATCTTCAGTTAAGTAATACTAGTGGGAAAGATAAGATGCAGAATATTACAGTTCCTTTCACAGGTGTATTGGAGGGAATCTATATTTTCAATCTATAAAGTTAAATATAGGTGTACCTTTACTTATATGATTGAAGTGTCCCTGAAGTTTTACACTCTGAGAATGGAATTTATCATATTTTTGCATCCCAAATAGATGCTGAAATTTAAGGTAATTTTATGGTGAATTATTTTGTAAAGAAGAGTTTTTTAGTAAGTATGATTTGAGACATTCTCATTTGCTTTCTAAATTTGAGGTTTGGAAGAAAATTTAATGTATCTATATTAAATACTTTTAGTCACTAGCTCTGTTAAATATATTTTTCTATGCCTTCACATTTGTATAATACAAAGCTTAAAATTAAGTGTGTTTCAGGAAGACAAAGTAATGTGTTGCCAGCTCTAGGCAAAATTAGATAATTCAGGTTTTTCTGTATCTTTCCCCCTTTTCTATATGTTTAGCCATTCACTGATCCACTTGACCTTCCTCCCCCTTTTTTTCTTTCTGAAATTATACCCTCCCTGTTTTTCTTTCCAAGTAATATGTTGCAATGGGTTTTTGTCCTGACCTTGTTCATCAAAACTTTTCCATCTAAATTTCTTTCCTTAAATTTATTTTGTCTGCTGGGTGACAGACAACTTATATGCACAAAAAGGGAACTGTGGGAACAGTGATATGCTAGTAAATATTTAACAACCTGCCTAACAAAAAAAAAAGTATGTATTACACACCTTTCAATTTATTTTTCATTGTTGTACATTTTCGCTAACATTTTCTTCCAGCTAGACATCAAAAAAGCAATAAATTCAGCCCTAATTTGTAGCATTTGCTGGCTTTTAAGTAAACACTCACCCTTCAAATATGACAATCAGGTCTTAAGAGCTGGTATGAGTTTGATCTAATATACCTTGATGTAATATGAAATGTTGCATATTCCTTCATAGGAAGGTACTATATAGTTGATTTTACTCAGTTGTTCTGCATTATTACAAGAGAACTCTCACAAAGTAATCATAATCTATAAATGTATATAATATATAAACAAAACAATAAAGCAAAACAAAAAAGTCATTATGACTGAAAAAGGGAAGTGAGATGGTTTAGAGAGGGTAATATACAGAGAGCTTCTATATATATATATATATATATATGATATATATATATGCTATTATATGTGTGTATCTGTATATATGTAATATATATATATATATATTTTAAAGAAGTATATATTCCTTTTAGAGGACTTAACAGAAAATCAAAAAGTATATAGAATGAAGTGTGGGCATCTTGTGACCTATACCAGTAAAGGGGAAGCTACATCTATGAGTCCACAGATCCAAGGTTTTTTCATGCCTATCAAGTATCATTCAACTGGCTTTATACACCACAAGTCTGAGAGAAGAGAATATGAAGAGTTAATAGTGAAGTTAGCTGATCATCCCATCTAAATACTGTTCAGAGTTACTCTACTCATTTTTAAATGCTTAATATTCGAATGCATGGGTGATTTCATTGATGTGAATTTTTTTTTCCACTGATGTAGACTGCAATCCATGGCTATTCATTGTTACATGAGCACATTCCTGTCCTTTGCATAGGTAACTAGGGAGCAACAGTGAATATAGTGTTAAAACTGAACTCAGGAAGATAATTCACATCTAACTTTAACTATATATTAAGTATCTGACCCTTGGCAAGTAACTTAATCTCTAAGTCAGTTTCTTCATCTTTAGAGGATAATAATAGCACTAACTTCCCAGGATTGCTGTTCGAATAAAATGACCCAATATTTATAAAGTGATTTACAAATCTTCAAATACTGTATCAGTGCTTTTCTTATTGTTGTTGAATACCAGTCATGTCTGACTCTTCATGGCCCGATTTTGGAATTATTTCAGCAAAGATACTGGAGTGGTATGTTATTTCCTTCTCTAGCCTATTTTATGGAGGCAAATAGTGCAAAGTGATTTGTCCAGGTTCACACAGCAAATAAGTATCTGAGTCCAGATTTGAACCCATGAAGATAGACTTCCTGAATCTAAGCCCCGTGCTCTATCTGCAGTGCCACCTAGCTTTCCAATATTAATATTTATTCTAGCTATTATTATTAACAAAACAATAATTATTATTATTTCAGCAATTGTACAAAAGTTCTTCCTTGGATTTTTATCTGAAGAGGATACCAATGGAGCATGTGTATTAGTTCAATATTCCAGCTGATCCAGATCCATCTGTTTTACATGACAAGCTTCAGAGAAGAGACTATATTCATTTTATTTGTTTGTTTTATGCAGCACAGATCAAAGCACTGGGTGAATCACAGATTTGGAAGAAATTTCAGAGGATATCTTCCCTAAATCATAACTGAATTAAAATCATCCCTATAATTTCCCTGAGAAGTGATCACCCAACTATTTGAAGAGCTACTGAAAGGGGCAGTCTCTCTCTCCTGAGGCATGTTGTTCATTCCATTTGGGTTTGGATGCAACTGTTAGGAAATGTTTGATTACCAAGAGCCTAAAGCTGCCTTTCTAAAACTTTCACCCATTTCTTCTGTTTATATCTTTTCCCCTCTGTTCAGTTCCTATTTCATCCCTTTAAATACTTGAATTCTATCTGAATTTCTTTTTCCTTCCTTCTCTCTTTCCCTATAACATTTTTTAAAATGGTATTATTTTATTTTTCCAAAAAACATGCAAAGATAATTTTCATCATTTTGCAAAACCTTATGTTCCAAATTTCCCCCCCCCCCCGCCTTCTTGTTTCCCTTCCCAGCAAACAATCCAATTCAATAACAACAAAGGACAAATAGAGATCATAAAGGAGTTACCAATGGCGAGAGATTTGGAATTATTATACATAGGGATCAAATGATGAAAATGGAGATGCTGAGCTTGGAAATAAGAAAATATTATAGGGGATGGAAAGTACCATCAGCATCCAGAGAGGGAATTGTGGAGTGAATATGGATCTATTTGTCCTTTGTTATTTTTTAATCATGTCTGACTCTTCAATGACTTTTTGAATCATTTTTGAGGTTTTCATGGCAAAGATGCTGGAGTTTTTCCCATTTCCTTCACTAGATCATTTAACAAGTGAGGAAATTGAGGCAAATAGGATTAAATGACTTGCTGAGGACTACACAGTTAATAAGGTTCCGAAGCTGGATTTGAACTCGTCTTTCTGACTCAAGTCCCATAACTCTATACACTGCATCACCTAGCTGCTGTTATCCTTACTCACCTTTATCTTTACTAAAATGTCATGCCTAGAAGTGAAAATAGGGCTCCTAATATGATGTAAGCAGGGCAGGATACAATGGATTTACCATTCCCTATATACAATAGATTTCTATTTCTTTCCTAATGCTGCTTTAGATATAATTAAAGTTTTCATAAATATCTCTGATAAGAAAAATTATACTTGTTCAGACATAAGATATATGCCTCCCTATTTTTAAGTTCTGATAAGTGATATGTTTTGGGAATAAACTCGTTATAAATTTGAAAATAGGTGCTAAACACACAAAAATCATCATTTTATCCCCTCTGGCTGGTTCCATGTAGCCTTACTTACACACCTTTCAAAATATTGGAGAAGAAAACATTTAAAATAGAGCTTTTGAAAAATAGAGATGTCTAAGCTTTTAGCTTACAGTATAGTACCTTGTTAAATAGATATAAAGCATGTTGGCTGATAAAATATGTATGATGGTTATTTCTCGGGTGTGAGATCAGAGTTGAACTACCTAGGTATTTCAAATGTTCTACCTTATAAATGATTAAATATATATAAAGAAAATCTGAACCACATTTCATTATGCTGCCCAGACTTCTAAAGATGAGCAACATATTAGGTCTTGAGTGCTACAGCAATGTCTATGGCATCACTGATAATCCTTGGTTATTGGTAGGAGAAGAGAAGAAATAAGAGGTTGTGAAAATAGTTAATAATTTTATGAGGTTTTTTCTCTTCCATGATTTTTCCCTTTTGCTCTTCTTTTTTCTTTTCCAACATGATTCATAAAACAATGTGTATTAAAAATAAATATTTTTTTTTAAAGAAGAACCATGTTTAAGGGGAGAGATAATATACTTGAGTTTTAATTTATTTTAACGCATGGAGTCTATAGGTGGAGATGTCCTCAGTTAAGCAATTAGAAACACAAGTCCAAAGCTCAGAACTGAGATCAGGGCTGAGATTTCTTGGATCTGCAACAGATTTTAGGAATCATCTAGGCCAGATTATTGCAAAGAAATAGACATTTTATTTCCATTGAAAAAATTTCAGTGATGGAAAACTTACTACTTCTAAAGGATCCTATTCCATTTCTGGATAATTCTAATAGTTAGTGAATACTGTCCCGATATATCTGGTCAAACCCTGCCTGCCTTTCTGTAATTTCTTCTCATTTTCCCTTTTTTGAGCGAAGTACCAAGACTAATCTCCCTTCAATATGATATTCTCAAATTTGTAACATGATTTTAGAGCCCAGAGTCATGATTATGTCAGGTGACTGGGAGCTTTATATCAGTACTCTGACTTTTTAGGGTTTATTCCTCTCCCAGTACTCTGGGCCACCGCCATCAGGGTCTTATCACAAATTATCCTCTTTCATGACTATGAAAGGCTATATCTTGTTCCTGTCACTTCACATTCCCCTCAGAACAAGTATGATCCTTTCCCACAAAAAAGTCTAAATTTTCTAGAATTATAAATTGTAGCTTTACTGAGTGATTATAATTCAGCTGCTGGTTTCTGAAGAAAAGTTATCCTTCTACACCATTATCATCCTAGAAATCTCCTTTCAGGTCTGACTTGATCTTTGAAATTATATCATTGTCAGTTGTCTGACACTGTACAGATTCTGTGTGCTATTCTAGAGAACTTCCTTTTAATCTTGTAGCATTTTTTTCAATTGAACAAGACAGCAGTAGAGAGGCAAGCAGCAAAACCCAATTAGATGGGGTTGACAGTGGCCCATTAAAGGTGTTAAAGATAAATCATGTCCCATTCTGAAGCCTGGAGCTTTGTTAAATAACAAAAGAACCTGGGATGCAGTTTGCTTGATAGGGATGAACATGTGACAGAAACTCCCTGTCAAATATCCCTATCCCTCAGGTCTTGAGTATTAGCATAGGAATGGAGATTATCTATGTATCTGTCTATCTGTCTGTCTGTGTGTGTCTTTCTGTCTATCTGTTTTTCTCTGTTCTCTAAAACACATGAGAGGATGCCTATTTAAAAAAAAGTTCTGGAAAAGGTTTTATTTGTGCCAAATCTGCCTTGATCACCAAGGAGAGACTTCTTTAAGTAATTAAAAATTTAGTATTTTTTTTTTCCTATATCTCCTCCCAGCCCCCAGGATGTTTCCATCTATAATTGTCCTTTGCATTTGAAATTATTATTGTTAGATTTATTTAATTGAATTTATTTAATTAAATGTCTGATCCATGAATGGTGGTCTTTTCCAGACAGAGTCAATGGATTGCTACCTGTTTCATGATGCAGACAATTATTTGAAGTTGCTGTTTAGAGTTTTGCCTCATTTATTGTATGCCATATTTATTCCAAACCTAAGCCTCTCCTTATCTTTTCTACTAATTCCAGAAATAGCCACCCCTTTCTACTGTAAACTGTGATGTAGTGCAAATATGATGAAATATCATTAAAATAGCTCCACCTATTGTAGGAAGTAGACAATGGAATAACTTTCTGTACACTTCTATTTATATCATTATAATGCAATCATTAGGGATAGATTGCTTCATAGTGTAGTAGAACAGAAAGAATATTTAATTTAGAATTGTAAGTAAACAAAAAAGATAGATGAAGCCATTTAATATTATAGGATTGTAGAATCGGATCCAGCCAACAAACCCAGCTTGTTCATCTTCCAAAGAAGAAAATGAATGCCAGAGAATTAAATGACTTGCCCAAGATCACATAGGTTATTATAAGTATCCTGTGGGAACTTTGAACCTAAATTTTTGATTCTAGAGAATGTGCTCTTTTCTCTGTACTACCTTAAGCCTTGGCTTTATAATCTGAATAAAGAAGCTTTTGAACTAAATGGCCCTTAAAGGTACATCATTAAATATATGTTTCTGTGTTAACAATGGCTTTAGAAATAATCTAATCTATTCTCATTCTCTATAGATAAAGATCATAGGACTAGAGATTTCAGATATTATCCAACCAACAACCCAATTTTGCAGTTATGAAAATTGAGGCAGACAAAGATTAAATGATTTGGCTAGGGTCACATAGCTAGTAAGTATCTGAGGTTAGAGAAATCTATGACTTGCTTAAAGTCATAGAAATAATAACTAGTAGAACTGGGATTTGAACATATATTCTTTGGCTCTAAATCTGGTTTTCTTTCTAGCTGATGGCATTTCTTCTTACTATACCATACTGTCTTGGGAAAATTCAGGTTCACAAGGTTTAAGAACTTCTTGTACATTTAGTTATTGTTATAACTGGAAGACAGCTATACTCACATAATATTTTTTGTTTTCTATATATATTTAAACAGTATTTGAGTGCCTACTGTGTACAATGAACTGTATTGGGGTTTTTTGTACAGGGATGTAAAAAAATTAGAAACCTACTCTTATAAGTTAATAAAAAATATTTTTTCTATTTCTATTGAAATACTCTGGAGAAGAATTTAATGATGAGTATTTATTTGGAATGCTATTTGAAAGAGATGAGTTTGGTCCAAGGCTAAATACCATTTTATATTAATGATACTCCAGAAATAGTTATGAAGTACACCCAATTTTGGGAGAAGAAAGATGACAATTTTCCTATTTCTCCATTACTATCTATCTAGGTGCTATGTGTGTATAAAATGTAGGTAAAATATGTGTAATATGTATATATATTAAATGTACATATATTTTTTGGTTTTATGTCACATTCATTTAAAAATATATCCCTCTCCATAATATAAATTCAGCAAGCCTTGCCTTTTAACATTTTTTTAATTGAACAGTAAAACATATTTTCATTTTGTGACAGCATTTTCATTAATCTAATTTAGATTAGTCCTCCATCTCTTCAATGAAGGAAAAGGAGTACACTTGGTTAACTCCTCTCTGTAATCAATATAAAATCATTAAAATTACAAAGCACTCAGGAATTTATGTGCATATGTATATACTGTTGAAGTCACAGCATATATAATTTTATTGATTCTGTTTATCTTGCGCTGCTTATTAGTTCATATCAGTTTTTTAACGTTTATTTGCATTCTCTATCTTCATAATTTTTACAATATAATATTTGATCACATTCATGCACTATTTAGCTATTACCCAGTTCTTAGCTACCTATCTTATCTTTAGTTCCTATCACAAAATGTTTCAACACATATTACTATATATAGAGAGAGTATATATATGAATATATATATATATATATTCATACACACACACACATATATCTTGACCATTCTGTTTTTAATTTCAAGGTATATTATGTTGAATGAATGAAGTATTTGAACATTTTGATCACTTTTTAAAAATCATAATTCCAAATTACTTTTCACAATTGGAATACATCTATCTTTTATGTTTTAGTATACTTGTTTTCCAACAGCCCATTTAGCATTGACTACTTTCATTTTTTATCTTTTTTGCAGCTATATGAGGTGAAATATTAAAGTTTTGATGTATAAAGCTTTTTATTAGTTATTTGCAGCTGAGTTTCATGTGGTTATTAGAGTGTTTGAGAATCCTTTGTTTATATTCTATAATGACATTATTTAAATTGTTCTTTGCCTTACACATTTATATTATTTTCCAAAATATTCAACTATCATGCCCTTCTCAGTGATATTGGATACATATTGATTTCCTAGTCAAATTTCTCTTCTTATATTAGCTGCAATATTTTTTCATGAGAAAGCTTTTCAATTCCATGTAATTGAAATTGTTTGTTTTTATGATCCATCACATCATTTAAAATTTATTTTTGTATATGTCATAGGATACTCATCCAAATCCCCTTTTTTAAAAATCATAATGATGTCCAGTTTTCTAAGCAGTTGTTAAAAAGAGAATTCTGACCTGTTATTCACATTACTGAGTTTCATAAATCCTGAGTTATTGAGTATAATTGTTTCTGATTCTGATTCTGATTCTGATTCATTATCATGGTTATTCCACTGATCTTTTTAATTTTTTTATCCAACATCAAAGAGTTTTGATGATTTTTGTTTTATATTTTGACATTTAAAAAGTCTAACTTGTCTAAATTCATACTCCTCCACATTCCTGTTAATACTTCCCTTGAAATCTTAGTATTATTTTCTCTAATTTTGTGAAAAAAAAAACATTTCCTTTTAGTTTCTTTGATAAAAGATGAAATATATAAATTAATGGCTATTATCATCATTTTGTTATATTGACATGGCTCAACCATGAGCAATAAATGTCTGTTCATTTATTTCAATCAATTTTTGCTATTAAAGAGTATTTTCTAATGGTATTTTAATTCAAATCTTTAAAATATCTTGAATAATTGACTTCTTGACTTTTATTATTTTAGTTATATTGAATAGGATTTTTCTTTCCATTATTCCCTCCTGGCTTTTATTATTGCTATATAGAAATGTTAACAATTTTTTTGTCTTTTTAAAAAAAAAATTTACTGAAGGTATTGTTTAAATAGTTTGTGCCAATTATCAGAAATTATCAAAGTTCTTGTATCTAGTAAAATAATAATTTGAGTTGGAATATTTTTGTTTTTAATAAATCAAATTAATTAGTTAATTATTTTCTTATAACCCATTCTTTCACCCCATATAAAAATAGTGAACATGTTTGAATATATCTGGGAAGGGTTTTTTCCTTAAAATTTTATTGAAAATGTTATTTTAATATTCATTAGTGATATTCCTTTGTGGCTTTTCCATTTCTGGTTTAACTATTAAAAATAAACTTTAGACAAAATAAGTTCAAATAAGTATTTTTCCTCTCAGTTTCTAATAGATTAATGTAGTAATTATTAGTTGCTCTTTAAATCCTTGATAAAATTTTCCATCTGAAACAGTTCTCACTTCATTCATGATAGATCATGTATTTTTTTTTCAATTTCAATTATATATTTTGTTAATTTAGAAAATTTACATTTTTGTAGGTAATCATCTAAGTATTTCCTTTAATTTCTCAGTTTTGGTAGTACATAATGTTGTATAAAAGGTTTAGATAATTTTGTTTCCTTCTCTGTTATAAACTCAGCTTGTTCATATTTTTTTTTATTTTTATAATTTCATTTTCTCTTTCCTTCTCTCTGACTCATTTCTTTTTCTCTTCCTCCTCCTCCTCCTCTTTTTTCCATTGTCATCATCATCATCTGTCCTCTCCATTAGATTAGCCAAATTTTGATCACTATTTTTAACATTGTTTTCAATTTTAGTGTTAATATTTCTAATATCTTCTTGGTTTTAATCTACCTCTAACATTTTGCCATTTATTCTACCACTGTTCTGCTCCTAACCTATTCAACAGTTTTTTTTCTTTTCCTTTTATATTTATCCTTAAATTAGATTTCCCAAATTTGAAATAATATTAAAGAAAACTAAACTATTGTGTTGCTACATATATCTTCTTGCAGTTCAGTTGATTTTTTTCCTTTATTAAGTGCTTTGTTATTTAGTGTAATGACTTTCAGTACTAATATAGTTTCATTATTTATGTAACCTTTAAGCATAAAGTGTTTTATCCAGTTATGCATATTGACATTTAATCATTGGTTTGTCTGATTACATGATTGTAACTTCTACTTTTTTGGGCAATAACTTGATGTCTACTAAGTTTTATTCTAAATTCTAGTTTTGATTTTGCATGGATTTTTTGGAGGTTTTCCATATTGAAGATCATTGGGTTTTATTTTCATATCCACTCTGTCGCTCTTTCTTGTTGATTGTGTTATTAATCCATTCACAATTAAGGTTATAATCTTAGGTTTATTGATTGTTCTCTTAATTTCTTTCATATTTTTACTTCTCACTATTTTTATGTCAATTTTTTTTTAGTGGTTATTAGTTTAGTTTATACTGCTTTGATATTAACCTATTCATTCTTAACTCTATGCCTATTCTGATTTACAAATTTAATAATTCTTTGAATTTATTTAAAATGTTTTGGTTTTATTTCTTCTCAGGTATTTATTTATTTCTTCTATTCTTTTAACTCTTTTCTTTCCTAGTTTAGTGAAATGTCTGGTCCCACATCTGCCCCTCCCCCCAAAAAAATCCTTTATGATTCCTTTTTTGCATAGTTTTCCTATGCTTTTTCTTCCTCCTTATTTCTTTTTTCCTTCTATTATACTTCCAAATCTGTTCTGTCTTCATTCCTAATCCTGTACTTGTTCCTTTTTAAATCTTTCTTTCACTATTATCTCTTTTATTGTTTTTAGTATTGAACTTCTAGAGTACCAAATTTGAATTCTTTCTACTATCCCATTTCTGGGATAGTAGATTTTATCACATCTTCCCCCTTTTTTCCTGCTGTGCAACACTCTTAAAATTTTAAAACATTAACAGAGCAGTATTGTGTGATCAGAATCAGTCTGTGGTCTGAATCATAACAGTCAGTCATTACTATAATTCATCTTCTAAATATAGTGGGATTTTATTTCATCCTCTCTCATTGGATGGAATATAGTCCTTAGAGGTGCTAATAATACCTTTGCTTAGAAAAAGTGATCCTCTAATATACAAATTCCCCCCAAAATTGAACTCACTATAATTCTCCTACATTTTCCTACAGACATATATCTCCCTTCAAAATTTAGGAAGCTTCTTTTCTTTCCTTTCAGAACAAAATTTCCCTTCCCTATCCCCTTCTTTATTCTGTTATCCCATAGACCACATTCTTGAGAATGTGTCTCTTTTCTTCACTCTCTCCATTCTCTACTATATAACTTCACCTATAAAATATATTGATTAATTTAAAGAAAACAATGGAATTCTGTCCATAAGATATTGAGTAATATCTTTCCTCTATGAAGAATCAAGTTCCCTTAAATCTGTAGTACCTTAACTTCTCTTTTGGCAACCCTTTTATGTTCCTTCACTTACCTCTATTTTTTTCCTTTCCTTCCTCCCTTCTTCCTTCCCTCCCTCCTTTCTTCTCTCCCTCCCTTCCTTCCTTCCTCACTTCCTTCTCTTTATCCTTTCCTCCTTTTCTCCCTCCATCCCTCCCTCCCTCCTTCTTTCCTTTCCTCCCTCTTTCCTTCCTTCCTTCCTTCCATCCTTCCTTCCTTTCTTCCCTCTTTCCTTCCTTCCTGTACTGTGGGCATTATAATAGTTGAAATTTAAACACCTTAAGTCTTGGGGTTTCAATCTTGAGACTTATTGTTGTAGTCATAAGAGCTTGTTGTTGTAGTCATAGGAGCTATCTGTATTTATTTGATGAATACTTTGTTGTATTAAAAAAGTATTCTGGTATTATTTCCTCTGGTTTGTTGTTGTTTTTGTTGTTTTAATTATTTATCATGTTCTTCTGAGAGATATATGATTCTTAAGCTATAGCAAGGTTTTTGAAGTGAATTATTCCAGCTTATATGGAATTCTTTTAAAGTTGTTGTTTTTTTGCCTCTATTCTGCCAAATTCTCTTCCACTTCTGCATCATATATGTCTGATTCTTTCTTAAAACCTCTTCTATTTAGGATAGAATTTTCATTTTGTCTTAGTTCTGTACAGGGCTTCTTAAACTTTTTCCATTTGTGACCACTTTTTACCTGAGAAGTTTTCACACAACCCCAGGTATACCGTTATATAAAATGGGTCTACAAATCAAACATTTACTGACAAAAAAATCATAACTTCATGAACTTCAAATTCAGTTACATGAATTTATATGGGGCTGTGACCCATAGTTTAAGAAGCTTTGACGTATCATACTGTTCTTCTTTATTTTGTATTAACAATGTTCATTTGTAACCTAAAATGTTTTTGTACATTTTTTTCTCCCTAGAAATATTCTGAAGATTTGAGACTTCATTTTTTAGTTAATCAACAGAATTTTATTTTTGATTCAACATGTTTGATTTATTCTCTTTCAAAAATAAAAGTTGTATACAATGTCATAGCACCTTTGATTTTTTTCCTTATGTTTCCTTTTTTTATTATGAGCCTCTCTATTCATTTTGTTGTGGCCTAGTTTTATTATTCAGGATGTCTCATTTTGATTTTATATCATCTGGCATCTGTCTTGAAGTTTTAGTAGCTTGTGTATGGTGTAATTCTTTCTTCAGTTTCTCCCCTTTTTGCTATATGATCCTTGCCAAGCACAGACTCTAATGGAAAAGAACTATCTTCAATTATAGATCCAAAACCTTTCCTTTAGGCATGAAAAGTTTAGTCCTTTATACATCTACATCGCCCATATCTTTTGCCTTACCTTTTCCATCATTTCTAGTTGCTTTTCCTTTTTCCTTCATGTGGTTGAGCAGAATCAATGTCTGCTTCTTCTAGTGAGACATGAGGGTAGTAATTATCATGGTGAGAAGCTAACTAGGATCCACATATCTAATCTCTGAAAGATTGTGTTAGTGTCCAAGGCATGTTACTGTTTGGAGGCTGGGCTTGTCTAGTAGGAACTTTAAGGTTTAAAGTTCTGCATTGTTTCAGTGCTATTATCTTGACTCCAGTTTCTAGCTACTCTATATCTGGAGAATGATTCTCTTTTCTGAAATATTTGGATCATAGCAATTTGTGGAAAACAGCTACCCTGTCACCTTGATCATCATAGAAATTCTACTACATATTTTTCTCAAAATATGACTGGCTAGATGAGCTGTCAATCAGCATCAGAACACCTAGAGATGGTCTAAATTGGTTATTATATTGGGCCTGCTGGTCTAATGCCGATTGACAGCTCAGCCAGTCACAGGTAGGGGATACAGGAATGCTAAAGGATGCCGGACAAATTCCCTCTGCCATTTCAACACCATAAGAAAATCCTGAGCAGCAGTCTGTGGATGCAAAGTGTGCGATGCTGCTATATGAAACGCCGCACACTACTGAATCCTCAGACTGCTACTCAGTGTCTCCTTCAGTACCTGACAAGTAAACTCAGGGCACGGGGAAGAAAACAGGATGACTTCCTGCTGCTGCCCAGGAATCCCAAAGGGAACAGTGTCTTCAACTGTCCCTACATGGTTATGGTCTTAATTTGATTAAACTTTTGAAGGAGATAAAATATATATAAATGAATTACCTTTCTTATACCTTTTATGATCATCATAATTATACCATACTATACTAGTGTTCTCAGGAGCAAATTTAAGGTTGCAGATTTGAGGGTAAAATACTGTCTGTTTATATTGCTTGCCTTCACAGAGCTGAGGAAGACAGTGAAAATGAAATCCATGTATTGGCAATCAGGAGAATTTTGAATCTTTAAATATTGACTTATTTGTGGATTCTTTCATTGTGAAGGAAGAGAATGACAGAGACAGAGACAGACACATACAGAGAAAAACAAAGACAGAAAGAGAGGAGGGAAAGAGAAAGAGAAGAAAAGAGAGAAAGAGAGGCCAGGATATTAGAAGTAGGGAAGAAAAGAGGTTCACAATTAAGTATATATTTCTATTACCCATAGTGTGGTCTGCTCCTTTTCATCATATATTCACTCAGAATGCAATAAAAATCAGCTTACATTTGTCTGAAGACAAAACTCATTATAAAATTATAGACAATGAATAAAAAAAAAATTAAGATTAATAAGAGATGTCAAGTTGCCAAGCAAAGGAAGGAGAGGAAGTAAAGAAGGGATAAATTCACCCAACTCAGTATGTGGCAGCAAATTCTATGCAGGCAGGTCATTACTTAATCAGATTAATGAACCAGATAAATCTCTAACTGACAATCATTATATTTATTTTAGTATATCAATTCCTTTTCCTTGGAATAAAATGTCACTAGTCTGAAATATATCCAAATACCCTATGTACTCCTTTCTCTCCATGTCACCTTTCATCTAATTTTCCTTCAAGCCCTCCTTCTACCTGAGCAAAGGTACACTTGCCTTATCATTAAAGGGCTACACTTGTAAATAAACTAAAAATTGTGTTAAAATTAAAATTTAGAAAGAAAACATTTTAAGTGTAGAAACATTAAATAGGTTCTTAATTTTGACAACTGTAGTTTCCCAAAAAATTTTGCACAATAAAAAAAGAATCCATAAAAGAATACAAATCTGAGGTTTGAGAAATAGATCTGTTTTGTGTGACCTAATGGTGGAATGTATTCTTATTTTCATGATTGAAATATGCAAGTGTCTTTTTGTTGATGTTGACATAAAGATCTTTGCGTGTAGTAGATAGTGGTTTTCTGGTAAGTGCTAGTGGTTTTCTGGTAAGTGCTAGAAGTAATTCTTTTTTTCTTCCTTTTTCCTTTTCTCCCAGAAGTGTTTTTCTAATGAACTTCTCAGTTTTCAGGAAGAGTTCCTTGTCTTGATTTTTTGTTTATTTGCTTTGGACTTTTTTTTTCCCACTTGGTTTTGATTAAGAGTGAACCATTTGATTCATATTAAATGTCATCATTGAATGATAAAAATGAGAAGATATATTATGAAACTACTCTTTTTATGAATGAAATAAGAATACATAAAACTTGCTCTGTCCTTTTGAGGAATACTTTCCAGGAACTACTTGGCAATCAGAATCACCAACATAACATGATCTGGCTTAGCATATGACCATGTAAATTTGGAAGCTGAAGAAACCAGTTAAATTTCTTTATTGTCCTGGTCACAATTCATTCTAAAAAAAAAATATTTCTTCCTATAATATCATTTTCCCTTTATAATTTTACAAATTTAAATTTATGAGAATCTCTTATTTTAAAATCATAACTTAAGTGAATAAGTTAATTTCCAAATATATCTATTCCTTTCTTCTTTTTGAGAATAACAACAACAATAATGGCAATTAATGTTTATATAGTTCTTTATCATTTACAAAGCATTTTATAAATATTATTTCATTTATCCTCACAACAATGCTGAGGGAAATGTTATTATTATTATCCCCATTTGACAAGTGAGAAGCAGAGGAAGATAGAGATCAAATTACTTTGAGTCATATAATAAATATGTGACTGAGGCAGAATTTGAACTTTTAGGTCTTCCTAACTTAGATGCAAGTATCCACTGAATCTTTGAACTGCCTTTAAAAAAAAAAAAAAGAAAGAAAGAAATACAGATACTCAATATTTGGCTATTTTAAAAGTTAAGATAGCTTCTCATTTTTCAGAACAGTACTTAGAACATAAATGTTTTTGTATTATATGGTTAAAAATAAGTTTCCTCTAACTCTTCTTTCCCTTTAATTAGTCTTTTTGCTAAATAATTTATTCTCAAAGAAGGAGGCACTATTCATTTAAAATAATGACTAATATATTAAGATTTAAATCTTTATATCCAACTTAGATTGGAATCCAAATTCAGGAGAAAGCAAACTTTAATACATTAAAAATAATTAGACAAAGTCAATGAACTCAAAGAAAACAATACATTAAACAATCTGATTTCTAATTAGATGAAAGATTAGGGATTTTCTAAGTTGAGAAGGCAAATGGAAGCAATAATTAATTGATCAGTATGAGGCCAATTTTCAGATGAGACATATGGGATGCTTGAGATGGACATTTGTGAACAAAACTCTTTGCATCATCTTTGTATCTAACTAGGTTTCTAGTTACATAGCCTATATTCTTGGTTAAGAGTTTCTAAATATCAGGGAGAGATGATACAATTTCCCAGCCATACTGGGATAGGTTCAAGTAGTGCAATAAAGTTATCTCCCAATTCTCACCATTGAATACAATTTTCCCCAAGGTAGAAATTAAACTAGACCCATTATTGACTCAGAAAATGGAGTCAATGTAGTTCACTCAATTCCTACAATTAATCACTTACTATCCTAATCTCCTTAATTCCCTTATCTGCATCTGAGCAAGTCATTGAGACTTGACCCATTGCAAAATAATCATCAATAATCACATAATCAATAATAATAATAATCAAAATAAGAAAATACTTGCAAGAGGACAATTAACCTGAATCTCTCTGAATCAGCCACAAAAATAATTTATTATTATCATTGAGGGAAAATAAGAAAGTTGCTAAGAGAAAGTGTACAGTCTTTAATAATATAGCTTCAAATTTGATTTGAAATAAAGTCCTAGAAAAGAATGGTAATGTATTAAGATGTAAGAACAAGTACTGCATTCCCTCAATTTAAAATCAAAATACTTTTTGATTATATGTAAATTATTTTAGATCATGAATGGTGGTACCATTTTCTACCAATTCAGCTACTTTCCATTGTTTGCCAAAATGTTTTCCAGTTATTATTTTTATAGGATCCTATCAATCCTATCCTATATTATGTTCATCCCATCTATTTTTCTCCTTAGATAGACCCTCTTTGACTTTTAATTTTCATCATTTATATCTATGTCATCAGGATTTCATCTTGGAGAATATCCCATCCCTTAATACTGTTTCTCTTTATTGAATTCTTAACTGCTATTCTATACCTGTTTTTAAAGAATTCTAAAATCAATTTTCTCCAATGTTAAGGTGGAGGCCAGTTTTTTGTAATAAATAATAATCTCTATTTATTTATGATGACCTTTATATAGTCCACATTTTACATAGAAGATATTAATGCTATAGGATTTAAACATTTTATATCATTAATATAATTTATTATATTCATGTTGATTTTCTTTTATTCCATGAACATTTGGTTCATTTTTTTC
This sequence comes from Sarcophilus harrisii, assembly GCF_902635505.1. Taxonomy (NCBI): domain Eukaryota; kingdom Metazoa; phylum Chordata; class Mammalia; order Dasyuromorphia; family Dasyuridae; genus Sarcophilus; species Sarcophilus harrisii. The sequence goes on along the minus strand of NC_045428.1, from coordinate 158,021,393 downwards.
CAAGTCATTAGCAAATTAATGAGGAAAATAACTATGAGTATGCTGTTCAACTCATCTCGGGTATTTTTGTCCTTCTGGAAATCACTAACTTATCTCCATAATACCCAAGTTGGCATTAAAATAATTCAAAATTAGAGGCAATAGAAGGCAATAGAAGATGGCATGTTGAAAGCAAATCTTTAATCCATAGTCTCTTCAGAAAAATATGACAAATTAGTCATTATCATATTTATGGTTTGAAATTGTCAGGATTTTTATCCCCAAATTCTGATATATAAGTAGAAAAATTCCATTATTAACTTTAAAAATATCATTTCATTTGTTGAAGGGTTGAAGAGCTCTTTTTTTTTATTAAAGCTTTTTATTTACAAAGCATGTGCATGGGTAATTTTTCCAACATTGACCCTTGCAAAACCTTTTGTTCTAAATTTTCCCCTACTTCCTCCCACCCCGTTCCCTAGCTGGCAGGTATGCAGACTTATTCTATGCTCTCTTTTCCATTCTAATTTTGTCATTTATTTACCATAAAAGAAAGTTCTGGAAATTCAGGTTTACCAAAATCTCACCAAAAATTAAAAAAAAAACATACATTAGCACACAATTGGAGAAAGGGATGAGTTTGAGCTGAAAAGCTTATTTATCTGTTTAGTGTACATTACAAAATGTCTGCTATGTATTAATATTGAGGAAACTACATGGTACAGGTGATAGCATGCTAAATCAAGAGTCTGGTATTATTTCAAAATCAGTCTGAGATACAGAATAACTTTGGGCAAGTCACTTAATTGCTATTTGCCTCAGTTTCCTTATTTGTAAAATGTAATAATATTAACAAAGTGCCTAGTACAGTTCCAGGGCAGCTAGGGGTCTCTATAAGTAGATAGAGTACTGGGCCTGAAGTCAGGAAGACTCATATTCCTAAGTTCAAATCTGGTCTCAGACATGTATTAGCTGTGTGGCTGTGGACAAGTCACTTGGCCCTACTTGCCTCAGTTCTTCTTCTGTAAAATGAATTAGAGAAGAAAATGGCTTACCAAGAAAACCTCAAAATGTGGTCACAAAAAGGCATACATGTCTGAATACCAGTAGCACAATTCTTGGCATATAATAGGTTCAACATAAATATTATCTATTACTATTTTTATTTCTGCTTGAAAATACCTTTTCAATCCTTTGCAATACCTCATTATTTCTATAATTTTGGAGAGTGAATCAAAGACCTTTTTCTTGCGATATTCTAAACTGTCTCTCCTAGAAAGGCCTGTAGTTCTTGTTTGTATAACTAGAGCTGCTGCAACTAATGTCTAGAATTATGTAATCTACCCCCAAGTAATCTGTGAAGGAATAAGTAATTTCAATTACATGAGGTCTTGAAAGTTTGAGAGATTTTTGTACTACATTGTTATAATATGAAGATTGTGAGCATTTAAGTGCCGTAATGCCTTTTTATTTCAGAAGTTATCTTCAGTTAATGATCTAACAAAAGTACAAACAATTATATAGCAAATTGGTAATGAAAGATTTGTTGTTATGGTCATAGAGAATGCAATTACATTTCTAGTATTAGAAAGTCTACAGGGGCAAGCAATATTTATTGTTTAGGTTTTTTTTCCATGTCTTTTTTAATCTTTGAACTCAAAGGCATAGCCTCAATACATAGGTAAATAAAGGCCTCGATTATCTATTCAGGAAACTGTTTTTCTTCACTTTAGTGTAAAAAATCGTACAGAGTACAATCAAGCTGAATTAAGGTCCTTTATACTAGTACTCTCTAAAATGGGGAAATATTCTGTAAAAAAACTGCTTTTTATCTAGGAAGTATCTTATTAAGTCATTTATCTGAGACTTACTTTAGGGCTGGGTCACCTTGGCCAAAGAATTCATCACCTATTAGCTAAAATGCTAATCTAAGGTTTGCCTTTGTCTACTGGATAGTCTATTGTCCTGACTATATTGGAATAATTCCCAGCATGGATATAGGTACCATGGTCCAATATAGAGACTTGGGTTTGGAGTCAAAAGAGTTGCTTTGACATCTTTGTTTTGTCTATCTACTTTGATCTTCCTCATCTGTAAAATCAGAATATTAAGCTAAATGACAGCCCAGGTTCTCTCTAGAAATAAATCTATAATTCTAAACATAATCTATTAGATCTTGTATCATCTAAGGCTTATGCTTCAGAGAACAAGGTTACTGAATTTATACCACAATATATAGGAGATCTTCCCTATTGACAGAAATGGAATGAGAGCCAAAAGACTAATATGCAGTTCATAAAAGAAGGCTTCTTGGAAGACTGACAATAGAAAAGCAAAGATAGGTCAGTACCATGCTGGCATATGTTTAATAATTGGCTCTCTGGCCTAAAAGACTTTTTAATTTAATCTGCATTATTAACATTACTTTGCCCTGATTTCTAGCATTTTCCTATTTCTGAGATGTAAATGCTCTTCCTGAAAATCTCAGTATATGATATCTACCAGCTCTAGAATTTCCCTGTTGTAAGTGGACAAAATCTTGAGAGCTGATCTTTGTAAATCAGTAGTGAGGAATACCATACCAATGACAAAGTTCTAAGTGATTAACAAAACTCCTTAGATAAAGCTTGAACTGTTTCTTTACATTGAGTTCAATTTTACATATTTGATTTAATTTCATTTCTTTCCCCTCATGCACTTCCTGACCATTTATCCCTTCTACTCCAAGAGTATGTTGTGTATTAGAGATCAGTGGGGAGTGGGGAATAAAAAACAATAAATCCCTATTTAAGTATTGTGGGAACCTAGACATTCAAGATGATTTTCAGAAACTAATGGGGAGTTACTATAGCAATAACAAAATAGAAACTTGGTTTGGGAATAAGAGATTTTAAAGCATTGTTATTTGTTTTAGGTTGTCTCCCTGGTGATAAGAGAAGCTATAATTAATTAACAGCCTACAACTATGGCTAATTCTGGTTTGTCAATCATGAAGTGGGTTTTGAGGTACAAGGGAAAGGTCCTGTTTGTAAGGACCAAGGTGGCCTGTTAAGATAAACTAATTCCCTTCTCACAATGGTTCCTTAAGCTACATAAAAAAGCAATAACTAATTTGTTTAAATATAGGCAAAGGGGGACTTTTAACCAAGCTTTATTCACTCACAATAATGCTCAATGCCTTGTTTATAGTGTTACCTAAGAATGATGGTTATTCACAAATAATAGTATTTGACTTTTTCTTCAAAACATTCTTTTAAGTTAACATTGTACACAATCATGGGATTACAGGACTATAGATTTAGAGGTGGAAGGATTTTAAAAATCATTGAATTCAACTCCTTTATATTACAGATTGGAAAACTGAGTCCTAGAGAAACATGGCATCTGAATTCTCTAATAATAATAATAATAATAATAATAATAATAGAATAGGAAGCTAGAATAGAGTATAGAGAGCTGACTTGTAAGGTAAGAAGACCTGGATTCATTTCGTACTTCTGACACATAGTGGCTGCTTTGTGACTGTGAGTCACTTATTTCTTAGTACCTTAGACAGCTCTAATTGCAGAGCTGTTAATGATCTGCATGGATACACGAATATATTCCAAACAAAATTCTTTCCCCTCATACTCTCTTCCTTATCTAAAATGTAACAATATTTGGAAACAATGTATTGAAGGCCTTGTGATTCATGGGTATAACTTTAAAAAAATCATTTCTTTTTTTCCTGGGTTCTTATTTTCCTAATTTTAAAAGTAACAGGAAAACTAACTTACTTTCAAAAATGTTACAAATATACTGGACTTAGAGATGCTTATTAGTAACACTTGTTAAGGGTTTAAAAAAACTTGTTCAGTTGTGTCTGACTCTTCATGACCCCATTTGCAGTTTTCTTGGCAAAGATACCAGAATACATTCCTGTTCCTTCTCCAACTGATTTTATAGGTGAGGAAATGGAGATAAAGAGGACTAAGTGACTTGCCCAAGTCACACATCGGTTAATTATCTGAGATTCAGATCTCAACTCAGCTCTTACTGATTCCAGACCCAACATTCTCTCCACTGTGTCACCTAGCTGGAAATAAAAATATCCCCATGCATAGAGAGGCACATATGTATAATGCAATCATCCAGAAAAAAATCTTCTTTGGTACAATTCCAGGTCCCACCAAAGTATTGTGCCATGGATTCATTCTGTAGTGAGGGACTGGATTAGATGGTGTCAGGATCCCAACATTCTATGACAACTGTATTCACAAGGAACTCTCCATTGGGGAAGTGCTGAATGAGTGCCTTCTTCAGAAATGCATTTCAGGGAAATACTTCAGTTATCTTCTAGACAGTATCTTAAGAGTTTATCTTGTCCAATCACCTCATTTTACAGAGGAAGAAGGAAATCTACTCTTGAAATGAACTCAAACTAGTTCATTCTCTTTCACTGAGGGAATCCTTTGACTGTTTCTGTGAAAAGAACCTAAGGGTATGCTGATATCACCAAACTATTCCCCACAGAACTTATTCAGATGAGGTATGTAATACAGATTTCCAAAGAGCTGTAGAAATGTCATAATAGATTTCCTAGGTCAAATGAATGTGATTAAGTAGGAAAGAATGCAGTCAAGAGTGCATTTATGAAACTGAAATTTAAAAATGAAATTATTAATAGTAGTGCAATCTTTGGGGAATAGACCATATTGTCCTAAAATTGGCATATTCTGAATGGGCTTTAGGTAACTTTGTTATTTTTGAAGAGTAATTGTTTGGATTTCAATAGTGCTAAAATTCTTATAAAGATATTGACACATATGTATGTGTGTATATAAATATATGCATGTGCCTACATACATATATGTATTTGTACATGTGTGTAATGACAAAACAGGTGAGACAGATACATCTGTTGGTACCATTAACCCCATCATGCATACTAAAATTATATTGAGTACTGGATTTGGAATTTTTGTTTCCATGTGGTTTCTATTGTTTTCTATTTGGTTAAAATAAATCTCGCCTTCTATGCAGACTCATGTTGCCCTCTTGTGGCCATTTATAACACAAGATTACATAAATGCCATAACTGTTAGCTACTATTTTATAGATGACCTAAAGCCCACAGAATGGGGACCCAAGTTTTAAATTCTTAATTTCATAGCTCTTAACACCATGCCACTTGTTTTACTCTAGGCCAGACCAAATCACAGGCACACCAAAGCAAGTTGCTAAATCCCCTGAATTATACCCAAATGTGCAGATTTTAAAAAATAATAATAATAATAATAAATTTTAAAACTTAAAGTCTCAACATTTCCCTGCTAAAAATGGATTTGTTCTTTGAACAGTTGTTTAAAGCAAAAATTAACTGGCTAATTCATATCACAGTAATCCAACTTTTATGCAAAGTATCAAAGTAATTTTTTAAAAATGTTTCTTAAGATTTGAACTGAGAGTTCCCTAGAGAAAAAAAAGTAATATGAAGGGAGATTTCATATACCTCTTTAGGGATTGGTTTCCTCATCTGTAAAAATAAGGGAATTGGGAAAAAATGATCTTTAAGATTGCTTCCAATTCTAAATCTTTGATCTAGTAGTATGTCTATAAGTGTGTTCTCAAGAATGCATTTATATTTCTTCCTTGGAGACTCAGGAAATCCATTTTTTTTTTCTAAGCAAGAAACCAGCACCTCCCACACCACCCCTTCCCTATTGCAAATTTCCGAATGTTTTAATAGAAAAGCCTGAACTAATTTGCTGTATGTATTTATGATGTACTGAATTTTGAATGCCTGATGATCAGTCTTTTAGGCTTGTATTTGCAGTTCTCTCTGGCCCACAACAGCCTTTTGGAAGGGAAGAAGAAAAAAAAAAAAAAAAAAAGACAGGTTTTTATCTGCTTGTCAAACTCACAGATTTGCATTTTCTTTATTTATTTAATTTTTTTCCTTGAGCTGAGAAGCATTTAGGTTTCAAAAGTAAGAGCCTGGTGCTCCAAAGATAATGGTATTCTTTCCAACTTGATCAACATGATCATTCCCTCCTCCTGTCTAACAGTTTGTTTTAATTTTTACTCATAAAACTTAGCAATATTTTGTTTGTTTTCAAAGCACATATTTGCTTTTAAATCCTCTTTCAATTTATTACTACACCATGCATGAGATATCTTGGGGCTCCAATGGACGTCCCTTAATTGTTATTCCCCAAATTACATTTTCTTATGATGAAAATTTTTTCTATTTTTGATTTCCTTCTATTATTTGGGAGTCAGGACCATTCCTCCTGCAATTTTTGGTTAACTGGAAATCTGTCTTCTGTTAATATTAAAATCACCTGATCAAAACTTGACTTGTGGAATAATTCTGTTAAGGGAAGACTGACATTTTTCAGAGAAATACTAAAGGGAAATTCAACCTTTCTAAAGAGAATCCCAACCATCCTCTATTCATTCTTAATTTTGACAACATATAAATTCCTTCACCCTAAATAAGCCCCTTATGAACTTTCTAAATGTATTTTTATGTTTTTAAAAATCTGTACTTAGGTTACAAAAATTTAACAGAATTTAGGTTACAATAACTTGTAGAAATTTTTTCTATTTATGATCCCTTTTTGTCTGAGAAATTTTTTAGATTACCCCAGATTATATAGATATATAAAATTACTGATATTTCACAATAATAACATTTATGGATAATAAATCATAATTTGGCAAACCCCACATTTAGACTCATAGTTTAAGAAGCTTTAACTTCAATAGACTTATTTCCATGAGGGAACTATAGGATCATAACAGTATAACTAATGACATTGAAAAAAGCACAGGATTATTAATGTCTCTTTAAATTTTTTTTATAAACCAAGAAGATGTGCAAGACTGCAACATGTAAAAGAATTGGTTCTCTGTCTTCTTTGTGTAATTTTGTCTATAAGGAATCTTGTTAGAAGCCTAATCTTGGTTCAGAGTTATTTATTTATTTTCATTTTCTCCTAAAGCAGGAACCCATAGCATAAGAAAACATAGTTTTTTTTTTTAATTTTCTATAATTTTTGCATTGCAGTAGATTAATTTTGACTATAGTTATCTTTTACTTGAACTCAAAGAGGAAATATTTCTCCCAAAGAAATTTTAAAACATGTACTATAGAACTTAACTTTTTGATCTTGTTTTATTCTGTCACAAAAGGAATCTTCTGGAGATAATAAATATTTGTGTGTTATACCCATCATTTGAATATGTTTTCATAGGTGTTTTGTTGTTGTTGTTTGGGTTTTTTTGCCAAGGCAATTGGGGTTAAGTAACTTGCCCAGGGTCATACAACTTGGAAGCATTAAGTGTCTGAGGTCAGATTTAAACTGAGGTCCTCCTGATTTCAGGGATGGTGCTCTAACCACTGCACCACCTAGCAGTTCTGTTTTCATAGTTTTTTTAATCTGATTTTTATTCTGCTTCAATACACTTTTGAGTTGATAATAAGTAGGATATGCAGGGACCAGGGAAGGTGCCTAAGTTTGAATGGAAAGATCATCATGAGAACAAATGATTTTGGAGGAAGAAGGAAAAAACAAAACAAAATTTGAATTCTTTGCCTATATGACCTTAAGTAAATCACTTACTTCTTTGGGACTTAATTTCCTTAATTGAAAAGCAAAGGGACTGGGCAAGATGATTTCTAAGGACCCTTTAATCTCTAAATCTGTGAACTTGTTAGATATTTGCTAGAGAGTAAACTATCTAATGCTATTGCAATAGCAGAAACCCTGGCTTCTCAGATAAAGGTAGGAAATGGAATACTTGAAAAATAGCATGTTAACTTCATGAGGAATTTAAATTAAGAAGCCTGGGACTATTATTCCACTACAGAATTCCTCCAGAGCAGAAATCCAGTGTTAAAAACAAAACAAAACAAAACAAAACAAACAAAAAATCATACAAATCTGTTCACCTGATGACTGCTCCTTGAATGACAAGCTGTTGATCCTAAGTGGGAAGGGAGTTGTGGACCCATACTATAAGATTCTTATGTGAACTAACTACCCCAAGGTCTCAGAATAAGACTTTATAAAAGGGCAGTCAAGTCACTTGATTTATTTTATCTTTGTAAAAAAATTTATAAAGAAATAGTTTTCTGCAGAAATGTGCCTGCTCAGTGTATATGCAAAGGAAGCCCTATATAATCCAGAAATCTCATCAAAATGGTTAATTATATGTGTGTTCATTTATAATTTTATATATAACCCTACTTCTCAACAAAGGATTCCATTGGAGGAGGATAATATTTAAGTTTTTTATTTTATTTTATTCTTCAATATCTATTCTATTTCTGATGTCTTGTTGTAGGCTAGGAAAAATAATAGTCATATAGGAAATTCATGATCGACACAGTCATCCAAGAAATTAAAGGCAGTCTTTTTTCCTTCTATTCTGTTACCTCAATAAGAATGTCAGGGAAGCCTAAAGCCTGAAACTGCATTCCTGAAAAGCTAATGCAGGACTATACAGCCTATATCCTCTGAATAAGAGCTAACTGTGATGTTTCTCTTTAGCCTTTCATTATATTATAAGTTGCATAGTATCAAAACCTTAGGAGGCTGCCCATGCAAACTTAGTTTTTCAGTCAATTTTTGAAGTCAGACTAATGGCAGACTAAGGGCACTAAAACAGCTTTAATTTTGCCTTTCTCCTTCCCCACCCACAATTCCTTTCAGATTCCCTTAGTGTCCTGTTTGCTTCTCCTGTTTTTTTACTCTCCTTTTTCTTCTGCATTTATCATTTCTGCATTTATTATCCCTTCTTTGCCCCAGCACAATTCAAAACATCTGTGTTGTCAAAGTTAGGATGCATGAACCAAATTGATTTGGGTGAGAGGCAATGGAACATAGAGGAAAGGGTTTGGGGATCGTAAATACATTCATGGTCTAATGGGCACTGACACTAGTAGGTAACAAATGAATTGGGGGGGGGGGAGAGAGCTGAGGCTAGAAACCAGGAGTAAAAAATGTGGCTATCCTTATTCCTATTCCCCATCATTCAGATTGATGCATTTTAAGAATGTAGCCATGTTAGGGAAGTGAAAAAATAATAATACTACACATAAATCATAGAATCCAATTACAGAATATTAGTAAGTTTTTAGAAACTAAGACCAATTTTGTTTGCCTTTATATATCTGCACGTAACTCAATATCTAGCACATGGTACACATTGCAAGTCACTTGACCTCTTTAAGCTTCAGTTTCCTCATTTTTAAAATGGAAATAATAATACTTGTATTACCTGTTATAACACAATGCTTTTCATCTCATGTTAATGCTAAATGTAGATATTCACTCTTTGTGCAAGGCATCTCAATAGCCCAGACACAATGTAGCTGGAATGAACCTACTTCGTGGACATTAAGTATCCATGTTCCATATTTTGAACTTATAAACATTTTTTTAAAATTAGTCTGTCAAGGAAAAGCACTTTCTAAATTTTACAGGATGTTCTTTTACTGATCTATCAATTTTGGTTCTTTTCATTTTCTCCATTTTACACAGAAACACACGCAGACATGCACACGCACACACACACACATATACACATTGGGAGTACTGATAATAATTTAGTGACATTAGGGAACTTTGATCCACTGATATAGGCATATAGTTCACCTATACAGTTGAGGAAACTTCCTTTGTGTGCATAAGAATTGACACTTTTTCTGCAATTTATAATCTCAGATAATTTCATGAAGCACTGAGAGATTTAGTTACTTTTCTAGGGTCACTAAACTAGTATGTTTCAGAATTCAGGTTTGTATCCAACTATTTTTGGCTTTAAGACCTATTCTGTATCTACTAGAACATGTCAGTAGTAAAAGTATGAATTGATTCTTTTTTTAAAAAAAGTTTAAAGTGATAACTAAAGATATTAATCATTTATATTGTCTTATAAATTAGTATCCACTGGTATGTTCTATAATGTATATTTGCTTTTTATTCCTCACAACAGGTAATACTATTTTTTTATACTTTTGTATGGGGCACAGGATTTATGCTAGGGGACTACAAATTGGTACAGAAAGCAATAAGAAAATGGTATAAATAAATAAATAAATTCCATTCATTTAATTTTATGAAACCATTATTCATAATGGAAGTCTATGATTGTAGTCCGATGAAGATATAAATGCTTATGATTTAACAGCTAAAGTATACTAAACAGTTTGGACTTCCTGTTTACAAATGTCTACTTTTGAAGAGATGCATTCCATGAATTGTTTTGTTTTGTTTGATTCTGTTATACTAATCCTACCTCCTATTTAAAACTCAAATTATAAGAAAGTACTAATAATTATTTGATTGTTTCCATCAATAGAATCTTTGAATTATCACCATTCTATGTGTCATTGGGACCAATTCTGTCCCAATTCTGTTTTCTGTTTATGGATTAGCTCTTTTTGTTGCTTTCAATATGCAAGAAAATAAAAGCAAAAGTAGCTCCCACAATAAGTTTTGTGATACCCATTGTTGCTCCCTAATTGAACTTTCAATCCCATCTTACTGCTGTAAAACTGCAAGGTACTCAGCATGTAGGGAAGACTGTCTGTTGGCATAAATGATGAAAGAATGAATAAGATGAGGAAAATTTATATTTTGACTACAATTGTTTTTATAGTTACATGATATGCAATTGGATCAAGAGATCCAGTAAGGGGATTAAATTATATTAGAATATTTTTCTTTCATATATTTAAAGAAGCCTGCTTACTGTCTGATCCTGGAGGTAAAGAGTAAAATTAAATAAATATTAACAAATCCCACATATTCCAAAATTCCTCATCTTGAACATGTTAACCTTTCTTCCACATTCTTAGGTAGAGGCATTGTCACTACTGAGATGTGGGACCTGTCACAGGCAGTAAGGAAAAGAGTGATTCTCTTCTTCCTTCAAATTAAAAAAAAAAAAATCAGAAATTAATTCAGAGAGAGAATAAGAAGTTGGAACTGGAGATGTACAATTAGTACTATTAGTAGTGATTCACATGTAAAAAGATAATTAAAATCATTTAAGTTGATTTACTCACTAGGTGAGTGACCTTAGAGAACAGAAGAGGGTTCAGCAGTGCACTTTGAATGGTCCCAGGAGTTGATAAACTAATTTTATCTTTGAGTGACCATTGACTTTTTTTTAAAAAAAGGTCAACTTTCATGTAAAAATGTTTATAATTTCCCAACCTCTACTATTACATTTGTTTTATTATAAAACACCCATCAGTCTTTAGAAGGTTTTTAAAATAATTTTGGTAGGGATTTAATAAATACTTTTTTTATAAAAAATGCAAAGGAAAAATTGTCTTTCATATAATTCAAAACTATTCTAAATGTTATCCCTGTTTGTTTGCGGCTGTCCACCTAGGCCTAAATCAAAAGGTAAAACACACACATACACATATATAAAAGTTCATTAGTGTTTGTTTTGCCCATTTTCATGTTAAGACTCGCAGGGTCCCATTGCCAACAGGGAGATTTCTAAGCTAATGCTTAACCATTGTTGAACTGATTTCCTGCTGAGAGCAATATCTAGTAAATTTTAGAAAGAAGGAATAGTGGAAAGGAGAAATTAGAGGGGTAAGTAACAGAACACTGAGTGTCCATGGGTGGGTGTTGTGTGTGTGAACTTCTGTTTTGTTTTTGTTGCTGTTAACTAAATTTCTATTGAACTTTACAAATTTTTCAAACATGTTATATAACTAAAATAGCTAAATGATTTTAATACCTTATAAATTGGATTTTTTTTCCATTAGAATGTTATTCCTATGTGTGTGTGGTTATTGGAGTTGTGACAATGAATACATTTGGCTTCTTCACAAGCCAAGATATGCAAATTCAATGTTTATTTCTATGATTTTTAATTTTAATTTTTAATTAATTTATTAAATAATAAATTTTAAATTTTGAGAGAACAAAAAGAAAAAGGGAAAAGGAACTCAAGATACTTTTTTGAAATGTCAATGTTTAATAAAGGAAAAGATATATATCAAAACAAAGCAAAGATATATTTATATCATAATAAATAAGTTATAATTTTTCCTCAAAAAAGATACATTTAAAGTACCACATTCCAAATGGTATGTCAAGAATTTGGGAACAAAACTGGGACATTTTTTTAAAATTGGCAAACATTTTTATAAAATTAAATTCTTCTTCAAGCAGTCTTTAATTCACACATAGAGAATTTCTATTCTTTCCCTACATTAGCTTTATAAACAGTTGCCCATCACTCAGATCTAACTCATTGATTACATTTTTTTGAAAAGAATATGGAGATGTACTTGCCCCACCAATAGTAGTAGAATCTCAATTTGAATGAAACAGAATGTTTTGAGATTTAGTTTATTAAGAGCATTTTAAAATTAGCACTTAGCACTTATTTACAAGATTATGGTCACATTAGATCAGAAGAAAACATCTGATCAGTCTTGTTTAGTTTGACTTGCATTTGTTGTTTTCCAATGTTGAAAGATGGAACTAGAGTGATTCCCATCAAATCAGGAAAATTGATTAAATTTTAGAGTCCTACATTCAGATAAACTAGGTATTAGGGAAAGGATTGTAAACTGTATTTGTGAATAGTTTGGAAAATTCTAATATTATTTCTAAAATTCTAATACAACTGGCATAATGAATATAGGGTCCCTTTAGAGTCAAGGCCTCAATTCAAGTGCTATTTTTGATACATATTACCTCTATAACCTTGGGCAAGTGGTAACTTTTCAAGGCCCCAGGCAACAATCTAAATCAGTAAATAAAAAAAAAATTATTTTACACCGGAATATTTTAAATGGCAAAAATATCACAGAACTAAACACTTCTCTTTAGACAAATGTTATTGCAATTATAAATGCATTACTTATCTTTGAGGTTATGATCTCAATAGAAATGAGTTACTTAATGAGTGGGCCACTTGAATCTCCGAACTATCATAATTTAAAGAAACTTAACATATTAAGCATTATTTCTAATGAACAACCCTCTCTATTTCCATTCCCTTCCATCCCACATCCTCTCCCTTCCATTCTCCATGCTTCATTAGTACTATAATTAGATCAGGCCTCATTAATTTCATCTAGTGTAGGTTTGGTACCAATTTATTAACTGATTTGTAGGACTATATATCCAAAGTATAGATCTAAAGAACTATAGAAGCACATATATAACTCTACTCTTAAGAATGAATGTTTTGCATTATATATAGTTACAAAACTGTGGAATTGTCCACATACTTTCATACTATTATATTTTTTAAATTTGCTATTGAAATATCACAGAATTAGCAAAGGCTAATTTTTAGGCATGTTTGCTTCATGATAATGACAAGGGAAGAACACATAGAACTTTGAATTCATTTTTTATTTAGTTTTTCAATTTGTGGTATAATTTTGTAGCAATGTCTTCCCCTTTTTACTTTATATTTAAGCTAATAATTGTATTGGTTTACATTGCCACTGGAAGATAGCAGACTTCTGATAGAAAAAATAATCCTTGACTAATCCAAGAATCTGTATGTAGCTAATCAAAAAATGGCTGGAACCAGTGGGTATCATTAAAGTCTTCATTGATTTTAATGATTTAAAGGGATTGTATTATCACAATAGAACAAAATTTGATTTTTGCAAGTGGATTTAGATAAAAATCAGACAAATTGGAGTTATTTTTAAATGTTAATCTCAGGCAGCTTTGTTTATTTGTATGTGATATGTCATACATGAATCCAGTTGAAACTCAAGCCTAGTGAGGCAAATATCATTAGCAGACTTAAATAGTTTCTTTGAACCCAATTAATTTCATTTAAAGTACAATATTAAATATATGAATGTGTAGGAGTACCCACTTTCAAATTTTCTGTATTTGTGCCATGTTAGCCATCATCAAAGCTCTTATTTCTGTTGCCGTGCATTTAATTATAATAGGTTTTTTTTGCATGTTTCTACAAATCATTTATAAGTTCTCAAATCTATGCCATATTTAACAATATTTGTGGTTGTCAACTTGAAATCAATTTCTCTCTCGTGCCTATGGTGAAAATGATTGCAGGTTATATAAATGCAAGTTTTATCATGATAGTAGAGCAGAACTGATGTAGAATTCCAATTTATTTATTAAAAAGCAAATAAGTAAATTATAATCCAAGGTGGATGCTTAGTTTCTTGTGGATATTGTTGCCATAGAAAATACAACTGTATATTTAATATTGAAAACAACAAAATCAGAATATCCTAAACTCAAAAGGTGAAGTAACCTTGTAATGCCAGAGAAACTGAGGCAAGATAGAGATTAGAGAGTTTTTAATCTTTTATTTGGATTTCTGAGAGGGAGAGATTGTACTAGGGGATGATGACAAAAGCATCCAGCAGCGAATTTGACTTCTCAGTGAAATGTATATGATTCTAAGCTTGGGTATATTACAAAGGTGGGGTGGAGTCCAAACTCTGGTAAGTGGGAATCTCCAGGCAGGAACCATTAATCCAGTTCTGACAGGTTGGGGCTAAGACCATAAATTCTTACAAACTGGTAGTTAAGGAGGTGTCCAGCTAGAGATAGGAAGTCTGAAACTTAGAGATACCAATTAGGTATCTGAGATGGGACATCTGGAGTTTTAGCTTCTGGAATGTGAGAACTCCATAGCCCTAATTATCTCAGTTGTAATGGGCAGAAAAGGGGGGTGGAGACCAGGGAACTGAAGCAGAAAAATTTAGGGAAACTGAGGCAGAACAATTCAGGAAAACTGAGGCAAGACAATTGGGAAACTGAGGCAGAGCAATTCAGGGAAATTGAGGCAGGACAATAAAAGGGAACTGTGGCACAACAACCTGTATCTCATTTTAAAAGTTATTAGAATATCTTTACTCTGAAGATATCAACATCTCTTTTTGATTTATAATTAGGCAAATAGATACCATTGAGAACATTGGCAGAAAAGAAACTATCAGAGAGAAAAAAAAAACTGACATGTTATTCCTGTAGATTTCCATTAGTTAATGTTGCATTAACAGGAAAGTGCTTCACTAATAGCTACTTTCAAAAGGAAAAAGGTGTTGAGCCTTTGATTTAGTATTTCCTTTAGGGCTATCTGACTAAAAATCATTTTATCAAATTGAAAAAGTACATTTCACTCTTGTCATTTTAGAGAAGGAGACCAATAATTTATTTAGAAGCTACCACATATATTACAATGATCTAGGTGATAGAAGGGGGAAAGCTATATAGATGCCTAAGATATTTTTTCTTGTCTCCTCAACTAAACCATAGGATTTGAGGGCAAGGCATAATAAACATTTAAAATTAACCAACAACGTAAGACATGTATAAATGCCAAAATTTAAAGGCAGGAAAAATCCCTGAGTTGAAATGGACAAAGACTTCGCAGCAGAAAAGAGAAATGAAATAGCCCTTGAATATTAAGAAAGATTTCTCCAGACTGGACTGGAAGAGAGTATTCCTAAACTGGAAAGAGGACAGGCATGACATTTGAGTAAACAATATTCGGAAGAAAATAAATAGACAAATCATCCTACGTACAGTGGAGGATTCAAGCTGGAGAAAAGTGGGAGATGAGATCAGAGAGGTAGTTTGGAATGCTTAAATGCCTGGATTAAAAAGAAAGGTTTTGCATTTGCTTATTTAGGTCATGAGAAACAATGTAATGTTTCTATAAGAGAAAGGAAAGGTATTTTGTATGAATGAATGAATGAAAGAAATAGTTTTAGGAACATGCTGTTATTTTCAAAAATGCTGATTTTAAAGATCAACCATCTAAAGAACAATTACTGATGCTATCTATTTTTTTCTTCCCTACTCCTCCCTAATGGAACTTATATGTAAATCAAAATTATATTTATATGTTGATTATCAAAATAAGTATTTCAGCTGTACTTATGGTCATGGTTTTCATCATACATTGGTGCAGACTATCAGTTGAGAATGCAGACCTGAATTCACATGCGTAATATATTGAACACAAACTCAATGATGCAGAGCAACACATATAACTGTGTTCACCTCATAATGATAGAAGACATTGAATTTCCAGGATATTGCACTTGGAATATTTATGAATGGCTTGCAATATTTTCTGCTGCAGATTTCCTTATAAAATTTGGGTGGTGCTTCTAAGCAATATGAATAGATTTTCTTTACTTGTGTTATATCTGTCAATATTTATTTAGTTGGCTACAATACAGATGCATTCCTATCCAATATATCCCTATTTCTACCCTCAATTTCTCTCCCAGGCTTTTGCCTTACATTTCTAACTGTTGGACATCACTATCTCTACCTAAAATAAGACATATCCAAAACAATTTTTGACCTTTTCCCTTCCAAACGGTATTCCTCCTGACTTTATTCTTTCTGTGAAAGTTGCCACCATTCTCTTTGCCACATGGGCTATAAATTGTGCTAACATTTTGGATTCTTCTTCCTCCTTCCTCCTTTGCTACCCAAATTAGTTTATTATTAAACTCCTCACCCTCGTTCTACATTATTTCTCCTTTCTATCACATTCATTTCATTTCCGCTATCATCTGCCTAATTTGGGACTTCATCACCTGGTTTGGTAACAAAAGGATTACTTTTCTTCCTGCTTTAGCTTATCTTTTCTCATTCTAGTAGTTCCAGCTTCTTCAAAATGCCTTTCTCATCCTTTCAGTTGGAAGTTATCTATCTCTTTCCTGAACTCCCCTATCACATGATATTTGGCTTTTGCCCTTTCACAAAACCACCAAGTATGAGGGTTTGATTCTGCTGTGGAGTTATAGAATTTGATTGTTGGAAGGAACTATGAAAAGCTGATATTTCACATTTGAGAATACTTTTAACATTTTAAAATCTTGTTTTCTGAATTTTTACCATTATTTTTATGCTAACACATCCCTTGAAACTTTTTAGCTAGACCCTTTTTTGGAGTTTCTTATCAGTGCTCCAAATGTCATAGAATAGCAGAATCTCAGTGTATGGTTTGGTAAATAGATACATTTACTTTTCTCTCATCTCCTTTCTTTTCATATTTCAGCCCCTTTGACTAGATTTGCAAATCTCTATATTAATACATTTTTAACAAGACTCATTAGATACATTTCATCTTTGGACCAAGAATACACTATTGCTATATTTGAAACCATGGTCCAGAAATACAATAATTGTTCGCAGAATCTGTCTTCTTAATTTATCTTCTTTCTCATATCTTTTCTTCTTTTATGAGTTTCATAGATTTCCAAAGGTACCTATTCCCATATGTCATCAGATTTTTTCCCAGCACTTTGAACCCTTACTGATTGTTCTTAGATTCCTTCTAGCAGTTCCAGTATTGCCAAACATGAATTGCAAGAAGTAAGGTGTTATCATCAGGTTTGATAAGTGTTGGGAGACTCTCCCTCATCTCCTGCATATGTGTCCTGAAAAGATAGCAGATGTTTCTGTTCTTAATGCTGTAAATCTTCTAAAATATATATATATATATACCACATATATATGTATGTATATATGTATATGTATATACTATATATATATATATATGTATGGTTTACATGACATAGTAGAAAGAAATTGGAATTTTAATCATAAACTGGGGTCAGATTTAGACTTTGCTATGTAGTCTATGGATGACCTTGTTCTAATAACTTTTAATCCCCCTTTTCTTATCTGTTGGAATCCTTACAAAGTGTTAAGTCATTAGAGTTGATAGAGACAATAATTATCTAATTTA
Source organism: Sarcophilus harrisii (assembly GCF_902635505.1). NCBI lineage: Eukaryota > Metazoa > Chordata > Mammalia > Dasyuromorphia > Dasyuridae > Sarcophilus > Sarcophilus harrisii. The sequence goes on along the minus strand of NC_045428.1, from coordinate 158,003,675 downwards.
TCATGGTTCAGTATGATTGATCTGATCCTAAGAGGAGATATTATGGGCCAGAACTTGAAACAAGGTCCTAAGTGGAACTGATAGAAACAATGCTTGTGTTCACACCTTTAGAGAGCGCATATAAGCAAGAAGCTCTTAGGGCCAGAGAGCACTCTGGGAGGAAACCCATAATCCCACTCTCGGATCCCACAATCCCACTCTCAGAAGGAGCATAAATAGAGCTTCAGGGATCCAGTGAAGTCAGTTCAGAGAAAGCCCTCTCTCGGAGGCACAGCCAGATTCATTCACTTCACGGTGGTGGCTGGGCTCCTGCACTTCCCCCACTGAGACCAAGGCTGGTCTGAAAGGCTCTCCAGAAAGCTGCCCAGCCCCAGGCAAGGAGACAAGATTCATTCTAACTTTCCCCTTAATGCTGGCTAGAGATATTCAGAGTTGAGCTAGAGGAGTCAGATCCATTCCATCTTCCACCTTTGTGCTGGCTGGAGGCAGAAGAAAGCAGAAGGCAAAGGACAAGCTGCAAGAGCTCTCAGAACCAAGGAAAGCTAAGGCCTCTATTAAAGCTACCCAGGTCCAAGGAAGGAGAAAATAAACATTTGTGTTTTATCAGGTGGCTGCATTTGGGGTGATTATTGATCTGAACTGATACTAGGACTACCTCCCCAAGAAATCTGCTCCCAGAGAGAACTATTATATTTTAAAGAAGAAAAACACCACATTTTGGCGCCTGAACAGGGACATGAACCCTGGACCCTTAGATGTTCTAAAACAAAAGAAATCAAGAGATGTTAGAATCCTAGTGTTAACTCAACTTGAAACAAGGTGATAACTCCAGGGAGATGTTCGAATCCTAGTGTTAACTCAATGGAATTGATACAATGCTTATTGATTCACACTTTAGAGCAAATCCTTACAAAGTGATAAGTCAGTTGCCAAATTTAGCATGGTACTTAGCAAATCCTCTAGCTCACTAATGTATTTAAGTACTCATTGGAGTTCACACTTTTGGGAGATTAACAAATTAGTATTCAGTATGAGATTCACAAATCAGAAACCCATAATCCCACTGTCAGATCCCATAATCCCACTCTCTCAAAGGAGGAGTCAACCTTTTACACCCAGCATAAATAGAGCTTCAGTAAGCCAGTTAGAACAGTTCAGCCAAAGCCCTCTCTCGAAGGCAAGACAGATTCATTCTATCGTCCACCTTTGTGCTGGCTGGAGGCTGAAGGGAGCAGAGGCAAAGGATTAGCGGCAAGAGCTCTTGCAACCAAGGAGAGAGAAGGCCTCCAGAAAACTAGCCGAGCCCCAAGTGAAGGAGTTAAGATTTTGGAAGAGACAATAAAAGACTGTACTTTACTTATCTATAAAATGAGAGTGGTTGTATGAGATGATGTCTACAGTCTCTTCTAGCACTCAACCTTTTGATTATTTTGCTTAGTTTCTCTCCCCACTACATAAGTGTTTCATTACTATTTGATGCACAGTTATCCCTTCCATGGCACAAGGATTAGGGATATGACACCCTGACAATCTGGAAAATCTGTGTAAAATTGTTGGACTTGTCTTCATACCAGAGAAGGTTATATTTTTTTTTCTTTCTCATTTATGGGGTGTTAGTACCTTAATTGTAAAATCTGGGTTAAATATTTACTCATAAACCCCGTGTTGTCTGCTGGCCTTCATGTGTTGTCTGCAACTTCTATAAAACTTCCATCAAATTTTCTTTTAATTTCTTATGCTGACCTGTGATATATCAAAATCATGACAAGAAAAGTTGTGATATGGAAGGAATAAGTGTAACAGGATCTGGTAGATACCTTTTACTTTCATTCTCAGTATACTAGCAGATATTGTTTGTAATTCATTGTACCAGTCATTTTTCACTGATTTGCAAGAGGGATGAACTGGCTTTTTTTTTTCCTACTATTTATTTGCCTCCTATCTTTTTGAAGCTTCTTTTCCACTTTGCTTGTTTATTCAGTTGGCTTAGTTCAAATTGTAAGATAAAGATAATTTTAAGATATAGCTGTGTTGTGTTGACACCTTTAGAATTCCCTTGACTATCCTTTTCTAACCAGTAGTTTTCTCTTTCCTATAATAAAAGTATATTATGTTTTAATCAAATAGTTAACATTGATTTATATTTTTTCTGTACTATTATTTTATAGATTTTTACTGTCTGTTAAACCTCTTTCTAATTTTTTAAAGTCCCAATACTATTTTCTTCCTCAATATTTTGAACACATTTAAGTAAAGCACAACTTTTGCATTTGAAAATAAATATGCATTCTCTACAGTCATATAGGTAAAAAACAGATGATGAGCCCATGAAGTTTCCCTAATATTCCCAATCAGACTATTGAATGGATAACATTAAGAGTCAACAGTTTTGTTAATGGACCATTGCCACTTTTTGTGTTTTGTGACGTTCCTTCAAAGAGTTGCATTTACAGCTAGAACTAATGATAAACGAAAAGTGTGAGTTATTATCTCATATAATGATATTTTTGAGTCCTCAAAAATAATTCTGCCCTCCAAGATTCCCTTGATTAATAATTTTGTCATAGGTATGTCTCCAGAATTCTCTGAATCTAAATATTAATTTAAAATTACAACATAAATTACCAGTACATTGTGCTTCAGTGACTTCAGGCACAATTGCTTTTTCTATTACTGCTGCCTTATTGCATTTTTTGATAGTTTCTCAAAACAAGTAAGGATATGAGAAAGTTCTAGTAACTGTGAAGCATCTATAACTACAGAGAAGCTTGGGAGGCTCCTGGTATGTATGACTATAAAACCCCCTTCTTCTATGGGATCAGAGAAACTAGAGAGCTGGCAGATAAATAAGCTGATGACAGTAACTTCCTTAGAGCTTGCTACATTTGTATAATTCCTTTTTGAAGTGCAGCTTTTGTTAATGAAAAAGCAGGGAAAATACAAAATAATATTGTTAAATGGTTCATGTACCTTGTTTAAAAATATATATATGGACTTCCATATTTATAAAACAAATGCATAGATAAATTAGAAAAAATAAGTCTTTGATTTATAAAAACTATTAATCATAGAATACCATCAAAAACTGCTTTCATAATGAACATATTTACATAAATTGATTGCCATTTAAAATCATTTAATATAAAAAATACTAAGCATCAATGTGATCAATTAAAATTGTTTTAAAATTGTTTCTACTTGAGTAAAATTCAACATAAAATATCATTGGTGGGTTCTTATTTTGCTTCTAAGATTTTATAATTATAAATAAAGCAATTATGAAAATCATTGAACAGATATTCTCTTTTTTGTTTGCTTTTTTGGCTTTTTTTTTTTTTTTTACTGTTAATTACACAAATGGATTACTCTGTAGCTTTGTTTTAGTTGTCTAGAGCACAGGAAGAATAAATGATTCACCTTGGGTCATTCAGTCTGCTTTTATTTTAGATAAGGACTTACTCCAGGGAATCTCTTCCTTGACATTTCCCCTATTACACTGACAACCTTCCACAAAGATTATGTCCTTCCTTATATGTATTGAAGTGAATTGAAATGATTTGAAAGGAATCTTACAAGGCATATATGGCTCTATATGCCAAGTACAGTATTTATATTTGATTTTGCTAGTTTCCCAAAGCATTCTATTTGACCAATATTTAAATTGTTTAATAGAGTTATAAAAGCTTTAGTCACTAGTTTTTAAACAAAGAGGATAATTTGCTCAGTTGCAAAGAAACAGGAAAAATTATTTCTATATAAAAATGAGTGGTTTCTATTTGTTTTATTATTTGGAACTGAAAGGGTAGGATTAAGGAAAAGAAAATAGGACCTTGAGAAAGAAGGTAATATGAAAGAATTTTTGTTACTAATAATCCATTTTTCCTTGCATGTTAAAAACATATAATATCACAAGAACAATAGAACCTCAGATTTTGAACAGACTTATTTTTACCTACATTTCAATGAAAATGGACTTATTCGTCCTTTGTTTTAAGAGCTCCAGTGAGGCACAGACAACTCTCTCCCAAGATAATTCACTTTTCTTTCTGTTAACTCTGATTGTGAGGAATTTATTTTCTTTATTTCACATTTAAAATATCAACTTTGTAAATTCCACTTATTATTCCCTACTTTTAGTCCTAGGTAGCTGTTTTAATTAATGCTAAGACTACAATTACTGCTGTAGCTTTTTCCCCAACTGTCTCTCTGAGTTACTACCTATAAACAAAAACTATAACTTATTATTTTGCTTTCTTCTTGGGCCAAATAGTTCCAGCAACCTGAATTTTGCCTTAACCACAAAGAGGCCAGGAGTAAGCTAGAGATAAATATTAAATATGATTTAGGATTTAGGAAAATTATGAATTTTCCTAATTGAGAATTCTGAGTGACAGTGAGTATATCCCTAAATTTTCATTTATAACTACCTAAAACAGTATAGGTTGGAAATTTATGATCTTTTGTAGTCATTGTATTGTTTTTAACTCTTAAAATAAGTTAATTATTGTACTAATTCTAAGGACAAAGGGAATATGGAAGAAAGGATGGTTTAATACTATCAGACTACCTTGGGTCAACTACTCCTTTCAAATAACAAATGATTCCATTGGTGTTACACAAGAAATATTTATTGCAGCTAAAATACATTTCCTTTCTTTTGATAATACTATTAAAGTAAATGAAATTCTGAAAGTTTAAAGTTATGTGTAGTGTTGATGGTAACAATTCTGTGTTATGTGGCTTAACTACTTAAAGATAATGTACTTGGTAGTTTGTCCAATTAGTCAAATCATATTTTATTAATAAGGGCATAATCAGAAGCCACGTTGTTAATTTGAGGGATCAGAATATGCATATGAAAATTTTTGAAAATGCTAGCAGCTTCTAAACAATATATCTCATTCTTGAAGAGAAATACAATAAGACATTTTCAAAATTAATTAACATAATCAATTATTAAGTTCTATGATAACATGATACATTTGTTATCAAGGTAAGCTTCTGTAAATGTTGGGCATAATTGTGATATCAGAGTTGTATGTGAAATAATATAGAGATTTAATTTTATTTAAATACCTGAATTGAAATTATCATTTTATCATCTTCCAAATTAGCATGGCATAGTAGAAAGAAGGAAGGAAACAAACATTTGTAAGTAGCTACCACCTGCCAGGTACTATGTTAAGTACTTTACAAATATTATCTCATTTGATCTTCATAATAACCCTGAAAAATAAGTGCTTTTATTATCCTCATTTTACAGTTGAGGAAACTGAAACAGATAGGCTAAATGACTCATTATCAGTCACACAATGAATATCTGAAACCAGATTTGAACTCTAGACTTCCTGATTCAAGAGCCAGGCTCTCTCCACTGTGTCACCTAGCTGCCTCATGAAAGAACACCATTCCTGGATGTAGAGAACCACCCCAAATGGTTCCTACCTCTGTGAGGTTGGACAAATAATATGATCTAGCTGAATCTTAAGAGAGAATTGGACTAGATGAGCCACTGACAAGCCTAGACTTATTTTGATGATCATATGAAGTCTAAATTGTATGATGATTTATTGTATATAAGTAGGTGACACAGTGAATAGTATGCTGTACTTAGTATCAGGAAAGACTGTCTTCAAATCTGATCTCAGACACTTTGTAGCTGTGTGACCACAAGCAAATCACTTCACACCTTGCCTCCCTTTCCTCTTCTATAAAATGAACTGGAGAAGAGAATGACAAACTACTTCAGTATCTTTGACAAGAAAACCTCCCATGGGTTCATGAAGACTTAGACATGATTGGAAAATGACAAAGAATTGTTGGTATTCTCTGAGAATACTATAAACAAGTTCATCAATCAGTCAATTGTATTTGTACCATGTACTTGCTATTCTAGATGTTACTGAATTTCATAGGTAGAAGGAACATCTGAGGGCATCCAGTCCAATTCATAACTAAACATGGGACTGTCCTCAACATAGCTGACAAATGAATCTTTCACTTGAAAACTTCTAGAATAAGAACCAACTACCTTTTAAGGTATTCTCTTTCATTTTTGGAGATATCTAAAAATTAGAATTTTTTTTTCTGACTTCAAACTTAAATCTACCTCTTTGGAACTTTTTTTTCTCCTCTTCAGGCCACAGCAAACAAATATAAACACTTTATCTCATGACAACTTTCAAGTATTTAAGAATAGCTATCTTGATCACAGCCCTCCTAAAATCTATTCTTCTCTAAACTATATATCCCTAGGTCACTTAACCTGTTCTCATATGGCATAATCTCAAGGACTTTCTTTTGTTGAACGCTGTCCAGATTATCATTGTTCTTTCTAAAATTTAGAAATGAAATGAATGAAACAAAAACATTCTATCTGATTTTAGTATTTTAAAATAAATCAAATTATATAAAATGTATAATGATTTTTCAAAATAAATAATATAGACTAGACTATAAAAAGAGATATTCCAAAATTTATATTTAAGGAATAACAAGTGTTTTTTTGACAATTTTCTTTGGAGAAAGACCCATGGAGGATGGTTACATTTTCTCTTTCTACTTCTTCTTTGATAAACAACAAAGCCTAAATTCAGCTTGAAAATATAATAGTTGCTGGTTTAAGAATTGTACACATTGCAACATTTGCGTCATCATGACAGTATCTACTTAGAACCTGGAACATTTCTTGGACAACCAACAATTAACTCTTATCAGAGTACAGGTTCAGAGGACACTGTTGAAATTTAGTTTGCACACTGTTATCAGCGTAACTACAATATTTGTACCCACTTATAGAAGGATGGTTACCATTAGAAAATCTCTTCCTTCTCATTTGGCAAAGGCAATGGTATCTTTAGTTGAACCCTATATTATAAATGAGAGCATGGAAATAACGACAGACCCATCAGCACATACTTAGTTGTTCACTAATTACCATTTGCCTTGGAAGGGTATTTATCTTGCCTCTGAACAGCAAATGGCAAAAGAGTAAACTACAACTATTAAGAGTTCATGTTTATGTAGACAGCATTCTTTTAGTTTATAAAATGCTTTCTTCTCAAGGTCCCTGTAAGATTCTCTCCTCTGTCCCCATTATACAGGTCAGGAGACCAAGGCCCATAATGGTTATTTTTTTAATAATAATTTTGTGTTTTTCAAAATACATACAAAAATAGTTTTCAACATTCATGCTTGCAAAACTTTATGTTCCATATTTTTCTCCCTCCCTCCCCTCTCCCTTTTTCCCTAGATAGCAAGTAATCCAATATAAGTTAAACATATACATTTTGTCTAAACTTATTTCCACGTTTATCAAACTGCACAAGAAAAAAAGAGATCAAAAAGGAAAAAAATGAGGAAAGAACATTGGCAAGCAAACAACAACAACAAAATGTGAAAATACTATGTTGTGACCCACATTTAATCCTTGTAGTCCTTTCTCTGGGTGCAGATGGCTTTCTCCATCACAAGTCTATTGGAATTGCCTTGAATCAGCTCATTGTTGAAAAGAACCAAGTCCATTGCAGTTGATCATCACATAATCTTTTTGTTACTGTATACAATGTTCTTTTGGTCCAAAATGATTATTAAGACTTTTTTTCTGTCCAAGTCAAGTCAAATCTGTGAATCTGTGGTCTATAGGCTTTACATTATGCTTTATTCTAATGTAGCTGTTTAGACAATAAGAACCGGAACATATCTCAGATCTAGAATAGCCACAAAGCTTATGACTGTGGTAATATTTGTCATTATCTTTCCATTGGCCAAATTTGGCTAATCTCTTGTTGATATTTTCCACCTTTATCAAGATGTTTGATGATTTTATATCATCCTCTTGGCTGCTAAATACTCCCCATTATAACACCTCACCTAGGACATCCTTAAAGGCAGTACTCTGGACTCTGAAACTTTTGTGACACTCTAGCTATCCTTCAACTTCTCTGCCTTGGGGACCAGTCCCTTAGAAATCAGTTGTGTCATTAAGAGTAATAACAATGTTGTTGTTCAGATCTTTTAGTTATGTCCCACTCTTTGTGACCCCATTTGAGGTTTTCTTGGCAAATATACTGGAGGAGGTGGGATTGTCATTTCCTTCTCCAGCTCATTTTGTAAATGAGGAAACTGAGGCAAACAGGATTAAATGAGTTGTCCAGAATCACACCGCTAGTAAGTATCTAATATTGGATTAACTCAGGAAGATGAGCCTGTTCATTATGCCACCTAACTATTTCATAATAACACAAACTAGCACTCACATAGCACTTAATGGAGTGTGAAACACTTGACACATATTCTTATTAGAGCTTCACATCAACCCTGCAAAGTAAGTGTTATTATCCCCATTTTATAGATTAAAAAAACTAAAGTTGAAAGAAATTAAATAACTTACCCATATTCACACAGCTATTAAGTATTTTTTTTAAGCAAGGCCATATTAGGTCACAGAGTATTAAGTATCTGGGACCAGATCACTTGATTCCTAAATATCCTTCCACAGACTTTGCCTTACTTGTTTGTTAAAATTCCCACATTTTCCTGCATCAATGTTGTTTCCAGTATTGTATAAAAAATGGCTTATTTTTTAATGTTAATATCTTTGAGAAGAGTAAAGGAGTGTTGGGTAGTGATTTTACTGGTGTGGATAAACTTCCTTCCTATTGGTAGGTCAATAAGTCATGTAAGTAAATTGTAAACCCAGGTTGGTTTGCCCTGGTTGCTGCTTGCTTGTCTTATGCTTCAACTTGTCTGCTGCCATAAATCAATACCACCAGTGTGGATTAAGGATAAGATGTATTCATTTAGAAATCAGAATACTCCTGACCTAGACACAGTCTACTGTGAAAATTATCAATCAACAATTTGAAATGTCAATAGGAAAATTTTATAAATGAGAATTGTATGTAGGATAAACATCAAGATTATGTGTATGTCTTCATTTGTAATACATAGACATTTGAATATATTTGTTATGCTAAAGGTAGAGTTTATGATAAATAGGCCAAAAATGACCTGTTGACCAATCAGTGTTCAGTAGAGTACAGACCAATTTCTGCCACCATCTTTTCTTTCTTTTATTCCATCTACCACCTATCTCTGCTGGGAACGTCGGATACTGGGTACTCTCCAGTATCTCTTTTTTCACTTCTCCTTTGCCTTCTAATATCATCTCTTTTATCTTTAGGAACTTGCAAGGCCTCCATGGTGACACCCTCTCTTTCATTTAGTCTATGCTTTTCCACAATGCCCAGTCCTTCAAATTTTTCTTTATCTTTTTTCCTTGTCTTTAACCCAAATATTCCTTCTTTTCCTTAATTAAGTTGATCAGAGGAAGGAGATCAAATTGTGTTAGGATTAAATAAGCATAATTAGAATTGTATGTGAAAACTGAGAAATCCTCTTGTTCAATCTCTCATTTACAAGGTGAAAATAATTACCTTCCCCAGGGTCATAAAGCAGTTATTTATAGTACCAAGATTTGACCTGAGATCCCTTGATGACTATATTATATTTAATGCTTATAATATTATGTTAAACTATCTTATTAATTCACACTATAGAATGAATGGCTAATAAAATTTACTTGGAAATATTTTCAGAATTGTGTCAGTATGGGAAGAAAAATTAGTCAATGTGAGAAAGGAAATTTGGCGTCACTAGTATTTACCCCTCTTCTTTCGAGAGTGTTGCATCTGTCTGCTTCCCCTCCCCTATTTCCAGGAACTATTATGTATGAGTATAGGCACACATATGCAGACTTGTCCATTCCATAGATATGCCAGAGGGACAAGAGTCATCAGCTTACGTTTCATTTTTTTTAAGATTTTTTCCCCCATCCAATCAATACCAAAACACATTTTCACAAATCCAAACTAGTCCAAGAATAATGACAGTAAGACTCAATTACAGATGCACACTAACATGAGATTTGTATTGAGAACTAGGAGAAAAGGAAAATATTTATCTTCCTCTTCCCAGCTGCAAAATTTGATACATTTTGTGGCTTTCTCCTTTATAATTATTTCTGTTTTGTGTCCCCTTAAGAATGTCAAAGGCCCCTGAAATAATCCTTTATATCCTAGTATCTATTAGGCAGGGAGTAAATGTTTTCTTGCCCATTAGCACTTTCAGTATACTTAGCAGATATTCTAAAAGAACAAAATTCCTTCTTGAGACAATGAACAAATTACTAAACTAAACTTGTGAACTCTGACAGTCATCTGTCAGGGTATTTCCTTCTCTTCACTTTTCCTTCTTCCCTTCTGAGTTGGATATGACTTAAAAAAACATTATGACTCTCAGTCATTTAACAGTTCTCTAAGAGACTGGCCTCCAAGAGAAAAAAGTTTGAGAGGTAGATGGAATATCAGAGCCTAGATTGCCTGCTTTCCAGGGTTGTTGAGAGGATAAAATTAGATAATTTTATAAAATGCTATGAAAACATCAAAATACTATGTAAAAACACTAACATTATTTTTGTAGGCTCATGTGGTAAATGGCTATAGTCTTTCATTAGAGACTGAATGAAAAGAAGCAAATGTAAATATAATTGGAGAACATTATTGTTTCTTGATATACAATTTCTTGATTCCCACTTTAGAAAAATTAAATATGAAAAATCAGTCTTCTTCCCCTAAGCCTCTGAATTGAAGACTGCTGATTCTGGGCTTCTAGTCCTTTTGAGGAGAGGTGACAGAATGAACTGCCAAAATGTTTCCTACTTTATGAATCTCCAAATGCCTTGAGCACCAAGGGAAAAAAATTGAAACATAAATTTAGTGATTTTTTTATGATTACTCTGGAAACAGGCTAAGGAACAATTTTTAAATTGGAGAGTGAGGCTCTCCCCATACACTTCTCTTAAAAAAAATACTGGGTAACTTTACAATGGACTATTGAGTATCTTTCTTATAGTAAGCATCTATAGTAAGAATCTTATACATAATCAATATATTAATTGGCTGACTTTATTGAATTTTTTTGAATGGGAAAGCTCAGGACGTAATGTCAGTGGCTCTTATAGTCATTTTAATGAAAGAATAAACCATACATGGTCACTGAATAAACTCTTTTATGGTTTTTACTCACAATGGAAAGTTCTAGTATATTAATTTATCAATTTTGTTAAAAAATCTCTGGTAGTCATTACTATAGCTGGAATGACTGTACTGACAATATTACTAAAGTTTGCATTGTGAAGGGGGTGTAAGAACCAGGAGAAATGTTTCCTATAATTTTGACTTAAAGAAATAGTCAATCAGCCAATAAACATTTATTAAAAGCCTACTATCCTAAGTACAAGAGATATACAGAAAGGCAAATGTCCTTGCCTTCATCATGTTCACAGTCTAACTGAAAAGACAATATGTAACAACTGTGTAAAGACAAGATATATACTGGATAAAATGAAAATAATCAACAAAGGGAAGGCACTAGAATTAAGAGGGGGATCCTTTGAGGAAAAGTTTCCTATACAAGATAAGATTTTGTCTGGAATTTGTAGAAATCCAGTAGAGCCATGAGGCAGAGATCAGGAAGAAAACTATTCCAGTCATGGGAAAAATAAGTGAAAATGCCCAGAGTCAGGAGATGGAGTCTCTTATTTAAAGAACAGCAAGGAAGCCAGTGTCACAAAGTCTTAGGGTAGGTAAGATGAAGTATAAAGTATAAGAAGACTGTTAAGATGCAGGAGAGAATGTTTGAAAGGACTGAAATACCAAACAGAAAATTTTATATTTGATCCTAGAAGGTATAATTTATTGAAGTATTTATTGAGAAGAAGGGTTAGATCAGATCAACATTTTAAGATCACCTTTGTTTAAGAATGATTAACAATTAAATTATCAGAGAATATTTAAATTACTTTCACTTCATGCAAGGGAGACACCAGAATTAATAAAACTTTTCAGTCCAATTCAATTAAATCTTTTTTTGTTATTTTAATTTTCCTACCTGCTGGCAAATCACTTTGAAATCTTTAGATTTTTAAATAAAATTTAAGGAAATATATATTATAGGCCTGCTTTTACTCCCAAAGTCTTTAAACATCTAGCCTGCAAAGGTGCTAGTGTTTCAAAATAAATTATTCCATTTTGTTCCAAATCAACCAATTAATCAATGTGACAAAATGTTTTCCTCCCAGCATTGCCAGTATTGCAAGTATTGTTATCACTGCTTTACAGAGGAAGAAACTGATGAGTCCCATACAGATTGTGATCTGCCAACAGTTACAAAACTTTTTCATTTGATAAATGCTTTTTGTATGCCCACTATGCTTAAGGTATGATGATATATGACTAAACCTTAGAGTTAGTAAATAGTATCGATGTCTGATCATATTGTAGAGATAAGGGAATGACTAGCTTCGTCCTGGATTTGAAGTCAAGGAAATCTTGGATTTGAATTCCAGCTCTAAAACATATCAGTTGTGTGATTATGGACAACTCATTTAAAGTCTCAATGCTTTTGTAAAAATTAGGACAGTAACAACTGGAATGTGTATCTCTCAAGTTTATTGTGAGGTCTAAATAAAATTATGTACTGGAAGCATCTTACAAACTTATATGAATGTCAGTGTTTTAGTGTGAGTGTTTTATCTGGCTATCATACTACTGCCAAACTTGGTGATAATAATTATAAAAGCAACTGAGATTTAATTAACCCCTTAAAGTTTGAAATATGTTTCACATATATTATCTCATTTGACCCTTACAATAATATTGTGACATTGCAGCTATAGGGGTAGCTAGATAGTGATGGTGCATTGTGACAGAGTATTGGGCTTGGAGTCAAGAAGATCTGAATTCAGTCCTACCTTAGACACTTAGTAACAAGGGTTATCCTGGACAAATCACTTAACTGCTATCAGTCTCAGTTTCCCCATCTGTAAAATGGGGAATTAATAGCACCTGCTCCCAGGATCATGAGAATAAAATGAGATATTACTTGTAAAATGATCTGAAAACACCTTAAAGTGAAATAGATAGATAGGAGTTGTGTGTGTGTGTGTATGTATTCTGTGTGTAGTATGTGAAGTGTGTAGGTATACATACCACACATATGTATATAGCATATATATTCAACACAAACAGAAAGATATAAATATAGTATAGCTATAGCTATTGTTAGTAATAGTTATTTTATAAATGAGGAAACTGAAGCTGAATAGTTATAAGACTTGACCTTTGTCATATGACTATTAAGTGATGAAGAAAGACGACGTTGTGAAAGCTGAAATGCAAGGTTAGAGAAAATAAGAATTATGCAGTTCTGAAATTCTTCTTGCATCTTCCTAGTAAATGTTGTCCAAAATCAGTCACCTTCACAATAAAATAATTGTCAGAGACTTAGAAGTATTCGTCATTATAATCATTCCACTTTAGTGGACAAATTTGAAAAAAATTACCAATGGGATAGGATAGGAACGTCTTAGCTGTCCAAGTTGTGAAGGAGAAACTCTAAAAGGAATAGATTTTGGCTTTTTAAAAAAGTGTTTTCAGAAAACAAAAAACATAGTAGAAAGATAATGTAGAAATGTAGGAACTTCAAACAGGAAAAAAAGACAGAATGAAAAGAAAAATATTGAAGCACAGAAACTAATACCAGAAAAAAATAGAATGAAGAGAAATTGCAAATACACAAAAGAGAAGGCTTCTGATATAAGTTATGGAAGTGAAAGAATTTTATACAACAGTACCTTCATTTTAGCTGGCAACATGGTCCTTGACACTGTTTTAAATATAATGATCCTTATTTGTATTAAACTTCATTGAAATCCATAATTATTCTCTTCATAGTAAATGTTTCCCTTTCGCAATCTCATTCTTCTGTTTTTGACCTAAGAATTCTTTTTTAATGAAGAAAAATATGAATGAAATATTTAACAATACATACATATATATATATATATATATATATATATATATATATATATATATAAAGGGCATATAAAAGAGATTAATAGATGGGGGGAGGAGAAAATATTCCATGTAGGCACAGAGATCTCTAATGAGGACCTGTCAGTGATAACATAGGGTGTCTGAAATGCTCTTTCAGAGAATCCTTAAGTTTCACTGTGATTGGGGAACTGATGTTGCCTGGTTTCAAAAGACTAGAAGAATTATCTGAATGGGGGAGCCATGAGGATAGAGTTGAAGGGGAGAGTTGTTTTCCATGAAAAGGATAATTATCATAAACCTCAATTAGAGAAATAGAGCAGAGTATTTTGTGCTCCAGATTCTTAGGATGGAGTTTCCATGGTAATAACTATACTATGCAACATTGTCCAGGGCCAAATGCATATTTATACACAAATTATTGTGTTAATTAGCTACAGATAAAAGAGACAGTAAAGGCATTATTCTTTTAAAAACGTGCTTTACCTTACCCAATACTTAGAAACGTCAAATAACTAATTCTTCTCAAAAAGGTAGGCATAAGGTAGCTTATTTTTAGGTAAAATGTTTAAAAAGGAACTTGTGACTGCCCCTAACTATTAAAGAACTCAGATATCCACCAACTTTTTATAAATAGCTTTTTTTACAGCTCTTATCAGAATTATAGTCTTATAAGCTAATATACATTTTTTAAACCTATAAAGGCCCTTAATAATTATGTTTCTTGTTCTGGTTATTTGTGTTTCCTTAAGATTAACAGATCTGAACTGAAAGGCACCTCAGAAACTATATAGTTCAGTCCCTTCTTTTTACAGATGAAAAAAACAAAATCCCAATCAAAGGTAATTATGTGACTTCTCCAAATCTTTTTGGGCACTAACCCCTTTGCACTGATAAATTGGTACCTGAATTTTAAATAGCCAGGCTAGGATTTTCTTTCTACTCACTCCAGCTCAAAGTCTGGCACTCATATATTCACAATGTTCAAACTGAGGTTAAAATTATGACCTGGACTAAATAGAGATTATATATAACATTGTTTCTTCTTTTACATTATTCTGTTTCTCATCAAATTCACGATAAAACCTTGTGATTAAGGGTAAAGAGAAAGGGGAAGAAAGAAAGAAAGAATGAATGAATAAATGAATGAAGTAACACAATGGATAGAGCAACCATATAAAGTCCCCAACATGAGAGTTCAAAATCCTTCTTCAGATACTTCCTAGTTTTGTGACCCTGAGAAAATCACTTACCTAATTTACCTTAGTTTTCTCATCTATATAATGAGAAGATCAAATGTTAAGGTTCCTTTCTTTTCTAAAGCACTGGTTCTATAATGAAAAATGGAAGGTGTGGGGTTAGAGGAGGTCCAAGAATTTTTCCCTTATTTCATTTCTTGATTTTGTTCCCTTTTAGTGATGATTATGCATAAATATATTTATATTGATTAGAAACAATGACTTAAATGGACATTTTGTGATGTAATTTTTTTCCTTATCAGATTCTATTGTCATTATAAAACAGATTGGGAAAGCAGTGATTTAGAGGCACTTAAGATCCAGCTCAATTATAAATCAAAATTTATTTCTCATTCATGAAAACCTGGCCTGAATCAAAAGTAGAAAAATAGAATTTTTTTCAGGAACAAAACATTATCTGAATGATAAACAATACATGGGCATTTTACTTCATGAAGCTAATATTTTAGTTTGGCAAGGAAAAGTGTTTAGCTGAATATTATGTTCTTTAAATTTGGCATCTTGACAATGGATTTGGAGAGTATAATATTAGTTATGTTCCAATAGCAAATATCTGTGAGTCTATGAACCACCTTATAAGTTAAATCCAAGTTCATCCCTTTTTAAAGTTGCTAGGTGAAACCTTTGGTACTTAATCATACTTTTTCCAAAGTTGTTATTAAACATAAATAACATACCGATACTGTTGTGGAATAATAAGGAATGGATACAATAAAGTTCTTCTTTCTCAGAATATTGCATTATGAAAAACATCTTCTATTATGATTGGTCTTTTTCTTAAAATTAAAATGACCAACTTATAAAAATTTGTATTTTATATCTCGTTAGTAAATATCTCCTTTAGGAAAGAAATTACTGGAGTAGCTAGATGGCACAATGGAGTCAGGTGAAAAGATGATGTTTTCCAAAGATACAATTTATTTTTAGAAACTTCAGAGGTAGAAATAACTTGAGGCCTAAGGATATGTTCCAGTATGTTTGAAAAAGAAGGCAATGCATATGAAAAGATGTTCCAAATCATTATTAATCAGAGAAATGCAAATTAAGACAACTCTGAGATACCACTCACTACACACCTCTCAGATTGGTTAGGATGACAGGAAAAGATAATGCTGAATGTTGGAGGGGATGTGGAAAAACTGGAGCACTAATACATTGTTGATGGAATTGTGAATGCATCCAACCATTCTGGAGAGCAATTTGGAACTATGCTCAAAAAAGTTATCAAACTGTGCATACCCTTTGATCCAGTAGTGTTACTACTGGGCTTATATCTCAAAGAAATCTTAAAAAAGGGAAAGGGACCTGTATGTGCACAAATGTTTGTGGCAGCCCTCTTTGTAGTGGCCAGAAACTGGAAACTGAGTGGATGCCCATCAATTGGAGAATGGCTGAATAAATTGTGGTATATGAATGTTATGGAATATTATTGTTCTATTAGAAATGACCAGCAGGATGATTTCAGAAAGGCCTGGAGAGACTTAGATGAACTGATGCTAAGTGAAATGAGCAGGATCAGAAGATCATTATACACTTCAACAACAATACTATGTCATGATCAATTCTGATGAATGTGGCCCTCTTCAACAATAAGATGAACCAAATCAGTTCTGTTTATTCAATAATGATGAGAACCAGCTATACCCCAGCAAAAGAATTCTGGAAAATGAGTCATGTGAAATCTAGTCATGTGAAAGGCAATATACTTAGGGAGAGTATGTGATTAGAAAAATTAGAGGTAGATGTCTCTAAAACCAGTCATTGATGAAGGGACATGACTACCCTTGGAGATCTGCTTTGCATTCTACAGTCAGGAAGAGGTCTATGAAAGGAATGTGAAGATGGAAATTCTAGAAAGAAGTCAATGAATCTGAAACTAAATTTCTCTCTTTTTTCCATTTCCTATAGTTATTATAGAAATTTGATAAATTTTAGGAAATGGGAAATTCTGAAATTTGAAAATGATTTCATTCTTTTTTAATTTTTATGATATTTTGACTTTGTAGCATTTTTCCCCAGTTACATGTCAAGAAATTTTTTAGCTTTCATTTTTATAAGATTTTGAGTTTCAAAATTTTCTCCTTCCCATTTTCCAAAGATATTTGGCAATCTGATACAGTTTGTACATGTGCTATCATATAAAACATATCACCATATTAGTCATAGTTGTGAAAGAAGAAATGTAAACACACACACACACACACAAAGAATGAAGTGAAGGAAGTGAAAAAAAGTCTCAATCTGTATCCATCTAGAGTTCGTCAGTTCTCTAGCATTTTCTTTTGTACTTGTCCTTTTTTTGACTTTGTACTTGTCTTAGATTATTGTGTTTCTAAAAATAGCTGAGTCAGTCATGTCTAATCATCACACAATGCTACTGATACTGTGTACACTGTTTTCCTGGTTCCATTGTACTTTGCATCAGTTCGTACCTGTATTTCCAGGTTTTCCCAAAATTTATCTGTTCATCATTTTTTATTGCACAATAGTTTCCATTACATTCATATATCACACTTGTTCAGTCATTCCCTAATTGACTGGAATCGTGTCAGTTTCCAATATTTTGCCACAATAAAAATATTTTTTTCTTTTTTATGATTTCTTTGGGATATAGACTTAATAGTGGTCTTACTGGATCAAAGCGTATGCATAATTTAGTTGCCTTTGGACATTGTTACAAATGGCTCTCCAAAATATTGGCTCAGCTCACAACTCCTCCATATTGCCTTAATGTCCCAATTTTCCAGCATCTCCAATGTTTATCACTTTCCTTTTTTGGGTCATATTAGCCAATCTGATAGATATGAAGTAGGATCTCAGAGTTATTTTCATTTACTTTTCTCTAATCAAAAGTAATATAAAATGTTTCTTCTATACCTATAGATAGCTTTGATTTCTTCACCCAAAAACTTCCTGTTCATATCCTTTGATCATTTATCAATTGGAGTATGGTTTATATTCTTATAAATTTGACTCTGTTTTCTATGTATTTGAAAATTAAAGCCTTTATCAGAGACACAAGTGTCTTTGATTGTTTCTTAGCTTTCTGCTTTCCTTCTAATTTTGGTTATATTGGTTTTGTTTGTTCAAACACTTTTTAATTTATTATAATCAAAATTATCTATTTTTCATTTCACAATGCTCTTCATCTCATGTATGGTCATGAATTCTTCCTCTCCCCATAGATCTGACTACTACATTATTTCTTGCTCTTCTTATTTGCACATTTGCAGTTATGATTACCTGTGTATTTCCCTCCAACCTATTCTTCCTTCTGTTTGTCCTCTCTCTACTTTTCTCCCCTTCCCTCCAAACCTGGTATTTTTCTTCTGTTCACCATCTTCCTAGATCTGCCCTTCTTTTGACCTCTATCCCACCCTTCCCTTAATTTCCTCCTCTCTTTCTATTTCTCTGACTTTTTTTCTCTAAAAACTTGCCTATTTCAGAAATCATAAAATTAAGGAGAAAAAATTACAAAAGAACAATGTATTTGTTATTCATAAATTAATTATGAAGTTCTTTTTTAAGACTTTCAGAATTATATATTGATAAAATTCTGGGATTTTTATAATTTCCTTTTAAAGAATTTAATCATTGAATTTGCTACACAAAGGACCTGGATAAACTAAATGAAAAATGTAACTGAGGGTATTCTTCAACTTTTTCATAATTACAGCTATATTGAGAGATACTGCCTTATTATCTACTTAGGCAGATGAACCTAGAGTCAACTTCCTAAATTCATGAATCACCTAGGACAGTAGATATACTAACTGTGTGGAAAGTCACTTAATCTCAGTTTTTACTTCTATAAAATGGGGAAAATAACAGTACCTACTTCCTGGGGTTATTGTGAGGAGACAATAAGATAATTGTAAAATATTTTGAAAGTCCTACTATATTTAATAAATGGTAATATTGTTGTTATCATTCCCTATTATGAATTTTAACTTTTTTTTCTTTTTAGGGCATTTTTCTTTCCCTGAAGCCATGTGCCAATACATAGTACTGACCTTCAGGTCTTGGCATCCTGAAAGAGGCACTATAATATTGTAGAAAGAGCTCTCTATATATAATCACACTTGCCTTCAAATTCAACCAGTTTCTCTGGCCCAGTGTTTCCTTGTCTATATCTTGAGAGGTTTGGACTAAAGGATATTAAAAGTACTTTCTAGGTA
Source organism: Sarcophilus harrisii (assembly GCF_902635505.1). Lineage (NCBI taxonomy): Eukaryota > Metazoa > Chordata > Mammalia > Dasyuromorphia > Dasyuridae > Sarcophilus > Sarcophilus harrisii. Next base: position 157,984,343 of record NC_045428.1, on the reverse strand, counting down.
TTACTTAGTAAATTTCCTCAGTTGACAATTAGGGGGAAATATTTTGTTCGTAGTTAGATGAGTCAGATGAACTCCTCCAAGTTAAGCTATGCCTATGCTGTAGTTATTTCAGAAATGGATATTGGTGTTTTATACAGTTTCCAAATCTATACTTTGTGTTACTTTTTAAATTAGCTTTTTTCTTTCCCTATCTAATGAATCACTCTGGGGGAAGGCACTACAGCTAGGGCATAATCTCAAATTTGTCTTCACTCAATTAAGAGAAGAGATATATATTCATACTTATTCCCACGTATTCCTGAAGCAAAGTGCAGCAGATTGGTATTAGTGAAAAGAGTAGATATATTTGCCCTAGATATATAGATATAGATGATATGGCTATAGTTATAAATATAAATGTATTGATCTGTTAGATAGAGGAAAATGTGTGACAGAGTGATTCAATGTTCAGCTATTAGAATGATAGCATTACATTTGCACCAAGTATAGTAGTAAATATAATACCTTCTGAAATGAATGCAGCCATATATGAATATAGTTGTTGACATCTGCACTGACTGATATAGTATAAAGAGCATCTCTGGAGGGAAAATATGGATATGACCTTGCCCCCACTCTCCCCAGGTCCATTTTCTTGGTTTATATCTAATTAATAGTATGTCTATTTTCTGGGTTAATAGGGATCCTTAGAATTCTATTTGCCTAGTCTGACCATAAATGGTGAGAACAAATTACAATGGTGGCTTAGTTTTGTTAGCTCACAGTAGGAAGCAGCCTATGATGAAATGTGGCCTCAGGCTCTGTTGACCCAGTACATGCCTGAATAGCCCAGCTCTGAGGCTTTCCTTCTTAAATAGAATGAAATCATTTTTGTAACGTATGGTGCCTGGCATGTACTAGGATCTTAATAAATGTATATTCCCTTTCCTATCAAGCAAGAATCTTGGAAAGGGAATTTAGACTGGAGTTCAATATTTGGTGAAAATGTCATAGGGAGAGGAAAAGAAAGTTAACAAGGAAAAAGGTCTCCAATCTTCAGGATATCAAAGGTGCTATTAAAAGTTTACAAAAGCTATTATGGAAGGGAGAACATTATAAGGAAGAAGTAGACAAGGAAAGTAGCCAAAGTCAGAGATCAAGCTACAGAAACAGATGGAGTAGCGTATTTGTGGAATAGCAGTTTTTCCTTTGTTCACAGAACTAGCATCACAGCACCTGTTTTACATGTATGCTAGCCAAACTCCCTTTTGTTGTTTTTTTTTAAGATGACAAACAATGACCCAGCTAGAAATAGAAGCCATAAGGGTACAGTGACAGAAACTGGAAGGATCAGTAGTACTAGGGATTGCAGACAAATCAAGAAGAATGAGTCTTAGGGGAAGAAAATGTTTACTTTAGCAATTTGGAGAGCAATAGTTCTTTAGTAGTTTCTTTCAGTGAAGTGGAGGAAAAGAAAGCTAAAAGGCTGACATGGTGCATAACTGGGAACTAAGATAGGATTTACTGGCAGTAAATGGGTTGAGAAATATAGACCCAAAGATGTGTATAGAATAAGAATAAAGAAAAGCTTTTAAGGGTAAAAAATCTTAAAAGATGAAGAGTAAATGAGATGATTGATGGAGGGAAATAATGGATGAGATAGGAGGGAAGGAAATCAAATGTTCAAGTAGAAGATTTAATGTTGGCAAAAATAGAAATGGCCTCCTGTTATGATCCAAAAGGGGGGAGGACACAGGAAAATTTAAGAATGAGAGAAAAAAAGAATACTAAATTCACTGGCACTGGTGTGTGTGTGTGTGTGTGTGTGTGTGTGTGTGTGAATGTTTTTTTTTCCTTTTTTTCAGTAAGAATGGGCAGCTAAGTGGTACATTGTGCAGAGTGCTAGGTTTGGATGGATATGGAGTCTGGAAAACTCATCTTCCTGAGTTCAAATCTGGCCTCACAGACTAACTAGTTATGTGATCCTAAGCAAGTCATTTAACCCTATGTCAAGAGAACCCCAAATGAGGCCACAGAGAATCAGCCAGAACTGAAATAACTGAACAACATTACATGCTAAGAAAAAGTGTGTTGAGGTTGGGTTGAGTCCTTGTTGAGTATAAAAATACTTCCAGTAGCCATTATAGTGACTGAGAATCAACAGGTGTTAAACTAAAGGATTTCCAAATAATATGAACAGCTAATCTAGACTAAAATTTTAAATGAACAAATTAGTTCAGTTTTATGATTATTTCCAGCAATATGGATGAATCCAGGAGTAGGATTAAAGAAAGAGTATGATTGAGATTATAGAGTCGGAGATCATAGAGAGAAGAGAATTCATATAGTTTCAGGATTTGGGGGATGTGGATAGGAACATTGAAATAGTAATTAAGAGATGAAAAATTAATTTCATTTAACTCATAATATTGAGCACTTTGATAAATATCTATTTCTCTTCTAAACAAATACATTTTAGAGAAAATATTAATATGATCTATACTTGAGGAGAATCTGGAATAAGGAAAAATGAATTTAATTAGCATCTTTATTTCTTTTTTTATTTCTATTTTATTTATTGTTTTTTTTGCTGAAATTGGGGTTAAGTGACTTGCCCAGGGTCACACATTTAGAAAGTGTTAAGTGTTAAGTGTCTGAGGCCAGATTTGAACTCAGGTCCTCCTGACTTCAAGTCTGGTGCTTTATCCACTGCACCACCCCGCTGCCCCCCATCTTTAATTCTCACTGACAATGACATTAATCAAATAATTTATCTGGGACTCAGTTACTTTATCTGGAAAAATACCAATAATAATACATTGCCATCTGCTTCCTATTATGAGAAAAGCACCTTGCAAACCAGCAAGTTCTATATAACTGTGAGTTGTTATTAATTTATTACCATTTTAAGAATCTAATTTTTGATAGCTTCTATTATTGAATTATATTTTTATTAATTTCATGAAATATATTCATGGCTTTAAATCAAACAGCAAATAGAAAAACATTTTTTTTTCTTATTGAAGGGTGATAATTAAAAAATTAAGGCCAACTCTCTCTTCCTTTTCTTTCATGTGAGGATGTGAAATCACAAAATTTGCAAATCAGAATGAGTTCCTTAAAATATTAGTAAAATAGATAACAGGTATCTACAGAAGCATTCCATTTACAAATTATATTCTTCACAGCTTACTGCATTATTGATCACATTCCATTCAGTGAAAAGGATTTTAGTATATTTGAGTGATACATCAGTAAGCTTCTTTGGGTAACATCACTTTCAGGGCATTTACAAATATCTATAATTTTGGTACAATTAAAATAATAAAGGACAACTACTTTATTTCCTACTTCCCCTTAATCAGGATGTTCAGCATGTTTTATGTATAAGGTACAGATATTCAGCTGCTTTTTTTCTCCCCAAAAGAACTTTTAAGGAAAAAAATTTAAGACAACAGAACCTAGAATCATATATACTGGCAGTAAAAAAAAAAAAAAAAAAACTAGGCCTGCAGCCAGAAATATCATATTCAAGAAAATTATCCATTTTATTGAATGGTAAAAAAAAAATGGACATTCAATGAACTTACAAATTTTCATTATTTTCAGCTAAACTGGAACTTTATAGAAAATTTAACATATAAGTCCCAATAGCAAACATTAATTTCAAAGAACTTAACATGAACAAATTATTTAGTTTTTTACATGGAAATGTATACCATATGTTTAAGAAATTACATAGCTCAAAAGAAATACGGGAGCAGAATGGGTATGATTTGACTAAAAAAGCAAAACTATCTAGGAAAAGGTAAAAGTAATAATTATGTTATACAAATGAGGTTCAGAGGAAGAACGGACATGAAAGTATTAGGAGTAGGAGGAGCACTTATAGTTCTGAAAACCTATTTACATCAGAAATGAGTGAGATAAGCAATATACCATGAAGGGAATAGAACTTTCCAAAAATCTATAAAGAAATAAGAGGGGAGTGATGGGGAAAAGGGATACAATATGGTAGGGTATAAAAGGATGTGTAGATTTATAGTAGTACAACAAAGTGTGTAGATTAATGGGCAAGGGACAAAGCATAAGTTAGGGTACAAAAAGGTGTGTAGCATAATGGTAGTGGCACAAGGTATGTAGATAAATGGCCAAGAGATAAAGAGGAGGGGAAAGGATAGCATAAAATAAGATAGGGTACAGAAAGGTGTTTAGATTAAAAAAGAGTGGGATAAGGTATGTAGATTAATGAGAATGGAATAAAGAGGTAAGGAAAAATGGGGGGGGGAGAAAAAAAGAGAGAGGGAGAGCGCAATGTGTGGAAGGAGATTAAGTAATAGCAAGGAAAATTAAGGAGCAGAATTAAAGTAGAAGAGTTATCAGGGATAGTAAATAAGAGAAGTACAGAAACACTACAACAAAGACCAAGAGTAGAATTTTAATAGGGAAAAAAAGTAGGGCTAGTAATCATTGATCTTAGACAAAGTCAAACTTAAAGATTCAATCAAGAGAGAAATCTTCATTATATGTCAGCTATCTTATTGTTGTTTTAGATGCATGTTTATATACGGATAAATGCATCTGCATATGTGTATATGTGTGTATTTGTATACGTTTTAAGTCTGTATATGTATGTACATAGACATATATGTGTATGTGTATGTATGGGTATGAATGTACATATAGACATATGTATATGTGTGTGGGTCTATGTGTATGTGTGTGAAGGTGTAGGTATGGGTGTGAGAGTGTGGGTGGGTAGTGAGTGGGTGTGGGTCTATGTGTGTGTGCTTAACTGTAGCATGCTTGGGAGAAGTGAGGGGATGAAAAGGGAAAAAAATAAAGTAAAAAATGCTCAGTAGAAAACAAAAGAATAACCTACAAGGAAGCAAGAAAAGATGGATACTTATGAATATCCTTTCTTCTATTATTATATTTTATTTCTTGAAATGGAAAATTATTGTTATATATTTTGAATCCTCCCTGATGTTCTGCTGGGCACATAACAGTTTTGTTTTGTTTATTTTTTTTATTTTTCTTTTTTTTCCATTTTTTTAAATTTTGTATATAGTTCAAGAAATTTTAAGAAAAGAAAAAATAATTAATAGCTTGTGATCCTGCTTTTTAAAGAAAAAAAGAAAAGAAACTTAAGAATTTATATCTCACCTCAAAATGCCCCTAATAACGTTAGCCATAGGACGAAGCCACATTTTAATATTCTCTATTCTGATAAGCTATGAACCAACTTTTGGAATGGCTCAATAATATAATAATTATGAATGGCAGCAGCAATATCTGTATTCTGGCAAAACAATTGTATCAGTAATAACGGAAAACAGCTTTCAGTTTAGTTTATAGCTCTGGGAAATGCCATTAGTAACAGCAAGGGAAAGGGATGCCCTCTAGTCATGTTTTTTCTTCCCCTACTGATTCTTGGCAGAATTTGTCCTTGTTTGAACAACTTTGATTTATGTTCCCTTGGTCATTAAATTACCAAGGCATTTCTTTCAAACCTCAGTTTCTTATGGGGATAGGTGATAATATCTATTTGTTCTTAAGTATGATTAATTTATCTACTGAAAAAGGTACTATGGAAGGGTCCTACATAAGTAACTAAAGATTAAATGCATATGCTCCCACAAATGGCTTAGAAAGCTCAGTTAGCAACTTTTTATAGTGAATACTTTAAAAAAAAAACAATAATTACTGATGTCTCCTATTTATAGTAGACAAAGATGATGGTTAATTAGTTTTATTCTTACTTCCTAAATGGCATTTGCATTAATTCTTTTCTTATTTTTCTACTGCCAGTATCTTCCTTCCCAAACTATTTTATGTAATATTATTTCATATATATATTTGTTTTTGTTAACTTTGCATTTATGGTATACATAAAGACAAAAAGAGCTTGTTTTATTGTGCTTCACTTTATTGTACTTTGCAGATATTGGGGGGGGGGAGTTGTTTTGTTTGTTTTGTTTTGGTTCTTAAAAATGAAAGGTTTGTGGCAACCCTGGCTTAAGCAAATCTATTAGCAACATCTTTCTAATAGCATATGTTCACATCATGTTTTTGTTTCAAACTTTTTCATGATCATTATGTCTATTAGAATTTAAGATTGTAATTGTTTTGAAGCTCACTCTTATTTAAGATCGAAAACTTAATTGATAAATTAGCTAGTAAATCATAAAGAGCTGTGATTTGCATTGATTGAATTCATTACCTGTTGAAGTCATTAATTCCTCCATTTATTCAATGATGCCAAAAGAATATAGTTTTCACAGAGGGAACCAATTTCATTTCATTATTCAGAAAAGTAATGCTACTTACTGTTTATCTGAAGTCCACAAAACTATTGCATCATTGAGAAGAGTCTCCAAGAAATCTAACTTTTTACTGAAGCTACTTAAAATTCAGTGCACACATTCCATGCATTTATGGGATTCTGATTCACCACTGTACCCAAATTACACACTGTTGGCATGTGCTTAAACCTAAGCACGTCCAAGCAAAAAACTGGATCCTCTAGCATTGGAGAAAATTTCTTTAGCCTTTTTTCCTGATATTATTGACCTTATTATCACTAAAATAATCCATTCATCCATATAAGGAATTCCATATATATTAATGATTCCAAGTGGCATTCTCCTTCCCTATATTTTATGACCTCAGAGTTTATCTAGCCATTTAAAAGATTCACTTGCAATCTCATTCCATGGAATTGTAGAAGAACAGATGGCAAAAGGGAGTAAGATGATGGTAGAAATGCTTTCATGTATTTGAAAGAATCTGTTAGCATAAATTTTCATTTTTTCCACTTGTTTTAGGGCATTGTATGGTGTTCTTCATGACAAGTTTTGAATTTAGAGTGATCACATATTAAACTGAAAGATGCAGTTCAGCTGTTTGTACACAAATACACAGCAATTATGCTGGAACCATATTCATTCTAGAATCTCATTGTAACTATGGTGATGCAGAATTGTGTATTTGAAGAGAAATGTAAAAAATAAAACTACAAAATTGAAAAAAATAGAATACAATGTGATGTTTAGGAATACCTTTTAAATTGTTCATGTTGGGAGGTTATGATGAAAGTCATAGTATGTTTAAACTCCAGTTTACACAGTTTACACAGTTTATGTTTTATATATTTAGTTTTAATCAGTTTTTTTTCTGATTATCTTCCTAGAACAATAGGGTTAAAAGATGTCTTTGAAATTATATTAGCAATACCTTTCATTTTAGAGATTTTTAAATGATTAAGAGGTAGAATGTGTTCTTAAAATCATATGATGCTTTTTCTCAAGAAAAAGTTTCTTATTTATTTTTCTTGAGACAAATAAAATCTTTCTAACTGGAATCCTCCTATTGAGTCACAATTTAAATGCTTATTGGCACTTGAATATTATCTATATAGTTCAAAGAGCTACATGAAAAGATTTTTAATTATTTGTATCTTCCAAATATCTAAATTTGGGACATAATGCATATACTATATCTAGTTGTATAATTCACTATTTCAGTTTTCATCCCAAGTATTAGATATATACAAGCCTAGTTAACACTAACCATGAACTTAAGGAGATGACACTTCTTCAGGATCCTTGAAATCTTTACTGTTGAATTTTTTTCTTTTGAGTCCATACCCACGACCATGGTAATCCCACTGACATAATTGTAACCAATTTTATCAATGTTGAATATGTGTATACATAATATATGTATAAGCATATGGAGATTTATACAAAGAGAGAAAAAGAGAGAGAGAGAGAGAGACTGAACCTCACTGGAAACCTTTGGTGTATAATCAAAGCTAAAATTGGAAAGTGTACTGTTCTTGAAAAATACGCTTAATAGCCAAAGTAATAAAATACTGTTTCATGATTTAAAAGAAAAGAATATGGGAAATTGTAGAACTCTTTTCCTAATCATGTAAAACAAGTAAAGCAAAAAAGCATATTGCATATTAAATATTTCTTAAGGATACAAAAAGCTATAAAATTTGTTGAAAAAACAATATAAATATTTTTTTATTTTGTCTCAAGTCATTTGCATAGCAATGTATCATATATTTTGGCACATGTTTCCAAATCAGATAAGGGATGCCCTGGTTTTGAATCAGGTAATAAAGCATATGGAAATAATTTCTCAGGAAGAATAAATTAAAACTTAAAATAAATTTTCCCAGCTCCAAATTATTTCCTATTTACAGGTTAGATATATTTAGAAATGATATTAACTCCTTAAGAATATTGCTTTCCCCAGCTATTTAAGAGCAGGTATTACTAAGCTTCTGAATATTATGGCTCTCACTGTAATAAAGTATTTTCATCTATCAAGACCTAATTTATTTAGCACAAGCAACATATAAAAGAGCTAAAAGTGTTGAAACAACTTCATCTCTCTATGAACAGGTGGATCAGGGATGTCCCTGATCAAACTGGTTGGTTTTCCTAAATATCCTGACAAAATGATATAATTGAGATCAAGGACTGTCTTGACACCTTCAAATCCTATTAAATTGGACCCATGCTTTTTGAGGAATTTCCAATGTGTAAATTCCCTTCATTAATGAAGATTTTAGTCTTAGAGAAATGTCTGAGAGACCCAGATGTTATGCAATTTGTCCACAATCACAGAGTCAGTATGCCTATTTGCATATTATTTTAATAGATTTTTTTGTGTATAAAACCTGAGATTTATGTATTTTCAAATCTAAGGGCAAATAAACTACTAGCAAATTTCAAAATTCTGATTACTAATAATTCCTATTCTGGTAGGTGTGGGGGGGTGAAGGTGGTGAAAAGGAGCAAAATTTTGTCTTTTGTTGAAGAGATAATTAAAAATGATTTTTATGATTTAGAAAGAATATGTAATAAGGGTTCATTAACACAGAAGGATATTTCTATAACTGCAAATATTGTGTACTGCCATTTAAAAAAAAGAGAGAGAAATGAGAACAGAGAAATGAAAGGATGACATGGCCATTCTTTTAATTAGCCCTAAAAAGTCAGATATATGACACTATTTATGATTCCGACAGAGAGAAACCATAGGCAATTGAAAAAATCAATCTGTTAGCAATGTTAATGTTGCCATGTGGATAACATCATAGAAATTGTGAAGAGCTTTTGACTTTAACTTTAAAAGAGTGGATTATAAAAAACTATTGAAATGAATTCTGTCCTTAAGCTTGGACTAGGAATCAAAAAAAAAAATCTAAATAAATAAATCTCTTTCCCTTCTTTCTATCTATTAATATAGCTTTTTGGGGGGGAGGGGGTTCTGAACCCTCACCAGTTATCTTAGGGTTTACTGGATAGATTTCTTTCTTAAGAACCATGTCTTAAACCAAAACCATTCTCACTGACCACCAGTAGATCCCAGTCCAAGCATTATTTGGTCATAACAGTTATTTTTTGCTTTAACCAGAAATCCTGAGTCTTTCCCTCCCAAAGTTACATATTTAGATTTTTTTTTGGGGGGGGAGGGAAGGGGAGAACTAGGTGACAGAGACTTTTGCCTCAATGGCTACCTAGCCTTAATCACTTAATAGATTACCACTTCAATCAAATTGAGAACTTTTGAAAGCTTTAGGTGTCTCGTTGCATCCAGCACCATCTTCAGTCATCCTGATCTATATCTGGCCACTGGACTGGGATGACTCTGGAGGGAAAGTGAGGCAGGTGATCTTGCACAGCTCTCCCTCACTTAAATCCAATTCATTTGCATGTTATGGCATTCCCTCCCTGATGTCATGGTCCTTTTTAAGAAAGCAGGACAAAGAACAACCTTCTCTATTGAATTATGGCAAATAGAGGCTAAGTGACTTATACAGGCTCACATAGCTAGTAAATATCAGAGACCAGATTTGAGCTCTTGTCTTCCTGCCTTCTCTCCACTGGAACACCTGTTGTTTCATTTTTTTCAGTAGGGTCTAAATCTTTATAACCCTATTTGGAGTTTTCTTGGCAAAGACACTGAAATGGTTTGTCATCACCTTTTCTAACTCATTTTACAAATAAGAAAACAGGCAAAGAGAGTTAAGTGATTTGTTTGGGCTCACACAGCTAGTAAGGATCTGAGGTCAGATTTGAACTCACATCTTTTTTCCAGGTCTGGCCTTCTATCTACTGTGCCACCTAGTTGCCCCTATCATCCCTGTGGTACAGGGTAAGTGTAGACTAGAAATAAGAACACAAAATAGAATGAGGTTTTTTTTTTTTGAAGTGTTATTTATACAGATTGAAATCAAGAGATGAGAAAATTCACATGAGGTTCATTATCATTTGCCAGCTACTTTTGATTTGACTCAATATTGTTAAGTCATGAGACTATTTGCCATCTTTAACATTTCCTTAGCATGTAAATATTTTCCCAATATAAAAGTCAAGTTGAAATCAATAGAAAATAAATTTCATTTGCATCATTTTCCATTTTCCAAAAAGGATTATTATTTATCATCTTATTATCTCATTCTTGCATGTTCCAATTTCATGACACTATCTTACTAGAAAATACTAGAATTATCAATGATGATTCTCTATAGTAATGATAGTAAATTATTTCATTTGAGTTTAAGTGCTTTCTAACCACTTTTATTCTCTTAGTCACTTGATTAGTATGTTAACAATATTCCGCTTTAAATATTGACCATTTAGATCTGTTAGTTTATAAAACACCTTGCTTCATTCTTATTTTTACTTTAGAAATTGTTAATAGATTTTGACCACAACTTTAAAAATGACTAAATTCTATTGTGTAACTGTGAATTACACATTATGAATTTTTATTGTATTACCATGCTTCTTATATGTACTTTGTTTTTCTCTACTTACGTTTTTAGTGGTATAACTTAATGTACCTGACACAATATCAATGCAATGCTAACTTGCAGTACAGATGAGGTTATCCTTTAATTACTTAAAAATAATATTGTACATCAATGTAATCTAGTAAATTTTTAATTACAATTGGAATTTTGATTAAAGTCAGTAAATATAATATCACAACAAATTTGTCAGTTGTTCCTTCTAGATGTCGAATAGCTATATTTGTTATTTAACTTACATCTGATACTATTCCATTATATTTATCACAACAAATTTGTCAGTTGTTCCTTCTAGATGTCAAATAGCTATATTTGTTATTTAACTTACATCTGATACTATTCCATTATATTTATATGTCAGAGATGTAGGGATTTCCCCTCTATTATGTGTTTAGAATTAATGTTTTCCCATCTATTCTTTATTATTCTACATTTCCCTAATTGACTATACTGTATTTATTATGTCCATGCTGCTTATTTCTTTTTTCCAAATTAATATTGAAGTTCATGTTTCATATATATTTTTCTTAGAACTGAATCTAGGGAATACTCTGACACTTTTTGTGCTTTTACTATTGGGAAATTGATTACTAGGATAAATAATTATTTTTAAAAATCCATCAAATCTTCAGACAGTTATAACTGGAAAACTATACACTCTATGGACTTAAGTCCAATGAATAAAAAGTTTGATGAAAATTGCAGTTTTGTTACTTTACTGTGGAAAAAAATAAATCAGGTACCACAGAATTTTAAACATATATACTTAAAAAAAAACCCAACAACTATGATTGGTCTAGTTTTGCTTCTTTCTGTGTTTATCAGAACTCTGAGATAATGTCCATGATAAATGGAGATTTCAGATGCCTCCCTATAATGAGATCTGTCAGCCATGAGTCTGAAACTAATAAGAAGTCTCCCTCTCAGTCTTCTGGAACAAAAAGAGAAATAAAATCTTGTGAGAAATGAAAGCTCTCTAGGAGTCTGAGTCAAGGGACATCAAAGCCTTTTTTTGCCAGTGAATATGGTCTTAGCACTCTGTTACATACGATTCTGAAATCACCACACTATACAGCAGTGGTTCTCGATGTGTGATCCAGAGAATCTTGGGGATCTCTGACACGCTTTCAGAGGGTTTAAAATTCAAAATTAGTCTTATTTCTAATATGGTAAACATCTATAAATATAATTCACATAAACAGAATATCGTTGGGCAGATCCTCCATAATTTTTAAGACTATAGAGAAAAAAAAGTTTGAAAACCACTGTCATAGAGTATTTCATAGTAAGAATATCAAATCCATGGGCTCACACATTCTGCCATCTTGAGTTCCCCTCCTCAAGATATATGACAATAAATGAAGCTTATCAATCCCTCATCCCCTCTTTTCTTTCTTCAAGATCCCTTTCTTCTTTATTGAATCCTTTAATTTTATTTGTCATGTATATAAAGAAAAAGGATATTTTGAGAGATAAGTAATATAAAATACATATTGATGGATGAAAAAAACTGATTTTTAAAATGGTTATTTTCAAAAGAAATCTGAATGGCAAGATGCCTATAAGAGCTAGAGATAAAAAAAATTAAAATGAGTATTTTGAAGTTGTTGTAAGAAAGGAAGGAACTGTGCCACAAATGGGCAAAGAGTAAATGAACTTTGATACAATGGAAAGTTCAGTATGGTGAGAACTTGCCAACCAAGAGCCATTTTCAGGAGACATCCAAGCAGTGATGTTGATTATTTGGTATTAATGAAGTCTGAATGAAGGAGTCTTTTGTTTTTACTGTTTTAAGTGCACACAAAAACAGCTAACAGAGTATTAGCAAGGATGAATAGTGAATAGATGAGGATTCTTTGAAATGAACATATTTCCTGAATATAATTAAATATTAGTCTGCTTACAATGAGCTTGTTAGTATTACTAAGTTGATAAGTAATATAAATAGTACTTACCCATTCACGTCCAGAGAATCTATTTTACTGTATTAATTTCTAGGCCCCTCTTTAAATAATCACAAATTTAAAAATAATAGTATTTGTACTATACAGGTCTTACTGTAACAGAAGTCACAGTTATCCTGTAAAGCCATAATCATCACTTGCTTTCCTTAGAAAATATTATTATATATATTATAAAAAGTAAGTTTTTAATGGCTCAATGCTTCTTATCAGTTGTGCTATTGTTACTATATCTTAATTACAGATTAAGATATTAGTCTCTAAAAAGCAGCATAAATAGGTAGTCAGTTGGAGACAAATTAGCAAGAAGCAAGGGAAATGGAATTTTGAAGTCATGACTGCTTTTGTAAGGCTAATGAGTTTGACAAATTAATGGAATAGTATTGGTTTGTGTTTTAAATAATTCTCTTATTTCCTATCAGAAGGGAGGTGGGGGGGAGTAAGTGCTCAGCACTAATACAGGAAGACTAAGAAAGAACAAAACTGTGGTCTGATAAAGAGAAACCTTTTGAGGCTGGTCACCAAAAACAAAACAAAATTTTAACAAATAAATGCACCCCAGGTGCATTTACCTCTTATAATTATAGAGATAATTCAAAGAATTTTATAAATAGAGTATTTAAAGCCTTGAAAGTCTGAATGAACTAAGCTTGCCTTCTAGTGTGGAAAATAATGGTTCCAAAAAGTAAACCAAGAAAAAATATATAGTTGTTCTCATTTGTTGAATACTTCTATGAAACTATCTATAATTTTCCATGTCATAGTTCTAAAGAAATAGGATTACAGAAATCTTGAAAAATCACTGTGAAGTTTTGGAGTCAGTTTCATAAGGTGCTGTGGTTTCTTGCACAGAAGATGGATATGATGAAAGAAATGTTTTAGTAAAATTAATTTGGCAATAGTATAAAACATCAATAGGAGCTAAGAAGGAACAATCATTTGTTAGGTGCATTCTTTGTTCTAAACACTGTGCTAAATGCTGGGTATAGAAATACAAGAAAAAAGAAAATACTATTCCCAAATGAAATTACATTTTAATGGGGTAAGACAACATACAAAAAGAGAACTGAAAAGAAGCATTAGGAGAGCATGTTTTAAAATCCAGATGAAGTCAGAAATAGTACCAAGAGAAGAATATAGATAGAGCTACTTGAGACTCCCACAAAATGGAGGCCCCAGGAAAGGCTCACAAATAGGAAGAAGGAGACAGGTTTTGTAGAGAGGGATCCCACTATGAATAAGCCTATGTTAGATTTTTTTTCCAGGAGGATACCCCAGATGCTGAGAGAAATTCTACTATGAGCTAGCAGTAGAAAAAGAATGGATTTGAAGACAGTAGGCAAGTCAGGAACTGAATGTGGAGGGAAAATTAGACAGAATAACCAAAATTGCAGCCCCACCTTTCCAACAAAATAGAATTTTTTGCAGTATTCCCAAATTAAAACAATAAAGTCTTGACCAAAGTTCTATTATTTGGAATGAAGAGAAAAGGGGAATTTGGAGAGATTTTTCTAAGGAAGTTTAGTTTTAGTGACTTGAATAAAGAGGGAAACCAAGATGATTCAAATGTTTAATTCTGGAATCTCAAAGATATAGGAAATTATACATTTTTAAATTTTTACTATTTTTAGATTAAAGGCATAGCATCAATCTTTAAAAAATTCATATGATGCCTTTTAAAGTGGCATAGGTTTCTGATTTTTGTGTAAACTTGGATGATATATATGCTTATCTCATAAAGGAAGCTTACTGGAATGGATGTTGACTAATCTGTCTGTTATGAGCTTTTTTGTTTCTTGGAGACTGCAGATATCATTACTCTTATCAAATCATTCAATTCAGTTGTATCTGAATCTTTGTGACTCTGTGGATAATATCAGGCCAGGCAATTCTGTCCTTCATATATCTAGAAATCTGTCAAATCTATGTAATATTGACCTTACACAGTATTGGGCTTTCCTTTTGTGGCCAGACACTTTCACATTCTTTTAGTTTGGGCCCAGTTGATTCACTTTTCCTAAAGCTGGTTTTAGTGATCCTCCACTCTTTTCCAGTAGTATATTGGACACCTTCCAACCTAAGAAGTTCATCTTTTAACGTCATATCTTTTAACATTTTAATGCTCTTCATGGGGTTTTCTTGACAAAGATATTGGAAGAGTTTGCTATTTCTTTCTCCAGTGAATCTTCTTTTGTCAGAACTCTTCACTATGACCTGCCCATTTTGGATAACCTTGCATAGATCTTAGTTTCATGGTGCCAGGCAAGCCCCAAGGCAACCATCTAGGAGAGGTATATAATATCCTTTATGTAAGTATATTACTTTCTAATAAAATAATACAAGTAGTACTAATAGTTGTAAGGTCACAACTAGAAAATCATGTCTTTTTCTAAGGTAGGAAATTATAATATCATACAGGAGATTGCTCAAATTCCTTGTTGTTTTCTGATCATTTCAGTTTTGCATTTATTTTTCTTAGATTGATTTTTCTGTTGCCTAGTTTCACATTGTTAGTTAAATTCCCCAAAAATTCCTTCTTGGAAAAATTACTTTATTGTACTCAAGGATAACATTGTCATTCTTCCAGATTGCCAATTTTGAATTTTGGAATTTTTCTTAACGACTCAAACTCAGCTCACCCCTTCATGCCCAAATCTTGTCAATTCAATCCCCTCAAAATTTATCCTATGTCCCCTTTCTTTCTTATACCATTCTAAGAGAAGTCCTTATAATCTCTTACCTGAACTATTATAATAACTTCCTAATCAGTCTCCCTGCATCTAGTTTTTCCCCATCCCATATTATCCTTCACCAAACTGAAAATGTTATTGCTAAATCACAGACATCCACATCACTCTTCTACTCAAGAAGCTCCATTTCTCCTCATTTGAATAGATGAAATACAAACTCTTCTCTTTAACATTTAAAATCCTTCACTGTATAACTCCAGCTTATTTTCCTAGGATAATTATACATTTCCTTCCTTCACAATGCTCTATGTTCTGTTTAACTTATATTGAATTGCTTCTAAGGGAGGAGAAGGGAGAGAGGGAAAAACTGGAATACAAGGTTTTGTAAAAGTGAATATTGAAAATTATCTTTGCATGTATTTGGAAAAATAAAAGGTTACAAATTGAGCTGAAGAAGGGAAAAAAGACTTTACTTCTTAATAAAAAAGAACCCTAAAATATTAAAAGAAAAAAAAAAACAAGTTTCTATGTTCCAGACATTCTGTCCCTCTTGGTGCTTCATGTGTTATATTCCATTTCCCATCTTTGTGTCTTTGAAAAGTCTTTCTTTACTCCATGGCTAGAATGCTTCTTTTTGAAATGCTTAGGTCCCTTTGAAGCTCAGCTCACTGCTTTTAAGGTCTTATTCTCATATTGTTCCAATATGATTTCATTGCTCCTCATTCCCCTCACCACATCACCACCATTAGGATGCAAGTTCTTATAGGTGCAGTATCTTCTCTCTTTAGTATTCCTATGCACAGATATTGACACATTATACATTAGGCCCTCAAAACATACTTTCTGATTGGCTGATAAAGTAACATGAAGAATTGGGGGGGGGGGCGGAATTAGTTATTTCCACAGTATACACAATTATAACAGTCATCCTGTTCTATATAATTACTGTTATTACACATTCTAATCATCTAATTGTTGATCAAGAAACTAATAGCAATTCATATTTAAATATTGTTAAGTATGCATGATTTTCAACAGGATTTTAATGCAATATCCCTGAGATAGTTGGTGCTAGCATATTTTCATTTTGAAGATAAACTGATAATGATGATAGCTAACATTTATTATAAATGCTTGCTATGTGCCAGGCACTATTCTTAGTGCTTTACAATTATTATCTCATTTGATCTTCACAAACAACCTTGGGAAATAGGTGCTATTATTATTTCCATCTTACAAATAGGAAAACTGAGGCAAGAAAAGTTAAGTAACTTGCCCAGTGTCATACAATAAATGGTAGAGGCCAGATTTGAACTCAGGCCTTCCTGACTCTGGGTCCAGAGCTCTATCCATTGTATTGTAATGCCGGAGAAATTGAGGCAGGAGAGAGATTAGAGAGTTTTCAATAGTTTATTAATTGGAGAGTATAATTGACTGCACAGGACTCTCATCTCAAATTATCCAGTCAGATAGAGATAAAAATGTACTGGGACCAAGGAAACCATGCTGGTCCCAGGACTAGAATCCAGCAGTGAATGCGAGTGACCCAGCTTCTTAAATACTCTTTAGAAACAAAGAAACAAGAGAATGGGGGGGAGACCATAAATCCTAAAAGCCCAGAGACAGGATGTCTGAATACCCAGAGATAAAGATGTCAGTGAAGTCTTGAGGGATATTGTAAATTCTTGAGAACAGGAGTTCTGCTCTCTTGTTTATCTTGCTAGCAATTTATAACCTTAGAGTAAACGGTTCCCAATCTTAATGGACCAGAGTGGTTTTTACGACTAAGGGGATTTGACAGAACAGTTAAGGAAACTGAGACAAAGGAAACTAGTTCAGGGAAACCGAGTCAGAACAGTTAAAGAGAACTATGGCATAACATTATCTAGCTGCCCCCTGAGATTTGATATTATGCAAATTACTTATAGTCTCATAGTGTTATAGTCTGTTAGACTAGGATTCAGATCAACTACTTTTACTCTTCTCTGTAATATCCTTTTACAAGTTTATAATGTGGTCTTTCCAATGAAGACTGATACTTTTAGAGGGAGAAAAAGGACTGTGTCTATGCTTTCTCTGTAAAATGAATAGATAGTTGAAATAAATATTATCATGACTACTGGAGAATGTGATAGCTCTGGGAGAAGAAAAACATTCTGCTCTTCTTTTCAATATTTAGAAGAAAACACTCCTTGATATCTGGTATTTTGTGACCTAAAAATTAATGTAATATCCCATTACCTTCTTTGGTATAAATCACAAGTTAAAGTGACAGACTGTAAAAGTTTGGTATAATCTATCAGAATTAATAACTTCAATTGATGCCTTCTTATTGATTGATTTCTCTGTAGAATCTAACATTCATGATGGCTTTCTCTTTCTCTATATTATCTTCTTCCTTATATTTATGATAGTGCTTTCTACTAAATCTCTTCTGATTAGTTCTATTTATGCCCCTAAATTGAGCTTTTTCTCCATGTTGCTTTTTTAGTTTCTTTCTACATATAATTTCTTTTGGTCCATTCTATGTTTTCATTTATCACAGAAATGCAATCTTACCCTTATATCCCCTTATATTCAGGGAAGTTCAGTAAAAAGGATTTTGAATTTAGTTTTCAAATACCACTTCAGCCAGCTTTACCACTTTCCCTAAAATAGCTCTGACCTAGTGCAAATGACAAGAAGTCTTTAGACCTGTTTCCTCAGTAAAATGAAGAGGCTGAAACAGGTAACCACTTAAGATTCCTTTCATCTCTAGATTTGTATTCCTATGAATTCCAGTTATCTATTATCTGTTGGTCATTTACACATGCATGCTTAATTACTTTCCTTTATGCTTCTGAATGAAAGGAAAAAATATTTTATTATGGACAGAATGGCTTCTGAAAGCCCTTTCAACTCTATGATTCTGTGATTTTGCCAGCATCTTCATCTCAATATATCTGAAGATGAACTCATTATCCTCTTACACCCTTAAACCTAGATATAATTTCCTATCTGTGACAATTGTGCCCATACTCTACCTCAGAATCATCATTAACTTCTCCCCTTTTCACCATTAATCCAATTACTTGGTAAGTATTATTTTACCTTCACAATACCTTTTGGAATGCTTTCCCTCAGAGAACCACCAAGGATCTTAGATGACATAATATACAATTTGTAAGGGAATACAAAAATTTATGCTAAATAAGTCTTTATCCAACCTTTGTTTGAAGACCTCGGTGAAGGAGAAACGCATTACCTTCCAAAACAACCCACTCAAGTTTTGGGCAGCTCTGCTTGTTAGGAAATTTTCATTACATCCAATATAAATCTGTATCTTTATAATATCTATTCATTTCTCCTTGTTTTGTTCTCTGGAGCCAAAAAAAAAGAAAGACTAATTCATTTTCCCTGTGCAATTCTTCAGATACTAGAAGATAAAAATCAGTATCTACCCTTCAAATAAAATACTCAGTTGTTTTAACCAGTCTTTAATCTGGTTATGAGCTCCTTCATCATATTGGTTATCTTCTTTTGGATGTTTTCCAGCTTATCAATATCTTAACTAAACTGTCATGCCTAGGATTAGAAACAATATTTCAACCAGATCCTGACAATCAAAACCTTCAACAATCTGGCTTCATTCCCACACAATAACCTTATTTTACATTATCTCACATTTTAAAATTTTCTGTTATTCTTTGAATCCTTGACTGTGGATTTACAGAGGCTGCCTCTAATCCCTCAACCAATATCCCTCCTCATATTCACCAACTGAAATTCTTTTTTCAGCCTCTGTGCCAACTCTAATACCTCTACCTTCTCAAAATTCCTGGAACACTTTATCTGATATTTCCTGTGTCCTCGTTACATAAAAACATATAATTTATGTATTTTCCTTATGTCTCCTATTGGATAAACTTTTTTTCTGAGTGGGAACTGTCATTTTCTATTTTGTGTCCCCATTCTAGTACAATAACATAAATGTAGCTGACACTAAATAGTTTGAATTGAATTCAATTGTCTCCTTTCTCTGGATCTCAATCTTTCTTGACATACATTGGCTTTAAACATAAGACAAATGTAAACAGCTCCAATTTCTAGATATCAATCTTACTTGTTATATATTGGCTTTAACACAAGTCAAATGTAAGCATCTCCATTTTCTAGATCTCAATCTTACTTGTATTGGCTTTCACACAAGTTAAATGTAAGCATCTCCATTATTTGGCATTTTTTTTTAAGGAACACTTCCTGGCATATTACCATTGTTGATAAATTCATGAAGAGACCATATCATTTTACAATAATCTTATGACATTATTCAAGAAGAATCACCTTAGCTAAGATTTTTGTCTCTAGTCCTCCCTGGTGATAAGAACATGTTTCAATTCAAAAGAGACAATTTTCACCATACATTAGGAAGGAATTGGAATTAACTGTGAGGATGTGTATGTGTGTATGTGTGTGTGTGTGGCCCAAACAAAGCCTGTACTACCAAGGATAATCCACTAAAGAAGGCCATTCCCCCAATTTGTTTTGGACAGTGATATTTCACATTAGATTTTGGGAAAATATCATTAAAGAGTAGGTAGGTATTGATCATAATATTATTTCTTATTAAAGTGTAAGATATTTTAAAAGTCCTTTGAATAAAATACATAATCTTTTTTTTCTTAAATATAATAATAATTGCCATAGTTAGCTTAGTTTTGTAGTAAAGCCATTTATCCAGACTCCATTATGGGGTAGCAGTTAAAATACATATTATTTTTCTTGCAATGTAAAACAAACTATTTAGTCTGAGGAAATTTGAGCTGAAGCAAAATTCAGCAATAGGAATTACTTTTCCTATTCACAGTTATTATTTGGTATTTAAAAATAGATTCATTTGTTTAAAAAAAAACATTGGTTTTGCCATTATAAAACACAAACGGTCTAGATTATATAAAGATGAAGCTACAGGCTGCATAACTGCACAGGGTTAGAGAAGCACTCAGTATAAATAGACTTGAGTTTTTCTCTGGTCCAATAAGGCAATTAAACTTTTGACCTTAGTCTGATTAGCATCATATTCCATCTAAAAGAGAAAGCTGGTTCCAGTATTAAGATAGCATCTCAAAGATTATAATTTGTAACTTGTCCATAGTCACATAGAACAAAACTAACAAGGGAGATTCTTCAACTGCAATTTAAGTTTTTCCAAGAAAAATATAAATGCAACCCATCCCACATATCAAAAACCACCTGGCACACTGGTCCATAGAATAAACAAAAAAAATGCACAAAAAACAATTCCAGTAGAATTAAGGATTTTAGGAGTTTTAGTAAGAACTGCAAAGTAATAAAACTGAATAAAAATAAAATGTCAATTCAACACCAAGAATGATCAAGAACAATTTCCCAATTCCCAATTATGAGGTCTACCATAAATGGCTACTCATTCGTTTTATTTCTCTCATTTCCTCTGTTGTTAACTGGTTTAGGCAATGAAATGTTAGCACTTCTTTTCAAGAGACTAATAATCTTGAGAGCAATTATAAGTTGCCTTCAAATAGGGTCTAATCTCACTTCTGAACAATATGTCCATAATTAGCAATCATAGGAGTTTCATACTTGTTTATAATGCTTATTTTAGTAAAAAGTAAATTCCTTATTTTAGTGTGTCACAGATAACCCTAAGTACCTATTCATATAAAAAGTCCACTTTTTTATAACAAGCATCTTTTTTCTCTCTATTGTTCAAAGATGAATAAATTATAATAGTTTACAGAACTATAAAGAATAGAAGGAAATCTAGAACCTCTTTTATCTCCATATATCAGTTTCTTGACAATCAAACTATAACTTTTCTACCTAAAATGAAATTGATATTATCACAGAGCTATTTCCCCATCCTCCACTTCTCTTCTACCTGATGAATAGAAAGGATATTTTGGAGTGCCTTGGATTACCAATCAAATGAGCCAGGAAATAGGATTCTGCTTTTCTAATGTATGTTCTCTGCTTAATTCAGAGAGCCAGTTTGTTGTTAGTTTCCAGGCAGAACCAATTAAACTACAGCCCCCTTCCCTGCCCTCTTCTTTCCCTCATTCAACAATTATAATATGTATCTCTACAGTTCAGGTAATATTTTCATAGGAGCAACCAATAGAGCAGAAGAGGAAATCTTCTCTTTGTTAATAACAGAAAAGGCAATGACAATACACAGCCTAGGATAGGTGTCTTAGCACATCATCCGTGTGGATGCACAAACTCAATAGCAATGATTAGAGACGCCAGCAACAAAGATGCATTTGGTTAAACCTGAGGATTGTGTGAAAGCAATTAGGATCTCACAAAAAAAGTGATATGTGTTGCAAGGAAAAAATAAAAGAGAATAATACCATTAAGGAAGAAAAATGTAAAATCAGAGACCTACTTTAAAAGTAGGTGAGTAGATCTAGTTTAATATTCAAAATATTTCTTGCAAAACTGAACGTCATGGATAAGTTCTTTTGCAAGGAGGTTATGTAAATTAATTTGTCCAGTTATTTTAGTTGAAAATAACTATTTTCAAATGAGCTAATATATATAAAATGCTCAATATTGTCTCTGACATATAATAAGTACAAAAATACTTATTCTCTTCCACTTTCCCACTTTTCTTTTTCTATTCAAACAGTAGGATGAGAATTTTTTCTCTCTCTTCCTTTCTTTTTCTCACCCCAAGAAAATATCCATATAATCCTATTTTCAAATTATCTTCAGAATATGCCCAAATGTCCCATATCCAAAGTGGTTATGGATACAAAAGGTGTTCATGTTATTTTCATGATATATATAGCCACTTTTGAATATGATCTCTTTTTTGAAAATATCACACTATCTAGGCAATGAACTTTCAGTTTCTGATGAGATGTGCTTTACAAATCAGGTCTATAACCAAAGTCATACACGAAGAATCATAAGGTTCTGCCCAGACAGAATGACTTGCAATACTTAATTTTTCAAATTTGAACTAACAAAATGAAATAACTCTTCTACTTGCACAAAGAATGATTTTCTTACTTCACATTTACTGAAAACTACCACTACCACCTAGTATTAGTAAATGTAGGAGAATGAATAAGTGAACTTATATGGTTAGGAAATTCAATGTGCCCTTTTCATTTTTCTTTCTAAACTATTTACTCACTCTTCTCTTAATCCCATTATCATCAAATTAAAAGATGTTTCCAGAGTTGTTCTTTGAAAATGGAAATGATAAGCAACATAATCTTAGAGAGACTGTACTTTTGTCCATAACACAAACAACTTGAAGATAAATATTGGGTTATATGCTCATTCACTATCAGAAGATTAGAAGATAATTATAGTAGTATCTGCTCAATAATGAATTGTCCATTTGCAGCGAATTTATCATACTTCAATGTGATGGTATGAATTTGTATAATTAATAGTTGTTATCTATTTCAACATATGTGTAGTCAAATGATCTTATTTTACAGGTTGAAAATACTGAGGTATACAGAACTTAAGTGAATTGTCCAAATTTACACAGGCAATAAAATAAAAATCTCATACATTACACAAATAGAAAATCACTTTGACTTTAAACACGTGTACTATTGCTGGTACTTTCAGCAGAAAAATTAAAAAAGGAAGTTAGGGAGTAAAAAGATTTGTTTTAAGGGAGAAAAGATAATAAGCCTATTTAGATTTGATAAAGCTTTCTCCCAAAAGAGTTGTTCAGTGAAACTGAAACTCAAGAAAGAGATGAGGCCTGATTATATATACTTGGAAGTTTTCGATATAGGAAAGATAAATGAATTGGTAAAAAGTGATGAGATCATTAAGAGTTAGTGAAGGTTAGAGGAGAAGGATGCCCTTAGAGTATATCAACTCAAAGACATAAATGATTCTGTAAAAAGAACTAGAATTAGTAAGATAGGAGGAAAACTTAAAAAGAGCAATGTAATTAAAATCTAAAATATGTAAAAGAGAGACTGCTTTGGCATTAGTACTAAATATTTTGAGAAGCTCAGGAAGGATAAGAATGGAGAAAATGCTATCAGATTTATTCATCAATAAATCATTATTGACCTTGGAGAGAGCACATGCAAGTCAGAATAGCAGTTTCCCTTTTTGATTTTTCCATATTTTAAAGAATTAACTTAGCATTAAGACAAGACAATAATTTATCTACTTTTAGCAGTTCAGATAATAGAACTCCTCTATTATTAATATGTCTTGCTTCTGTTCCAGTTTTGAAAACTACTTCCAGAATTCATCAAAAATTTTCTCCTTCTGGCCAGGTGTTCTTCTGTTTCTCCCTCCAATGAGCTTCATCTAAATATTCTTCAACATGCTTCTCCATTGCAGTTGGTGAACTTAATTGAAGTAATATATTTTCAACGTAAACAACATCATGCCTTTTGAACAAGATGTACCCACTCCGTTGCTGAATTTCTGTCATGAGTCACACCCCACAAGCCTCACTGATACCTATCTGGTTTACTATACTTCATAGTTATCACGGAGACTTGGTGAGGTATGGCGTATTTCCGTCGCTTTAAAAAAGAAGACCTTTTTTTTTTTTTTTTTTTTTTTTTTAAACAGAAGAGAAAATACGAGTATCCTGCAGACAACAACTTTTTAAAGAAAAATGATTCGTAAGTGAACAGAAGACTCTTATGGAACATTCACAAAAGATCTCAATGATAAAAGAAATGGAAATCCACTTAAAGAAACTAAGATATCTCCACAAAGGGCTTTGTGATACTTTCAGATTTAATGTGTATATAAGATACAAAATATTTTTAAATGAATATCAAATAGGCATCAATCTGTTGGTGAACTGTTATAAAAGCAAAAATCCAGAACTAAATATTATGAAGAAAAACAAGGAAAACAAAAAGAGACTTTAAAATTAAAAGAAACTGTGTTTGAAACATGAAGATAAAAAAGAAAAACAGAAATTATTATTTAACCTTCTGAGACATTGTAGTGTAGTGAAAAGAGCACTAAATGAAAGTCAGGAAATTATAATATAGAATATAGAAGCTCTCCAAAAAAGTGGAAGCTCGGGGGGGGGAAAGAAAATATTTGGAAATTTAAAAAATAGAAGTGGATGAAAATTTGGCAGAAGATAAGAAAAACATAATTTTAAAAGAACAAGGAAATTTTCTATAAACAAAAATGATTGACCTTGAAGAAAGGATATATGCACACACAACCTAAGCATCATAGTTCTCCCAGGAGAACATGATATATAACAACCAAACTTTAATGCCATGTTACATGAATTGCAAGAAAATGATCAAGGATTTATAAATTTAGATTACAGAATAATGATTGCTTAAATCCATAGACCAAGGTGGGAAGGAAGAAAGAAAAGGAAAATAATGCTTACAACTTGAGAAAAGTCATTGTAAAATTGATAGAGCATTGGACTAGGGATTCAAGTGTACCTAAATTCAAATCCTATCTCAGAAACATATTAGTTGTGTAACTCTCAGCAAGTCTCTTAACCTTTCTGTGCCTCAATGTCTGTTAAAGGGGAATAATTTAATTCAATGACTTCTATAGTCATTTATAGCTCCAGATCTACAAGCCAAAGAAACTATGAACTCAAAGAGATTTATGTCCCTATCTATCTAAGTAGTGAGGCAATATGGAGTTCAAGTTTTAATATCAAAGAATCTGTATTTAAGGCTCTGTCTAAATAATCCCAGCTCTTGCTTATGTGCTCTTAGTTAAGCTATTTTTCTTAAATTTAGTTCTGCAAGTATAAAATTAGGAATTTAGATTAAATGCTCCAAAGGTTTATTCTAATTGTAAATTAATTGCCCAGTTATTAATAATTAATGAAGTTTGGGTTTTGAATGGAAAAACAAAATTCAAAACAAATAGGACAAAGTAAATAAGGTTCTTAATAAATGACTCTTCGAAAGAACATTTTTAAACTTTAAATGTTGCAAAGGTAGAGAGGAATGATTTTGAACCATCTAGGCATCTAGGCAAAGAAATAAAGATCAAAGGATTGTAAAGGATGCAAGCAAATAATACAAAAGGAAATTAAAAAAAATATCTTAGTCATGAGATAGACAAGTGAACAGGACTTGAGTGGTGGAATGGGGCATAGCCTCTCAGAATAGTCAACCATTACAATGTAATCAAAACTAATTTAGGGAAGAAAGTATTGATTTACGAAAAAGAAGGATCAAAATAAATATAGAAAACATGAAGTTTAAATATATAGCATAAAGAAAGACATCTTAAAGAAAACAACAGAATACAAATAAGATTGAAACAAAATTTATTGTTCATTATTCAATTTTCAAAAACCAGGGAAGTACAATTATTATATCAGACAAAAGAATAATAAAAATACAGTGTAAAAAAATAGAGAAACCTATATTAATCATATTTAAAAGTATTATAGGCCTTGAAATAATATTAACATTAAACCTATATGCATTAAATAACAAAGTACCTAAATTCACAAGAAAAAGCTGATCAAATTAAGATTGGTAGTAACAAAATAATTATAGGGAACTTAAAATTCCTCTCAGAAATGTATGTCTAATAAAAAAAAATTAAAGAAACAAGCTATTCAAGTTAGATATGAAAGACATGAAATTTTTTCAATTAAAATATTAAAAAAATATACTCATTTGTCAAATTCATGTGGTAATTTTATAAAAATAGACAATATACTAACATACAAAGGCAATACACATTTATTCAAAAAGGCAAAAATACTAGAGAAAACCTATACATCATAATACAAAAAAATAGTAATACTGAGAAAACAAGCAAAAAATACAAAATAAAATGGCAATGACAAATATCTCAAATAATGTTCTTTGTATAAAATTCAAATCATGGGAAAAATAACTATATGAAAGAGAATGGGGACATTAGGACAGTATACAAAAATTTCCAGATTCATATACTCAAATAACATAATTAAAATAGAGGAAAGTAAAATTTGAAAAATAAAAAAAAATTAAGATCAATTTTACAATTTCAGGAAACAAAAGAATTGTTAAAATTTGCTATTGAAAGTATATGCTAGCAAAATTGAGAATTTAAAGGAAACATTTTCTTTACAAATACAGAATGCTTAAATTAAAGATCATAAAATAGAAATCTGAAACAAGCCAATCAGAGAGAATTAAATTGAGCAAATCATAAAACTACAAAAAAAAAAATCTTCCAATCCTAATATACTTAAAAGTAAATCCTATAAAAATATAAAGAATGATTAATATCTGTTACATACTTTATTCCTGATAATTGAGAAAGGAAAAAATTCCATTAAATTTGTTTTATGAGGTAAAAATGGTCTTTATAAGTAAATCAGTTAGTAATAAGGCAAAGAAAGATATTCATTAGCCATTGTTAGTATGAATATTGATTTTAAAAATTAAATAAAATTTTAACAAAACAACTCTAGCAATGTATCTAAAACAAAGTATTCACGCTGACTATTTTGCATTTATTCCAGAAACACACTGATTCAACATTAGTAAAAAGGCTAAAATAGAATCAACATCATAGAGCTAGAACTAGAAGAGACCTCAGAAGGCATTTTGTCCAGTTTTCTCATTTTACAGATGAAGAGAATGAAGTCGAGGGAGAGTAAGTTATTTGTGCAAGGTCATTAATGTAGTAAATATGAGAGATAAGACTTACTATCTTCTATTGTATCATGCTACCAACATAAGGTTAAGGTTGTTAGATGAAATATAAAGATGAAGGTTGAATAATGAAGATCTGCATTCAAATACTAATAAGTTAGATAGTTATTACTTTTGTGACTGTGGGCAAATCACTTAGCAAGACTTAAAGAGCTTTGTAAGTGCAACTGTTGTTGTTATACTATATGAATAAAATGTATAAAAAGGAAATATCATAAAATGCAGAAAATGGAATGGAGGTCATTTTCACAGTTATGCTTGGGGGAATAAGAAATCCAAATCAGAAATGGAATTGACACAACAGAAGCTTACACAGAAAATTTTGTTTAAATTAAAGTGACAAATTGTTTGCATGAATAAAATCAATGGGATACAAAGGAAAATTGTTGTTTCATGTAAAAACAAATAGCCTTTCTATCATATATATATATATATATATATATATATATATATATATATGTCTAGTAAGCAGGATTATAAGCAAGTAAGACAAACAATAATTTCCCAATGTCTAGCTGATCAATTGTTAGGGAAGGCATGACCACCTTCTTTTTATGGTGGTGTTTTATGAAAAACTGTACCATCTGACCAATTATAAGTTAAATGCAAATTAAAACCACTTTCAAGTTTTTTTTTCTCGTATTCATCAAAATATCAAAAAACAAAAAGTGGGAATAATTAATCCTGGAGGAGGTATGGGAAATCAAGTACATTACAATACTGCTAGAGCTTCGACCTAGCCCTAGTTAACCATTCAGAAAAACAATTTAGGATTATTATAAAAATTAATTTCCTTTTCTTTTGACTCAGAGACCCCATTTATAGATAAATATCCAAAGGTAAAACATTAAATATGGTATACATCAAAATATTTGTTGCAGTTAACTTTTTATACAGTAGCAAAAATTGTTAAGAAGTTACATGTTTTTGAATTGGGAAATGGGTAAATCAATTGTGGCAGATGGATATAATCTATTATAACTAGGACATAACAAAAGAAAAAAGTGAAGAACTCAGAGAAAAATGGTTTTAAATGATTATGATATAGAAAAAAGAAAGTAAAACAAGAAAAGTACAAACAGTGACTCCAACAATATTAACAGAAAGGACAAAAAAAGAGAAACAAGTGCTTTGTAATTGTAATGATTGACCTCGATCCTGGAAGTAAGATGAAAACATACATGTCTGATCTTTGTTTGTAAAGATGAAATTAGTAGTATGTACTGTCAGATACAATTAATATATTTATGTGTTTTGTGGAGCTTAGTTTTTATTATTGTTTCTTATAAAAGACGGACCACAGAAAAGGGAAGAGAGAAGGATTATGTTCACAAATTAATGTGATATGAAAACTAAAATCTATACAACTGAAAAAAATTGAAAACTAATAGCAAGTTTAAAACATAAAATGAAGCAATGATTTACAAAGTCAGCCAACAAAAATTTAATTTTAATAACGTTTAAAAAGGAGAACATTAAAAAAAACTACTTTGCTCTTTTTTTTTTTTTTTGTCTTTTCCACTAAGGAGAAACATTTTCAATTTATCATGAATAGGGTGTAAAAGAATTGAATTTTACTCCTGACCATTTCCTTAGCTATCTGTCTGATCTGGGGCAATTCTTGAATTTTAGTCTCCTCATCTGTAAAATCATGGTAGGATGGTATAAGGAATATATGATCTCCAAAAACCCCTTTCAAAGGTAAAATATTATGAGTCTATAAGCTTCCCCAAACTTTTTCCCCTCTTACTTTTAGTATTTATATCTATGATTTCATTGATAAGGCCCTTTTGTCATTGTTTTTCAATCATAAACAACTCTTGTAACACTATCTGGAGGTTTGTTGGCAAAGATACTGGAGTAATTTGCCATTTTCTTTTCTGGTTTATTTTACAGATGGGGAACTGAGACAAACAAGGCTAAAGTGATTTGTCCAGGGAAGCCAGATTTAAAGTCATGAAACTGATTCCAAGCCCAGTGCTCTATGCACTATGATACTTAACTATCTTTGATTCATATTTAGGACATTCCAAAACTTAGAAGCTCCCCTCCTTATCACATATAAAAATAACAGAATTTCAGATCAGTCAGAGGTCTTTAGGAAGGTCTATTCATTTGAAGCTCCAACTTTGAGTTTCAGAACCATTCAAAAGTGGACTTTAGATAATCAACATTTGAATTCTCTTGGACTTGGCAGCTTTCACATTTGGCTAAATGCTCTGAAAAAAAATGAAAAGTAGAATAAAAATGGAAGATAGTTGACTCTGATCACTTTGAAATAAGTGTTATATCATTTTACTTTAGGATTGCATAGGATCACCAATCTAAAGTTCAAAGGGGTTTTAGAGTTATAAGATCCTAAAACTAGAACTAGAAGAGACCTGATCACCTATGTGATCCTCACTGGGGAGGATAAGAAATGTTAAATAGCTGCCCAAGATCACATAGAAAGTGTCAGAAGTGAGATTTAAACCAAGGATTGTGATTCCCAATTCAGAACTTTTATACTGTACTCCATTGTTCTACTTTAAGTTAGTTTGCAGTTACTTAAATGAATGGCTGAATATCCATGGGATTCTTTTTGTCAAATTTGGTTCATTTTCAGAATAATTCAAAAGGCATTTTATTTATCTTATAGTTGAGATAAATAGTGGGATGGACAAGAAGGAAGGAAATTTGGTTTTAAAATGGAAAAATGTTTCTTGAATTTGAAGGGTACTGAATTCCTCTAGCTTTCTAAGTAATGATTTAGAGCAGT
This sequence comes from Sarcophilus harrisii, assembly GCF_902635505.1. Taxonomy (NCBI): domain Eukaryota; kingdom Metazoa; phylum Chordata; class Mammalia; order Dasyuromorphia; family Dasyuridae; genus Sarcophilus; species Sarcophilus harrisii. The sequence goes on along the minus strand of NC_045428.1, from coordinate 157,954,449 downwards.
ATTTCAGTGACCCTGTTCATCATCAAAGATCTAGGGAGAACAAAATCAAGTGAATTTAGAAACTTTAATAAATGAGTTCTGTAGGGATATATTCACCCATCTGCAAGACCCGCATCAGGTGTTCTATTGAGTATGCAGTGATGAGATGGTAAAGGGACAGCAGGCAATTATCCTGTCAGGGGAAAAGAAAAGTGAATAGGTTGTAGTTATCTTTAATCTCTGAACATAGTTCCCTAGAGGGGCTAGATGTTAACACTTTTGCACATTGGAACTGACTCATTATTGTGAGTCCTAATCAAAAAGGATGGCTTGTCTTTAAAAATTAGTTATCTTTCAATAACTATTCCATTCTACTTTATATGAATGAATATATTTCTTGGATTTTCTTAGTTATAAGTTAAAAATGCAGAGTTGAATGGGGTATTTGTCAGTGACAAATTTATCAAGAAAATCAATTATTTTGTCTTCATATTGACTGTCATTCTTTTGACCACAGATGCATTTCCATTTTTCAAATGCTATATTTGATAGCTGCCTTTTCATTTGTTAGCCTTTATAACATAAGGTTTTTTGATTAAAAACTCAATTGAGGAGCCAGTTAGCATGGTTTGTAACCTCTCTTTCCCTGATTTATAAAATGAGATAAATGGTACTTATTTTTATCTAATAAAGAACATGTCAGCAGGAATGATATTCAAATAATAAATATCTTTATGTGGCTTGAAGGTAATTTGTATTCTTCTATTTGGATTGTGTCAATGGAAAAGCTATGTTTATTGTTGTTATTGTTCAGTTGTGTCTGATTGTCCATGACCACTTTTGGAGATTTCTTGGAAAATATGATAAAATGATTCACTATTTCCTTCTCCAAGTTCATATTATACATGAACAATTTGAGGCAAACAGGATCAAGTGACTTGATCAGGGTCACAGAGCTAGTAAGTGTCTAAAGCTAGATTTGAACTCAAATATTTTTCCACTCTATGCCAAGCACTACAGTCACTGAGCCATCTAGCTGCCCTGGAAAAGACATGAGATAATAATTATGTTATTAGCTTAGATTTACATAGATCTTTACTATTTATAAAATGGTTTCCTTACCAAAATCCTGTGAAATAGGTAAAAGAACAGAGGATTTCAATGGATTAGTGCTCTTAGCAATGACGGTATTCCATCCGACTGTGAAGATTGCGATTCCTGCATATTTTTTCATTCTATTCAGTTGTTTTCTCTGTCCTCCCACATCGATATCTCCATAGAAACTTCCCTATCTCTTTTGATCAAGGATCACATTTTTAAAACATTACTTGACGGACAAGGTTCTCAGGCTATCCATGTGTTTTTTCTTTTTCTCATGGCATTATGAGCCCAGCTCCTTTTCCAATCACCTATTTCCAGAGGATATCTTTTTACACTCTTGTGCTAAAATCATCATTGACAGCATGCTGTGGTTATACCCATCTTTAGTCTTTCTATTGTCCTTTGGATCATGACAATATTTAACCATTAGAAATTGTAATGTTCTCTGCTTAACAACCCAGTTGTGTCACTGGAATCCAGCACTCTCTTCCTATAATTCCAGGCCCAGCTTATTGATCATCTGCAGTGCAATTTCTAGAAATAGATATATTGATGAACTAACAGTGCATTATCCTATTTGCTAGAATGCAACAGACTTCATTTGGCTTTTCCTTTATACACTATTAAGCCGATATCTTTTAAGCATTGTATATTAGAAAGGTTGTCTTGTAGTCTTGTGGACATGATGAAATTAGCACAATATTGCTGACAAATAGGAAAGAACACAAGATTTACAGACAATCATACTTCAATTTCAGCTCTGTTTTGAACATCCTTTATGCTAGAGCAAATAATGTTGGTGAGCACATATATCCCTATTTCATGCCTCTTTTGATATTTCACTGACTTCAAATGTCTATGCAATTAAGTGTTGTAATCAAATAAAAACCCTCTAAAAAGGTGATTGAAAGATGGAAAATCATAAAGATAATTTATGTCCTATATCATTAGTATGCATCACTATAACTGGGAATCAGTCTTCATTCAAAAGTCTATAAAACTTCTACTCATATTTTTTTTTATTTTGAAAAAAATTTCTTTACAACATTATCCCTTGCACTCACTTCTGTTCCGACTTTATCCCTCCCTCTCTCTACCCCCTCCCCAGATGGCAAGCAGTCCTATACATGTTAAATATGTCACAGTATATCCTAGATAAAATAATGTGTACAGAACCAAACAGTTCTCTTGTTGCACAGGAAGAATTGGATTCAGAAGTCTGCTCATATTTTTAAAGGCCTTTTTATATTTTAAAAGGCCCTTAGTTCTTATGTATTAGTGAATATGGCTATCAGTGAAAACCATAAGATATATGCCTATTTGTTCCAGTTTTTTGTTTTTCAGAAATTAAATATTAGTGGGATTCCTAATTTGATTTTTTTGACCATTGACAACTATAACAAGTCATTTCTAATATTTACAAGGTTTAGCTTCTCATGAATCCTTTTAATGAGCCTCATATCTTTATTATATTTGAGAATTTACACTTTTAATCTATTGCACCTTCATATTTTGAGATTTATCTGTCTGTCTATATTCCATATGCAAATAAATATATGTAAAGCTACATACCTATAATTATATGCATACCTATAGCACTTTAGTGAGACATGCTGAATTCATTAGAGAAGAGGTTAGTATTTAGGGTAACCCCCCCCTTGACTCTCAAATTCTCAAATGGATCTAAACACATCGCATTAGATATTCTTTCCAATTAAACTTTTCAAAATCCAAAAAATGTCCACCTCTCCTATATGATTCTTGTTCTTTTCGTTCCATGAGTTCATCATATGGGAACCATCTAATGTTCAAGAGATCTTCTTTAATATTTTCTTATATTGCAAGGGTGCCAGTGGTTTCAGCTATCCATCTTTTATGCCTTGAAGGTGCTTACATAGCTAACTCATCTTTTTCTTTCTAACATGCTTCCTCAAGAACATATTTCATTCCTGTTTTTCTTACTTTCTCAGTCAGTTTACACTATTTTCCTTTAAGAATACTTGTGAGTCTATGTAATTGTCTTATATCTCAGAAATTTTCAAGGGAAATCCACTTGTTCCTATAATTTTCCAAAAATGAATAATAGAGGAAATATATTATTTTGTTTTCTTTACTTGCCATTTAATTTGATTCAAGTGTCATTTTAAAGTGACTCTGAGGGGTTATATTTTTTTTAAAGAAAGAGTTGTTCTTCTATAGCCAGACACAGATAAAAGTACACATCTCACTCTCAGACATGAAATTCTTGACTAAAGATAGGTCAGCTCTCACTAGTTGTTTCTAAACTCTGAGAAACTGATAAGCTTAGGAATGAATTTGTCAAGCCCCATACAGATCCAAAACATGGAGAAACTGCAAAAGTTAGTATTTAGGGACCTGACCCAGAAGGAATAGATTTATCACACAGAAAAAGGGGCCCAACCATTCAGATGAGCAAAGATGCTTTCTTCAACAGAACAAGCAGTTTCAAAAAGAAATTGATAAGCAATGCAAAATACTGGGGTTTTTTTAAGTCAAGAAAAAAAGACTAAAACAAGATAAATTGGATTACAACAATTCATATTGTTATATGTATAGTGCTTTAGATTTAAACATACTTTTCTCATAAAATCCCCTTAAAGTGCTTGTGATTATATTATGCCATACGGTTCACAAAAGCACATTACAAACATTATTACACTTGAATCCTACAACACCATTCTAAAGTAAGTAATATAAGAAATATATTTTATTGCTATGGAAATAGACTCAGAAAAACATAACTTGCCTTTGGCCACATAAATATTAAGTGTCAGAGGCAGGATTAAAATTCATATTTCTCTTAACTTCCAATCCAATAGGCTTTTCTGATGTCATAGGATCATAGATTTCAAACTAAAAGGGACTTTAGAAGATATCTCTGTTTTAAAAGCTCCTGACCCACAGAAAAAGATGAATTAAAAGTCACATAATATATTTTTTAAAATGTAGAGATTTTGTTTATAGAAAAAGAAGAATGATGTTTTATTCATGCAGTGTTGATGTTAGGAATATAAGATACAAACGTCTGTTTGCTACAATAGTAGCAAGAAACAAGAAAAAAATTTTTAAATGATGGCAAATTAAAGGAGAGAGACATAGCACAGGAGAAAGAGCAAAGAAGAAGTGTATGATGATGTATTTTTCTAGCTCTGAAATTCTATAAACTTATTTATGAGTCTCAAGCCTCATTCCTGAATAACTGAGACAATAATGATGCCACTGGTAGAAATAGGAAATTCAGGAAAAGGAGTAAATTGAATGTCCAGTTTTATATGCATTAAGCTTGCTTTGTAAGTAAAACACTCATTTATGATGTCTAGCAGATAGTGTGAAATGAGTCTAAAATTTATATAAGTGGTGAATTCTGAGTCTTGTAGATAATAGATTTACAAATAATCTGCATGCAGGTGATAATTGAACTCTATGAGATCTATGAAAATGGATGAGATCATCTGTGGAAAGAGTAGAAAATGGAGAGATAACAGTGAAGAACAAGAACTCTAAGGGATGTCTATATTTAACAAGTGAAAAGAGGAAGAGGAGCCAGAAAAGCGAAGATCAGCAAGTAGTAAGAGAAATGGGATGTTAAACCAGTCAATCAAAAATTATTTATTAAATGCCTACTATGTGCTAAGAAAGGCTGTGTGGCACAGAGTCAGAGAAAGAGAGAAGAAAAGAGACAGACAGAAATAGAACCAGTTTCAAGAAGAAATTGATAAGCAATGCAAAATACTGTTTTTTTTTTAAGTCAAGAAAAAAAGACTAAAAAAGATAAATTGAATTACAACAATTTATATTTCTATAGTGCTTTAGATTTAAACACACTTTTCTCATAAAATTCCCTTAAAGTTTCATGGTAGAAGATATAATAATAAAGATGGAATATATTCTGCTATCAACAAGCTTACATTCTATTGGGAGAAACAATAAGTGCATAAGCATAATTTAAAAATATATGAAAAATAAACACAGGCAACCTAAAACTCACTCCTCTTATTGGAATAGAAAAGTGAAAAGTATCATACTTTCCTATCTCTTTTTCCAATGAAATGTCCTCTCATTGAAGTATCTTCTAAGTTGATTCACTTCCTAGCCCAGAGTCTAGTATTAACCTATGTTTTTCTTTAAGATTAGTTGTTTAGTTCTTTATATAGAATCAGTTTAATAGCTTCAAGGTCAGAGACTGCATTTATGGTGATTCTTAGCACTTGACATCTACTGAAATGGTATATTTTTTATCCTTTATAATGTTGTTATGAAGAAAATACTCTATAGAACTTGGAGTAACCATTTTAAAGATATCTTATTTGAAGAAGGATGTCTTACTTAATTGTTTTAATAAAAAAAAAATCACAGATCCATATCATCCAAATAAGGGTTTACTAAAAACAAAAACCATAGACAAGGATAACAGAGGAAGAAAGGAAAGAAACAAGCATTTTACAAATATTGTCTCATGCTATTATATCGTTTTACAGTAGAGGAAGCTGAGCCAGACAGAAGTCAAGTGACTTACCCAAGATAGCACAGGTAACCAAAAGCTGGATTTGAACTCAATTTTTCATGACTTTACATATATCATTTTATCTTCTATATCACCAAGCTATGAAAAGGCACAGATAGGTTGCAATCTGCATTGATGGGATAGTATCTACCCTAAGGAAATCTATGATCTATGGGTTCTTTTAAGTTTTTTTGTCCTCCCCCTCCCCTTCCCACTTTTGTGAGAAATAAGAAAGGGAGAAGGAAATTATTGGCCATTTTCTCTTCTGGTCAAAAATCCTTTTAGATTTGGGTATCTTCCCATTGCCTCTACACCAGGGCCCAAATGCATAAAGTATTATAAAGAACAAAATTTGGTAATATTGTATTTCCCAGAAGTTGTATTTGCCATCTCTGAAAAGGTCAGTACTTTGGTTAGTACATAGTATTTTGACATTGAGAATGACCATGTTGACTCTTCAATTTACAACTGAGAAAACAAAGGGCCAGAGAATTTAAATAATCTGTCCTAGATCATAGCTTGAATTAGTACTAAAGATAGGCCTAGATTATAGTCTCTTGACTCCCCATTCAATTATCCAATTGTACCATGATGTCTCATATTCACACACAATTCTTTGGGAAGTGGGGTGACTTCTCCCTGGAAACCCTACTTTCATAATACAATAGTGGCTGTTTCCCATGATGCATCTTTTCTTTCAGATGAGTAGGGTTCACTGCAGTTTGAAAAAGAAAATGTGTGAATCATTAATGCTTGAAAAGAAAACAAAACAAAACAAAAAACCAGTTATTACTGTGTATGTATAAGGGCACAGGTGAAAAAAGGTGGGTGGACCTCTGGAGGGGATAGAAGAGGTCTAGAAATAAACTACTTTAAGTGAATTTTTCTAGGCACAGGCTTTATGAGACAATTTCATTAGTAGGACTCTGAGTAGCCATTTCCCATGCAATACTAATGAGAACCTGACAGCAGAGATCCAAATTTAGATACTGATAATGGCTTTTCCTGGCCTGTAGATATCTGAAATCAGCTGAATCTTGACTGAGTGAAGGATGAGAAAACTTTCTATATAGACAGTTGAGTTTCTAGGGGCAAATTGCATGTTTTAGACATTTATATGTCATGCTCCCTTTCCTGTTACACAAAGAAGTTTAATTTTGAAGCTAAGGACCACAGTCACTTACCACTTGTTCTGCAATAAGGCAGTAGGAAAAAATACCATCACTGATTAATTATGAAAGATCACAGAAACTTACAAAATTAATTTTAAAAATTTTATCCTAAACTTACTTAGCAAAGGAGGAAAAAAAGTGGCTTTGTAGGTGTTAGTTTATACATAGCAAGGTTTCTCGGAAATGGCAATTGTTACGTTGTTCTCAAATCACAGTAGAAGAAAAAATTTATCTTAGATTACTAGAAAGGTTACACCATTTCCCAGAACTAAAATGGAAATAATAGAATGCCAATGAGGTACTGGAAGATATTTTGTCTTTCTGTATAACTTACTTAGGCATAACCTAATTAAGTTTGTTGGAAATGTAGTTCATGATAATTTTGGTTTGTTTTTTTTCCCTTTTCTTTTTTATCCTTTCTGTTTGTACTCAGATGACACAACATGGGATAATAGAAAGAATAACAGCTAGCTGGGACTTAGAAAATATCATCTCTCTAGTCCCAGTCCTGTCATCAACTAGCTATTTAATGTTGAACAAGACACAGTGAATGTCTGTGACCCTCACTTTCAAAATCTATAAAATGAAGGCTGGGGAAATGTCACCAGGCCCATTCAGGATTGTCAGGTTTATTGCCTGAAGCATGGGGATTGCCTAAAATTCCCTGAGTCCTTTCATCTGGCTTACTTTGCTTTATTTCCAGTCTAGTTCAAGATCATTAGGAGCTAGAACTCCAATGTCAGAGCTGCAAAGAAACATGATAGGGTCTCTGTTTAGCTTACATTATCAATATAAAACAATTGACTAGTTTTCTTTAAAACTAAACAAAACTATAATATACATTTTTGAGTGATCTGAACCTGTGATATTCTTTATATGGTAAATTTCTGCAAGTCCAAATGGAGAGGGAAGTAAATGTTTTGGGGGAGGGTTCCCCTTTCTTTTAAGATTATGGGACAGAGACAGATTTGGCAAAAATTTTAGAATGGAATTTGAAATACAAATTTATTGATGCCAACTTCTAATATCTTGAAATACTTATATCTTAATGTCTCTATAAGCATTTGCGGTGATAAATATAAAAGAGTAGTTTTAACAAAGTTCATTTCTTATCTTGGTCTGCCTCCTAAAAAACTGAAAAGCACAACATTCCCTTAATATCTTCAAAACATCAGACAATAGCAATACAATGATCCAAAGCAACTCTGAAGGACTTATGATGAAAAGTGTTAAAAACATATCTAGAATAATTACTGATGATGACTGACAGCAGATTGAAACATACTTTTTTCTTTTATACTTTATCTTTCTTGAAGATTGTTCATTTCTTTTGGTCTGTTTTCTTTTACAACATAACTATTGTGAAAATGGTTCGCATGACTATCCATGTATGATTTATATTGAATTGTTTTTGTTCTCAATGAAGGAGGTAGGAAGGGAGAAGGAAGAGAATCTGGAACTCAAAGTTTTAAAAATGAATGTTAAAATTGTTTTTACATGCAAATAGAGAAAAATGAAATTCTAAATAAAAATTTTAAAAAATTCAAAGCACCAATAAGTAAATACCATATTTTAAGTCATTTATTTATTTTGACACTAAAAAAAAAAATGGGTTCAAATTCTCTCCATCCCTTCTGCCCCCCAATCACTGAAATGGCAAGAAATATATGTTATACGTGTGAAATTATACAAAACATTTTTCTATATTTGCTATGTTGCAAATGAAAAATATGTAATAAAAAGCAAGAAATATTAAAAAATTGGGAAAAATATGCTTCCATCTACTTTCAGAGTTTATCAACTGTCTCTCTAGAATTGATAACATTTTTCATTCCAATTTCTTTGGAGTAGTCATGGATCATTGTCTTGATCAAAATAGCTAAGTCTTTCACATTTGCTTTTTGTGTGAGTTTATATAAGATTTCTCAGGTTTTCCTGAAACCATCCTATTCATCATTTCACATAGCTCGAGTCACTCATATACCACAATTTGTTCAGTCATTTCCTAATTAATATGCATTCCCTTTATTTTCAATTCTTCTTTTCACCATAGGAATAACTGCTATTGATATTTTTTATTCATAAAATTTTCTTTTCTCTCTCTTTAATTTTTTTTCTGGTCTCTTTAGGAAACAGACATAGTAGTGGCATTACTGGATCAATGGATATGTACAGTTTGATAGTTCTTTGGGCATTGTTCCATATTGTTCTCAAGAATTATTGGACCAATTCACAATATCATTAACAGTACATTATTATATTTCTTCTTCTCCCATATCCTCTCCAGTACTTCTTGTTTTCCTTTTTGATCATGTTAATCAATCTGAATAATGTAAGGTAGTAGTTCAGAGTTATTTTAATTTTCCTTTCTTTAATCAATAGTGATTTAGAGAATTTTAATGTGACTAATGAAAACTTTGATTTTTTTTTATTACCTGTTCATTTCATTTCATTTGACTAGAGAATGGCTTTTATTTTATAAATTTGGCTCAGTTCCCTTTATATTTGAAAAATGAGATTTTTATCAGAGAAATTCTATATTTCTCCCTGATTTCCTGCTTTCTTTCTAATTTTGTCTGAAAGGTAAATACAGTATTACCAGTACAATGTAGCACATCAATATCAAAAGGTAGGGATCTGAACCATCTTTTTGTAGGAAGAACTGATGTGTATATTATGTTATGGAATCTAATTTTCCTTGATAATCATAGATAGCATGAAATAATGGCAGGAACACTGAATTCTAGGTTAGAAATTCTGGATTCTAATTCTGATTCAGCCATTTGCTAGTTAGTAGTACAATCACATGGGAGAATATTTATAAAAAGAATTTTGCACAATGCCTGACACATCATAAAGGCTATACAAATATTTTATTTTTACTCTACCCACTCCCCTCCCCACTGATGCTCTGTGAAGTCTTAGCCAAATCATTTAATCCCTTATCTTAATTTTCTCACTTCTAAAGTGTAATACTTGTTCTGTTTACTTCATAGTGATAAGATTCAAAAAATGTAATTTAAATGAAATCACATTGAAGACTATAAAATAATGTACAAATGTTATGTTATTTTATAGTTTTCTTCATGATTAATTCCTGCCAAATTGTAAATGCCCATTAATCCAAGTTGGTGTTAAGAAATCCAAAAACATTATGCCTACTTCTTATTTTGGTAAATTTTATCTTAGAGATCAGGCCAAGGGAAGAAAAAAGATGAAAATATTGTCAAAAGCTACATTGGTTATATTCCCTGGAAGTCTTGACTAACTTATAGGGAATATTCCTAATAATTAATGAAGTCCCACAAAAACATGTAAGATTGATTAAGTTGATTATCCTATTTATTATTGGTCTCCCAAGTATAGAGGTAACAAGTATGCTTTAACTTTGTATGCTTCAACTTTGTATGCTTCTATGCATTAGAACATGATCCAATTACCTTGGAGATGTGAATGATATATAATTTTCATTGTGCCTACTATTTCCCTCAAAAATTTATGCTGGTTTTCAACTCTTTTTTCATTAAATCATACTTACAGATATACAGATAATCATCAAGTCATTTTAATTCAACTTTTAAGTTATCTCTTGATTGTACCCCTTCCTTTCTATTTCCACAGTGACGTTATATAGATTTCTAGATTTGTATTCAAGGAGATCTGGGTTCATATCCTGCCTGGGACTCTACTAATCATGTGACCTATGATCAGTCATTTAACCAGTATAAGTCTGTTTCCTTATCTACAAAACAGAAGTAAAACTAGCTCACTAGCAGAATTGTAATGAGGGTCAAATTTTCAATGAAAAAAAAAAATACATGCAAGGTCTTTTTTAGACCTTAATGCCATTTACATATGTGACTTATCATCATAGTTATCATAGATTTGGATCATTTTTACCTCTGCCTACTATAGTAGAACTGCCTACTAGTTCTCCAATCCTGATTCCCTTTCTTGCAGTATTTTCCCTCATCTATTCTCTGCTCTACTGCCATTTCCATTTTCTTTTTTGGTTCTTTTTTTACATAATAGCTTTTTATTTTCAAAATGTATGCAAAGATTTTCAACATTCACCCTTGCAAAACTGTGTTCCAAATTTTTCTTCCCCTCTTCCCCCAACTCCTCCCCTCAACAGCAAGTAATCCCATATATGTTAAATCTAATACATGTTCTTCTATACACATTTCCACATTTATCATGCTGCACAAGAAAAATAAGATCAAAAAGGGGAAAATGGGAAAGGAAAAAAGGCAAGCAAAAAGCACAAAAAAGTGAAAATACTATGTTGTGATCCACATTCGATTCCCATTTCTCACAGTCATCTCTCTGGATGCAGATGGCCCTCTCTATCACAAGTCTACTGGAATCACTTCATTGTTGGAAAGAGCCATGTCCATCAGAGTTGATGATCACATATTTTTTAAATAGCCTTTTATTTTCAAAATATATACAAGGCTAATTTTCAACATTCACTCTTGCAAAATATTTTGTTCCAAATTTTTCTCTCCACCTGCCTTCCATATAAATAGCAAATACTCCAATATATATTAAACATGTATAATTCGTCTACATCACATTTCTATGCTGCACAAGAAAAATCATATCAAAAAAGTAAAAAAAAAAAGAAAGAAAGAAAACAAAAAGCAAGTAAGCAAAAAAAAAAGAAAGAAAGAAAAAGAAAATATTGTGATCCACATTCATTCCCCATACTCTTCTTTCTGGATGCAGATAGACAAGTCTATCAGAATTGGCCTGAATTTTTAATGATCAATAATACAGCCACATCCATCAGAATTGATCATTGCATATTCTTGTTTCTGTGTACAATGTTTTCTTGGTTCTATTCACTTAACTTAGCATCAGTTCATGCAAATCTCTCCAAGCCTTTCTGAAATCAACCTGTTTATCATTTCTTATAGAGCAATAATATTCCATAACATTCATATATTATAACTTATTCATCCTTTATCTAACTGATGTGCAGCCATTCAGTTTCCAGTTTCTTGCCACTACAAAAGGGCTGCTACAAACATTTTTACACATGTGGATCCTTTTTCCTTTCTTATAATCTCTTATGGATATAGACTCAGTAGAAACACTACTGATTTACAGTTTGATAGCCCTTTGGGCATAGTTCCAAATTATTCTCCAGAATGGTTAGATCATTTTACAACTTCACCAACAATGTATGTGTCCCAGTTTTTCCACATCCTCTCCAACATTTATCATTATCTTTTCCTGTTATCCACTTCAATCTTCTGAAAACACTAGGCTCTCAAAGATCTACAGTATAAAATCCAAAATCCTTACTATGCCATTCAAGACAATATACAATCTGACATCATCCTGCCCTTCCATTCTTTACCTCTATTGCTTTCAAAATTTTATTTATCTTTGAAATCCCAGAAAAATTTCATTTGCCTTTTAAAACCCAAATAATGTATTTAGAAGCAATCTCTGCTTACCTCCATTCATTCCATTTTTATCATATATTGTCCTTTATTGTTTTATCTTTCCAGTCCAATTGGAAGTGATTTGAGTATAAGAGAATATCTTAAACTTTCTATTCTGCACAGTGCTTAGCATTCAGCTTTCTACTCAACAGTTATTCTAATGTATTTTTGATTTAATAGTTACCTAACTGACCAGTTCTTAAAAATAATTTTAGTTTTATAATTGATTATTATAGAAATCATTGCTCTTGCAATTCATGATTTAAAATTTTTAATAATTGTGTTAAATTACAAGTAATGAACAATAATGTTTCTGTACTTAAGCAAATTTGATCATTTATATCAAATAAAGATGATTTTATGGATATATTAAATTATTACCACAGACTGAACTATATCAAAGAAAAAATTGTTAGTTTCGTTATTTTAGTTATTATAGAGACTTCTTGATGAATAATCATTCAATAATTGAGCAATATAGCCAATCCCTTTAAGTCATTAAGATAGTCCAGATTACTGGATTCATGACTTTTTTTTTTGTTTGTGATTAAGTACATGTTTTATTCCAAGAAATACATTTTCCTTTAGAAACTATATATATATATTTTAAAGTTGTATAAAAATTTTATAAAAGTATAAGACTAGTAGTACTAGGTAATCTTATGATATCTTAAGAAGTACTAAAGTAAAAAAAATGACTGAAACATTTTTCCCATTTTAAAAATCATTCCATTTTCCTGATATTAGAGAAAACCATCTGAAAGAATATTAAATAATAGGCAGTCTTCAACTTACAAACAAATTGAGCTTTTAAAAAATGTTCTTAAAATTTGATCATTAAGAACTTAGGAACCATTTTCTCCTATACTAATTTTTTTTAACATATTGCTAGGTTATGGGATTTGTTAAAAAAAAAATTCTATTTGATATAATAACCTTAAATTCTACTCCCTGAGCAGACTGTTCATACATCAAGGACTATAAGATTAAAAGAGTTGGGAGTGTCTGGTAATTGTGTGCTCTCATATTCATGCTTCTCATCAGCATCCACTTATGCAAGTTCTACTTTATGATGCTCTTGAGTTCCCTGTTATTTCTTCCTCTGTTTAAAAAAAAAAAAAGTATTTTCATCTCCATATTTAATTATATATTACTTTTATTTCATTTTTATTTTGCCCTTTTATTACCCATTCCTTAGAAATGGGAGAGAATATTAAAATTACTTTTTGTGCTCTCTGTGTTCTCTTATTTTCAGGAACTGCCATCTGTCTTAACTGGTAGATCATAATACAATAATTTCTTTGGGGACTTTCTTTGACAGCTGAATTACTTCAACAAAAGCTTCACTGCCCTTTCTATTTTTTCATCTCTCTTAAAATGTTCTTTGTACGTCTTTGCTTTTACTTTGGAACTAAAGAAAAGTAATAATGAAATTTTAATTATAATAAAGTTTGATCAACACTAGAACCAATGTTTTAACCTAAATAAAGTGAATTGTGTTCACATAAGGAATATGTCATCTTGCATAAGCTAATCAGCCAGAAGAAATTCTGTTTCCAAAAACACAGCAGCTCTGGAGATGAGAATGTGATTAATTATAATATTAAAATTATTTCCAAAATGGTAGACAGTGAATCAGGGACTTTTTTTTCTCTTGAGTATTAGAGGAGAAAATATATTCAAAGATGACAATATTCAACTTAGTTTCTTTATTTCTGTGTTAGTATGAGTAAGACTATGATTAATCTTCCCAGTGTTTAAAATTTTAAGAAGAATTAAACTAATGGTATGACACTTCTCAGAAGTTTTTTGCATCAATTAAAAAGCTACTAATGTTAAAGAAAATTTCGTAGTAACATATTTATTCATAAATTAATTCACCTTTTATTAATGTTTAAGTTTCCTTGTGTTCATTAGTGCACTGGTGTGTGTAGTGAATGAATTAGCAGGTTCTTCAGGATTGCAGTGTCATTGTGTTTTAGTAGGAGAAAAGAGAACTAATAAGTCACATCTTCTTAGATAAAGATGATGCTCACTAATAGGACCATTGTATAGCTCTCCTAGGATTTTCTTGCAAAATCAATATTGCCAGGTCAAATAGTAAAAATTGCTCCACTTCATTGACTTCTAGTTTCTGACATAGTTCAAGTGGCAATGTACGCTGAAGGTTATTGAGGTATTATTTAAAAATACAGAGAAAAGAACAGAAGGATGGGGTTCAGAAAGGAGTACAATGAAATATGACAGCTTTGAAAGTTACAGATTGAATTTAGATACTTAATTCTAAACTACTTGAAAGACTGAAACATATTCCCCTTCAATAGGAGCATATTTATATCTGAGTTTTTTGTACATATATGTGCTGATAAAATAGCCATCCAGGAAACTATATCATTAAAATATTTAATAATTATGTGCACATTTTGAAAAGAATTCAGCTTTATTTGAACACAGTGAAACTGATGACAAAAGAAATAGCTTTGCCTTGTGTATAGTTGTATTTTCTGTGCAGAAGTATGGTTATAACTCTATCACAACCTTAGGAACATTTTGCTTTTGAGGAAGTGAATGACAAAGACTACTTTTATTACTAAACAATATAGTGAGGTAGCAGAATTCCAGTTTTTTTATTTTATGTATTTTGTTTGTATTTTATATTTATTTTATTCACTGAAAGGGGTCTATCAAAGAGAAGTGAATAGAAATACAGATCCTGGGGGAAAAACTGGAAGGATGTTGCTGTTATTGTTTTAGTCATGGTCAATTCTTAGTGATTCTATTTGGGATTTTCTTTGCAAAGATGCAGTAGTGGTTTGCCATTTCTTTCTCCAACTCATTTTACATGAGAAAACTGAAGAAAATAGGATTAAGTGATTTGCCCAGGGTCACACAGCAGCTATTAAGTGTCTTAGGTTAAATTTGAACTCACGGCTTCCTGACTTCAGGCTCAGTGCTTTATCCATAGTACATCTAGCTTGAAATCATATTCTCATGTATTTAAACATTTGCTTTCAAGGAGTATATTTTTCAACTTGGTTTTTAGTGATATTCCCAAAGCCACAAAGCTTCTTTCAAGTCACAGTGTTTCATTAATGGTTTGATAATTTCAATGTCATTGTGATTTGTCCTCAGTTTTCAAAAACACATGTCTAGTGATATAGCTATCCTGAGCATAGCTATAGTTTAAAAAAAAATACTGCTGTTGTTTGCTTTGGTTTTTCCATGGAACCATCTGTGAAAGAAACCACCACTACTTTTTGTTCTGCATGTCAGTGTCATGGTCCATCTAGCCCCTTACTCCAACAGAGCAACCCCATCTCTTATTATTGCACTCTAGATTGATTTTGACCTGCTGTTAATTCCTTCAAGTTAATGCTGCCTTATTTCAAGTAATGCTTCTGTATACTCACAAAGCATGTTATTTCCCCCATGGTATCGCTGCATTTTCTCTGATATGGCAACATCTGTTCCTTGGATATTCAGACACTTATATGATTTTAAGATTTGCCATTCAGTCATGTCTGACTATTACTCCAATTGGGATTTTCTCGGAAAAGATACTAGAGTTTTCTCATTTCCTTCTCTAGTTAAATGTTGCAGATAAGAAACTGAAGTAAACAGGGTCAAGTGACTTGTCCAAAGTAACTATTCAGTATCTGAAGCCATATTTCAATTCAGGAAAATGAATCGTCTTGACCTCAGACACTGCAGCACCTAACTGTCCTACTTAAGTAGCAACTTATATATTCACTACCTAATTGTCTTGTTTAGAACTAGATTTAACCAGGGATTCTGCAATGAAAAGGAAAACAAATTGTTAAGGTCCTTAGATGCCAGAATTAATGAGTATGTGTTTCATCCTAGAGGGGGTCATTATGTGATTTTGAGCTATTATTGCTATTATATTGTGTTGTCAATGGCTTAAAACTGATGATTTTATGAAGTCTCTAGGAAATTCAGATCATAAATTTTCCCATGAAGATTCTTTTAATAACCATTTAATTATAGTGTTCATATAACATGTTACATTAGCCTTTGTTTATTTTTGGAGACAGTTTTTATGTCTCTAAATGTAGCTTTCTTATAAGTGTAGTTGACACCTGTCAGTTCTATTGTGGAAGAACTCAAAATTTAATGAGTTCAGCATTACATCTCTCTATCAATACTGTTTTGCTAGAAAGACATTTGTTTTCATTAGCAAACATCTAATATTTTAATAAAAAATTAAATTCTCCCCTTTGAGTGCCTTCTCCTTTAAGTTTAGAAGTCTTGATTCTTTTTTTTAGACTTTTGACATAAGAGAATTACTTTATTTTCTGGAGGTTTTTTACCTAAAATTGATAGTTATTGAAAATGAAATATTCAAGTATGCCTATAGTCATCATTCACATTAGAATTCTATAGGAAAATAGTGTTGTCATTTCTTTCCCCACTAGCTATCAGAAAAATTAAGATATCAACATATATTTTTGTATCATAGTAACAATATTTTAACGATAACATCAAGTAAAAGAGGTTAGAAATAGTGCTCCTTTAGGTATTCCAATACATAAATTAACTTAACTTTTAACATATTCATGCCATATTTCAGGAAATTTGTTTGTAATACATTTAACCTTTGGGAAATCCTTCCTGAAAAACCATAATAATTGGTCAAAGGACTGACTAAAAGTTTGATTCAGAAAGAAACTCAATTTTCTGATAGGAATACTCTTCAATCTTCTGCTAGAATATTCCCAAAAGATAGATATGTTTGAACTGTGTAGCACAGCATATGGGTCACACAGTCAGTCAATTAGCATTCATTAAGTGTCTATTATATATCAGGCAGTATGATCAATAGTCAAACAATAGATCAGTAGAAACATAGAATAACAAAAAAAAGTAAATAAAATTAAAAAAAATTTCTGTTCTGAAGGAAATCATAGTCTAATTGGGAAGAAAAGAAGCAAACAACTATGTACAAATGAGAAATACATAAGATAAACACCATTCTCAAAGGGAAGGCACAAATATTTAGTGAAAGACTTCTTGAAAAATAGAGGAAGGTAGCCCAAATTTTAAGGAAACCAGAGAAGTAAGGGGAAAAAAATTAGGAGATAGTGTATATCAGGAACAGAAACAGTTAAGAGTCAAGAAATGAAGTATCATGGGAGAGGAACAGCATGAAAGCTGTCACTGGATCATAGAGTATGAAGAGGGAAGTAAGACAAAAAAGAAAACTAGAAAGGGAGGAAAGGACCTAGTTATGAAGAACTTTGAAAGACAAATAGGATTTTGTATTTTATTCTCAAAGTAACAGGATGTCACTGCAATTTATTGAATGGAGTTGGAGTGACAATGTGGTCAGATCTGCATTTCAGTCAACTGAGTTCAAAATGAATTGAAGTGACGAGAAATTTGCAGAATGGAGACCAACTAGTGAAGGTGACTGACGAATTAAAACGGTATAGCACATAATTCAAGAAACATGTAGAAAAGAGAAATAGGAAAAAAAAATCCCTTTCTCATATAGAAAATACCATGTATTACATGTAACCTATAATATTATATGTGATACAATATAATGTATATAGTATAATATATATGTGTTATATGATGTATATATACATTATAATGTATAATATAATACAATATAATATTCTTGGCTTTGAAATTTGTTTGATATTAACGAATATATTTTTCTTTACCATTATAAACACTTTTAATGAACTAGTTTTGTAATAGTCCATTATTTAGTGATAAATAGTAGCAACATCAAACTATTTCCTAAAAGAAAATTTTGCTTCTGCACATAAGATAAAAAGAATAATTTTAAGTGTATCTGGTTGCTACAGGAATTGCTGGTTAAAGCAATGAATTTCATCCATTCATCCCTGAACAGATATTCAGTCAATACCTGGAACATTCAAATGATATCCTACTCTTTGAAAAGCTCTTCTTAAAATCCTTTTAAAATTGCTATTAATTATTTAAATAATGTTTATGGTCATTAGCACTTTAAGGAGGTGACATTTATAGTGCAGTAGAGTTATGAGTTATAAGTTCTGAAAATATATTTATCGAATGTTTTATAGAGGATGTCCCAAAAATATTAGTGAAATGTTAAGCTGTAAAAGCTTAAAATCAAATTTAATAAGTAAAAACATTACCTAAATACTTGGGACAACCGCTATATAAAAAGGCCCTTGAATAATCAAAAATAGATTTATGTATATTTTCTTGGTCTTGGAGGACAGTTTACCATGTACATTTGCTTCACCCTCTATAGGTAGAATGTAACTTCTATTTGCCACTACAATTTTTTTTTTTGTTTTTTGGTCTTTTTATCTCCACCACTTAGTACAGTGACTGGCATGTTGTGAGTTGTAAATAATTTCTTATTCCATGATTTACTTTTAATTTATTATAAAGGGTTGATAGTGTACATTTATTTTATGATACAGGGTTAAAAAATATACATGATTTATTTCATGCCATATGCCAGGTGAGGAAATGTGACTATCAGATTTAATGTTCTTTGGAATAGAAAATATTGACTTTGCAACAACCTGCTTTATAATATTGTTGCCAGGTAGGTATCAAAGTGAAAGGGAAAATCTTTATCTGTACAATACAATACTCTGAGAATCCTATGAGATGTTTATTAAGGGATTTTGGGACAAGCTACTTTGAGTCCAAGATTACTGATGGACTTGGGGAGGACCAAGCTTAGAACTGAAGAGGTATTGTTGAATTGATGTTAGCAAAATTGTTTGAAAAAAGTCAAAATCCAAAGAGAATGTCCATACAGTATAGGCAGGTATGACGAAAATGGATTGGGAAGTAGCCATGAACATTTGAGTCATGACCAAAACAGTAAGTTAACATGGCAAAAGTAAATCAAAAAATAGAGAGCTGTTGTATTTACAAATAACCTACAACAAATTTTGCATCCAGTAATATAACAAGGACAGCATATGTTTAAGCCAGGATCTGGAACTGCTACCATCTTTAGCTTTATATCTTAAGGTGCTTGATATTTTCAGTGAATGACTAAAGTACAAAGTACAATTTCATCTCTTGAGTCTCCTAAAAAGGAGTATATTAGGACTAATCATAAAAGTATTGTAATATTCCATTTATAGTATATGTCTAAATGTAGAATTATTACAGGGGGAAAAAAACACTCTGCTTTTTTGTAAAAGAAAAACTTTCCAAATTTTTTCCAATATTAGCCAAACAAGAGTTTTTATTATTTGCTATTATGCCCCTTTTATTTGAGTCACCAAAAAGAAATGTGTAATGATCTAAAAAAGTTGTTAGTTATAAATTTCAGTTTTCTTCATACAAAAAAGATGCTGAACTAGATTATTTTTGAAATCCATTCCAATTCTAATATTCTAAGTTCTAAGTGATGAGCTTTCTATTTTTGCATAGTTTTCCTCTGTATAAAAGCAAAAAATATAAAATAGGTTTGAAGAGAAGGATAAACTAAAGCAAGGTATAAAGAGCAGTTGGTGTCTCAATGAAATGTATTAGAAAGAGAGTATATGGAATTGCATTCTAGGGAGTTATTAAAAGCAAGTTGACTATATTTACCTGAAATGCATTAGTTATAGATTTTTCTTGAGTTGAAGCATGGGAGTAGATTATCTGCCAAATATCCTTGTAGCCTTTTTTTTTTAAACATAATGACTTTATTTCAACCAAGAAAAATAAAAGCAGAATAAGGATAGAGATTCATTTTGGGCGAAAAAAGATAATTTATTAATGTGAATATCTATTTTATTTTAATAGTATTTTATTTTCCCTCAATTAGATATAAAATAATTTTTTTAACATTGGGGGTTTTTTAAGTTCTAAATTACATCCTTTTAGTTTTCCTCTCCCCTTTTTTGAGATAGTTAACCATCTTATATAAGTTATACATGTAAAATATTTCCATATTCATCGTTTTGTGCAAGAAGGAAAGGAATGAGGAAAGAAGAAAGGAAGAAAGGAAGGAAGGAAGGAAGGAAAAAAGGAAGAAAGAAGGAAGAAAGGAAGGAAGGAAGGAAGGAAGGAAGGAAGGAAGGAAGGAAGGAAGGAAGGAAGGAAGGAAGGGAGAGAAGGAAGAAAAGAGAAGGAAAGAAGGAAGAAAGAATGGAAGGAAGAGAGGGAAGAAGGAAGGGAGGGAGGGAGAGGAAGGGAAGGAGGGAGGAAGGGAAGAAGAGAAAGAGGGAGGGAAAGAGGGAGGGAGAAAGGGAGGAAAGAAACAAGGAGAGAAAGAAGGAGGGAGGCAAGGAAAGAAGGAAAGAGGAAGGGAGATAGGGAGAAGGGAGGAAGGAAAGGAATGGGAAAGAAAGAGGGAAAAGGGAAGGAGGGATGAACAAAAAAAAACAAAGAATGTTTCATTCAGTACTTATTCAGATATCAATTCTTTCTTAGAGAAAGCATTTTTCATCACAAGTCTTTGGGATTGTCTTAGATCATTGTATTATTAATTTATAGCTAAGTAATTCAGTTGATCATTATATGTATTGTTGCTTCTGTGTACAATGATCTTCTGGTTCAGCTCATTTCATTTTGTGTCAGTTTAAGTTAGTCTTTCCAGGTTTTTCTGAAATTATCCTGTTTGTCATTTCTTATAGAACAATAATATTTGATTACAATTATATATCACAACTTGTTTAGCCATTCCCCAATTGTGGTCATTCCCTCAATTTCTAATTCTTGGTCACCACAGAAAGAGCTTCTGAACATTTTTTGTACAAATAGGTCAATTCCTTTTCTTCTTATTCTTTTTCATCTCTTTGGGATAAATACCTACTAGTGGTTTACTGTGAATATTTAATTCATATCCAAAGTAAACTTGGAAATACTGCAAGATACTCTTTCAACTGTCTGTATTTTAGATGAGAGCATGTAAATATAAAAGAAGGCAAAAAACAGGAAGGTTTAAATTCTGCCCTTGTCTCTACTACTGAATTATGTTACTTTACATAAGTTACTTAACCTTTCTCTTTTGCTAGATTATTTTGCATAAATCACTTAACCTTTCTCTGTCTCAATTCCTCATCTATAAAATGATGATCATAAAACACAAACCTGACTCACAAGAATATGGAGAAGATTAATGAGACAATGTATCCAAAATGACGTTTGAAGAAAAATGAATATGATCTGTATATGTTTTTATAATTGCTTACATTTAATCTGTATTGATGATGCCTTTTGGTATCCGTATTTTATAGGTGCATAATCTATCTTATCTGTCTCATTGGAAAAGAAACTTAAAGGTTAAGTAAAAGACTGCAAATTATTCATCTCTTTTGCATAAATAATATAAATATTGTGATAATTTTTTCCTTTATTTTTATTACAGCTTTTTATTTTCAAAGTGTTTGCATGGATAATTTTTTAACATTGATCCTTACAAAACCTTTTGTTCCAAATTTTTCCCTCCTTCCCCCCCCCATCCCCTCCCCTACATGGAAAGTAATCCAATATATACTAAACATGTTAAAAATATATGATTAAATCCAATATATGTATTTATAAATTTATACAATTATCATGCTACACAAGAAAAATCAGATCAAAAAGGGGAAAAAATAGAAAGAAACAAAATGCAAGTGAACAAGTAAGAGTGAAAATGCTAGGTTATGATCCACATTCAGTTCCTGCAATCCTCTCTGGGTGTAGATGGCTCTCTTTATCACAAGATCATTGGAACTGACCTCAATCATTTCATTGTTGAAAAGAGCCATGTCCATCAGAATTGATATTCATATAATCTTCTTTTTGCAGTGTTCAATGATCTTTTGGTTCTGTTCATTTCACTTAACAACAGTTCATGTAAGTCTCTCCAAGCCTCTCTGAAATCATCCTGCTGATTATTTCTTATAGAGCAATAAATTCCATAACATTCATATGACATTACTTATTCAGCAATTTCTCCAATTGATGGGCATACACTCAATTTTTAGTTTCTTATCACTACAAAAAGGGTAGCCACAAACTTTTTTGCACACATGGAACCCTTTCTCTCCTTTATGATCTCTTTGGAATATAAGCCCAGTAGAGACACCACTAGATTAAAGGGTATGCACATCTTAATAGCCCTTTGGACATAGTTCCAAATTGCTCCCCAGAATGGTTGGATAAGTTCATAACTCCACCGATAATGTATTAGCATTCCATTTTTCCCACATCCCCTCCAACACTCATCATTATTTTTTCCTGTCATTTTAGGCAATCTGAGAGATGTTAATGGTATCTCAGAGTTGTCTTAATTTGCCTTTCTTTGATCAATAGTGATTTAGAGCACTTTTTTAAATGACTAGAAATGGTTTCAAATTCTTCATCTGAATATTATCTGTTCATATTCATGATAATTTTTAAAGGAAGTTAACACATAATAATTTTAGTTAGATGATCCATAGTACATCTGACAATTTATCTGTCATTGAAGGATAGAAATAGAGTCTGGATCTGTAATTTAAGTATTGGGAGTTGTTAGATGAGCAAATTTGGTCTACCTATCTATAAAGTTCAGTACCTTTTTTTTTTTTTTTTGTAATTTCCAACCTTAGAAATTATGCAAATTACTTTATATTTATTTTTATTTGTTTGCATTTTCCAATGTTATGTTAATTAATTGGGGCAAAATAAAATAAATCTTGAGAATTTTGTTTTCTGATAGAATTGTCAAATCAATCAATAAAAGTAGTATCATCTTATTTCAGTTAGGTAAACTTATATTTAAAATGCCTTTTTCTAATAATTGAAATTTTGTATTTCACTATTTGTTTAACATCATTCCTTTCTGGGATTTCTGATATTTAAATTATCAGGAAAATAGTATTTTTATTTTTCTCATTTACATAAAATTTATTTTATAAATGTTTTATGATTTCTTTTGAGTTATTATTTTTGTCTTTTATTTCTTGTTTTTATTTTTCATTCTGTGATATACAGTCAATTCTATTGTTTTGCTATTCTTCTACTTGAACAGTTATATGGTATCATCAGGAATCCTAGACCTTCAAATGTTAAGGGAAATTCAGAACCTATCTAATCCAATCCATATGTGAATATTTTTGGTAGTTGAAATCTAAGAATAATGACAATAGCATCATTTTAAGATGGATTTTTTATTTTAAATTATTTGTTGATAACATTTCTAAAATATATTCCACACAATCTTGCCTTAGTGAACAGAGTGGTCAACATAAATTAAACTTTCCCTTGATAACTCAGGTCAACATTAAAAACATAGTTATTGTATTTTGCTATATCAAAGTAATATCTTCAGGGCTAGACTCAGTAACACTGGCTTCCTGACATTTCCACAAACAGAAGACTCCATTTCTCAGCTCTGACCATTTTTTCTGGATGCCCTCCATGTTTGGATATTCTCCCTTCTTTACTGTAACTAATGATTTCTTTCTTACATAAAGTCTTTCCTAAGCACTCTTAATTCCAGAGTTTACCCTCTATTTTTTTCCTATTTATCCTATAGTTTGTTTTTATTATTTATTTGTTTTCATGTTTTCTCCTACATTAGATTGTGAACTTCTTAAACTCAGGGGCTCTAAGTAAGTATTTAATGAATATTTATTGATTGGTTTCCTGAACACTGAGAGACTGATCTTTTCTTGTTGGTATTTCCTCTATATTTTCCCTTTGTCAACTATTTTTCTTCTGCTGTCAGTATGTCATCTTCTAGTAAGGGATCCCTTATTCCACATTGCTTTTGATGTACCGTCTACTAGGAACTCAGAACTCATAGTTGCTAGGGGAAACCAAATCACCAATCTTGTAAAAGTCAAAAAATAAAGTAACTTTATTTTTATGGAAGATATTTATTCAGTAGATTCTGACCTGCAGTTACATGTACTTCACTCTCCCCTGCAATAAAATGCCTTCTTTTAGAGTGACTTTTTTGTGTATTCCTAAAAGGCTTTCCTCTTTACTTCTGACTTTAGACTCTATTCAACCTGGTAGATGATTACTGAGTAAATGGGATGTTGCTATCACATTCAATTCAACAAATTTTGAGTTCCCAAATAATCAATCAATAAATATTTATTACGCTCTTATTAAATATCAGGTATTAAGTCAATTAACTGGGGATACAAAAGACAGCTCTTGACTTCGATGAACTTACACCTAATGGGATATTGATAAAGGATAACCAAAGTATATATATAAAAGTGCTTCCTTGGCAAATAAGTTTTTGCACCAAATCAACTTCATTTAATGATAATAATTGTTAATGTTACATAGTATTTTAAGGTTTTCATGGTATTTTCTTTACAGGACTTCAAATCTTGGCTCTGCCACTGAGCAGCTATAGGTAAAACCTCAGTTTCTCTGTGCCTCAGTTTCTACATCTATTAAAAATATGAGAGGGTTGAATAAGATGTAATCTATGGTCCTTTCCACTTCTAAATTGAGTATGAGCCCACTAAAATAATGTAATTTTGAACTTTCAAAAACTAATTTCATGATTAGAGCACAAAATTAACTAGTTTAGCACCATTTTAAGGTAATTTTCAAAACTATCAATATTTTAAACAAAATCAGTTCAGGAAAGGAACTGTTCTAAGTGACTATATTAACCTTTTCAGGCTATGAATTCTCACAGAATGACTTTTATCTAATCAATGATTTGGTATGGCTTGAAAATATTTCTATAGTCTCTTGAATTGTTTGAATGATTTCCAGATGGTAACTTAACCTCAAAGATATTGAGTTTTGTGGTTTCTTTCTTAATTGGTTTCTAAATGATAATAATTAGACAATCTGGCTCTATGTATTTCTATTATATAAATTTTCTAGCTTTGTAGACAGAAGTTGCTAGCATTTTCTTAAGTGTTCCTTACCTTCCTGAGGATTTTTAAAGCTTCAACACAATTTGCCTAACCAGCACTAATTAACAGATAGTATAACAATAACACATATATCACCTCAGTGGTTGCTTAATGCTTTCTTTACAACAACCCTATGACTAATACAAGCATTATTAACCCCCTTTTACAAGTGAAGAAACTCAGGGTATTTGTGGTGAATTCATTTGCCAATGGAGTCAATAGTATTAAGTATCTGTAGCAGGATACAAATTTAGCTCTTTTGTCTCCAGATTGGTTCGCTCTTAGCATTCTGTTAATGCTGTCACTATAGAAGGGAAAAAATAGAAGAACACTTAAAGATTTTGTTATTGAATCATTTGATGACTACTTTAAAATAATTGAATATTATTGATATGTTTGATTTGAAAAAGGCATTTATAAAACAGAGTGCAATACTCTGATACAGTGAGCACAAAATAAGTCAGGTTCAATGGAATGTTGAAATCTGAGTATTCCAAATCTGAGTTTCAAAAGTTAATGAACTGACCTTACAGAGAAATGATCCTACAAGTGTTTTGGAAGATACTTGATGACCTAGATTTTGTTCTATGCTCGGGAGACTTTGATGGGAGAAAAAT
Organism: Sarcophilus harrisii; assembly: GCF_902635505.1. Classification (NCBI taxonomy): domain Eukaryota; kingdom Metazoa; phylum Chordata; class Mammalia; order Dasyuromorphia; family Dasyuridae; genus Sarcophilus; species Sarcophilus harrisii. The sequence continues at coordinate 157,928,763 of NC_045428.1, read as the reverse complement.
CCAAACCCGGGGTAATTTTATAGGTTCACAGATCCATGCCATGAAATTTCCACTTGAAAATGATAATCACTAAAATTGTATTTGTCTGTTTGTTTGCAATATGTTGACTTGCCCTTTTCTTTAATGTTCTTTCCAATCTCTTCTATCTATTGCCTATCTTCTGATAGCACTTATGAACAAGGTCTTGCAAAACAAGCTTCTCCTGGGCCATTTGAATTTCCAGATTTCATTTAAATAAAAGAAAAAAATCTATAGGCAAATTGGAATACAAGAAGGTGATCATGACCTCTTTATAAGGCATTGAAATATGATGTGTCAGATTAGTCCAGCAGCATGGCCCATATTTCTCAAAAGAAGAAAAAAAGTTATTTGCAGATCTAAAAAGAAAATAAAAAAATGAGACACTGTAATGAAAACTTAATTATAATACCAACTCACTAGTGTAGTCAATAATAGCCAAATTTAGAACAGCAATGTACTGAATTTGAAAGTACTCATGATTGAACAGTGTGCCCCTATTTTATTCTCTGCAGCCAATAATTTTGGTGAACTAAAGAATTCCTGATATTCATGACTAACAGAATTTTCATTTCTTACATGTTACACCCTTTAGTGAATGTTTTCAATAACATTTTTTCAATATAGTGCCCTATATATGTGAGATATTTTGAGAATGTGCAAAATACAGGAGAATATCGGTACATAGGGAAAGCCACCTAAATAGCTACATAGCCATCCTACAGACTGTATATGTATTATTACTATGCACTATGGATCTTCTTCAGTACAGATCTGTTGTAGCAATATGAAAATCAGTTTCAAGATATTCAAAAGAACAGTCTTATTTATGCTATTCAGTTGTTTTTCAGTCATGTCTATCTGTTTATGACCCCATTTCTGGAAGACATCCTAGAGTGTCATTTCCTGCTCCAACTCATTTGAGGACCTAAGAAAAAAAGGCAAAAAGGATTAAGGGACTTGTCCAAAATCACATAGCTAGTAAGTAAGTGTCTGGGATGGGATTTGAAGTCAGGAAGAGGAGTCTTCCTAAAATGAGGACTGATGATCTATCTACTAGTCTGATTAATTAACATTGACAATACTTGATTTCACTACAGATACAGTTATAGAGAATGACACATTGAATGGGTCAGTGGGAGGGAAGGAGGGAGGAAATGAGAAAAAGAGGAAGGGAAGGGAGAAGGGAAGAGAGAAGAGAGAGAGAGAGAAGAGAAGAGAGAGATCTTTGTTGTCTACAGGCTATCTGCTTTCTTGGAGTTTAGAGTCAATAACTAGAAACTAGTCATTCAACCCCATGCTATGAAATAGGAGATAGAAACAAACCTCAAAAAATATTCATGCAAAGGGAAGATGTTATCTGATTCACTATTGGGGGAAAGGTGATATCTGATGGTGCAGGGCAAGTTGGGTAAAAAAACAAGGCAAGCTTTTCACTATGACAAATTCCTTTTCCCACAAATTGTCATATTCAGCTCTTAGAGAACCTTTCAAATCTTGGAAGGGAGGTACCATAAAAATCTTTCAGCAGTGACATTTGACTTAAGTGTAGACAAGGGGCAGGGATGATTAAGTAATATAAAAAATGAGCTTTCTACCTGTTTTGTGGTTTGAATGTTTAAAACCTTGATTTCACTATATTAGGAAGTTTGCAAAAAATAAGGAAGTAATTTGGAGTGAAGGAAAATCCATAGAAAGTTTACCCCATGGTTACCAAAACCATTTGGTATTGGCTAAGAAATAGACTAGTTGATCAGTAGAATAGGTTAGGTTTAAAGGACAAAACAGTCAATTACTTTAATAATCTAGTGTTTGACAAACCTAAAGACCCCAGCTTTTGGGATAAAAAATCACTGTTTGGCAAAAATTGCTGGGAAAATTATAAATTAGTATGCCAGAAACTAGGCATTGATCCCACTTAAAAGTACCATACACCAAAAGAAGGTCAAAATGGATTCATGACCTAGGCATAAAGAATGAGATTATAAATAAATTAGAAGAACATAGGATAGTTTCCCTCTCAGACCTGTGGAAGAGGAAGGAATTTATGACCAAAGAAAACCTAGAGATCATTATTGATCACAAAATAGAAAATTTTGATTATATAAAATTGAAAAGGTTTTGTTCAAAGAAAACTAATGCAGACAAGATTAGAAAGGAAGCAATAAACTGGGAAAACATTTTTACAATCAAAGGTTCCAATAGAGGCCTCATTTCCAAAATATAGAGAGAATTGACTCTAATTTATAAGAAATCAAGTCATTCTCCAATTGATAAATGGTCAAAGGATATGAACAGACAATTCTCAGATGAAGAAATTGAAACTATTTCTAGCCATATGAAAAGATGCTCTAAGTCATTATTAATCAGAGAAATGCAAATTAAGACAACTCTGAGACACCACTACACACCTGTCAGATTGACTAGAATGACAGGGAAAGATAATGTGGAATGTTGGAGGAGATGTGGGAAAACTGGGACACTGATACATTATTGGTGGAACTGTGAATACATCCAGTCATTCTGGAGAGTTATTTGGAACTATGCCCAAAAAGTTATTTGATCCAGTATTTTACTATTGGGCCTTATATCCCAAAGAGATCTTAAAGAAGGGAAAAGAAAAAGTATGTGCAAGAATGTTTGTGGCAGTCCTCTTTGTAGTGACCAGAAACTGGAAACTGAGTGAATGCCCATCAATTGGAGAATGGCTGAATAAATTATGGTATATGAATGTTATGGAATATTACTGTTCTGTAAGAAATGACCAGCAGGATAATTTCAGAAAGGCCTGGAGATACTTACATGAACTGATGCTGAGTGAAATGAGCAGGACCAGGAGATCATTATACACAGCAACAGCAAGATTATCTGATGATCAATTCTGATGGATGTGGCCCTCTTCAACAATGAGATGAGATGAACCAAATCAGTTCCAATAGAGCAGTTATGAATTGAACCAGCTACACCCAGAGAAAGAACTCTGGAAGATGAATATGAACCACTACATAGAATTCCCAATCCCTCTATTTTTGTCCACCTGCATATTTTATTTCCTTTGCAGGCTAATTGTACACTCTTTCCAAGTCCGTTTCTTCTTGTGCAGCAAAATAACTGTATGGACATGTATACATATATTGTATTTAACATATACTTTAACATATTTAACATGTATTGGTCAACCTGCCACCTGGGGGAGGGGGGAGGGGGAAGAAGGGGAAAAATTGGAACAAAAGGTTTTTACAATTGGCAATGCTGAAAAATTACCCATGCATATATCTTGTAAATAAAAAGCTATAATAATAAAAGAAAAAGAAAAAAGAAAAAATATATCAAGGCTTGCAATTTTCACCTGAGTGATCAGTTGAAGGAGACCTACTACTTATCAATGGTCTCAGCACAAGAAAGTTCTGATAGAAACAAATGACAATGTGAACTTAGATCTGCTATCAATGACTTCAGCAAGTTATCAGTGTTCTACCCAGGAATCTTGTGTGCAGGGAAGGAACACAGAAGATTTGACAGTCACCTTCCCCAACTGTAATTCCCACTCTTCTAACTGGGCAGGGTGCAGGGTAGGCAGATAGAAAATGAAAGGACATGACATTGGGAATATCAACTTTCTAGCTATGCAGAGAATGGTTTATGATAACACTTTATTATCACAGTTCAGTCATATAATTCACACAAGTGTAATACAACTCTATGAAATATAAAAACAAAGGAAAAACACAGTCAAATATATAGACACAACCCTACATGTCTTCAGTACAATGTAATTTTCATTATTTCTGCATCTTTATTTTTTTTACTAATTGAATATTACTAACTGAATAAGGCTATATTAATAGTCTAGTAGTAGGAACAAAATCTTCTTTGTCTTTGCACAATATATCTTAAAAAAAAAAAAAAGAAAAGAAAAAACCTGAATCATGGAGAATAAAAGATAATTCCCTATCCCAAATGACTCTTTTCACAATCAATTGATATACTTGTAAAGTAGTTAGCAAAATACCTGATAGTAGGAGGTACTTAATAAATATTTTTTCTTCCCCTTCTTTCATGTCAGAAAAAAGGCCTGCTGAGTTTGCTTTACATTTCTGCTCAACAGCTTTCACCTACCTTTCCTGTAACAGTGCTTTAATAGTATTGAAATATAAAAAAAAAAAGGGGGGGGGGGAATTTTGAGTACTGATGGTTACTTTCTGCTGACACTTAGGAATTTTTTTTTAACTTGTTCCTTTTGACCAATCTCATGATAAACAAGCAAATAGTCTTTTTTTAAAAATTAACATTGCACTTATCTCCTTGTATTATACAGCTCCTATACAGTGACACAAGAATTTTTTTTTTCAAATGCACTTAATAGAAACATTCAGGGCTCTGATCATCTCTGAAAACTTTGAAAAAACAAGTCACTAGAAAAAAAATTTAGGACATTAATCCTTGATCAAATGATCTTTCTAAACTAATCTTAATGCTTCAATTGCCATTTGAAAACTTACATAACCTTTAACAAACTTTCATCTTCCTCTTCTTGAACCCTTTATATAGAAAATATATTTATTCTTATTTCTATTAGCAGGAATAATGTTTGATTTTCTTCCTGAACTCTTTGGTATACTAAGCATGATGTCAGCTGCTTAATCAGATTGAATATATTCTAAATTTTTTAACTAATGTTGGTTGCCTCATAATTTTATTTAATCTTTTATTGGATTTTTCTGAATATCTCTTTTGTGTGCGAATGTGATATTATTATTCCATTATCAGTAAGACATAGAAATGAATTCGGTTTTTCAAGAGAGGAGATGAATTTTAACTTTATTTTCTATATTTTCATCTATGCAATCTTGTTAGTCCCATTATTCCCATGGAATAGAGTTGTGCTTGATATGACACAATCTGACTTTTATAAGAGTCAAACCAGAAGACGAGCAAATCCTTAGCATTCTATAACCATCTGAGTTTATATGTATACTAAAGAAAAATAAAAGCATGTGAACAAAAGACAAGTCATGACTGCCTAATACAATGCTATGCATGTAGTAGATACTGAAAAAAAATAAAATATTAATGAATAGTATCATATAGAGAACTACTGATATAGCAAAGACTGAATAAAAAGATATGTTGATCAGAAAATCAAAAATAGACTTCTTGAACATTTATATAAGGAAGAAAGTACAATAAGTACAAAACTTAAAAATCATGCTCATGCCACCCTTCAAAATTAGCACATTTTGTCCTTCAGCAGGTCTTTGAAAATAATAACAAACTGTTCTAAGACTTTTCTCTGTTCTCTATGTTCCTGAAGCATAAGGATTTCATTGCTACAATTTTCTGTACTCCATAAGCACTCAATAAGTACTTATTGACTAACAATGAAATTAGGCATTAGGAGGAAAAAATAAAAAAACATTTCTTGGAATATTCACATTCCCCAGCACAAACTAATCTTTACAGAAACAGTTTTGTTTCCTGAATTTAAGAGGGTATTCTGGAATTAATTATGATTATTATTATGCATTTTGCATTTTTTGGCTCTTTTCCTCAAAAGAAAACTAAGAAAGTTCTCAGAGTTCTATTTAATCCATCTCAAAATTGCAAGCTAAATATAGTTGTGACTGATAATAATACAATTTTCTCATCAGACCTCTACCGCAATAGTGCTTCTAGATTAATATTCTATTTTAGACAGTAATTTAGATGTGTTATGTTCTGTGTATGAAACACACACAAAAAAATAGAAATATTGTTTTTATGGTCCCATATGCTGGCTTTTTGTTAGTGATCATTATGACTAGTGAGTTCACTAACGCTGGGAACTACTGGTATAGCAGCAGCCTGAAGTTCTCTTCAATTATTTGTTAGAAAGTTAGCTGTGGCACTGAGGTTAAATAACTGACACAGGTTGTCATGTATAGTAAAATTTGAATGGAGACTTCCTGTCTCTAAGACCACACCTGGAGTATAATGTTCAGTTTTAGCACATTACAGTAGTGTCTTAAAGACATAAAAAGAAAAGACAAAAACACTAACAATGATCACGGTTCAGATAACACCTAGGAATCCAGTAGCAAAGGCTTTTGCATTTTTAATAAAAAGTTCTCAAACTCTCCTGAATAACTAGTTTTCTTCTCTTTAAACCTTGCCTTTATGTTTTTTGACAGCCACCTTTTCCAGGCATTTCTCCTGAAAGAACACACACTATATCATCACACTCAAATCTTTTTTTTTTAAGTCTGAACTTTGTTACATAATTTCCCTAACCCATTCTCCTTTTTTTTTTTTTTGCTACAATAATAGCAATAATAATTATTATTATGATACACTGTGTTTATGGAGTGCCTTTCTTTCTGAGCTGTTCAGCACCATTGTTAATATCCCCCATACCCCTCCCCTGCTCCAGAACCCTGATAATTGTTAGCATTCTTTGCCTTTTCTTTCTGTGTCTTCAGGACACTACTATAGTTGTGCTAAAACAATGCTCCAGGTGTGGCCATGCATAATCACATGTGCTGATTTGCATTCAGTTCCTTTCTTCAGGTTATAGAAGCTGAGCCAATGGAGTTGTCTCTACCTCTGTGAACTCCAGATCAAAATCCATGTCCTCATTTCTTCTGAACTAATCCCTATTCATCATCACTGACTTTGTCTTCTACATAATTATTTAAACTACTGGGGGAGGAGGGGAAATGTTGCAGAAAAGAGGCTGGAAGGCTGCTCATTGATTTTTCTCAGGTCCTACTGGAATTCTTGTCCTCCTTTTTCCTCTTCATATAAAAAACTGGCAACCTCTCTAGTGTATGTAATTTGTCTCCATGTATAACCTGAATTTTACATTCTCTCTAGTTATTTATTTCTTCTCTTTGACCTCTGTTTCAAGGCAGCTGTTTTATCTTTATACCACACATATCTTTTCACACGGGGTTTTTGTTCATGTTTCTTTGTAACAGAAGCTTCAAAAGTCAAGTAAAAGATGTTTCTATCCTTATTATTTTTTTTACCAGATCAATAAATAAAACTTCTATGTCATCATCGCTATTCATTATATCCTATCAGAACCTTTCCTTTGAAAATGAATTTTGACAGCCTCTTAGTCAATCCACACCTTTCATCTCATTCAGTTCTGAACAATGACTGGAAATTTTATTTTTTCAATGAGAATTAAGATTTACATTTAAACAGTTATCTTTATTCTTTCTGTGATCCCTCATTAAATAGAAAATGTTTGCAGAGGGGAGGCTGGAAAGCAGCTAATTCATTTTATCAGGTTTATAGCTCTAAAAAAGGTGAGATTGTCCTAACCCATACAGTAAACAGTATTAGTAGGTTAGGTCTGTTTGATATTAAAGGGAAAGAAGAAATGATCTCTAGAGTTGACCAAAATTTTTATTTTGCCATTCTCTACTTTTAACCAATTGATCATTACCTTTCTAGCAGTTGATTTCCCCCTGAAGGCAAGTCAAAGATATAAAAAGCCAAACTAATTTCAAATTAAATTGAGTTCTGAGAATATAGTCCCAGGCTGAGAAGTGATACATTCAACTGCATCTAAAGAGTGAATTTTGACAGTTGAGAAATAAATCCTTACAAATAGGGCTTATTGTGGAAATACTTAAATCTCTTAACTGAAAATTCTCTAATGCAAATTGTAATAAAACTATAAAACAGCTAGAATGGAATTTTTAAATTTTTATTTATATTCTTAAATGCTAAAGATACCATTTTATGTATTTATAAGACTTTGTTAGAAGAAAAGGAGGGTACTTTTATAAAATGAAACCATTCTGGAAGCAGCAAAGATGCTATTTTCTCTCCCCCCTTCTAAATAGACCATTTATAAAAATGCATCTCTTGCTTTATTAGTCTATTTTATGAAATAAACTATAGGTTTCTTAATTTTGATCAGTCAAACTATTTTCATATCAATGGGAGTATCTTTATAGAGCCATCAACAAATGACTGTATCTAATCAATTACTTAGAAAATTGTATTTTTTAAAGAGATAATACATTTTTTTTTTCCTCTACACCTTCTAAAAACTCAAGAATGGTTGGTTGGAAATTCTTAGTTGTGCTTGTTATCTTGTGCTCAAATTGTTGTTCTGTATGTATATATATATACATAGTGGATGCCATATATATATATATATCCAATTATGGCTTATTGACTAGTCAGGGTCATTAAATAACATTTGATATATAGAATGTATGAAAGGTGGTTTTATCTTTTTTGAAAAAAAAAAGGTAGAGAGGAAGAGAACTAGATCTTGGAGAGGAAAGCCAAATGACTGGTAAATTGCACCAGAAGCAGCAGGATGTTTCTAGGTATTAAGAATCCAAACTGTTCGTGATATAGCAGCTTCCAAGAAAAGAAAGTGATGATTTTGAAGGTGTAAGCTTTGTTCATGTCTTGGTAGCATATAAACTAAAAGCTAGATTATGAATAAATTAGGAAAGAGCCAAGCATAGAGAATTTTGTTTGTCATGAGGTGTATATAGCTAAAGATTCACAGTCAGATCTCTATTAACAGGTAGGGAATTCTTATTTTTGTTAACTAGCCAAGTTGTTTATTATTAAACATGTCTATTTCAGGGTATAGTGTTATACAACAATCTTTTCTTCCAGCAGCATTCATGCTAGAAAATCAAACAGAATAAATCAACAAAATGAAAAGCAGAATAAAAACAAAATAGGACAAATCAATAAAAATATTTTCTTTTATATTCTGCAATGTACAAGAAAAATATAGCATATTAACTATTGTCTCTTTTTCCTCAATCCTTTCTCTAAAAGTTCTCATATTATTTTCTTTCCCTCTAAGTTTCCAGTTTAACAAATATTTCCAAATATATTTCTACCAAGTCTATCACAAAAAGAACCAATTCTTATAACTTGAAAAATCATGGAACATACATTCAACATTGGACTTGCAAGTAAGACATTTTCTTCAAGTTTTGATAGCTTTTTATTCACTTTCTTTTAGACCAGAAGTTAATTTTTATTTACTTATCATGTTATTTTTTCAGGGTAGCCGTTCAAGTATGACATAATAATGTAATGCCAGAGAAACTGAGGCAAGATAGAGATTAGAGAGAGATTTACAGGACCAAATAGATCCATGGTTTGGTCCCAGGGCTGAATGAAACTATCATCTCCAAGAATCCAGCAAATAATGTGAATTCTGAATGACATATATATATATGTAGCTCCATAGCTCAGGGGTAGACCAAGGCAGGGGCGAAGTCAGGGTACTGAGAGTGGGAACAGGACTATGGATCTGGTTCTGACAGGGTGGGAGGAGGTATGGGGGACATCTGATAAATTAGGATTACAGAATGGGGAGAGGCACCCAACATTCTGATAAGTTGGAATGGGGAGAGGCACCCGACATTTTGATGATGTCTAAGATAGAAGGTCTTTCTCTTTATTTGAATCATCATGATTAGGAGGTGGTATTGAAGTATTGACCAGAACTATTAGGAACTGAGGCAGAACAATTCAGGGAAACTGAGGCAGGACAAATTAGAGAAACTGAGTCAGAACAATTAGGGAAACTGAGTTAGGATAATAAAAGAGAACTGTGGCACAACAATAACAGACACTACATGTAAAATTTAGATGATCTCTTGCTAAGTTCCTGGTTTTTCACAAGATGCAGTCCAAGGGAAAGACCAGGTGCTATCAATGAAGTAGTTTTTTTTTTTAACTTTTTGAATAATGTTTCATTACAATGAAATAATTTTGCTGCTCTCTATGACCAAAATCTCAGGCAGCTTAGCAATAGGACCCAACACATAAAACCTCCAAAAAATCACCTCTTAGGAAAAAACAACTCCAGAAACATAAAAGAAAGCATTCCCAATGAGAGGATAAGGATTCACATATCTAAGAGAATAGATCATTCAAAAGCCATTTAGTACAATCCCATTAAGTAACTAAGGCCTACATAGTTAAATGTTTGTAATTCAGTCATACAGCTAATGAGACTTAGAAGTAGAATTTGGTCCCAGGATCCATGATTCCAGAGTCAATGCTCCTTCCAGTGCACTAAGATATATATATATATATATTTTTTTTTTTTGAATGTTGAAAAATGTAATTTCTATCAGGTAATGAAGAATGGGGTAATCTTAGTAAAGGAAAGTACTTTTCCTGATGAGTGGCCTTACTGCCTTTGACAGAATAAATTGAAATTTAAAATTCTTTAATTTTTCAAAATTATAGTTTTTTTACATCTTGTATTTATTAATTCTTCATAGGAAAAATGAATTGCATGAAAATTATCAGATGTGACCAGTTCTATTTGTGTAAGCCTGGTAGAATTTAAGTCTGCTTATTTTCTACTTTTCCTTTTCTCAGTTGTCTGCACAGGGGCATACCATTATGCTTACCCATATATGCAATCCATTATTTAGAAAATTCCTTCTGCCATACAGGACTCAATATGTATTTTAATAAAACTAATTAATAAATTAATAAATTCTAAAGTATTAATTGGATACTATTGACAGAAGCCCAAACACTGACCTTGTTTATTTTGTTTTGTTTGTAGCTGGCAAACCTGTTAGCATTTAATTTAATCTCACATTCAAAATGGGGGGAAAAAATCTTCTGATCTTCTTCAATCTCCTTAGGAACTTGACTTATGAAATAAGGAATTTTCTTTGAAAAATGCTCTATTGACACAAGCAACTCTGGTATTTTTTGTAACCAGATTCAGTTTTCCTTGGAACATCACAGCTTTACCTTGTTCATCTTTGTGCATAACAAATGACTATAGGTTACTCCAGGAATACATCTTAAAAGTATATTCTTCAAGCTTTTTTAAAATGTTCCCAGGTATATTGGGGATTTTCAAACATATGCCCTACATGTGTGCAGATAAATACACATATAAATAAATGAATATGTATATAGTACATCTATATAGACCTACTTTTTGTCTTAATTCTTCCCCTTATACCTGGGAACATTTATATCCATATGTGTATATGTATATATGTATGTGTCTATATGTTTGTGTGTATTACATATTCCTAGCTATAAGGGAGTAGGAAGTAATAATAGATAAATTGATAGATATCTACATATATATATATATATATATATATATATATAAAATGGGGAAGACTGACATATATTTACATATATAAAAATATAAATATAGATTTAGGTAGACTTATATCTTTGTCTTAACTCTTCCCATTATATCTGAGAATATTTGTATTGCTCAATACAAGGGATATACATATACATATACATAATATACATATATGTATATATGTGTGAAATGCCAATGACAAACCAGTTCTATTGGCTATGTATTTATGTGTGTGTATATATATATATATATATATATATATATATATATATGTAAAGTTCATTATAGGTAGAACTTTTTCTTTCTTAGGAAGTCTCATTAAATTAGTTGAGTCAGGAGTATTGGGCTCAGATCCAACTTCCTATCAGAAATTAGCCATATTAACTATTAAAATCAAATGGAATGATGTGTACTAAAATTTGTTTAGGAAAAGTACAAGTAGGAGTGTGTTATTTTTTTTTAAAATAAAAACTTGATTTATTATTTTCCTGATTTTCTAGACTTAAGAAAGTAATAAAGAGAAATGTTAATAATGCAGATAAAACTTTAAAATGTGTCATGTATATCTTGTATAGATAAACAAAACGTTTAACAGTAATTCCCATGCCATTACAAGTAATCTGCACATAGTCAGACAGCTATTAAATTAGAAGATCTGAGAGATTTAAAGTGTCAGGACTTTTCATGTTCAGTCCAAATAATGTTTCCCAATTCATGTCTCTTTTCTATATCCATCCCCATCATGGTTACCATCTGACTTCCTTCCTTTGATCCTATAATGCCAACACTCACCCACCCTATCATATACTTACTTGCTGCTTCTTTTTTTATTTATTTTTAAAATACACTGCTTTAGGAATCATGGTGGGAGAGAAAAATCAGAGCAAAAGGGAAAAACCATGGGAGAGATTTAAAATTTTGTATTTTAGGATCTCCCTTAATATTAGAACATAACATTTAAGGTATAACATTGTTCTTTTAAAAGAAATGTTAACAAGATTAATAGATACAAAAAAAAAACCAACAGAAAAACCAAGTGAACATAGCATGTGCTGTAGTTCTTTTTTCTGGATGCAGCTTTCTGGCTGAAGTCTACTGGGATTGCTTTGGATCACCAAACTACTGAGAAGAACTAAGTTTTTCATCGTTGATCATTCTTGCTGTTATTGTATATAATGTATTCCTGGTTCTGTTTGTTTCATTCAGCATCAGTTCATATAAATCTTTCCAGGTTTTTCTAAAACCAGTTTATTCATCATTCTTTATAGAACAATAATATTCCATGATCTTTATATAACACAACTTGTTCAGTCATTTCGCAATTGATGGGCATCTACTCATTTTCCAGTTCTTGGCTACCACAAAATGAACTGCTACAAACATTTTTACACATGTGTGCCCTTTTTCCTCCTTTATGATTTCCTTGGGATACAGACCAAGTAATGACACTGCTGCATCAAACGGTATGCACAGTTTCATAGCCTTTTGAACAGAGTTTATGTTTTTCTTAAGATTGCATCTGCCTATGAGAATGTTTTGAGACCAAATGTTAACTTTTCAAAAGAATTGTAAGTTTCTTGGAAGGTAAATCATAAAAAAAAAAAAAAAAAAAAAGTTAATTGTAACAACTATGACCTCTATATAAGGAAGAATTTCTATACAATTAGGATTGCCTAGAAAATGCACTATCTCCAGCAAAGTGAGTTCCCATAACTTAAGGTATCTGAGGATGAATATATATATGAATATATCTGATGTCTTATCTAATTCCTGGAGGCTACAACAGATGATTTTATTTTATGTCTTATGCTTTTCCATGGATATTTTTAAAAGTTATTCATAATCCTTGAGCTTATCTCTTTTTAAGTAAAAAAGCTACATCCGAGATATTTTTCTTTTTTATATATAGATAAAATATGATGATAAAATTTCTTTTAAAAGAAAAATGTTAATTTTCTCTTATACAAAAGACATTATAGGTTTTGTTTTCATAGTAAGACAGATCCTAAAATACAAAGCCAGAGCCCTTTTTGTAGTGATTAGAAAATGGAAATGAAATGGATGCTCATCAATTGGAGAATGGCTGAATAAGTTGTGGTATATGAATATTATGGAATATTATTGTTCTGTAAGAAATGATCAGCAGGATGATTTCAGAAAGGTCTGGAGAAACTTACATGAACTGATGCTGAGTGAAATGAGCAGGACCAGGAGATCATTATATACTTCAACAACAATACTATATGACGATCAATTCTGATGGGCATGGCTCTCTTCACAATAAGATGAATCAAATCAGTTCCATTTGTTCAATAATGAAGAGAACCAGCTACACCCAGCAAAAGAACTATGGGAAATGAGTATGAACCACAACATAGCATTTCCATGCCCTCTGTTTTTGTCCACTTGCATTTTTTATTTCCTTCTCAGGTTATTTTTACCTTATTTCTAAGTTCAATTTTTCTTGTGCCGCAAAATAACTGTATGGATATGTATACATATATTGTATTTAACATATACTTTAATGTATTTAACATGTATTGGTCTACCTGCCATATAGGGGAGGAAGTGGGGGGAAAGAGGGGAAAAATTGGAACAGAAGCTTTTGTAAGGGTCAATGCTGAAAAATTACCCATGCATATATCTTGTAAATAAAAAGGCATAATAATAATACAAAGCCAGGCTATTTTACAAAAAGACAGCAATCATCCTATCCCATCCCTTGTCCCTCATTTTGACTCCTTTTTTTTCCTTTTGTGAATGTCAATTTTTATATTAAAGCTGATTTTTTCATTGGATTTTAATTTTAATATTAACTTATCTTCTACATTTGAGGTCAAAGACAAATAATTTTTTGTTTGATGGCCCTGACAATGAGGATAACATAATATAGGATCATAGACCTTTACAACTCAAGGGGACCTCAGAGCTCATCTAATTCAACACTTTCTCCATCTCTCTCTCTGTCTCTCTCTCTATCTCTCTGTCTCTCTCTCTTTCTCTCTCTCTCTCTCCCTATCTGTCTGAGTTTTTCTGTCTCTCTTTCCTCCTTCTCCTCTTCTTCCTCTCCATAGAATATAGATAGATATACACAAATATGAATATAAAGATATGTAAATTGAAAGGCAGATAAGGGTCACTACATACATGTAAACTAAGGAAATTAAAGCCTGGAAAGATGAAATCACTTTCCCAAGGTCACATATAGTGAGTAACAGAGCCAGGACTGAAACTCAAGTCCTCTTCAATGTGTTAATGGGATTATAGTTTTAAACAGCCAAACTGTGATCACTTATGGGCTTTCCTTATTCTGTTTCATTTCTTAGGGTTGGGGCTTCCCACCCATTATTTGTAGAATCCCATTCACTCTACTAATTAAACATTCCCTAAAGTATATTTTAAATCAGTGTGTATTGTAAATCAGTGGATTTGGGAATCAATAATTTCCCTAAATGGCTGAGGATTAAAAGTAGAAATGACGGGCCATTTAAAAATAAATTACATTTGTTTTGTCACATCTAGTAAATACTTTTCTATTGCCACATATGAAATAGATAAAAGACTTTCTTCCTCAAAAGATGCTTTTTTAAAACCGGAGCTTGCCTCACACAAAATCCAGAACAACTCCACCCCCTAAAAACAAAGAATACAAATAAGCTTTCTTGAGCTCTATATTGCAAAAAAGAGATCTGGGAAAATGAAATTCTGGTTTGAATAGAAACAAGCACACATCCATTCTTGTGAAAATGAAAGCAGTGTAGCAAAACATAGCTAATTTAATTAGTATAGCATGTGTTATGTAAACAACCTTAAATATTGAAATGTTTTTTTTTTCTTTCATTGCTTGAACATTCTGAGGGACATAAGATAAACTCACTTGGTCTAGTTTGAGCTTGAAGAAAATTTGGGAAACAACAGATTTCAGAGCTTTTTAGAACCTGTTCAGTGGTTATTGTGTAAAGCCCTTTATACTATATTATTGAAAAAGTCAAACCCATTCTCTAACAGAATGAGGGAAGAGACTATTAGAAAGATGAATAAAATGACCTGCTTACCCTTATCTTTCCAGTTCTGGGTTATGAGGAAAAAGTTCCTCGTGCATGAACATTGCTAGGCTTCCTGAAAGGATGGGCACACCTCAGAGTTATACAAGGAGAAAGGGAAGAAACAGCATCCTAGCTGCATGTGTTGCTGCCGTCCGCATTGCAGCAGAAAGTTCAGCTAGCTATTGCAAATGCTCTAATATTCTCCCCACCTTAACCCCAAATCTAGTGGATGGAGGGGAAGGAAATACCAAGGGGAGAAGAGAACTGAATACCTTCACATGTTTATTTTATGATAAGGTTAGAAAATGAAATTGAGGTTAAAGGCAAAGGTTTCACTTTTAAATATATTAAAACTACATGCACAGCTAAAGCACTGGGGCAAATTACCATTTTTATGAAGCTTGAAGAATGTAGTTTGAAGACTCATAAAGGAAAGTATTTCTTTATGTAATGTAGTAGTAAACATATGGAGTCTGTTACCCTAAGAACTAATACTGGCTGATAATATAAATAAGTTCAAGAAGGGTTAGAAAATTTGAAGGCTATTAGTCTCTAAAGGAATCTATTATTAAGCAAAGTTACAATTGTTTGGTGTACAGTTCTAACCTTTTTGAAGATGGTGTCGTGGAAAATGATTGTCATTTTCACATATAAACTGTTATGTGGTTCCACCCTCAGCTGCAAAATATTAGAAGGAATAGAACATTAGTCTGATTGAGGATGATGATTGAATCATGGAATGTTCAACTGATGAATTTGTAGGTTCGAATCCCAAATCCACCTCTTACTACCCGGAATCCTGTACAAATTCATTTTCCCTTTCTAGACTTCAGTTTACTCTCCTGCAAACTAAGGAGAGTTAGGAAAAATTATCTCTAAGTTTCTTTTCAGGTCTAAATCTGTGATGTAAGTGCTGTAATTTAGCTGAACCTCTTCATTTTAAAGATAAGCAATTAAATTCCAGAGAAATCAAATGATTTGCTCAGTATCACACAACTAGTAAATTGTAGAGCTGGGATGAACTAGTGACTAAATTTGATTTTCCTATATCATACTCCATTTCAATTTGCAACTCCAACTGCTTACAGTATTTTTCTGAGTGTTCTATCAGCACCTCCAACTCATCTAAATTTTTGTCTTTTCCCATAAAACTGTTGTATAGTTTTGTACAGATAAGGATGCTTCCTACTTTAAATTTCTCCCTTTGACACAATTCCTATCCCAATCACCTGTCTTCATGACTTTAGATTCACTTTTTTTCATTTTTCCTTCTCTCTTACATTTTCTTCATCTCTTATGTACAATCACTTACCAGATCAGGTCAATTCTATCTCCTTAAATTTGATTGGATTTATCTCATCTTCTCTGTTTTGACCACCACCACCCTAGCTTAGGATCAAATTACCTAGGATTTTGCAGTCTCTTTCCAGGTTTTCCTCCTCTTTTCTCTCTATTCTCTAATCTGATTTTTTAGTCCTTTACCATAATTACCTATTTGATATAGAGATCTTGTCATATCTCTTCTCTGCTCAGAAATGTTTGGTGGATAACATGTTATCTTATAGGGGAAAAAACTTTTTATAACCCTGGCATCCTCCCAAATTTCTAGACTTATATGATTTAACTCCCCTTAAACATTATTTTAAAACTCTAATTAAATTAGATTACTCTCTGTCCCCAAATAGAGACTGCCTTCTCATGCCTGCATATCTTTGTTCAGGATATTCCTTGTGTCTGGAATGTCTGTCTTGCCTTTTAACCTGTTAAACTCAATCATTAATTCCCATCCTAAATGCTAGCCTTTCCTGGTTTCCCTTCTGTTCCAACTTGATAATAGCATCCTTCCTCAATCTTCACATAACATTGCATTTAATAATTATTTAATAAATTTGACATATAGCAATGTCCATTATAACAATTAATAATGGTATCCCATATTTCTACTAGGCTATAGCTTCTTAAAGTGTAGTGACTGCATCTTATGCACTTTGCGAACCTCTTCCTACACAGAATAAAGAATATATATTCTGCTCACAATAAGTTTCATAAATATTTGCTGATTCATTTAAAAGTAATCAGGTTATCTGATTTGAGGTATTCTTACAAAAATACTCCCTTCTGTCCTTTTAGTTATTACATTTAACTGTTTCTTTTTTTTTAATAGTAGAATCACTAAAATAGACCATATGTATTCAGTAAATATAGAATACAATAAGAAGAAAAATGTATTTACCATTGTTAAGGTATGTGAAATATAGAAAATAGTGTATAACACATGGTCCTTGTCTTCAAGGGGCTTACAATCTAGTTGAGGAGAAAAAATTAGTATATAAATAAAAACAATTCCAATAAATACTGGTACTAGATGGTAATACTAGATATAGTGAATATTTGCTTGTTAAATGTACAATTCAGCCAGCTAGTATTTGCATTTGGAATAATGGGCTAGAGTTGTGGAACAAGGGTTATTAGAGGAAGTCACACTTGAGATAGGCTTTAAAGAATTCATAAAATTTAGAATGAAGAAGGAAGTTGTTATAAGTGGTTACAATAGCATGAAAAAAGGTTTAGAAGGGAAAGGGACCATTTTATCTGAAGAAAAGGCTTACCAGAAGAGTTATTTTTTAAGTTAGATGGATAAAAAGGTCTAGATTATAGAGAGATTTTATTTCTTTTTTTTTAAACTCTAATGTTTTATTTTTCTGGTTATACATGTACATTCTTTTTTTTT
This sequence comes from Sarcophilus harrisii, assembly GCF_902635505.1. NCBI lineage: Eukaryota > Metazoa > Chordata > Mammalia > Dasyuromorphia > Dasyuridae > Sarcophilus > Sarcophilus harrisii. The sequence continues at coordinate 157,910,861 of NC_045428.1, read as the reverse complement.
TTTTTAATGTACATCTCTTTATGAATCATGTTGGGAGAGGAAAATCAGAACAAAAGGGCAAAACACAAAAGAAAAAAATAGAAGAAAAAGAAAAAAAAAAGTGAAAATAGCATAAGCTGATTTATATTCAGTCTCCAGAGTTCTCTCTCTGGATGAATATGGTATTCTCTATTGAAACTGCTTTGGATGATCCAACACTGAAGTGCTGAGAAAAACCAAATCTTTCATAATTGATCATTGCACAATCTTGCTATTTCTGTGTACTATATATTCCTGGTTCTGCTTTTTTTGCTCACCCTGAGTTCATGTAAATCTTTCCAAGCCTTTTTAAAAGCAGCTTGTTCATCATTTTTGTAAAACAATAATATTCCATTACTTTCATATACCATAACTTATTGAGCCATTCTCCAACTGATGGGCATCTACTCATTTTCCAAATCTTTGCCACCACAAAAAGAGCTGCTACAAACATTGTTGTACATGTGAGTCATTTTTTAATAGAGAAATTCTGAATGCCAACCTGAAGAATTAGATTATTTTTCTTTTTATTTTAATGTATTCTTGGGGTACAATAGTGATAATAAATTTATTGACTTGATTTTTGTTATCTTTCATTCATTTCAATTGTGTCCAACTCTATGACTCCATATGAGATTTTCTTGGCAAAGATACTGAAGTGGTTTCTCTCCTCCTTCTCTAGCTGATTTTACAGATGAGGTCACTGAGACAGAGTTTTAAGTAACTTGCCCAGGGTCCCACAGGCAGTAAATGTCTGGGGCCAAATTTGAACTCAGGTTTTTCTGATTCCAGGGCTTATACTCTATCCACAGAAGCACCTAGCTGCCCTTCACATTTCTTTCTGAATCTTCAGAGCTAATATTAGCCCTGGGGCATTAGGAAATTACAGAGGTTTTGGCATGATAAGAATTTTCAGTGGCTTTGTCTTAGCTCCTTCAATATTTCAGAAAGATACATGAATTCATCAATGTGAGAATTCTATCTGCCAATACTGATTGCAATCTCTTTTCTGTCTAAGTGAATACTATTCCTAAGTTGCTGGGGTCAAAAAAAAATGTGGCACCTGGCTATCTCACCTCACTTACTTAGGTTGATCCTTATTATAAAAGACAGCAAATTAATGGACCCATGCTTTCCATCAGAACTCATACCCAATTCATATTTTTTCAGAAGCCAGGATCCATCTCCATCCCATGATGAGATGCCAGAGTGTGAAATAAAAATAACAATATCTGGGATTTATATAATTCTTTACAATTGAGAAAGTACGAAATACTCTCTGAAATACCTCCCAACTTTGAAGTTTTTAAATGGATAAAATATATTACAATGAAAGGAAACTTTCTTTGTTTCAAACTCCGGGGACTTATGTGATCTTGAACTGAGTTGTGTGATCCTGAACAAGTTGTTGAATGTCTTTCATATACTTGACTTGTAATATATTTTATCCATTTAAAAACTTCAAAGTTGGGAGGGACAAATGATTTTCAGTCAGTTAGGTAGTAAGCAAGCATTTATTAAATACCTATATTTGACAAGTACTATATTGTGCTAAGTTCTTACAAAGAAATGGAAAAAAATTAGAGTCCTTGTTCTCAAGTAGTTCTAATCTAATGGGGGAGACAAAATGCAAGACACTATATATAAAAAAAGTTATATGCGCTATAAATAGGAGATAAATAACTGAGCGAAGGCATTAGCATTAAGGAAGATTAGGAAAAGCTTTTTGTAGGTATGATATTTTTTTTAGCTGGGACTAAAAGAAAGTTATCAAAGCCAGAAGACAAAGACAGTAAGAATTCTAAACATGAAGGACAATGAAAATGCATTAAGTCAGGAAATGGTGTATGTTATATGAAAAACATAAAAAAAAAAAAATCACAGTATCACCAGATTAATGGTGAGGAGGAGTATGGTGTAAGAATGATACGAATGTAGGAGGGAACTATCCTATGAAGAACTTTACACATCTAGAGATAGACAAGCAGAGACAGAGAGAGAAGGAAGGAAGGAAGGAAGGAAGGAAGGAAGGAAGAAAGATTTGATTCTAGAGGTGATAGGGAATCACTGGCATCTACATTGTCAAATCTGTGTTTTAGGACAATCAAATTAGCACTCAAGGGAACTTTAAGGAATAGGACTAAACATAAGCTTTTATATCATCATTATTTCGTATATCTGATTATCTTTTTAATAAAAATGTGTAGCTTTAGCATTCAAATTTATTCATATGTTCAAAGGAATTTTTTGTTATAAAAAATGGAATTGAGTGAAATTATCTCTAAGGCCCTAAGGATCTAAACTTTATGACATTACTTAGGCATTTATCTATTTGAATGAGTTTCTCACTATAGGAATTTGCATATGTAGGAAAAAACCTCACTCTCATATAGCTCTTTATGGTAACTACAATTTCATATACAGTTTCATTTGCCCCTTATTATAATCCTGTGAGACAGCTAGTAAAAATAGTACTAATATTTTTTACACATGTAGAAACCAAGGCTCAGGATGGTTAATTGGAATGTCCAAGATCATTGAGCCATGATATAATAGATGTGGAATTCAAATTCATGTTTTCTGATTCCAAGTCCAATGTTCTTTTTTCTAAATTACATTGAATGCTAATGCAGTGTTTTTATTTTATTATTAAAAATATTCTATGATATAAAATGATAATATCATTTAATTTTTAGTCTCATTCTTTACAGTTCCCTTGGCTGCCAATTTGTCCTGAAGCACAGATCTGACCTTGTTACCTCACAATCATTCTTTATTAAAAAATGAAACTAGAGAAGGGCCAAGGGAATATTTCTTATATCCATTTTCTCTTTGTCTTTATAATCTATATTTTTAAATTGAGTAAAGATGATAGAGAGATAGAGAGATGGATAGATAGATAGATTACACTTAGCTAGAGATAGATTATAGACAGATAGCATATAAATGGTAATAGATAAGTGATAGATAGAGATAGATGAGACATATACAGAAATAGATAAACAGAAATAATAGTTAACCAGAAATAGATAAAAGTATGGATAGATACTGAGATAAAATAGATAGATAGATAGATAGATAGATGGATGGATGGATGGTATATGCACATAGAGAGAGATATATCAGAGCTGAGATATATAGAAATAGATGGAGAGATAGATGGTTACTGATAGAGTTGGATATAGATAGATAGATGATAGATAAATACATAGATACATAGATAAATAGATGATAGATAGCCAGAAATAGAAATGTGGATAGATGAGAGATGTACAAAGATAGAAAAACAAAAAGAAATTGATAGAGATAGAACGATATAAGGAGATAGATAATAGAGAGCCATGTCATCTAACATTATATGATATAATAAAGAGAGATGACAGGAAGAGGTCAGTACACTGTCAAATAAGAGATATCTCTGCTGTTACTGCTGGAGACACCAAGAAACAGAATTAAGCAGCTGCTCTGCTTACATTTGATTTCCATGCTGTGCTTCAGTGAATCACTCATATTTTCTTGAGAATCAATTGTGCTGCTGGGGAAGGGAACATGTCATAGAGCAGGGAACAGCCCCCTTTTTTCTTTCTACTCTCCCTTCCCCCACTAATCCAGTTAGAGGACAAATTGTTAAGTTAAAAGCCTCAAAAACCATAAGAATCACTTTAAGCTTGTGGATACACAAGAGGAGAAAAAAGGTCCTTTTGAACCTAACCCATCAATTAGAAGACATGCCAAGGACTTGGAAACAAGCTGTGCAGTTCTTTCTTGACAGAATTCTCTGTGTAATTTCTCCCCATCAGAAAGTCATCTTTGAGGGTTATACTGAGTAATTCCAATATCCATATTGTCCCAATGAAACGACACTGCAGAACCCTGATACAGAACAAAGTGGCAGTTGTTTAAAAATTAAGCATTATATAAGTACACAGATTTGTGCTGAGGAAATGAGGGAAAAAACACCTGTCGCTATTTTGTTAAGGTCTAATATTCAAAGACATACATTGTTAATACAGTTTAAGGGACCATATTTAAATTCTCATGCAAATAAGCATCAACCCAGGTATTTGTTTGCTATTTAAAAATACATTAACAATAACTTTCTCATGCTGACAAAGCTTAGAATGGAGAGTGCTGAATCATGTTTTCCCCTAAAGGACAGGCAAAGGTGAGCATTCATTTCAATCATATGATTATATTCTCTTTTAGAAGATTTGCTCATTCTTTGGAAATGTGAAACAGAAATTTCCTTCACTTAACTGAATACTTGCATTGAAGTAAAATTGAATTTCAACATTTTTCTTTTTCTATTGCTGTACCAAGTCAATCCAAACAGCCCAATTTGTATGTGTCAGTAGGAAAAAGAATAAGCATTTAGATAGTACCTAGGAGATAGAGAACATAGATTTTCTAGTCATTGCCAGCTTTGGGATTGTCTTATGGGAAATATTCTTTTCTCAAGTTTCTAAATTCCACAGATTGAGATCTAGAATTCAGAGTGAGAAATTTTTAGTGCCACATAATCCTTAAAGAAAGAAAAAGATAAGCCACATACTATAGTGTTTTATTTGGAGAGCCAAGAGCTAAGTCAAAGAGTTGCTTATACAATCTTAGTTCTATGAGAAAGGGGCTTATTTATTCAACTTAGTCTTGAGTATGTTTATCTTCCAAGAACAGTCAAAAGTATAGGATGGTATTATGAGTCCTTGGGGAATTGCAGACAGTTATCTGCAGGGAAGAAGGACTCCTGAGAATAACAGAGTATTATCTCAATAATAAATCCAAGTTTATTTCTCTTTGATGGGGAATTGGTGGACTATTTGAAGGCTTTATGTTTCTAATTTTTTAAAGATTCCTATGGATTCTTAACATTTTGTATAGTTTTTTTTTTGTTTGTTTATTTGTTTATTTTTTTTTTGGTATTAGATTAAACAAAGGTTGTCCCATTACTCAAATCCATATTGTGCAATGAGTACTTGTTTGGAAGTTGGTGGTTATGTTATCCACCTTTGCAGAAACCTAAATACAAATTAAATTACTTGGAACATTTTTCTGTATTTCCTTCAGGTTGGAACAAGGAACCAAAGGAAGATTTCGACTCCTCTGGGAATCAACCCTAAGGCTTGGACATAGTCTAAATGCAGAATCTTTTGTAGTGGCCCATTCTCCATTGGGGTAGTTTAATTTTTTCCCCCTTAAAGTTAGTAGATGACCTTATCAGCCTCTAGTAACAAAATCTTTGTAAGGAGCGTCCCAAATTTCCTAGAAGCTCAACTGCAACTAACATTTACTCTCTAAGAAATGAAGCTTAGTGGGTTTCATTTTTTAATGTTTTGCTTTCTTACTGTTTTGAAAATGAGAAAAGTTTTTACAGTCACCAAGGTTGACATGAGCTATAGAAATTTGCAAAACTTTATTTACTTCTTAAAGTTGGATAACTATATGTGAGGGTGTAAGTTATGATCTTAACATATTAAGCATATTAGGATTTGAGAGTGAAGAACATTTTACAACACACTAAAATAGTTGATCAAGAATTGACTACAGAAAACAAGATGTCACCTGTGGTCCTGAATCATTTCTCCTACTCACAGAACTCTAGGCTCACATGGATCAAGTTTGACCCTTGGGGAGATGATCAAAAGGTCAATTTTTGTCTTTGACGCTTTGCTATCACCTCCAGTTAATCAGAAAAAATCTCTAAAACAAAGTTTAGGCATAGCTTACATCTAGGTTTCACTAAATATGGCTAATTGTATCCCCCCTTTTACCACATAGGCACACAAAGAATAATAGGTATTGGCCATGAGACAGCCTTTATTTTACCTGCTACATAAAATACATAAGTGACAAAGGACTCATATGACCTCTGAAATAAATATTTGTGACTTAGACACATAGAAAGTAAATATCTGTATCAGCTTTGTGTGTATATATATATATATATATATATATATATATATATATATATCAAATAGTTCTTTAAATTTGCCCTGGGAGTTAAAAACCTTGGGGCTCCTAAATTGTATTTCCATTCACTAGTGATTTACCCAGCCCAAACAATTTATGGAAATTCATGGATAATTTGTAAGATCCAGCTATTCTGTTCCCTCACAGCAGGGCATTCCCTTCCTTTTAGTTTCAGGGTGAACTTCTTCCTTCTCCAAGAAAATTATTAAGGAAATCTTGCATCTCAATTGGTCTATTGCCTAAACTATCAAATTCATATATCTTGATTGTAAAATTACCTACAATGCATGAGGTAACCTTGAAGGTTGAAGAGGTCCATTTTCAAGAATTGTATACTCTAGTAGATGCTTAGAGGATAGCCAACTGAAAGGAAAGAAGGAAGGAAGGAAGGAAGGAAGGAAGGAAGGAAGGAAGGAAGGAAGGAAGGAAGGGAGAAAGAAAGAAAGAAAGAAAGAAAATAAGAAAGAAAGAAAGAAAGAAAGAAAGAAAGAAAGAAAGAAAGAAAGAAAGAAAGAAAGAAAGAAGCAATGTGGGAGGGAGAGAGAGATGTCATATCTTCTCTCTGACAAGTGGGGGGAAAAATATGATTTATAAGAATCCCAAATACACACTGTATTGCACTCCAGTTTTGTAATACAAAGTAAAGAAAGTGTGGGATATACCCTAGATCTGATGACTCAGCTTATTTTTATTTTCCTTTCTGACAAAAGTCCATCTGTAAACCCCCACCTCAAGTGAGTAGTCATCTTCCAGGTAACCTCACTCACTCACTAAGGACCAACCATGAATTTATCTCAATCACTTTCTGACCATGTGAATATGGGAAAGTTCATCTTCTTTCACCTCAATTGCCTCTTCTATCGCATGGGAATAATGATATTTACTATTCATCTCATAGAATTGCCATCAAGAGCAAATGAAATGACATAGACTGTTTCATAAACCTTTAAATACTACATAAATGGAAGGCATTATTCCCATAGAAAATGAATCTAGACCTTCTAGAGAAATTGTATTCCATGGCCCAAAAGAAAAAAAGTATGCTTCATAGACACAAATAATTTTAAACAATTCTTTTGAAGAATTTATCGACCCTGTGTGGAAGGTAACAAATTCAGTTTTAAATATACTGAGTTTGAATTGCCTATGGGATATCCAAGTGGAGAGATTCAGAAAATAATTTGAGATATGGAATTAGTACTCTAAAGAACGAAAACTGGCATATATAGATTTCCTAATTATCTGCATTAGAAACCATACAAGGGAAGAGATAGAGAGAACTTGAGCATACTTTTGCATAGGAGTGCAGGACTCAGAGGATGATCTTATAAGAGACCAAGAAGAATCAGAAGAAAAAGTATAAAGTAACATTGTAGAACAATATCACAAAAAGCCAAGGAAAAAAATCCAGGAGAGAATATTCCACAGTGTAAAATATTATGGAGAGGACAATAAAGATGCTGTCTGAAAAAAGGGATTGAGTGATTGGATTTAGACATATTGATGAACTTGAAAAAACAGGTTCAGTTAAATGTCATGGACAGAAACTAGATATCAAGGGATTGCGAAGTGAGTGGAAGATAAGAAAGTAGAGAAAAGTGATGTAGGTGATTTCTTCTAGAAGTTTGACTATGAAAGCAAATTTAGATCTAGGGCATTAGCTTGAGAGAATGTCAGGCTCATGAAAAAGTTGTTTTGGATTTTTTGGGTGTAGTGTTTATTTTTGTATCTTTTTTTAAAAAATTGTTTTAGAATCAAAGGAAGTCAGGTATATTTGAAGGCTGTGAAATATTCAGTAGACAAAGAGAGATTATAAATCAGGGAAAGAAAAGAACTGAGGGAGTAAATAGGACTGCATGGGATTAAAGTCATTATAGAAGAGAGCTTGGCCATGATCTGGAAAAGGGCCACTTCATCCTCCATGAGTGGGAAGGAGAGAAGGGAGGAGAGAATGTTGACATTTAGAACTGAAAAGAAAATAGAGGTATGCCAATCATTTGACCTCAGATCTTCTTCTGAGAGAGGCAAGAGATGGTGTGGGTGAAATGAGAAGAAAAAGATTTGGAACAGTTACTATGTATGTAGCTTTTATATTAAATTCTATGATAATTAAATGTTTTATTACTATATGCAGTTTAAAAATGCATATAGTTTATGCATTTAAACTGTGTTTAAAAATAAAAGTTACCTCACAAAACAGATTTCTACTATAAGAAAAATCTGGAAAGTTTCCACGAAGTATATGATAAAGAGATGCTCTGAAATTTCATTTTCTACATTTGAAAGGAGGATTAGGCATGTTCTGCTTCACCTGAGAAAACAGAGTAATAGATGAAGGTTGTGGAGAAAGACTTCAATTTACTGTAAGGGAAATGTTAACAATTGTCATGATCTAGCACAGAATGAGAGATATAGTTTTGGATATGGACAATGTAAGAATTTGTTTTGTTTGACAATGCATGTTTGTTAAAACAGGATTTTTTTTCTTTTTTGTGTGAGGACATGGAAGGAAAGATAATTCTGCTCTCTCACTTCAAAAGAGAGACAGAGAGGGAGGGAATAAAGAGAGAAAGAAAGAAAGTAAAATATTATTGAAATTTTTTTTGAGCACAGAAGATTTAACAGAATGAAGGCCAGAACAAACATAGACCAGTGTGGCAGAGTTGAAAGTTACATATTGAAACTTTTCATCTATATCTTTATTAATATATAATGAAAAGCAACTGATAATGAATTCACTTAAAATCTTTTTTGTTATATTTTCCCTATAAAATACTCATTGGGGTTAAGTTTAGAATAAAAAACAAAGTTTAAACTTTTAGCTTTCTAAAAGAGGAATAAACTTGCTTTGGAAGTAATGAGTTTTCTATCACAATATGTATTCAAGCAACAGATGGAAGGCCATTTTTTGTGGTCATTACGTTAAAGTTTCTTATTTTTGATATAGCTTACACTAAATTGCCTTTGGGGTCCCTTTTAATTTTGAGGTTCTGTGATATATAATAGGTTAAAATAAAGGGTAGCAGAGGTCAGTTTGCTAGAACATATACACTGGGGCAAGGAAGTCTTAAATTCAAATCCACTCTCAGACAAATGGCAAATAGCCCCCTATTTTCCCCCTCTGACTCCCTATACCCCATACCCAGTTAAATCCTGTCAGTGTTGATGTTAAAAGACTTGCATTGCCTTGTTGAATGTATGTTCAGAAACACTTAATCAGTCTACACTAAACAATTTTAAGAAACAGATTCCAAACATAAAATTTAAGGTGAAATGTGTTTCATTGATATCTAAGAATTCTTGATCCTTTTAAAAAAGCATTCTGTTATACTTTGATGAATCTCATTGTCTGATAATGCAGTGTCTAGCCAAGATTGGTATTTTCTTTTCCTTTTTGTGTCAGACTGCCAACCCTAGGGTGTGTATTTGCAGCAATTGCTTCTGAAGAGAACACTTTTACCTTACAGTCCCCACTCACTCACCTCCCAGTATCACCACTGCCTCTTTGACTCAGAGAAATTAAAAGTTATGAGTAAAGTACTAAAATCAGCTTTGTGAACATAACAAAATTGCCTCAGCATAAAGCTCTAGATATTATTTAATCAGAAGATGATAACTAATTTAAAAGATAAGTAAGAACTTCTTTTTGCATAAAGTTACTGCATTAGATTTTCCCTGAGCTGTCAAATGAGGACTTGGGATTTTTTTATATTGACTTTGGTGAAATTTTGTGGAATTAACAGGGTCAAATTCTACAATTTGTCCTATAGTGCTAAGATGGAGAATGAACCTTGTGTCCTGGACATACAATGCTTTGACCCTCTGACCCAGAAAAAATAATTATTACAATGGCATTTTTTATGTACCTTCCATATATATAGAATGGGAGCTCAGAACACTAAAGCCAAAACTCTCAATATCTTTATACTGGTAATTCCCTATGAAACACATAACTATAATTCTCAGTCTTGGATAGAATTTAATTTTAACAATCCAAACAAAGAAAACTTTCATTAGCTGACATTTATCTATTATTTCAATAAGGCAAAAAATTCAGTGTTGACTTTGTCAGGACATGGTTCCACTATGTTACTCTCTAGCTACATGATCATAAGTCATATAGCCTCCCTTGTGCCCGCCACCCATGCTAATAACATCATGGATACTTCATATAGTCTTTTAATGATCTTTAATTCATTAGTTGAGCACATTTAGCACAACATATGCTTGACATATAGTGGGAATCTAATAAATGTTAGTTGACTTTCTGATTTGTTTTAATATAACTTTTGAAAAATTAAGAAAATTTATTTTAATAGAGAAAAACTATAAAGAAAAAGGCAATTTCTAAATATTTTCACATATGTAATATTTAGCATTTTAACCTTTGAATTGATATAAAAGATTTAACCAAAATGAACTACATCTCTATCTTGCTTTTCTATCTCTTAAGTAATAAATGCTTCTGGTTGTGCAATGAACTTAAATAATTAAATCAAAAATCTAAATGGATCTGTGTAGAAGGCTGGAAAAGTTAACCCTATGTGTATGACAATTGACTCATGAACATCAAAAATTGTCAGATCTATTTTCTATTTGTTTATCTTCCTTCCCTTTTTTCCCTACCCCTGTATAGCATATGTTTTTAGAAACTATATGTAGGATATAAGTGATAGGCAAGGATGCAATTAAGCACTAGTTTGGAAGATGGGAATTCTTGTTTATATTGCCTTGATGTTTTATAACTTTGAGAAATTCATGACATTTCTGTAGCTAAATCCATATTTTCAAAATAAAGATACTTTATTCTTTCCTTCTAATTAAGGAGGGTAAGTTTGTGTAGCCTTGAGTACAGTGAAAAAGGAATCTCTTCTCAGTCCTCTCTTTTATTTTTCCCCAAAAACAACTGGAAAGAAGGATTTCTAAAATGCTGCTTGTTAAAAGAAATTTCAAAAAAAGAGAGTTTATCTTTGTCCAGATGATCTCCTCATTGGATTGAAAAAATAGGGGCAACTAGGTGGCACAGTGGATAGCAGACCAGCCCTGAAGTCAATAGGACCTGAGTTCAAATGTGATCTCAGACATTTAACCCTTTGTAGCTCTGTGACCCTGAGCAAGGTGCCCAGTTATCTCAGGGTGGGGAAAAAAGAAGAAGGATGTGAGTGGGATGGACAATTAGGAAAAAATGATCTCTATTTAGGTACCCACTCACTTTAGAACCTCTGATTCTTTGTCTCTAATAAAAGGAAAGCAAATGTTGTCTTGTTTACTAAATTTGGATATGATCAAATATCTATATATTCTCCCTGATTTTTTCTACATCATACCAAGATCTAAAGGGGGCCAGACCTAGATTTAAGTGTGAATGATTTGCAAATGAAAGCCTTTTTCTCCTTCACCTTCATTATGATCATTAGAGATCTGAAGCTTTGTCAGTACTATCCAACTTTCACCTTTAAGGAATATAGGGAGTGACAAGGAAGGCAACCTGCCACAAACCACTATGGAAAATCCTAACTTTAACTTATATTTCCATATCTTTCCTCCATACCTAATCAAGACTCCTTCTACATGAAACTTTTTTTCCTCTTTCACAGTCTTTTAGGAAGAAGTGAATTTTCTTGTGAATACCAGCTTTTCCAGTTGTACCCTGTTCTCACGTCTTCCTGTCTCCTCTGAGAGTCTCCTTTCTTTTAAACAGCCTCTATTTACTTTTCTACTGCCTACAAATACTTTTTAAAAATAGCTTATATTTATATATCTTTCCTGAACTAAAAAAAAAAATAAAATAAACAAACAAAAAACAGAAATACAGAAATTTTCTTTTGACTATGCATCAAGCTACTGATCTCCCCTTTGTGGCCAAAATTGTAAAAACAAGCTACACTCATTACATTATCCTCCAATTGCTTCTTAGCTTTTTGTAACTTTGTTTCTGACTTCTGGACTTGACTGAAACTGCTATTTCTGAAATGAATCATAGTCCCTTAATTTCTAAATTAATATTTTTTCTCAGGCTTTTCCCCCCACATGCCTTTTGATATTTATCCATTATGCTGTTCCTTTTTTTTTTAAATAGTATTAACATGTACCATTCTGCCTGGATTTTTTTTTTTAAAGGTATTTCTTTGTATGCTAGCTCATAGCCTCTGGCTATGAATAGTTATCAGTTTATTAGGGAGAAGATTTTTAGTCAGAGATATCCTCAAAGCAATGAAATCCTGAAGCTGGTTGTGGGGAATGGTGACCACAATTCCAGCAAAGAACAAGTATTGGATAGCTATCAGAAAACAAGAAAGAGTAGTGTGATGCTATCACCAAAAGAAGTCAGCCACAGCTCTACTCTGTTAGTTAGGAGTGGTACTGGCTACATGTGCCCCTCAGTCAAAGTGTGTACTCTCTATATACTACATATATATTCATACACACGACACACACACACACACACATACACACACATACACACACACTATGGTATATATGTATGTAGATAGATAGATAGATAGATAGACTATCTTCTTCCTTGGCTTGTGACTCTGATCTCCCCTGGTTTTCCTGATACTCATCAAGTGCTTCTATCTTATTTTCATTTGTTGAATTATCATCCATTTCCCATCCTCTAAGCATGGATATCTTACAAGCCTCTATGCTGGACCCTCTTTACTTTTGCTACTAATATTCAGGCTCTTGGTTATCTTCCTTTGCTCTTTCCACACCCTCTGAAATTCAATTATCATATTTATACAAATAATTTCTAAATCTATACATCTTAAAGCCCTTCCTGAACTACATAACAAAATCACAAATTATCTCTTGAAAAACTCAGATGTCAGAAAAATAATTCCTTATTTTCTCCATCTCCTCTAAATTCACTTATTTCTGTTGAATGTACTACAACCCTCCAGGTCTTTCAGTTTCACAAACTTGGATTCATCCTTGACTTAGTCCTCTTTCTTAATTCCCTCTCCCCACACATCTTAACTACCAAGTCTTCTACATTTTCCATAAAAACTGTCTGTGTCTATCCCCTTCTCTAGCACTATCTTAATACATATCCTCTCTCATGGAATTTTGTGATGAACTACTAATTGGTCTCTCCCCTTCTAGTCTTCATCTATAATATATCTTCTACCCAATGCTAAAATAAACTTTCAGCAACATGTTTGTCCACTTCACTTTAGCTGAAAAGTTTTTAAGTAATATCTTTTGCCTTTAGAATAAAAAGTACATTCACTAGCAAATGTGGTCTCCATCTACCTCAGACTTATTTCACATTAAACTCCAAGTTCCATTCAAATGGCCTATTAGTTGTTCCCTGAACTTGAGGTAAATAGGCAGCAGTTTTTCACAGGGCAAAATAGAACTTTCTGGAGTCTTTGTTGCTGACAGCTAAAATTCAGATTAAGAGAAAGGAAGATAAAGACCCCGTGTATTCGCTGAAGCCTTTGTGCTTATTTTGATTAATTTGTATGCCAAAATGTAGGTGATCTTGGCAATGAAGTGGGATCTTACCTGTACTTCCACATTTCTCCTGTATTTTTTGGCGAAGTTTCTTAAAGGAGTTTTGGGGGAAAGGGACTCCATAAAGGATTGAATTGGAGTTTAAAGGGATTCCTATCCTAAATCAAATGGTTTGGAGAAAGTCTTTGATTGAATCCCACACACTTGGATTTTTTTTTTTTTTTAATAATATTAACATGGATCACTCTGCCTGGATTTTTGTTTTTTAAAGGCATTTCTTAGTGTTTTAGTTCATAGCCTCTGACTATGAATAAAGAGTTAACAGTTTATTAAGGAGAGAAGTTTTAGTCAGATTGTTGGGACCAGTGACCACAATACCAGCAAAGATAAGGAATTAGATTTCTATTAGAAAGCAACAAAGAATAGTGTGATGCTGTCACCAAAAGAAGTCAACCGCAGCCCTTTTCTGATAGTTATAAGTGGTACTGGCTACATGTGCCCCTCAATCAAATGTGCATTCTTTTTCTATACTACATTTATATGCATATGCACCATACATATGCATTAGCTACACCTATCTTCTCTGTGTTTGTCCTCTCTGTATATACCATGGTCAGAGAGTATCTTGGCATATATTTCTTTACATACATTCCCTGTTCATGTTCTCATTATATGTATACCCTCCATGCTTGTTCCCTGTGACATATATTCTCCCTATTATAGTTTAATTACCTGTAGGAGAGTATGCTTCATGTATGCAAGAAATCATTTTTTCTTGGTACTTATTTGCTAATTCATTGGATTAAATTACTTTTCTTTCAACCAATATGTCTTCTGATTCATAAAAATAAATCCATTAATGGTGGCTCATGAGTTATTTTTAATCAATATTTATTCATGATATACATCAAATTTTAGGGACCCATATTCAAGAATGAGTACCCTAAGGCTTACATTGACATTCTTCCCATCTCCATGCTTCCCAATATGTATTTTCATGTTTAAAATGAACTCCTTTTTTTTCTGTTCTCTCTGCCAGCAGTCTTTAAATTCTTTCAAGGATTACATCAGTTTCTACCACCTGTGTAAAGCTTTTCCTCATTGTAATTACAGTTCTAGTCCAAAAAAATAAAACAATACAATAACAACAAAATGCCTTGACCCAAGGTCTGGCAGCTCTTTCAAGAATCTTGAGTGGTGTTTAATGAATGTTTGTTGAATGGGATTCAGTTGAACAAGTCAGTGAGGGGGATAATACAGTATAAATTTTACATATGGAGAAACTGAAATAGTGAAAGATTAAGTGATTTTTCCCATGGTCATGCAATTTCAATCAAATTCTCTTGATGCTAAGTTTATCACCTTTCTATTACAAACACATTGCCTACATGTTAAAGATTATATGTCATTTTGAGCTTATCATTTGGCAGGCATTCATATTTGGAAAATGAATCAATTGCCCATGGCTATATCGATAGTGAAAGGAAAGCACTCCTCTAGATCTTCAAATATCATTGCTCTACATAATTCCCAAATAAGATACCAATTCTGTTTCTTCTGCCCATAATTTGTCTTAATCATCCCATCACCCCATGATCATTATGAAATATTTTATTAGAGCAGTGGTTCCCAAATTTTATATAGTATCATTCACTATTTCTGCACAAAATTTCTGTATCCCTACACGTAATTCATAACATAATCTATGCAAATTCCTTTGCTTTCTCTTGTATTCAAATGAACTGAAGAATTTATTACATTTCCATAACAACACAAATCTTAAACTTACAGCTAGGTCCCAATTAGTGTAAATAATGAATCAATCCTGTGAAATAGCTGCATGTATTCAAATCTACACTATTCAAAGTTATAATTATGTAAAATACTGCAATTGGTTCCAGCACATGGAAATAGGCAGTTCAAATTTGAATAATAAAACTACTTCAATGGATTAATTATTCATACTAATCCAGACCTAACTACATGTTTACTAGTTTGACTGATACAGCCTCATAGATTTTGAGAATATCTCATCCAAAACAGTTAGTTTGCAGCTGAGAACCCTTATGTCCAGAAAGGTTACTTGCCTGGTTAATTACACAGATACAATATTAAAATCTAGATTTTCTGACATCAAGTCAAGCACTTTTCATTGCACCTGGCTACCTCCAAAAGATACAGGTGGGCATTCTGCTCTATCCTAATCTTTAAACTTCATAACTGGGGATGAATAAATACTGTAGGAACCCTCTATCAGGGGGTGGGAGAAAGGCAAGGTCTCATAGCCTTCCTCTTGTGAAGAGAAGACAGAAGCCTCAGTTATCCAACATCCTTACCAAGCCTAGCACAGCCTCCTGTAGCTGAAGGAAACTTATGTATGCCCTTACTCAGACATGGATGCAGATGTAATGTCAGGAGGGCATAAGCTCCCAGACCCCTATCTGACAGAGAACTTTCAAAGTCATATGCACAGGGTTCTGGTTCTACCTACCATAGGATAGGGATAATCTATTTAGCCCAGGTGTTCCATGCTTTCATTTTTATATCCTTTCATTCTATAGAAGGTAGGTGAAAAAGGAAAAAGTTAGATACTCACTGAATATTCTGTGTATCCACCAAGGCCACAGAGGGAAGAAAAGATTTTAACTCCCACCATTTCCCTTGTTGTAGAAGGCCAGAACTTTGGAGAAATATACTTGAAAAAAGGTGTTAACTCAGTGGAATTGATGAAATGATGGTTCTCTAGTTCACATATATACTTAGTACTTAACATGGTGATGTAATGGTTCTCTAGTTCACACATTGTTAGTATGTTATAATGATGCAATTGTAATAAGGTATATAAAGGCTGAGAGTTTTTGGATTTTTTTTTTGATGTTAACATTTAGGCTACAATAAAATTTTAAGAGTACTATTTAGTGTGCTATGGCTGATTACGTTCAGGAAATATTTACTTACTAGAAAGAGAATGAGTTATGACAATGAATATTACCTGTTTTAGTTATTTCCAGAAAGACTTTCTATGATTAATGGAGTCACATTATATTGTAGCAATGGAAAGAGTTAAAGACAAAATTCCCACGAAAGGAGGTCATGAAAGTTACCAATCTTCTAAAGACAGAGAGAGGCTGAATGGAAATTAATTTAATATAAGGAAGTCATTAGGATGAGGGGAAATGAGGAAAGCAGAAGGAAAGGAGGTGGCTGATCTTCTCTGTAGCTGGTTAGCATTCATGAGAGAACATCATTAGGAATTATCATGTCACCAACTCCATCCACAGCCTCAGGACAGGATTCTGTGTGTCAATCAGCTGCACTCTAATCACCAAAATAGAGATGTTACAGACCATTTCTTAAGATAAACCATATTCGAAGGTGTCTAATGTCTTAAAAGCAAGTAGTATAGGAGCTTAATGTATTATTTCCCCCCATTTAGCTTATGCCAAGTCACATGAGATAGCTGCTATTAACAAGAGTGAAAGGACCTTTTCTGAAGGAGAACAGATGATTTCAGAGCAAAATCACTTGACATGCTCAGCTTCTCTTCCACTGTTACACAATATGCTGCTGTTCACAGAGCAGGTTGACAGGCAGTAGTTGTGCAGTATCTCAGTCCTTCCAGTGCTAGCTTTTCAATCTGACTTTTATGTTCATAAAAGTGGCATCCTCATTAAACAAGGAAAATGGTAACTTCCCCCTCTAAAAAAAAATCTGTACCACCTCAAGGACAACTACCTTTCTATGAAAGGATAACTAAGTCACAATTTATCAAAGACTCATCTGCCGTGGTTGTATTAGCTTGTGTGCAAATTAGAAGACCTGCCTTCTAAAGCAGCCAGACTCACTAGAACTTCCCTAGCAAAAAGAAGAGACTCATCAAAAGTACTGCCTACCTTAAAGTAACACATGCCCTGTAAACTAAATCTTTACCTGAAAATGTTTTGAGCACACATAAGTCAAAATTAAATTCAGATTAGATTTTAACAGAAAACACATAATCTACAATGTGGTGCTGAAAATCAGAGCAAATCTCACTATCAATGATTACAGAATTTAAAGGTTGAAACATGTATAACATGTCTACACTGCTCACTCCTCTCCCTTATGCAGGTGAAACTTCCCTTGCAGTTCACTCTGTTTTAGTTTTAGCTTGGTCGGTTGGTTGGTTTTTCTCCTATACACCCATTTTCCTTTCCTATGTGGAAGTGCAGCTTTCTTTTCAAGTTCAATGAGAACTGCTGCTCTAGTTTTTCAAAGAAAAGAAAATTATTTCTATCACGTATTCTGAACTAATACTCCAGCCTTGCCCTACCAAGAATATATGGAAATTTCAGGGATACTCATCAACCTGGAGAATGACTGAACAAGTTGTGGTATATAATTGTGATGGCTTATTATTGTGTTATAAGAAATAATGAGATGAACTTGCATGAAATAATGAAGAGCGAAATGAGCAGAAGCAAGAGATCATCAAGTTAGATCTCTTAAATTCTAGTCTTCTTTTCTCCATTTTCACACTCCCTGCATACATGCATATAAGTAGAAATGAAATTCATTCAGTGCCAATACAGTTTAATACAATTTCAGGCATGAAAAATCCAGTTACCACTTAAAGATGTTAGTTTGAAAGGGACTAACTACTCTGAAAAGTTTTGAAGGAAGTAACCAAAAAATAGAAGTTTTCTTTCCCTTCATGTTGATCTTTTGTTTTGTTTTATTTTTTGGAAGGTAAGAGAGCAAGGGCAAAAGCAAAAAGGAAGATGAAAATGGATAAAAAGGAGGTAGAATCTACTTATCTCCAGATAATTTTCCCAAGCTAATTTCACTAATTATTCACTAATTTAGCCACTTGTTTCTACATCTAAGTTTGTGCTTAGAGTCTCTGGACTGTCATTTCTCATCATAATAGTATCCCATCTGCAAGGATTTGTCTTCTTTCCCATTCACATAATACAGGTCTTTTCAGCCCGATGCTTAACTCTTGCTGGAAACATTCAACATAAAAAATCCCTCATTCCTTCTGCCTTCAAGGTCAACATCTTTACTTCTTCCTGGGGAAGTAGATTTTGTCAGTCTCTCAAAAGCAATGAGAAGTAGGAAATCCCTAGAAGAAAGTATCTTCTCTTCTAGATCTTCAATTCTTAGTATAATGACACAGCTTTGTTTTGTTTTAAAATAAGAGTTAAAAAGAAAAGAAAAACACAGACTTCAGGAAAACTTTTTTTTGACAGCTTTGAATGAAATTTCTCCTTAATTCCTTCCTTATGACAATAAAATCAGTGCCTTTAGTTCTTATGGCTTTACTTATATTTTTCATATGAATATTCACAGTCACATACACACACGGTAAGAACTTAAGAACTTTGGGGGCAAGATCAGAAACTTTACAAGTAATTACAGTTACTTGTCTAGGGTCATACAGTTAATAGGTATCTGTTAAGGCCAGATTTAAAATCAGAAAGATGAGTCTTTCTGATGTTAAGCCCAGCACCACATTAGCTTATATATTGTATTCATATTATATAATTACATGTTGCAATTGTTTCAAATGATACTATTTGATTTATTATTGCATCATAAAGTATCTGGTTAAATTCATTTTTTCTTAGACTTAAAAATGTTTTCACATACCTTTAAATATTCAAAATACTTAAAAAAAAACATTTTTTTTTACTCTTTATATAATAAGGATCACATATATAAATATTTAAATACTAATAAATATAAAAGTCCAAATTGATGGCTTTCTAAAGCAAAAGCTACATGATAATATTTCAAGCTATTGGAAAGATATTCCCATATAAGGAAGAAAGTGAGTCAAGAAAACTTCACTTTAAGGTTTCTCCTACTTCTAAGAGCTTGAGGAGTAGGAAGAGCATTGAATTTGGAGTCAACATGTATTTAAATCTTGGTACAACCACTTTGGATCGTGTGACCTTAAAAAACCATTTAAGTTGACTCAAATGAATAATCATTTATTAATGCCTATTCTGTGACAGATAAGCAGCTAAGTGGTACAATGGATAGAGTGCCAGGATTAGAGTCAGAAATAGTCATGTTCCTGAATTCAATTGAGACCTCAGACACTTCCCAGACTGTGTGACCCTGAGCAAGTCACTTAACTATTTGCTTCAATTTCCTCATATGTAAAATGAGCAGGAGAAAGAAATGGCAGACCATTTCCATAACCTTGAGTCATGAAGGGTAGGAAAAGTATGATATGATAAAGATAATAATAAATTTGGCAGACACTGTGTTAAAATGTTTAACATGCAAAGAATGGCAAAAAAAAAAAAAAAGACATCTGTCTTCTGGAAGTTCACATGCTAATCAGGAAAACAAAAGGAAAAAGCTTATGTACAAACAAAATATACACAAGGTAAAATCTCAGAGGGAAGTTATTATCATTAAGTAGGACCAGGTAAGACCTTTTGCAGAAGGTGAGATTTAACTAAGATTTGAACAAAGCCCTTTTAAAAATGTCTCTGCTTTGGTTTCCTCAACTTGGTAAGATGAAAAATTTACACTAGTTTAAATACATGGCCCCTTTCAACTCTATTAAACTATCACTCAATTCATTAATAATGAATTGCAAAATGTTCAAACTAAAGGGAAGAAGGGAAAAGAATAAACATGTACACAGTACAAACTATGTGCCAGGCATGGGGGTACAAATATTATTTCATTTGATATCTTAGAGATAATCTAATTCTTTCCACTCATTTTACATAGGTAGAATCTGAGATCCAACCAGGTGAAGTGACTTCATTTTGTAAACAACAGTTACATAGATAGTATCTAGCTAAGAGTAAACTTAAGCCATGTGCTGCTGGATCAAAATCCAGTATTCTTGCCATGATAGTAGTGTTTGAAATATGCTACATAAATTTCTACAAGAAAAGACTAAATGTATTCCTTTTTGCAACTGTTGGATATATAATGTAATGGCTATTTGGGGACATCATATTATTTGAAAGTGGGTTAGTTAGTCTATGGACTTTTTCATTATAATCATTCAGCTCACTTCCATAGTATTTGTGTGACTTGTTCTTACTAACTCTTTCCAAATTTTAAATTTTAGAAATTGTCTGAACTGTTTCCAGGCAAGGACTTTATGGTTTTCCTGAACACTGAAATCTCAATCCAAGGGAGCAGGTGGCTATTAATCTAAGGAGCTTGAATACCAGATCTCAAGAAAGATTAGAACAAGGGAGGACAGTGAGAAAAAGAACACCAGCTTCTAAATCTTCACAGGATAATTTGCAGATTTATTAGATTAAAATGAGCTATCTGACAGCATTGGACATATTGAAAAGCCTCACTAATTCAAACTAGTTAAGAGAAGATAAGTCTAAATTAATGAAATGCGTATTGGATCATAGGTTTTAAAGAAATGAGTTATTTTGAAGGATATTCCAAGTAACATAAACTGATTAAAAAGCATTTCTAAGAAAAGATTTTGATTAGCTTGGTAATTATTAGAAATGTTACTTACATACATACATATATGTATGTGTGTGTATATATATAAATATACATATATATATATATATATATAATTTTAAAATATAGAAAACATAAAGGTATGCTTCAACTCATAACACTTAAAAACATTCAGTGGAAGTTATTTTGATTTAACTGACTTATTTTTAATTGATAAAATCACAAAGACTCTCAATATTTCAGATTGCTTAAATCCAGTTGCCTTGTAGAGCGAATCGATTTTTGTGGAGGATGGTTTTTTAAATAATATTTTGAATAAAATGTAATTACAAAGTTTTGTTTTCAACTACCCAAAAAGCTGTTTAGTCAACTAGTCATAATTTTTAATTTAAGAAATAAAAAAATAATATAAAATTATGGCTACAATCAATCTGGAAAATTTACCCTAATTATCACCTCCTTTATATTTCTTTAATATCAACAAAAGCTAAGTATCAAAGAAAACAGAGCAATATGAATAAAATTCATTGAGCATTAAGAATATATGTACTCTCTTGAATACCTTGTTTCCCTAGTTATAAAAGAATGAAAGCAGTTGACTACAGGATATTATTGTTACTATGATTAGGTAACATGTTGCAATTTAAAAAAACACTATTGAATATTACCTTTGATCTTAGAATCTTAGAACACAAGTTTGAATCCTGGCTTAACCACTTACTGCCTATATGAATTTGAAAAAATAATTTCTTCTCTTGAGTCTCAGTTTCTTTCATTGCACATTGTGGAGGGGATGGGGGTGAGTCTAGATGACCTCTGACATAATTCAGATCTACATTTCAAAACCTATAATTAATTAAAATAAGGACTGGAACTTTGTGTCACTTTGAGGGAGGGAACTCTATTTACCAATATAATAAACTTTCTATATGATTTATACCTTAGAGAATTAACTAGAGCACTAAGAGGTTAATTCTTGGAGATATTCAGGGTCATGCAGCCAGTATATGTCAGAAGCAAAACCTAAATTCAGGTCTTTTTGCTTCAAAAGCAGCTCATGATCCACTATGTCATCCTACCTGTCTGTATGCTTGACCAAATTTTGACATTAACTTTTAACATTAACATTCAATTTTAAATAACTACCTTACTATCTAATAATTAATTGGAAATTTGTTTGAAGGCCACTGAGTTGCTCATTAATTAGTATAAGATTTTAAAATTATATTTCCAGTTACAGATGTGAAACTCATTTGGAAACACAGATTGGATCAGAAGAAATAATAACATAATTTTTCAGTGTATTCTCACTTAAGTACATAGATCAGTCTCTAATTCTAGAATAATTTTATGACCATATATAATTGTCTTGTTTCTGCTTCTTAGGGCTCCTGAAAGTAGTGAATAGATGAGAAGAAGTGATTGTAATGAGAGGAGCATTGGAGCATTCATCCTCACATTCTTTTTCGCACATTAATTGTAATTGTTCAAATTAAGATAAAAGTATCAGCTAGATTTTCTTATCTTGACAAATTTATCTCTCATATTAGTTTTAATATATTCCTTGGACAGCCAAGCCATTTTAAGCCTTCACTCTCTGAGAAAAAGAATTGGCAATCATGTCATTTAGATCTGGAAGGGACTCAAAAGATAATCTAGTCCAACTCTTTCATGTTATGGATGACAAATTGAGACATACAGAGCCTGACATTAGTCCAAAGTAATATTTCTGTTTAATGCAGAGCCAGAACAGCAAAGTAAGCCTCTTGACTTCTAGATTAATAATTCAGAGTTCCTTCCATTAGACTAAGCTAAAATGTTTAATAACAATTCTCCAGTTATTTAATGTAAGTTGAAAGATCAAGACTTTCCTACTGCCAAAGACATTTTGAAATCAACTAATGAACAGAAAACTTAGAAGACTTCTAAAAGAATTTTCTGGCTTGAAATACCCTCTGTTTATGCCCTCCCTTAATTCATTACTCCATGCATAGACATTGTCCTCTTTGTGTTTGTGTAGAGGTTAAAAGGTAATATTTTCTAAATATGCAGCTATATTTAGCATTCTTGCTAAAACAACAATAATAATCAAAAGCATTGTTTTAAGGAATTTTATTTTATAATAAGATTTATTTCTATTTTGCTAAAGTTGTTTTGAACTATTCAAATAACTGAAATGGATTATTTAGTAAAAACATGGAGGAAAGTATCAGAAAGGAACTCACTTTGCTGTACTGTAGTATTCTTAGTAATGGAATTTTACATGTATCCTCAAGATACTGTGGTTTAAATTTAGCAGAAATATTAATGAAAGTCAGAATTTCAGAACTGTAATTCATTATTTTGTAACAAATAGGATTTGTTACCAATGTAGGTAACAACCCTGGAATTGCCAAAAAGTTCATCCATGGGTTTATTTACTTTATATATCTATTATTCCATATTTTACTAACCATATCCTCTCCCATTCTGCTTGAATGTTCTCTTTTCCCTTCAAATTAACGCTGATCTTAAGGAGAAAATGTTGCATTGATTTCTGCCCTGGAAGCGTCAGTTTATAACCATCAGGCAAACATTCTTTCTATATTCATAGTGTAGTAAAAGGCACTGTACTTTTAGTTCCCTTTGCTAGCTTAGTGCTGCTCTTTATCTCTCAGACTGTTTTCTCTGTTGTCATTACTAGCTCCATTTCACTCTCCTATGTCTTGCCCTTGGGTTGCTACTATTGTTTCTTCTTTAACTAGCAGAGTTGTAAAACATCAGTATATATTGCTTGCTTTGATTTCATTTAAGTGTTATGAGTTGAAGCATACCTTTATGTTTTCTATATTTTAAAATTATATATATATATGTATATTTATATATATACACACACATACATATATGTATGTATGTAAGTAACATTTCTAGTAATTACCAAAATAATTACCAAGCTAATCAAAATCTTTTCTTAGAAATGTTTTTTAATCAGTTTATGTTACTTGGAATATCCTTCAAAATAACTCATTTCTTTAAAACCTATGATCCAATACGCATTTCATTAATTTAGACTTATCTTCTCTTAACTAGTCTGAATTAGTGAGGCTTTTCAATATGTCCAATGCTGTCAGATAGCTCATTTTAATCTAATAAATCTGCAAATTATCCTGTGAAGATTTAGAAGCTGGTGTTCTTTTTCTCACTGTCCTCCCTTGTTCTAATCTTTCTTGAGATCTGGTATTCAAGCTCCTTAGATTAATAGCCACCTGCTCCCTTGGATTGAGATTTCAGTGTTCAGGAAAACCATAAAGTCCTTGCCTGGAAACAGTTCAGACAATTTCTAAAATTTAAAATTTGGAAAGAGTTAGTAAGAACAAGTCACACAAATACTATGGAAGTGAGCTGAATGATTATAATGAAAAAGTCCATAGACTAACTAACCCACTTTTAAATAATATGAAGTCCCCAAATAGCCATTACATTATACATCCAACAGTTGCAAAAAGGAATACATTTAGTCTTTTCTTGTAGAAATTTATGTAGCATATTTCAAACACTACTATCATGGCAAGAACACTGGATTTCGATCCAGCAGCACATGGCTTAAGTTTACTCTTAGCTAGATACTATCTATGTAACTGTTGTTTACAAAATGAAGTCACTTCACCTGGTTGGATCTCAGATTCTACCTATGTAAAATGAGTGGAGAGAATTAGATTATCTCTAAGATATCAAATGAAATAATATTTGTACCCCCATGCCTGGCACATAGTTTGTACTGTGTACATGTTTATTCTTTTCCCTTCTTCCCTTTAGTTTGAACATTTTGCAATTCATTATTAATGAATTGAGTGATAGTTTAATAGAGTTGAAAGGGGCCATGTATTTAAACTAGTGTAAATTTTTCATCTTACCAAGTTGAGGAAACCAAAGCAGAGACATTTTTAAAAGGGCTTTGTTCAAATCTTAGTTAAATCTCACCTTCTGCAAAAGGTCTTACCTGGTCCTACTTAATGATATCCAGATCTTCCTAATATGATGTTTAACACTCCCAACTATACCTATATCCACTAAATCCACACGGGAGTTTAGCCCTAAAAGAGTTAGTTAGGTATAACAAGGAGAAAGGGACCATGGGGCATGCAAGGATAAGAAGAAACTCCACAAGGCAGAACATCTTGAAAGACTAACCCTATTACAGATTCAGCAAAAAATGTCATATATAATGGGCAGATTTATAAGAAAAATTTCACCACAGTGATTTGACATCATAACTTGGCTTTCTGATTGGATATAGTAAAGCAGAGTTTTCCAAAACCTCCATAGGAGTGGGATTCTAAAGCTAGCTAATCCCAATCAGAGCCCTCTCTTGCTTGCCTTGAGGAGTATTATAATCTTATCAATACTTTAGGTTTTCTCTGACAATTTCCCCTAGTAAACCCAGGATTTTATCACAAAAAGAAAAAAAAAAAAAAAAAAAAAAGCAGAGTATAGGAGGGTAAATGGGGAGAGAGATGCAATAGGCTCTTCCCAGAAATAGAAAGTGCATTTTATATTCTGGTGCAAAATCCAGAATTTCTAAATGTTTATAAGAAAGTCAAGTTTACATTTGAATTAAGTACTGGGAAAAACAATGAGTCAAGTTTCTCTTGATACATAATTATAGTTTGTCTCCATTTTCAGTGAAAATTTGTCTAGAGATAGTCAGCTGCAACTAAAATTATTTCAATATAATAGCACTTACCTTGCTACTTTAACACAAAGTTTTATATGAAAATAAAGTTTTTGTAATCTACTCATGCTTTAGTCATAGAGTACCATAACTATAACTGGTTTTCCATGACCATTTCCTTCCATTCAGAAGCATAGATTCTTTTCCTCCCAAAGAATAATACTATTTCTGATGTCAAATCAGAAAGATATGAGAACACAGAAAAACCACCTGGCAAGTGAGCTTTTAAGAGCACAGGGAGAATTTAATTAATGTTAATGGACAAATCTCCTTCAAAACCAAATGAAGCACTTAACTAGATTCTTAATGGCCTCTGCTTTCAGAGTCAGAGGGAGGGAGGGAGCACTGATTTCATTTTATTGCTAAAAAAAAAAAAAAAAAAAAAAAAATGAATATTGGCAGGTTCTAATGTACTGAGTTTATTGCCCTTGTTTTGGAGGGGGGGGGGAGAAGAGTGAGGCGGGGGAGCGTGTATGGGTGTGGGTGTGTGGGTGTGTTTTAGAGCCTGGCAAGCAACTCAACATTACTTCTGCATGTAGCCTTTTTTAACTTCCCCCAATTGAGATGTCCTTCTCTCTTAAATTACCTTGTATCTGATGTATATTTTGTATTTATTACCCTTATATTGGGTATCTGTTAACTTGTACTTTTTTATTCATTTCTTATTAGAAATTCAGCTTTTTGGAAATGGTTTGGATTGTTTCATTTCTTGTACTTGTATCCCCAGGATCTATCAGTTACTTAATAAATACTTGTTGGATTGATTTCTTTTGATATAAGTTCTTCTCAAAATGTAATGCCGAAGAAACTGAGCAAAACAGAGATTAGAGAACAATTTAATAGTTTATTAAATGGAGAGATTTACTGGGACCAAATGGATCCATGTTTGGTCCCAGGGCTGAATGAGACAATTGTCTCAAAGAATCCAGCCAGGAATGTCAGATACAAGATTCTTTTATAGGGTAACAAGAACAATGATATAATGGAGGAGGAACCTGGATGGGGTTGACCTAATGTGGGGGAGGCACATGGGATGACATAATGGGAGGTACTGGAGAGGCTTCTGATATTCTAATGATGTCTAAAATGGATAAAGACCTTTATCCCATCAAACATTAAGAGGGAATAAGTATAGCCTAAAGTCTAAGATATAAGACCTTTATTCTATCAAACATTAAGTGGGAATGGTTATAGCCTGAGGCAGAGTAACTAAATAGGACAATTGGGGAAACTGGGTCAGGACATTAAAAGAGAACTGTGGCACAACAAAAATTCATGCTATACTTTCCATCTCCATGTCCCTCTCTATTACACTATTAAATGCTTAGCCACAGAACAAAAGGCATTCCAATGCATAACAGTTATATAAAGAACTTCTAAAACACAAACATATCGAAAGTACCTAATTACTCTGCAGGTATTGTGTGTCCTCTAACATGAAAAAACAGGCTGAAGCTACCTTCATCACTGGGTTAACATAATGAGAATTTCTCAGTTTTCTGAATGAAACCAGATGGAAGAGTCCATTCCTAAGGATCCTGGAGACAGTTATAATGATTATTATGGGGTTTGATGTAATTCAGGATTAATTGAATGTTGTTTTTGCAAATGTATTTCTTCATTAAAAAATTGTGAAATGAACTATAAAATGAATATGACTTGGTGCTGTTATTAGCACACTATTTTCTAATTACTTGTTTAAGAAAGTGTTACAAATTTAAGTATTATTAGTCAATTAACTAAGGACTCTACTAAGTGCTAGGGATACTAAAAAAAAGTCAAAAGCTAGTCCTAGCTTTTATGAAGCTCATTGTTTAGAGTGATAGAAAACAACATGCAAATAAATAGCTATGTATAAACAACATATGTACAGATTAAATTGGAAATAAACTCAGGCACTAAAATTAAGGAAGACTGGAAAAAATTGGGAAACAATTGGGAGGTTTTTGGTTTTTTTCCATAATATCTAACTCTTTCTGACCCCCATCTTGGGTTTTCTTGGCAAAGAAATGTGTTTGCCATTTCCTTCTGCAGTTCATTTTACAGGAGGAAACTGAGGCAAACAGGAATAAATGACTTAGCTAGGATCATATAACTACTAAAGGTCAGAGGATTTGTTTCCAAGTATTACCCGCTTTAAGACTATTACATCATAAGCATTTTGAATGCTAAGAAATATTATAAAAAGAATATGAAAGATGTAATTTTAAACAAACTTTCTGTGAATTTGTTCACTGTGCATAAACCTTAGAATGTACTATCTCCTCTAAGAAACCTTTCTCTATTATTAGTGCTTTCTCCTCAAAACACTTTATTTTTATCTATATCCTATATTTATTTATCTAGAAATCTGTTGTGTCACCCAAGTAGTATGTAAATTCCTTTAGAACAGGAACTTACTCACTTTTGTAATCCCATAATGCTTGTGGGATACCAAGTATGTACTCTTAACATATGCTTGCTGATTGAGTGAAAGTCAAATTGCTAAATAGTACAAGCTGATGGAGAAGCTTCTCTTAAAAAGACCATTGTTTTGCTAATAGATTTGAAAGGTTTTTAGTTAAGACCCTATGAAAAGCCTTTATCTTATAAAGATAATTCTTTTTTCCCCTCTTTGCTCTGAAACCATAATAACTCTTTTTTTTTTTTTTTTTTTTTTTTTTTTTTTTTTTTTTTTTTTTGACACAGAGCTGGGAGAAACCTACATGAATATTTAGCAGGTGTTGTCCAAATAGGTATATTTTTCATTTGTAGACCTCTTTGCCCAACCGGTCCTCAAACTTTTTAAATAGGGGGCCAGTTCACTGTCCCTCATACTGCTGGAGGGCCAAACTATAGTAAAAACAAAAACTTTGTTTTGTGGGCCTTTCAATAAAGAAACTTCATAGCCCTGGGTGAGGGGGATAATCGTCCTCAGCTGCTGCATCTGGCCCGCGGGCCATAGTTTGAGGACCCCTGTAACTTACACCAAACCAGAACAGAACACCCTAATTTTCTTTAGTCAGCTTGCTCTGCATGTATGACTCCGTTCAAAGGCAAATAAGATTGCTTACCCTTCTGAAAAGAAGGCAGAACAAACTTTATGGTTATCTGAAGTTTTAATTGATATTTAAAATTCACTATATGTCCTCAGCAGTGACTAGATCAAATAAGAATTTTCTGTTCTACTTAAATCTGAAAGATTGGCAGAAACTTTGTTTTACAATAGAAAAGGGCTAAATTTAGTTATTTTCATTTTAGAATTTTAAAATATAATTTTCTTTTTAACTATGATATCTTATTTCTTTATTAATATTTGAAAAGCTATATAAAAATGGCTTGTAAGTTGTTGCCTAGGTTTGCTCAGTGGCTCTGATTCCTACCACCAAATGACAGATTCTCAAAAGTGTTGCTCCTTTACACAGTTATGGAGAATGGGGGGAGGGGGAGGGGAAGGGAGGAAGGGAGGGAAGGAGAGGGAGAGGGAGAAGGAGAGAGGGAAAGAGAGGGAGAAGAAAAGAGAGAGAGGCAGAGGGGGAGGGAGAAGGAAACCCTAAGACAAAATTGCCAGAAAGATATTGAACTATTGAACATGATTATTTGTCAAATGAATGTCTTAAGTAACAAATGTTGTTGGAACTCGGTACTCAATAGCACTTGACCAAGGATCAATGTGAAAGGTAAGAATATTTTTTCTTGTATCTTTTTCTCCATCAGTTAAGATTCTATGTCAAAGTATAGATTTTCTATTTTTACATCTTGTGTGAGGGATTTGAGTTGAAGCTCAGTCTTATCAAATTAGGGTTTGACAGCATTAGAGGATGAATTTCTGCACTGCAGGCTTTGCTACTCTGTTCATGCATTCATATTGGCTTATATGTTGAATCCATTTGACCAAAAGGCAATCTAGTTAGGTTACATTGAGTGAGAAAATGTGTGTATAACAGTAGAGCTAAATATCTAAATAGTATCATAAAACTGTAAAATTGGAGCTGGAGAGAATATTAGAAGTCATAAAGTTTAAGTTTCTTATTTCTATAGATAAGAGACTCAGACCTATGACTTCTCCAAGGTCACAAAAGTAACAAATAATCAAATTGGCCCCTGAAACATGGACATTTAGGAATTACCTTATATTCTTTTTTCAAATGGAGAATATCTATATTACCCCAAAGCAGAATTATTTTATATTTGTCTTTTTTCTTACATTTTATAATTAAAAAAACGAATTTTTGTTAGACTTTACTATGTTGTCAAGATATTGTCAGGTATCAGGCATGAGTATACCTGAATTAAAATTCTATAAATTGATCCCTAACTTTGCTAAATGGATTGTCAAAATTACATATCTAATTTAGCTGATGCCCCTTTTCTATCTGAGAAAGGGAGAGAATTGATTATGAAGTAAGTAGCAAATAGAATGTAGATACATTATAAGTATGAATAGAATTCATGAAAATTCTTGATCTTTAGATGTATCACTGAGTTAAAAATGATTAAGTATGTAATTACATACCAGTGACAGAATTTTTGGAAGTGTTTAATTTCTTATAATTATTTTAAAATCATTTTTGCTATCGATTGAACTACATGGGTTTTATGTATTTCCTTGTGGAAACACTGGGCTGGTGAACAGAAAAAAAATAAAACAAATTTCACATATAGCACATGCGTGCACACGCACACACATACACAGATACACACACACACACACACAACCTATCCTGGAGAACAAGAAGGCATTTTTAAAATCTTTGTTTACCTAGACTTTCTCATAATTCTTTGCACATAGTATATTCCTGATAAATATGTTTTATATTGAATTAGAGGGTCAGTCAGGTGGCTCAATGGATAGAGTACCAGTTCTGGAGACAGGAACTCTTCTTTCTGAGTTCAAATCTGTCCTCTGACACATATTAGTCTGTATGACCCTGGGCAAGTCACTTAATCCTTTTTGCCTCTGTTTTCTCACTGTAAAATGACTTGGAGAAGGAAATGACAAACCATTCTAATATCTCAGGCAAATGGGATCACAAAGAGTCAGACACAATTGAAAAAGGATAGAACAACAAACTGAATTAGATATTTGTTGAATTAAGGAAATAGAATGAAGCAGAGACAATTCAAGGGCTAGTATTTTCTGAATATTAGGGAAGAAAAGAAAGGAAGACAGAGAGAAGGAAAGAAGGAAGGAAGAGAGAAAGAGAAAGAAAGAAAGAAAAAGAAAAAGGAAGGAAGACAGAGATAAGGAAGGAAGGAAGGAAGTAAAGAAAGAAAGAAAAATGGAAAGAAGGAAGGGAGAAAGAGAAAGGAAGAAAGAAGGAAAGAAAGAAAGAGAGAGAGAAAGAAAGAAAAAAAGAAAGAAAGAAAGAAAGAAAGAAAAAAAGAAAGAAAGAAAGAAAGAAAGAAAGAAAGAAAGAAAGAAAGAAAGAAAGAAAGAAAGAAAGAGAAGGAAGGAAGGAAGGAAGGAAGAAGGAAGGAAGGAAGGAAGGAAGGAAGGAAGGAAGGAAGGAAGGAAGGAAGGAAGGAAGGAAGGAAGGGAAAGAGAGGAGGGAGAGAGAAGGAGGAGGAGGAGAAGGAAGAAGAAGAGGAGAGAGAGAGAGAGAGAGAGAGAGAGAGAGAGAGAAGGGAGAAATTGACCAAAACGCAATCTAGTTGTGTTATATTGAGTGAGAAAATGTAGAGATGACAGTATATCTAAATATCCTAGTATCATAGAGAGTCATCCTGGATGTTAGATAGAAGTGGGTTCAAATTCTACTTCCAGCACATTATTCATGGACAAGTTTCCTAATCTTTCAGTGGTTCCAAGCAGTCCTATGATGCTAATTTTTCTATCGGTGGAGGACTTTCCCTTAGGAATGTATTACATGTCTAGACCAACACCCTTAAAAGCAAAGCCAAAACACAATTTCCAGTATCAGGCTGCTTTATCCCACACTAAATAATAAACATTCATCGATGCTATTTCCTATGACACTGAACAACAAATTTTATTAGCTAGGCACTAAGTAAACAAAGAATTAAAGGAAACAGTCTAATATCTGTATCTAGAACGTGTGCATATGTAACATTTTTTGTTCTTATTGAGTTATTTCAGTTGTCTCAGATTATGATCCTATTGGAGTTTTCTTGGCAAAGATATTGAAATGGTTTGTCATTTCCTTCTCTAGCTTATTTTAAATATGAAGAAATGAAGACAAATAGGGCTAGGTGACTTGCCCTGGATTATATAGCTACTAAGTTTCTGAGGTCAAATTTGAACTCAGGATAATATGTCTTCCAGACTCCAGGCCCAGTACTCTAGCTGCCCAATAAATATGAATACTGTGCCAATAAATACATGTTAATGGGGAAGGGGAGCTCAAGGGGAAGGCATTAATTAACAGCTGCCTGGTAGGAGTGAGGGATCAGGAAATGTTATGTAGATAGTAGTATGAAATGAGCTGTGAAGAAAACTAAAGATTCTAAAAAATGAAGGTAATGAGGGAGTACATGCACCATGATAAGAAAAATAGAAGGCATCCATCGATTGATTTTATGTTGAAAAAGGAGCAATTTCCACTAATTTTTAATTAATCTTAACTTTTTGTTACAATGGAAAATTACAAAGGACATTTTTTGGCATATAATGGGTTTAGATAATGAATGTAGCATTCTCTTCCTGTCCCTCCTTCCACCCCCTTCAAGTTCATTGACTGGAGAGAAGCTCTACCATATGTCTCAAGGGTATTTATCTTGTTATAGGTGACTAAGTACTACCAAAAGATATTTCTTGATTAAAGCTATACAAGTGATTCAAGATGACTACATTTTTCTTACCCCAAATTCTATGCTTCCTTACACCCTCAGGTTTCTCTAAATGCTCTGCTCTAGGAATATTGCATGTTGTGGGAGGAAAGAGAGGAAAGTAAGACAACAGTGGCATTTAAAACAGAGATGTAGGTTAAATAAAACATATCTTGATTTAATGAAATTTTAGGCCATTTAATAAATTGATTTTTTTTTTTAATGGGACAATATGGGCTAAGATATTTAGAAGCAAGGAAACTCATCCCACTATGCTACACTTATTCCTGCATAGAAATCTATATCCAGAATCAGATACTTTAAATTGTTTCTACTTTTCACAACTTTTGCCCTTTTTCTTCTTACAAACCTGCAGGTTGTATAGTAGATAGAAACTTTCTGTTTTAATTCCAACCCCTCCTCATCCTCCCACTGGCCCTATAACATCTGTGGAGGATTCTAAAAGGGGGAGAAGCAGCTTTCTGTGTCAGCATTGTTTGTCAGTCTGGGACAAAGTGTTCTACATTTTAATCTCAAGATAATAAGGTTATTTTTTCTTTAAATTTTTCTACTGAACCACCATGGAGTCTAAAAGCTAAGCTCCTTTTTTATTCAGGGAAATATGACTGACTTTGTTTAAAAAAAAATACACCATCTAATTTATTTTAAAAATCCAGGCCATTCTTTGGGGATTATGAATTATCAGGGCCATGTAACTTATCTTCATTACTATCAGTAATAAGGCAAGATTCTTCATTATTGCTGTTGATTAAGAAGGTACTCTACAAACCTTGTTACCATTTGAAATTGAATAAAAATAATTTGTTGACTAAAGGCAATATGACAGCCAGAGCTGAATCACCCATACTGTAAGGGAAAAAAAATAGTTGTTTGCTACCAAGAGAAAAATAGTTATTTGAAAAACAAATTTATGTTCATGGACATAATATCAGTAACTATTTTCTTCACTCCTGAAATGTTTATACTCAAATTAACTCAGGAATCATTTATTTATATATTTTGCCCTGACCCTGCAATTCATTCATATAGTGAATTTCTAGTGAGGAAACTACCACTACTAAGGTAGGTCAGTGTTTCTCTTTGACTTGCAGTTTTAGAATTGCCTGGGAAAAGTAAGAAGCTGTGTGTGTGTGTGTGTGTGTGTGTGTGTGTGTGTGTGTGTGAAACAGGTTATAGTACATATAACAGGTTATAGTACATATATATGCATTTATGTGTGTGTGTGTGTGTGTACACATACACACATAGATAGATATCACCTAATTGAAGGTGGGGGAGTATTTAGAAAAAAGGTCAATGTATCAATGAAAAGGTCACTAATGACCATGAAGGTAACTAATTTTCATAGTGATAAAGTCAAAAGTCATGTTGCAAGTCATTAACATTAAGAGCATATAACAAGAATTTAGAGCATCTTCTGATTTTTCACCAAAGTGTGGTCTTTTTTTAGATATTTAAGATATTCTGTTTTACAAAACTGATCAATTTCCTGAAATGGCTAACCATTTTGATATTAATTCATATCTTTGAGTTAGTACTTGTGTCAAAATGCCTTACTTGACATTTTTCTGTGTTGCTTTTCAGATGTTTCTATTTAGTGGGACAGCCATACTAACATATCTTACAACTTTATTAACTTTTTAATCAAATAGTCGATTTTCTGATCTGTTGGCAAATGTATGCTGGCTTATTGTAATGACTTTATTACATTTCTCTGTTGTGGTTGTTTCCTTGGTTTCTTTCATAAACCATAATTAATTCTCTTAAAAATTATTGCCTAATTCTTACTAAATCTTTGTTAATCCTTGATTAATATGAAGCTGGTGAAGTATATTAAGACCTAGCTCTGGAATATGAAATATATAAATTCAAAAGCACAAATTGTGCTAGCTTTTTAAACTTGAATTACTTGAACTGGGATCATCTCAGGTATTTAAGACTATAAATTGTTGAGGAGTTAGACTGCGTTGGTGGTAGAAATTCCCTATACTAATGAAACCACCCCTGCATACCTGCTTACCCTTCAAATTCTTTTCATAAGCTTTACTTTACTCATAATTAATGCCTTATAATTAGAAAATTCTTTCTGGTTCTAAGCTAAATCCTTCTTGCTATAGTTAAGACCTGTTACTATTTTCCAATCTTAAATGAAAAAAAGAAGTTAGCTTTCCCCCCTACAGGCTAAATTACTACAGTTCCATTAGTCTTTCCCTGGAAAGCTTATTTCATAACTTCAGTCATTGGTCAAATTCATTTAGACCTCCCAAGGGGCTGCCTAAAGTGCTGCATGTGTATATGTGTGTTTGCAAACTCCAATCTTTTTAGTTCTTCTTTGGAAATGGTATCTGCTTGAGAGAAAGGAGCAATGTTCTAGCTATGGCAGTGATGGAGCCAGCATACTCTGGGAAAGAATGGATTTCCTTATCTGAAGTCAGCCAACAAAAGCTTCCTTCAGCCTTGTCACTAACATGATAATTAGATGAAGGCAGCTCATTATAAGTGTTTGACAATAGGTTCTTTCACAGCAGAAGTAGTAAGTCTATTTTACTAGAAGTTTAAATAAAGCCCATATGATTATTTATTCCTTCTACCACTCATTTCTTATTGGTTGCATCTTGGAACTCCTTTAAAGAGGTCTGAGCCTAGTTGTCTCAACATCTAGTCACAAATATAGCCAAAGCAGCACTACAACAATAAATTTTAATAATTAAGAGTACTGAAAGGTTATGACCATCCTCTGAACACCCAGCTGGTTTGAAAGAGTTAAGACTCAAACCTACATCTCTTTAAATCTAAAGGTAAAGTTTTAAAATAACTATTTCTGAATAAATTTTTTTTAAGTTTAAAACTCTGTGGATTTTCCCTAACCCCCTCCCTACCTAATTGGCTTAATCACAGCTGCTTTCTATTGGCAGAAATAGTAACTTTCAACTTTTATCCCTATTTTTTGACCTTTTGCATTGATCTTTGATCTCTGTTTAGGACTGGCACCACCCCAACAACAGATTTTTGTTTTGTTTTTCCTCTATAGCAGTAATTCTCAAATATTTGTTCTCATACACTATCTTTATGCTATTAAAATTATTGAGAATCTGTCCAAAGAGTTTTTGTTTATGTAGGTTATATTTATATTTACCATATTAGGAAAAAAAAACTTTTTAAATTGAAATACCCATAGGATTTATAAACTTTGAGAACCACTGTTGTAGAACCACCAGGGGGAAAATTGTTATCTGGCAACTGAGTCTGTGGCAGAAAATTATAGAGAATTAGGTCTAAATCATAATCCTGTCTCCAATAAGGATTGCTTCTGCACTCTTGATGAAATTGATTACTAGTTAATAGAACTCCTCTATGTGTAAAATTAGGATGATACTTCTGGACTGCCAGATTTGAGCAAAGCCAGTCGATAGACTCCTATTAATTCTATTTTTTTCCAATACCACAAACCCAGTAATCCATACAGAAAAACAGGTGCCCTAACATCTTGATTTATTCACTAAGTAGAGAAATTCACTAAGGTTCTCCAGTCATTCAGTTGAATTACTGAGTTCTTACTATATTATTTTTCTTTTATACCAATTCAAATAACAACATTGTCAAACCATGCTGAGAATGAAAATGAATGTTTCCTGAGGAGGGATAAGTGGGTAAGGAGTATGGTGCCTACAAGTTTCTCCAAGTAAATTGTGACACTCAACAGGGCTTATAGGAAAAGGATACAAACTATGGAAGGTAATTTGGTTCATGAAATGCTCCCAACAGGGAAAGGAAGACTCTCCTACTGTTTTCAAAGGGCATCTCATAGCCACATATGTAAATACACCCTTGCTCTTTGGGACTTTTGTTGTTTTTGTTGTGTGTTTTCCTTTCAGGAAGTTGAATAAGGTCAGGACATATCACTGATAACATAAGGGTTTCCTTCTAAGCAGGATAGAAATTCAGCTTGTTTGTGTACATTTATGCATGCTTTTATGAAAGATAGAGAAAGAAACCACAGCAAGAATATCACAATACAAACATCAAAAGATATTGTACCTAGAAGAAGAATATCCATGAACATCAGACATATCTGTGTATATGCATATAAAAACTTGGTAGTTTGGCCTACTACTTTATCAAATGCACATAAGAAAACTCAAAATAAATAAATAAATAAGTGGAATTCAGAACATGTCAGCATTTATTCTCAAGAAAAAGCACATTGGGCTCTGAGATTGGTCCATGTTTACTCGTATTTCACACCTTCCTACATCACTGTGGCAGCTTCATTACTTAGCAAAAGAAATGAGCATGAGGCAGTTGCTGCAGTCAAATGCTTATATAACCAATTATTTTATCCACAGACATTTAGAGCTCAGACCACTAAAGCATTCCAAATGAAATTTTCAACAGAAAAAAAAAGCCTCAGATTAAATGTTTTGGGAAAATATGACTAAAATATAAAAGAAAATCATTTCATTCCTGCTATACCATAAACAGGAAGGCAGCATTTATGTTGAGCCTGACTTCTGAGTTTAATCACTGAAATTTCACTAAATGTAGAACTGTAATTAGCAATTCTGGAGACTGGGGCAAGCAGCATGAAAAGTAATTTCAAATCAACTTCTTAAGACAAATTCAATTGGTGATTGGGAGATACTGAACCTTAGGATCCAAGATCCCATTGGGGGATATAGCTCAGGATGCCTATCCAATGAAGTGGAGAAAAGACCCCAGAGTATCATAAGGAAGTGGAAAGTAGAAACAAGCAAGGGTTTGTGAAAGAATATTTTATTTAATTATTCGTCTTATTACTTGAGTTCACTTGTTTCTATCTGCCGAAGAAATATACCTCTACCTCTAAATTTCAGCAACTTGTGGCAAATTCTTGCTTCCTCTGCTATAGTTATGACTCTTCTTAAATGACTTAAAGATTTACAATGGAAAGCATGTAATATGCCAGCTCTAGTACCACAACATAAACAAACTTTTTCACATAGACTCTAATCTTCACCAATATCTGTTTAAAAGATATTTAATATGAGAACCACGTGCATAGATTGTTTCAAAAATGTTCTTAGTTCTTTAAAAAAAAAAAAAGGATAAAAATTTTAAGATATGTATAATTTTTATCCTATAGAGGATTGAGAATCTTTTGAAAAATCATTTAAACTTGGGCTTTTGAGTTTAGGTTTGTGTGATTTCACTCTATAAATTCATTTTTCAAAAGACTTATTTCCAAATAATGTGTAGTCCAAGAAAACAGACCCTTAAGTCTCTATAAGGAGTCATTCCTTGGACCCTAGCATGTTTAGTAGATAATGAGAATATGAACTTCAGATGGGCAACATGAAGCCCATGTTCTTTCAGGTGTACTTTCTAAACAGCACAATATCATGAGGCACGTTTTGTCTGTGGCTTAACAAAATCATCAAGAGAGGTAATGCAAACTTGACTGAAGATTCC
This sequence comes from Sarcophilus harrisii, assembly GCF_902635505.1. Classification (NCBI taxonomy): domain Eukaryota; kingdom Metazoa; phylum Chordata; class Mammalia; order Dasyuromorphia; family Dasyuridae; genus Sarcophilus; species Sarcophilus harrisii. Next base: position 157,873,024 of record NC_045428.1, on the reverse strand, counting down.
CCAGTAACACATATGTCTATTAAGCTTCTCAGAAAACTTCTGGCTACCACCAATGTTACGCTTTTTGACAATGTGGTGGCTCAGTTACAACTTTCCTGAAAACTTAAAATCAATGAAAAGAAAGCCAGGCTCTATGATGCATTTGGAAATAAGTTACCTGCCCTTTTCTCAAATAGATCTGTGTAGGCTAAGTAGCTTATGTATTCCTCTCTGTGATTCAATTTCTTCATTGGAAAAATAGCAACAACTACTGTCATTTCTATTGTGCTTCAATGTTTACAAAATATTTTTAGGTGTTGTCTTATTTGGTTTGATAAAATTATTTGATAATAATTTTATAAGCTAAGCTTGTGGGACTTACTTAATCTCCATAGGTGTCACTTAACCTCCATAGATTTCTTCATCTGTAATGGGGTGGACTACTTGACTTCTGAAATCCCTTAAAGCTTTAAAAATATGTTCTAAGACTACTTCTAGGTAGGTATAATGACACAGGGAAGATCAAGCAATTGCCTGTGTTCACACAGCTAATAAGAATCAGCATTGAGATTTAAATACAAATTTTTGCTGAATCTTTTTAGTGTTTTTACCACCATACACGATGTCATTATTACCAGGGGAAAATACTTCTACCTATTCAGTGTCATTTAAGGATAAAATATATTTAAATTTGCTTGGAGTGAAAATTATTGTTGAACATCATTATACAAACTCAAACTTTTATTACTATTCAAATGCACCCTTCCTTCCTCCCCCCTTTCTTTCTCCAGTTAGATCAAGGAATTTAGAAAGATATTTTTAAGCTATCTCATTACTATATTACTTATAATTGAGGTAGAAAAGCTAACATTGTTAGGCCTGACTTTTTGTAGCCTGTGGTCAAATGCATCAAAGACAGTACAGAATAATAGGAGTGAGAGCACAGGTAGATCATTCAGCTATCTTTAAGACCTCCAGATCAACTACTAACTTTTGTTCTCTCCAGACAATTTTCCTCTATCTTCTTATTTTAGAGCCAAACTCCTAGAAAATGCTTTCTCACTTTTCATTCCTTAGCCAGTAGATGTCTGTCTTCTAATCTCATCATTTAACTGAAATCATAATTGCTAAGTCTTAAGGCCTGTTTCAATTTTCATCAACTTCTCTGTAGTATTTAGATGATCACTCACTTTTCCTAAATACTCTCTCCTCCCTGGTTTTTTCTCCCTTTCTCTTTCTCTCTCTTTTTAAATGTTGTTCTTTACTTATTCTCTTCCTATTTGACTGGTTGTTTCAGTCTCTGCTGGATCATCAGTCACATACCCCTGGGGAGGGGGAAGGAGCATATATCAAGATTTAGTCTCTGAGCCATCTTATATTTTTCTTCAATTTTCTTTCATTTGGTTATCTATCAGGTTTCATTTCCAGAAAAATGTCTTATAGTGTCAGTCTTTCTCTTGAACTCCAGTCCCATATCATCAGCATCATTCTGTAAGCCTATCAAAATCAATTTGTTCCCAAATACTTTTGTTTTCTATTTTCCTGTGTCTCTTGAAGATACCACTATCCTTTTAATACCACATTTTAAATTTTGGATTCATCTGTCTATTCTTCCCTTTTTCTTCTTTCTCATATCCAGTCATTTGCCAGTTCCTTTCAGTTCATATCAGTTTAATAACATTTGGGAAATGAAAAAAATATATACAATGTTTGTATTATTTTGTAGCTGTATTTGTATTATTTTGTTAAATTTGTAGAAAGCATCCTGTAGGCTCCCCCAAAACCATTTTATCTTTTTCATATCCATATAATATGGGGTAAAAAAAAAAGTTAGCATTAGAAGCAGCCATTTTAGAGAATATCTAACCCAACTTTCACCCAACGCAAAAATGTCTACAAATTCCCTGATGTATTATAATCAAGCATTAGTTTGAATATTTAAAGTGATGACAATCTCATCACTTTTTAGAAAGTAGCCTGTTCATTGCATTTTAACAATTCTAGCTGACAAAAATTGCAGTCTACAAAGTGTAAAAATCTGCCTCCATTACAACTAGCACTCATTAACCTTTAGCTGTAACAGAATTAGACTAATCCTTCTCCCACAGGATAGCTCTTCAGATACAAAGACAACTATCATGTTTCTCTTCAGTCTTCTTTCTAGATTCAATAACTTAAATTTCAACAAGAATCCCTCATAGGACATGGTTTCTAAAACCTTTACAATTTCTTGTGCTTAGTAAATGTTTAATAAATTTTTGATAAATTCAGTTTGCTCTTTAGATATACTTCTCACCTATCATTAGAAAACAAGGAAGACCTTTATTGATTTCTATATCTATAACTAGATAGAGATAGATAGATGATAGATAGGTAGATGAGTAGATAGATTATGTTTTAGTAGAAAATATTTTTAACATATCTTGTGCAAACTGATTCTTAATTCTGAAAAACATTTCACTCATACATATGCCCATGCCCAAGAGAGACAAACTCCCTTGATGTGTCAGAATCCCTCATGGGTTACATTCCCTTAGCAAGCTATATGCTATTTTTCACATTTGCCAACTTGTTTAGCATGCCCACACAGGTTTTGCCAATTACTTTTTGACATGCCTTATTCCTGAATGTCTACTTCTGAAAGCTTTTGAAATTTGATTTGCCTTTATTGAACATGCTACAATCTGATCATATTATGTATCAATACTTAGACACATTCAAATGGAAATACAAAGAAATATAATGAATGGAAAATATTGGTTAGACCACAATTTATTGAGAAATACCTGGAAATTCTAATAAATTGCAAGTTTACAATCAATCAATATGAACTTAGGGGTCCCAAAAGTAATATGATCTTAGACTGTATTTTAAAAGTACATAATGAGTCCTGTTGTATTCTATCCCATTTAGACCACATTGTGTTCACTTATAAGTGCTATGTTCTAGGGAAGACACTGACAAAGGAATAGGGCTAGAAAAGAGCAACCATAATGAAAGGAGATTGAAAGCAATATTATAGTATACCCAAATTGATTAAAGGAACTGAGAATGCTTAGCATTGAAAAGAGAAATCTTAGGAGGGAAATAATAGCTGTCTTTAAGTTTGTTACATGATAAATAAAGTTGTCTTATTTGGATCTGGACAAAAGATTTAGAAGAAAGAGGCAAAAATGTCAGAAAGAGGTTTCAAGCTAGAAAAAAACTTCCCCATATTTAGGTCTGCCTCAAAGCAGCATGGGCTTCTTCAGAAGTTAATTGGTGCTTTCTTCATCACCAGAAGTCTTCAAATGAAGACTCCGTGATTACCCATAAGTGATGAAGAAGAGAAGGAATCTTTCTGAGGTTGAACTCAGTCTCTAGGGATCCATGTAATGCTGAGATTCTGTGATTTTGTCAAGGAGAAGATATAACAATATGCATGGCTTTTCTGATAATAGCTGATAGACATAAAGATGTTTCAATCATGTAGACTTTAATCTTATGAAAATCTGCAAGAAAAATAAGAGAGAAATATTATTTATGTATCCTATAATGAATACACAACAGAGTATATGTTGAGAAAACTTAATGTAAGTAGTATTTTTCAAATTACAATGGGAGAATTAACTTCAAATTGTAAAAATCCTCTACTGATATATAAGGACAGATTGTTTCCTTGAACTATTATATTAGAAACTGAAATACTGTTATTTCTTGCTTTGGGGTTTGGTTTTTGGTTACAAAAGAGTGTTATTGGAAGAAACTGGGAATAGGGATAAAAAAGGAAAGGAAAGATTAGCCCATAAGGTAGATACAATTTCCTGAAATTATGACAGAATATTCTCTCAGAGAAGGAAACATTCTGTCACTGAGAAGTGAAATTGATATCTGATCAAAGAAATCTATCTTCAAATATTATTCTTACTTCTACACTAGTCACTGAATAGAAGCTTGTCTTTCTTAGAGTATCTCTTCAAAAAATATGTAGGTTTCCCATGAGAAAAGTGAATTATTTGAACTAGCAATCTATATGGCAAAATATGCATTGTATCTTCTATATTCAGATTCTGTAATGTCAAGAGACATGGAACAGTGTAAAACAGGGTTTTAAAATTATCAAAAGTTCCCACCTATATGTGGAATAATAATAACAGACAAAGAAAAGAGAAAGATTTAAAAAAAAAAAAAAAAGAATACTTACCTCTTCCCATTCTGTAGTAGATCTTTTCCCCCTGAGATAATATAATTAAGCTCACAATAAGCACCCTTGAGGTTTTGTTTTGTTTTGTTTTTCCAAATTCTTAAGGTATTTTTTTAAGGCTAATTGGCTAATTTGTGTTTTTTGGTAGAAATCTTTTTTTTTTCCAGGTCATCATCTGGTTATGGAGGTCTATGGAAAATAATAATTACCTATTTGTTTAATGTATTATTTAATTTCAGAAGATATAACAATTAAGTTGTCTTTCTTTGTACATATCTAAATTTCTCAAGTCTGAAATTTCTCATCTGGTGAAAGGACACAAGAACAGCACTGAATTCTAGCACTTCTAAAATAACTAAAAGCTAGAGCTTGCCAGATCTTATCTAGAAGCTAGGCAATTGAATCTTACTAATTTGGTACTCTACTGTCACATAGTTTAACTTATTGCAAGTCCTTTAAGATTTTAATGTGTACTTGCACATTTTCTGAACTTTCAAATCTTTTCTACCAGAATTCTTTCAGTTCAAATACCAACTCTTCTTCCTTATTCCACTCCTCACTCACTATTGAGACAGGTGCTATATAAAAATTTATTTACAAGTTTAGAATTTAGTCCAAACTAAAAAGTATCTGAGCACTGGATAAAAGGACTTCACTATTGATGATTGTATTTATCTTTATCTATCAAATTTCCTGGAGCTGTCTCAAATAACCTGCCTGAATTTCTCACATATGAGGAACTGATAATCATGTCTTATCTTTCATATCCTTTTGGAACTCTCCACTAGAGTGGTGATCTTTTCTCCAAGTATATTGTATATGGCTAAGTAGATTCTAAGTTTTTTGAGGCTAGCTTCCCACTGTTTGATTCATTTTTTATATGTCAAAATAGTCTTATAGTACCAGTTACTTAATGTTTTATAAATTGAATTAAGTTTAAAATTTTTAAAAAATCTATTAATGTATCAATTGTCTACATTTAATTATAAAATTGTTGGTAATATAAATGTACACCACACCCAAATCATATAAATACCAAACAACAATTCTAACATTATGTCTATACTATATATTACAGTTTAGCAAAAGCCATATTTCTAATTGAATATGATTCTTCTCTCATATTTATAGATTCATCATTGGAACTTGAAGTGGCCAACAAATGTCATAAATCATGCTCATTTCAATTTTATGGTCCTTGGATATTGACATTGCAAATATGAATTATTTTGAAAGAGAAAAAAAATTAAAAACTTTAAGTTTTATATATTCAATATATTCTCTTAAGTATAGTGTAGAAGAAATGTTAGCATCACACTCTTTAGAAATATTTCCCATCTTCAGCATTCAAAATTTTTTTATCTCAGTACTTATTATAATCCTTCCAAATATTCATCATTAAAGTCCAATGAAATAAGAATCATGGAATCACAAAATGTTAGAGAATGGAGCTGAGAGGTAAATTAGGTAACTTCTGAAATCCTTTCCAACTCTAAAATTTTGTGAATCAGTGAGTATGTAATCCAAAGTCAATGAAACCCTGATATTTTAAGTAATTTGCCATAGATCAATCACATAGCTTAATATTAGGGGGCAGCTGAAGTTGAAAATCTGAAAAAGTAAGGAAAAGAAGAAACAATTAAAAGAAAGATCTTTGCTCTCTTTCCCATTTGGCAATTTTTTGGTGCCCTCTAAAAATGAGGGAAAGAGTAATAAATAAAGTATTTCCAAATAGATAATTGAAAACTATAAGATATGGCTCTGAATTTAACAAGTTATACTGTTATCATCTGTATAGAATGGGAGGATGGATGGGCATTGTTTTGCCTGTTTTTGTTTTAAAGAATGCATCACTTCCTTATTACTAGTACAATGTACCCTTTCTAGAATTCTCTTAGTAACCACCAAAAATTAAGTGAAACAAATAAAATGAGAGTTTAATTCCAATACTCTGAAATTCATTTGAATGAGTGTGGGTATTGTGTGATTGTCACAGTTTAATATCTAATTAAGTAAACATTTAGTGACTTTTTTGTGAATCACCAAGTACCTAAGAAAGCCAAAATTAACATTATAATGTTGTTTTTGAAAAAAATGAAATATATATATATATATATATATTTTTTCATTGGCATGGCATATATATATATATATATATATATATATATATATATATATATATATATAAATTTACCTTCTCTTGGATCCACTTAAAATATCTTGATTTTTGTGAGTTTTACATTATCTTGGACTATGGGATTGTTTTATGTGTTATACATGAATCAGAAATGTAAACTTTTCTTGCTTTGCTTATAGCTCTACACTTTGCTCTGTTTCTTAAAGTTCAAACAGCTTAATAATTATTGTTTTCTCCAGCTGTATTTGGTCAGCATTTTAGGAGAATCAGCACCATCTACTGTTCATGGTGAGCATTGAAGCTAGAGTTTTAGATGAAAAGGAAATTGTAGAAGGCAAATAGCTCCATACATTGCACCAAATAATCACAATATTTTCAAATGGTAAATTGGGTTATTTTTGTTTCTATAATATTTATTATTTTTTTTAAATTCAAACTAAAATTTAATCAATCAGATGTCACTTAAGCAGTTTTAAGCTAGTCCAATGACAAACTATTGATTGGTAATTTATTGAGGATGTGATAGATTAATTTATTATTTTTAATTGCAGTAATTTTCAATGGTTTTTATATATTCATAAACATGCATTCCACAAATGGTGATTTTTTTTCATGTTAAAGCAAAAATTTACCTTATTGTATGATACGTCCTGTTAGTGGTAGCAATATTATCATCTCTACATATTTTTGATTCTTCTCTTTTTTTCCAGACTGTCTACAAAGCCTGGCTCTGTTCCCAGTATTTTGAAGTCACACAGTTTCACTGCAGAAAGACAATTCCTTGCAAGCAATACTGTTTGGAGGTTCAGACAAGGTGTCCATTTATATTACCAGACAATGATGATGTCATCTATGGAGGACTATCGAGTTTCATCTGTACAGGTACAGTGCAGTGCAGTGTGTGCCAAAGGTTCTCTTTTGACAGATTTAACCTTGAAGTCAGAGCTCGTAGTTTTCCATGATTTTATTAATTGAAACATTCTGAAATTGGTTGAAGCATCCCTCAAACTGATCCTTCAGCTTTTGAATCAGCAAATTCCCAACAACATTTTCTAGGGAATCATGTTGACCATAATAATTAACTCTGAATAAGTATATTTCTGAGAGCAAAATATTATAGATCATTAGATGTACTTAATTTGAGTTAGAATAGGCTATGTTCTGTCTGCAATGTCTTAGTATTACATAAGAGTGATTAGCATAATGAGGCTAGTAAAACAATCTCCTCCTATTCAAATTAAAATAATGTCTATATTCACATGTCTAATTCTGTCAGTTTCATGTTTCATTTTCTCATTTGCATAAACATCCAAATCATGAAAAATATTTATTTCTCAGTACTGTTAAATTATATGATAACAACTTATACAAACAATCCCATCTTAATTTTTCCATTAATAATAACATAACTTCTCTTAGCAAGTGGCTCCAAATAGTCAATGCAGCAATTAGTATTTATTTTCATGGCTATACGTATTATTAAATTGATATACAAAACAAGTTTTGAAGGGTAAGGATTCTAATTTTGTAGTCAAGGATATGGGGGAGGGGGAGAAGGAGGAGGGAGGGAGAAAGAGAGACAAACAGACAGAAAGAGACAGAGAGACAGAAAAAGAGACAGAGACAAAGAGGCAAAGACAGACTCAAAGAGAGAAATGTTTTTCCTCCAAAACAGGTCAAGGACAAAAATTAGGACTCGAGATGTCTTACATTCAGACTTGCTTTCTACAGCTTTCTCTTGTAAATATAATGACTAAATCTCAACATGGAGTCAGAACGACCTGGATTTAAATCTTGCTTTTAAATTTGATGTAGTCATACAACTCTGACTTTGATTTCTTCACTTATAAAATGAGGAGTTTGCATTCAATTAAATGTAAGGTCCCTTTTAGTTCCTTATATATGATCCTCTCACTCTTCACTAAAAGGAATAATATATGTATATTTTGGTCATGGTCTGTAATTTCATCCTGTATAGTGAATTTCCAGGATGAAAATTACCTCCACTGATATAGATTGGCAATACTTTTGTAATTTGAAGTTTTAAAGAATTACTTGGGAACAATGAAGATTTGCCCATAATTTTACAGCAAATATTTACCAGAAATAGAAGGGAATCAAGGCCTTCCTTATTCCCAGACAAGCCCTTTGTCTGTCATGTCACATGTTAGCACATTAACCATTGTCGGGAGCAGTCTTTAGTGTAACAATCAACCAGGTGAGAGCTTACTTTGAACCAGATACTAGACAGACATGACAGGCAGAAAATTAAGACAAACTTCCCAAAGCAATCATCAGTAAGAAAATCAAACAATTGCATTGTCAATGTTATGTCTGGTAGATATTCCAGGGTAGAATAGTATAATATTGTTCAGTCATTTTTCAGTTGTGTCCAACTCTTTTGACCCTATTTGAATTCAGGGAGGTAAGTTTTCCTGACTCTTGTCCAGCACTCTGTCTACTGACCCACATAACAGCCTCAAACAAATTGTTCAGGCATGTTTGACTCTTCATGACCCATTTGACAAGAAAAAATAATGGATTGGTTTTCTATTTCCTTGGCTAGTGGATTAGGCAAACACGTTAAGTGACTTACCTAGGATCATACAGCTAGTGTGGGTTTGAGGTCAGATTTTTAGTCTTCCTCCAGGTGCTCTACCCACTAAACAGCCTACCTGCCTCCCAGAGGTGAGGCAGAGAGGAAATGATAATCACAAGAACTTGGTACTTCCAAATTTGTCCATCCATTTTGTGTCCAAATCTTCTCGATCCCATTTGGGGTTTTCTTGGCAGAGATACTAGAGTGGTTGTCATTTCTTTCTCCAACTCATCTTTATTGTTTTATGGTTGAGTCATTTTGGTCATGTCTGACTCTCTGTGACCCCATTTAGAGTTTTCCAGTTCATTTTGCAGATGAGAAAAATGAAGCAGACAAGGTGAAATGACTTGGTCTAGATCACACAGCCAGAAAGTATCTAAATCAGATTGGAAGTCAGATAGATAAGTATTTATGATTCCCAAACCCACACTCTATCCACTGTGCCATGCTACTGCCATAATAATAGTGGATGACCAAGATATTAGGACATTCTGATAGGAGTCAATAGAATAGGAGGATTTCTGGGCATCTTCATGTTAGGTGATTTGGGGATCCCTGGATAAGCTTCAGATTACTATAAAAAATGACAACAACAACCTAGGATATCTATCCATGTAAAAACATTTTGAGGAATCTGTACATTTCACTAAATTGCTAATGAGATCCATGCCATGCAAAAAAAAAAAAAAAAAAAAAAAAAAAAAAAACCACAGTTAGTCTTAAGCTGAAAATATTAACTCTTATTTTCAATCATCACTTTGGGCTTAATTATTAAACAACAGCCCCTTAAGTGAAGCCTGAAATTATATTTCAAACATACTACTGAGTTTAAGCAACTTGACCATCCAGACAAGTGGACTTTAGGGATAGATTATTTCCATTGATGGCCACTCTGAGGGTATACAGTGTAATATAGTGAATTCTTGCTAAGAACTTAGAAATAGGAGAGTGAATCTTGATTCTGTAACTGACTTTCTCTTTAGTATTGAGGGCTAGATTTGTTATTTTTTCATTTACTTGAAATGTTTTGAAATAGGAAAGAAAAAAACAGGTTTTTTTCTTTTTTGTTTTCTTTTTCTTTTCTGTTATTACTTAGGATCTGAATCATAATGTACCAAATATACAAACATTAGGTGTGCCTAAGTCCTGAGTATTTTTACCTTCTAAGTCCATGTATTCCTTACACATGATCCACAAATTTTTGTGTATTGGGAATTTTATTCAACATATCTATTTTAAGTTTTGTTTCTGGCTTGATATCCTCTCCTTAACTGTGGTTCATTGCCTTATTAGACATTATTGTTATTATTAGCATCATCACCATCATCATCATCATCATCATCATAATCATCCTTGAGGGTATTATTAGACCCTGGAGGAATTCAACAATATTTAAATTGAAATCTGGCTAGCATAGCAAGTCTACTGCTTTTCCTTTAATGGGCTTTAATTTCTGTGCAGCGTAGTTTATTATTTTTTTGTTGTTGTTATTTTCTAGTGATTCCATTTCAGCAAGGAATAGTGCTAAGGAGGTGGGGAAAAGATGGAGTCTTACCCAGTCCTTATTAAAGAAACTTCTGGTTACCCAACAGCTCTTTGGAAATACAGTCTGAACCCTGAGTTACAAGGGCTAGTCATAATAAAAAGAAAGACTTTTCATCCAGGAAGATGAATTTCAAACTCTTTACTTTTTCTTCTAGTAATTGAAGTTAATTTAATTAAATACATAGGTGATATACATAATAATTAATATAGAGCAATATTAATTTTAATATTTATGGAAAACATTTTCTGCTTTCAGTTGAACAACAGAAATAATGTCAGAAAAGGAACAGCTAGGTGGCTCCAAAGATAGTGTGCTGGATCCGAAGTCAGGAGGACCCATCTTTCTGTGTTCAAATTTGGCCTCAGACAACCAGCTGTGTGATCCTGATCAAGTTACTTAATGCAATTTGCCTTAAAATGAACTGAAGAAGGAAATGGCAAACCACTACAGTATCTTTACCAAGGAAAATTCCAAAAAAGGTCATAAAGAGTTGGGTACAACTGAAAATGATTAAATGATAAATGTCAGAATTTTTTCAACTATTTTTTAAAAATTCTGTTCAAAGTTACTCAAGATTTTTTTCTTTCATATAGTTGGCCACCAGGAGGAATCATACTTTCCTTGGTACCTTTGTGGTTATTCTGGTGGGAGGAGAGATTGACCTAAATAAAGAAGATACTTTCTACCTAATAGCCCATATTTATATAGAACAGTAATACTTTACAGGTTACAAAGTATTTTTCTCACAACTTAGGTGAGTTAAGTGAATATATAAAACATTATTATCACAACTTTACATATGAGGAAACTACAATCTTAGAATTTAAGTGGCTTGATTAGGATCATATTGCTAAAAAATAGTAAAAATTTGAGGCAGTTTAGGTGGCACAATGGATAAAGTGCTAGGTCTAGAGTCAGGAAAGCTCATACTTACTGCAGTGTGACTATGAGCAAGTCATTAACTATTTGCCTCTGTTTCCTCATCTGTAAAATGAGTTGGAAAAGGAAATGGCAATGCACTCTAGGATCTTTGTCAGGAAAAATGGGGTCACTGAAAGTTGGGCATGAATGAAAAACTACTGAATACTAAATAGCATGAGGTATAGGAAATTTAGGGCCAATTATAGGAGCGTACTTTCAGTGACTCCATAGATTCATAAATTATAGTAATCTTAGGGATTCCCAGACTCAGACTTCGTGATGAGAATGTCATGAGTATGAGGGTTAAAGTGATTAGGTTTGGGTGACATATTAACTTAATAGACAAACCAATCAGATTCCAAACATCCAAGGTTCAGTGACTAGATGATTCAGTGAATAAAACACTGGAAATGGAATTAGGAAAACCTGAGATTAAATCTTGCCTCAGTTACTGGCTCTGTGACCCTAAATAATTAATTTATTTTCTACCTCAATTTATTAATCTATTAAATTGAGATAATACTAGCACTTTCCACAATGGGTTGTTATGAGATTAAAGGGACATATTTGCAAAATACGTGGTAAAATTTAAATTACTACATAAATTCTAGCTATCATTATCATTGAGATTAATGAAAAACCTGAAAGATCAGAGTAATTAATGATTATGAATTAGGCCATCTGATAATAAATTGATTCTCAATGGTTTTTCTTGGTAACCAAAGACAAAACCATGGAGATTATTGATGTTTAAAAATCTTTGGAAAAGGAGGTGCTCCCTCACAGGTGAAATTAAACCCTGATTGGTAAAAAAAATTATGAGGGGATGAACATATTAATGAGGATGTAGGCTAAAAGTCCTAAACTCTTGCTGAGAATGTGGCTTTATCATGTCACTCACATTCCCTTAGGAATCTGGACATAGGAATCCATCTCTACCCAGTGCACTGTGATTGGTTCTCTCTTTCATAAACTGGATTACTCTAAATTATGGGTAAGGGTGAGGAAGAAAGGGGAGATAGCATCACAAAAGTCTACACTTACTTCCTAAAGGCAAGAATTCACCTAGATTAGATTTTATTTGTAAATTCTAGTTGGGTGGAGTCCTGCCCAAGATCACAGAGCCAGTAGGATTTAGACAATCTCATCTATCAGCAATGTCTTTAAGATAATAACTGACAGGTATACAAGAGTTGGTCTCTGAATGAGGAAATTGAAAGGAAAAACCTCAATCTGAATTTGACAATTGATTATTAATATAATAGAAAAAATAATACTTATCATCATCATAATTATACTATGAAGCAAGAAGTTACAATACAAAAACTTTATTAGAGTAAACCAAGATTTCTTACAAGAATGCCTAAGGACTGGTATCTAATATTTCCATTAGCAATGAATGCAATTCATTTGCCAAGTTGAGAGCAGCACCCTAAACCACTCTTGAGATTCAGATTCCTGATTACTAGGCACATGTCAGACTTGGTCAATATATCACCAAGAATACATGGTGATAGTTAATATCTCTAAAAACTCAATGGGTTCTTCCTCAGGGTTTTTGTGCCTCTTTGTGGCAAAATGGAAAAATACTGAGAGTTGGATTTTTGTTTTGTTTATATTTGTTTTTTCATCAAAACTAGATTCCCACTGGATGGAGAATTACAAGAGAGATTCTAACCCAGAGTTCAGGATTTTATCACTGTGTCAAGATATAATCATAACTACATTGATTGTATACAGGACATCTGGGGGGAAATGGGACATGGGGAGAGCTTGAGCTAGAGGAAAACTGCCCTGTGCCTGATGGGAAAGCTAGGATTACTGGGAAATAGAAATTTAAGCAGAAAAGCAAAACTCAGAAATAATAATAGCAATAATATTAAAATAGCTAGAATTAATATAGAGCTTTACAGTTTGCAGAATATTTTATAAATATCACATTTTGTCCTCAGAACAATTCCAGAAGATACAATTATTATCTTTATTTTACAGTTGAGGAACCTGAAGCAGAAAGAAATTAAATGACTTGTCCTGAACTTACAGCTAGTAAGTATCTGAGGTCAAATTTGAACTCAGGCCTTCCTGACTCCAGGTACAGTGTTCACTCTGTGCACTGTAGTGCCACCTAATCGCCTCTCATATCACACATAATAGGTGATTATCAGATAATGAATGGAGCTGGAATGGAGCCTCCAACACAGCTGGTATCTATAATAGAGTATTCATGTTACTGGCTTCTCATGGCCTTCTCCCAATTGCTATTGCGAACATACTCTCATTGTACCATCTTCATCCTGAATCGGAATATGCTCAGATCTGACAAAAAAAAAAAAAAATCTAAGACATCTATGCGGGAAAGCTGAATCTTAACTTCCAACACTCTAGGTACCTTCAGAAGCAACACCTACTATTCAGAGGGTACCTAAAAGCTTCCAATGAAGGTTCCTCAAATGTCCAAATACATTCACTAAGCACCAAATTGCATATGATTCTGTTGCTAGATTATAGAAGAAAATCCTAATAGATTGGGGCTTTTAAGTTAGAAAGAAGCTGGAGATGTAGTCCCCCAAGTACTCTTCTACCCATTGTGACCATGTGGCATGAGAGGGAGCTCCCAATTCTTTTCTCACTCTCTTTTAGTTAGTGGTACATCCATACAGAGACTTCTGAACATCTCCTAAAACTTTAATGATCTTCCTTAGGGTAATGGCAGGCTCAAAACATGCTGTCCTCAAATAATTAAGAGTGAGCTGTAAATGTTTGGTAGAGGTAATGCATTTAATTAGTTTGTACCAGATTTGTATATGGGTATAATTTGCATACCAGTTACCTACTTTGAATATTTTCAGTTTGTCCATAATTTTTATTATTGTTATCACAACCTGTACCCTTATGATCCTAGAAATGGTTATAGATCAAAAACATATCTGGAATAACTCTTTTCAATGGAGGTTCCTGTGATCACAAGGGTTTAGGCATAAGCCTAGAAGAAAAGAGGGAAATTCTTATCAAATGCTTAGTCTTGATTCTGCTGAAATTAAGATACTTTATTCAATCTTGATTTTGGCTTCTCTGTTCATAAAATAATACTGGAGTCATGTTTTAAAAATTAATCAGGGAATTTTTCTAAAATGCTACAAGGCATGAATGTGTCATTTTAGCATCAAGCTAATGTAAGCTAAAGGTCTTGAGGGTAGATGATAATTCACAAGGCAGTCGTGATATTTTAGAAACTCATGGTCCTTTTCTGTAAAATAAAAGGGTTGGATTGGAATTTTGACTCTATGATCTCACTCTTCTCTGTGATATTCAAGTGATATTTCTATATCTCTGTCTCTCTTTCTCCATCTCTGTCTTTATCTCTCTTCCTATCTCTCTCTGCCTCTGTCTCCATCTCCTCTTTGTGTTTTTCTCTGTCTCTTTCTGATTCGCTATGTTTCCTCCCTCCCTCTCCCTCCCTCTCTCCTTTTTCCTCTTTCCCTGCTTTTCCCCCCTCCCTCCCTCCATCTCTCTGACTCTCTGTCTCTCCCTCTTTCTCCTTCCCTCCCCCTCTCTCTTTCCTTCCCTCCCTCCCTCTCTCCCTCCCTTCCCCGCTCTCTCTCTCTCTCTCTCTCTCTCTCTCTCTCTCTCTCTCTCTCACACACACACACACACACACACACACACACACACACACGCACAAACACACACACATACACACATCCCTGAGAGAAAGCAATATTGTTTTTCTTACAATAATGAACAAAAATTAAGGAAGCAAAATTACCGGTGTCTATTCCATAGCCATGAAAATCTTGCATTGATTGATAGAGAATGAAAACTGAGAATTCTTGGCTATTACATTTTTCATAGACAATTATTACAGCTAAAGGGTGGGGAGAGGCAGAGAGAAAAGGTGATTCTTTGGGGGTTACTGACAATGGAGATAAAGCATGTTTTTGAAATTATATGTAAATGTTGCATTCAATTTTTCAGCTATGACAAGAATAAGGTTATGTTTCTTTCTCTTGGGAAAATATTGTGGGCGGCTGTTACCTTGACATGCCTATTTTATGACTTCTGATGGAGAATGGGAGACATCTGGTGGATACTGGTTACTATTGCAAAATATGTAAAATGAAGCTGGTGAAAATCTAATGCTGATGCTTAAGGAAAGAAGGAAGAAAAATGATACTGGGAAAAAATAGAGCAAAACATTCTGGTTAATTTATCAACTAAATTATGATTATCAAATTAATAATTCACCTGTAAAAGAAAATAAATATAGAAATTCAATACTTAGCTTTAATCTTGAAGAGGACCATGACATCAGGGAGGTGATGACTTGACATGCAATTGAATTGGATTTAAGTGACAGAGTACAAGGTTACCTGCTTCACTTTTCCCTCCAGAACCATTTGGATTCAATGGCAAGATAGAGATCAAGAAGACTGGAGATGGTCCTAGGTGTAATGGGAGACTTTGGCCTTTTTAAACTAAGGTTTTCAACAGTTCTCAATTTGAGGCCACACCCATTCAGTGATGGTAGCAATTGGGACAAAGAATCTCCTCTTTCACTTAATCTAAAAAATATCTAATTGCTACTTAGCCTTAATCACTGAATAAATGATTTGATTATGTGAATACAGGGTGAGTTGAAAAAAAAACTTTCTGAATTTCAACTTATTCCATCTACTTTTAAAGTACTCATGGAATGACATGCAACAACAACAACAAAAAAAGCAATAATAATAGCAGCTCTTTACTTATAGCACTTTAAGTTTTATAAAGTGCTAACATTATATCATTTAATCCTTACAGGAACCCTATGAAATAGTATTAACCATTTTTAATGGGTTAGAAAACTGGGGCTCAGAAAGGCTAAGTGATTTGACCATAGTTAATAAAGACTTAAAAAGAATACAGCTTTTTAAATAAGAATTTAAGTGGAATTTTGAAAAAAATGTATTTTATATTACTAAGAGCATAAACTGTTTTTCAGGCAGTTATATCCTTACATATATTTTTCAAATATGTAATATTTCCCCTCCTATAATACTCCCCCCACTGGAAATCTGTTTATACACACACACACACACACACACACACACACACGTGTGTGTATATATAAATACATGGACATGTATATTGTGTTGTGTGTTCATGTGTGTGTATGTATGTGTATATGTGTAAATACATACATGAACATGTGCAAACTATACATAGATATAAGCATTAATTTTATAAATTAGATATTCTTACTATATCTTATCCTATTATTTCATTGCATGATACAAGATCATAAAATTCTCTAAGAAGATCCCAAAGGAGAAAGAACAAAAGACGAGCATTATAATTTTAACATGCACAAGTTAAACAAAAGTGTATAATTCTATATTTTTTTTCTAAATACATTTGTCTCTTTGCTATTGCTCTTTTAAGATCTCAAGATAGACATTGCCTTAGGCTTTCTTCTCTGAAAAAATAAAATTCCCACATTAATATCTGACTAGTGACTTAGATAATCCAAAACAACTGATGATAGGAATGATAAACTTTTAGGCAAACCAACTGTCAGGGTTATATTCTCCCCATTCTTCCTACATTTTTCATTCACAGCAATTTTATTCTTGCCATCATCTCATTCTGATCAAAGTTCATTAGTTATGTGAAAGGGCCTTGGAAATCATAAAGGGCTTACAAATGTAATGTGCTATTCTCACTGTCATTGCTATTATGAAATCCAACCTATTGTCCTCCTTCCAACTCTTCAACCACAGAAATGTAACCAGATTTGACTGGAGCATGGTCTGAATATGTGTAATATTTTTGGTCTCAGAGAAGAATGGATTCAAGTGAAGGGAAATGTCCATTTCAATATGGAAATGAAAGAAGAAAGAGGCATTTGGTTTGTTCAATGTCTTCTGGCTAAAATTTTGACTATGTCTGATATAGGGCATTTTTATATATAATAAATTTAAATTAGAAAAGAAGGCCTATTTCAGAATCATTCTGCCTGGCTTGCTCTAACTCACCTTTCTCCTGGAAATATTCACCTAAAATGAAATCTGTGCTTTAAGGTCCCACTTATATCTGCTATAAAGGTAATTAGTAATGAATGAACCTGATTAAATTCACTAATTTCCTTAGGGTCCCTTGTTGGCATCTCCAAAGAACCATAATTCTATGGAAATAGAAACTTGGTATTAATGCAGCTTAGTACAGTGAGAACAAGATCGCATCCTCACTTTTAGGATGAATATATACAACAAAGGGTCTCTTTTTTGTCTGGATTTCAAACCATTCACTGACTTTTTTTTTTGATGTACTTCTCCTTGTGTAGCCATGAACCACAGAAAGGGTAATGTTAGCACTGAAAGAACTTATCATTTTACAGAAGAAAAAACTGAAACTCCAAAACTTTTTAAACTAGCTAACTACCCAACTAGCTAGTGACAATCAGGACTATGATTTGAACATTGTAAGTTTCATTCCTGATCTCTTCCCATTCATTTTTTTAAAATTTCATTTTTACTGAGATAATAAAATTCTATTATAGTTCTAAACTCTTAGCTATTAGTAAAGAATTTACCAAGAATAGCCATTCTTTCTTCTATCTGATTTTTAAAATGTTTTAGCCAATGGTCTTTTTATAATGTTTCATTCTTGACCATATCTCAGGACCAAGAATTGAACCATGTTCAGGTAACTGAAGATTTGATCCAAAGATTCTGGGTAGTACTTTCCCAGTCATTGTTTCATTCTATTGGAAAGAATTGCTTCAGAATTGAAAAAAAGATCATTATACTTTTAATAATAATTAGCACTTATACTTTTTTTAAGGCCTTAACATGTCCCAACATTTATATTTTTGCTATTATAAAAAGAAATGTGACTAGCCTTTGAAAAGATATTTTTTACCTAATATTTTTATATCAAGTCAACAACAATTATTAAACATATTTTATGTACCAGGTGTTCTATTGAGTGCTTAGAATACAAAGAAAGGCATGAATGGTCCCTGACCACAGGAGTTCACAATCTAATGATGAACAACATAAATTAAGATTTGTACATCATCATTTGAAGATATTCTCAGAGGGAAGGTACTTAATATTGTTAAGTGACACTAGGAAAGACTTTTTTACACGAGGTAGAATGTTAGTTGGGACTTGAAGGACCTAAGGAAATCAAAGGACAGACATGAGGAGGGAGAGAGTTCTAGCAGTAAAGGGACATCCAGTGAAGATGAAGTGTTTTCTGTGAGGAACTACAAGGATGCCAGTGTTATTAATAGAGTATCAAAGACTGTATGGAAGGGAGCCCATGTATAAGAAGACTTGGAAAGGTAGGAAGGGCCAAATTATTAATAATTTTAAAAGCCAAACAAAGGATTTTATTTTTTATTCTGGATATAATATGAAGAAATGGGTATTTATTGAATTAGGGGATAGGGTTGGGATGTGACATGGTCAGAAATGGAATTTAGGGAAATCACTTGACAGCTAAGTGGAGAATGAATTGAAGTGAATGCAGACTTGATTCAGGGAAGCCAAATAGAAGAAAGCCTACTCCAGGGTAATAGCAGTGTCAAAGGAGAAATCCCACATTTAAAAGATAGTGACAGGCCTTCACTAAAACCAGGATCAGTGATAGCCCTTGGAATACTTAATACTGTGCATAGAATTGAGCTCCTATAGCTTGAGATACAGCTCGGTCTTCTTTAAATAGCTATTATCAAGTGTATCTGTCTGGTTGTCAAAAATCTATGGGTTTATGTTGTCAATTTCATGATTTTTTAGAGCTATATCCTTTGATTTCCATTAGGAAAACCCTTCTAGATTTTCCACTTTACTTTTGAATGATACTTCCTGGGGGAATCAGGAAGTGTTTGTGGATAGACTCAATTTATTTGACATCAACTTCCAGGCCTGCTGGTAAGTTCATTATTAAGATCTCAAACTCCTAATATCCATCAAATGAATGAGCCTGAAGGAAAATTTGACTTTAGAAAGCCTAATTCTGTGCATTCCCCCATTAGACCTCAGGCAATTTCCATACTTATATTCTATTTTTCATTACATTTTCTTTGATCAAAAACTACTTTCAAGAAAAAATCTGGATTCATCTATAAACTAAATGGTAAATAAAAAGGGTTTAATGTTACCCTTTAAGCTGATGTTTCAATAGGCTTACAAAACTTTCAATAAACACCAAAGCGGGTAATAGAAAACTATCTAGGGACAGTAGGATATTTTCAATAGCCCTGAAATCAAACATAAAAAGGTCTATTTTTCACTTCTAGTTGGCTAGGTGACTGGTTTTCCAGATCCTAATTGTGATTTCCCAATTGGTTTTAAAATATTTGGGCCTAATACTGCAGAGGTCCTCCCACTGATTTCCATTTAGACACTCCTATTTTTTCCCCAACCTCCAAATAGATGTTTCTTTCTAATATGTAAAATCAGTTCAAACCAATTAAATGTGAAAACTGATAGAAATTTAGCTCAATGGTTCAATTTCCCTTCTTGTCTGTTTTGAAGTTAGTAAGTCTGGGTAGAATAGAATCAAAAGGCATCTTTATTGTTCCTATTGTTCATTTGAAGTTACTTGTCATAACCAAATGAATTATATTTATAGTAAATTTATAAAATGTTATAGATTTAAGTATATGTTTCAATATTTCAGTGCATCTGTGATTTTGTAAGCAAGAATTCTCTTACTGCAAGTACAGAAAATAAACCATTCAAACAATCCATGCAGATCTTATCAATTTCTTTCTTCCATAGCATATTTATTTAACATAACATGTTAGTAGGACTGTTAATTCATTACACTTTCTAGATAACTATTTAAAGGCAAATAGCCTAATGTTTTACAAGGAGTGCTGCAAGAGAATAGAGTATGCAAACTTTAGATCAGTAAAGCTTGATTCTGCTTCCTGGAAATATTTTTAAACAGATCAATAAAGACATGTTTGGCAAATATCTAGGTAGAACGTGGTCATGAAAAAGAACATCATGAATTCATCAAAAATAGGTCATGACAGAATAACTTCATTTCCTTTTTTGACATTGTCATTAGTGGGCACATAAGAATGATGCTATGAATATAATTTACCTAGATTTTAGCAAAACTTTAAAGTCTAATTTATATCAGTAATTACTAATGGTCTAAGGTCAACATGGCAAGATGTATCTAACAGTACACCAAGGATTTCTGCAGAACTATATATTGTAGGTAGAAATTTCAATAAACTAATTTAGCCTTTATGTCAGAAAAAAAAAAAACACAAAAAGATCTGTCCAAAAATAGCATAGCCTTATTTAAGAAGTGGTGGGTTATCCCATGCCAGGAGGTCTTCAAGTAGAGACTGAATGATCACAAAAGAGGTATTCCTTTCATAAAATGGGTTGGACTGCTAGATGACTTCCAAGCTTTTAAAGTTCTAAATACAGTTATATAATTTTATAGTTTACAGTTTACAGTAAATACAATTACATAATTTTATAAACTAGTCTATCTTATTTAATGTCCATAAAATATTTGATTATGTCTTTTACAATACTCTTTATTTACAAGTTTTTATTTGGCAATAAAATATACCTTACTTGTCCATAGCATGTGCCTTTACATAGTTCTTTTGGTCACCTAAATTGTAGTATAAAATTCACAATATATAGCTAATTATTAAGCAAAGGTACTATTTTTATTGTTAAGTAATTTTTTAGTCATGTTCCAC
Organism: Sarcophilus harrisii; assembly: GCF_902635505.1. Lineage (NCBI taxonomy): Eukaryota > Metazoa > Chordata > Mammalia > Dasyuromorphia > Dasyuridae > Sarcophilus > Sarcophilus harrisii. Next base: position 157,851,938 of record NC_045428.1, on the reverse strand, counting down.
TCTATGTGACCCTCTTTGGGGTTTTCTTGGCAAAGATATTGGAGTGGTCTACCAGTTCATTTTACATATAAGAAACTGAAGCAAACAGTGTTAAGTTACTTGCCCAAGATCCCAGAGCTAATAAGTGTCTTAAGCCCAGATGTGAATTCAAAAAATGGCCTAAGGTATTATAACATACATGAAAATGTCACTTAAAATAGCTACCTTAGGAAACTATGGAATGATTCCAATAATATCAAATACAAATTCCTTATCACTTCAGAGTCTCTGCCACATTCTTTCAAATATTTTTAATGCTGGAAATTTTTTTTTTCTTTGAGAATAAACTTGATTTTTGGGAAAAGTCAAAGGTCATTCAATGTTCAGTCTGAAAATCAAGGTAAATAACCAAATCAGGTAAAGCATTTAGATTTAAAAATAAGTTGTGGCAGAAAAGTAATGAACTTGATTTTCTTGTGTGATTTATGGCTTATAACCCATTTCAATTAATAAGACACTTCTACAAGCAACTTTAGCAATTACAGCTGAAATAATTTTGTTTCTTCCTTTGCTGATGGCTTTGGAAAACAAAGAATTAGAATATTAAGTTCTGAATATTTTTAAACATATAATCTCATTATGTAGTCAGCACCTCTCCCATTATTAGACATGAAATGGACTATTTATTGGATTAATGTACATTAGCTTAATGATCATTCCAAATTATTATGTCAGACTTATACATTACTATAATGAAAATATAGACTTCTTTTTGCCATATTTATTTTTTTTTTCAGGCAATGGATTTAGGATCCTTTGAAAGATACTACCTATCTCAGTGTAGTGCAGTGAAAAGAGAAGTCTTTGAGCTCCACAAACCTTCATTCATTCATTCCAGTCTTGGCTTTGCAACTTATTTCCTGTTTGACCTTGAGCAAATAATTTAACCTCTGTGCACCTCAGTTTCCTGTTAAAATGAGATTATTGTAATTGATGATCCCTAAAATCCCTTCCACATCTATCTCATCCTATTATCTTTCTAATTTAGGAGTCCATAGGCTTCTAGACAGCAAAAGAAAGAAAGAAAGAAAGAACAAAAGAAAGAAAGAAAGAAAGAAAGAAAGAAAGAAAGAAAGAAAGAAAGAAAGAAAGAAAGAAAGAAAGAAAGAAAGAAAGAAAGAAAGAAGAATGAGGAAAGAAAGGAAGGAAGAAAAGAAGGAGGGAAGGAAGGAAGGAAGGAAGGGGAAAAAAAAGATTAAAAATCTTTGTTCTCAACAAACTAGTGCAGTTTATAGTAATGATCACACTTCAAATTTATCCCAATTTTTTTGCAAATGATGACCTTTAGTATCAGAAATTAGATTTGCAACTCTGTTTATATAGAGTTGGAGGTCCTCTTTTACTTTTAAAGAATGTTGACATGAATTTTCATATTTTTCAGATTTTCTAAAACTAGAAAATCTTAGAAGTACTAGAATGCTTTTTCATTACAAGGTTAATATTAACCTTGGGGCTTATAAATGCAATTAAAATACAAATTATGACTCATTTCCTAATTGTGCTTGACTTTGCCTGACATCTTTTTAAAAAGTGTGCATATTTGATTAAACTACTTGTGGATGCTTAATCCTCATTTCCTTTCTGTTTTTCTTTCCATAGTTTTCTTAAATCGCTACTAAAATTCTGTTCACTTTCTATTCTGTTTCACATTCCAAATCCACTCCACATAATCTTGGCCAATCTATACCACAAATTTTTTGTTGACACTTTATCCTCTATTTAAGGCTGTTTATAAGAACTTAAAATTGGGCTGAGGGAGGAGAACAAGAATCATTGTCCTTACACATATAGCCACTCACTTACAATATTCATTTCTATCAGTAAATAACCAAGTTCACTATATCATACACATAAATGGTGAAATTGAGAAGTTTTTAACCAAGTGGAGTATGTTTTTAACTAAGTGGAGTAATTCCAATTCTAATGTTGGACAGAAAAGAATGTCGCACAGAAAAAAAAATAATGGTATTGCAAGGGTTAACTGCTTTGAAATATGACTGGATTTCTAATTGTGCAATAATTTCTTTTACACGGATGATTTTCAAATGCATTTTCTCATGCAACACATTAGCAGTGGCTAATATAAAATCTACTGCCTCTGAGCAAGGTCAAGGTGAAGAATAATGACATCTGGGAAGAAGGAAGTACAGATTTTTCTGAAAATAAAAGAATTCAGAACTCTTGCAAAAGAAATTGGACATTAGAAATCAGATACAAAATTTTAAAAATAAGATTGATTGTTTTTGATATTTGATCCTTTTAGTTTTTTACTGTAATGAAATGAAGTTCCAATCTACGAATATACATGGTAATTAGTATTTGCATTTTTAATATGCAATAGATTCTTTTTAAAAATAAAAATTCTGTCTATTCCAATAAAACTTGGAATAAATGTTACTCTGGCCTGAAACTTTTCTAAGCCCCAAGAAAACCCTTTTCATGTGACTCTCATTAAAAATCAGTGGGAAGAATGCTACTAAAAGCCAGATAAGTCTTTTTGGAGAATTTCCATCCCACTTATGAAGGTCATTTTATTCTCTTAATTCTGACAATTTCCATTCCTCTTGTCATAAGTAATTTAAAGACACAATAGTAAGTTAATATTTGTTCATTTTCCTTTATTATTAAACCCTTGGAGTTCAGTTATTGTCTTCAAGTATTTATTGAGCAGCTTTTGTATTCCTGGAACTCCTTTAGATACTTGAATCCAGAAACCAAAGAAATTATCCAGGAACGCTCTGGAATTTAAATTCTAAAACATGCATAGGACTGACAAAATCCAAGGGACTAGCAAATAATAAATACATATGTAATATGGCATTGTTTCAATGCAATTCAACAAATATTTATTGATGGATGAAAAGCATGTATTCAGTACTTACTGACAATACAAAAAGAATATCAGTGTAGTGTCTGCTCTCAAGGAGCTTACACTGTAATTAGGAGAAACAACATGTAGGATGATATAGATACGAAAGAGAAAGAAAAGCCTTAAGGTCTAAGGGTACAATAGCAAAAAATTGGTAAAGTTGGTCAAAATGACCATGTTTAGTTGTGGAAGTTTTAACTGCAAGGCATATGGCAAGATCCAGAGATCTTGGTCTGAAGTTGTAGGACAGATTGTAAGATCTGGTGGTCTTCTACTTCACTTGAAAGATCACTATTGGTGACTTATAGCCCATATCATTAAGCATCTACTTTATACAAAAGCAATGTGTGACATGTCTTTGTTCATATGAATAGGAATGAATTCAGATATATTCTCTTTAAGCTGATGTTGGTCTTAATCTTTCCTTTTCATACACACATTCTAAAATTTTCTAGAAGGAAAAAAATAATGTTCAAATTGGAGAAAACAAGTTCTCTTAGGGTGTGAAGAATAATATTATTGAGGTAATTCTTGATTATCAGCACCCTAAAATTCTAATATGGAATGAACATATTTTAATGTATTCCTGGGCATACCATAGAATGTTAGAAAAATAGATAGAAGTACACATCCATACATATAAACATGGATACATACAAACAAATACAAATGTTGAAAGATACAATTATATATACATGTGTGAATGGGTACATATGTAATCAAATTCATATAAGCAAGACAATGCTTGCACTTTCTAATTGTCATTCCCCAATTTGGATATAATTCCATATTGTCTTTAGTAATTTGAATAAACTGAAAAAAAATATGATTAAGTATGCATTTATAGACTTCCACTGGAAAACACACAGATTCTTATATTGCATAGTTAAGGTCATCAGTACAAAAGTTATTAAGAAAAAAAAAAAGACTACGTATAAATACAATCTCTTGATTTTCTGAGGTAAAGAAAATGGAAAATTATATTTAAGAGAATAAACTAAGATAAAACAAAGATCTATGTAAGAATAGAGAAACTTTTCTAAGTTTTACAGATGAAGTTTGTTTTATAGCACAGACCAGACGCTTTGTATGTATATCTCTTTTTTAAAGTCCAGTACCAAATTATAATTATTTTAATTGTTCTAAAGAAACATGCTGATATAGTCTGAAAAATCTACTGGCTTACTTAAAGAATTTGCTTTATTATTGTTTCTTTTTTAGAGTATAAAGTCAGAATAAAGAGCTTAGAATGGCATTTGTGCTAAAAATCAATATTTAGCAATTTATTAAGCATCTACTGAAAGAAAAAAATGCATGTACCTAGTGTTTACTATGGGCTAGACACTCTGTTTAGTACTGAGAATATAAATAAAAAGTACAAACTTCTACCCTCTAAAAGCTAACATTTTAATAAGGAAGAGAGTGAAAGAGAGAATTAAAGGAGAGAGAAAGACGCAGAGAGAGAGGCAGAAACAAAGACAGAGACAGAGACAAAGAGATAGCGCATAGAGAAAATCTAGAGGCATTGGTGTTATGCCACAGTCTCCTTGAACTGTTCTACATCAGTTTCCCTGCATTAGTTTCCCTAAATTGTTCCGCCTCAGTTTCCTTAACATTCTGCCTCAATTCCCTTAATTGCAAAACCCTACTCTGGTTCATTAAGAATGAGGGCCACTTGCTTTAAGGTTATAAATTGTTAATGTAAGACTCAAGATAAGGGGGAGTTCAGACTTCCTGGCTCCTAACCCATTCTGTCCTCAAGAATTTATCACACTACCCCCTCTAAATATTCCAAAAGATAAGACTATCTGGGATACATCATTGACATCTTTACTTTTGTTTATTCAGACATCCTGACTCTGACTTCCTAGTTTTCCCCCCCTGTCAGAAGCAGACTGATAGTCTGTTCCCACTCTCAATGTCCTGACTCTGCCCCTGACTTGGTCTACCCCTGTAGCTGAGCCATTGAGTATATATGTTACTGAGAATTCACATTCACCACTGGATACTTTGATATGAGAGTCCTATCCAGTCAATTATACTCTCCAATTAATAAAATATTTAAAACTCTCTAATCTCTATCTTGCCTCAGTTTCTCCGGCATTACAATGGGAAGTCAAATTGATTCTTTTGCCCTTTCCAGGAAAAAATAGCATTATCAGTTTGATTACTGAGCCTAAAAGAAAAGTAAGAAAGGTGAAAAATAGGAACTTTAGCAGAGCTATCAGTTGTGCTAAAAATGAAGAGGCTTCAGAGCATATGGTAATTTGGCTGGGGAGGATACCTGGATACATGTGAATCATGGCCTGTGCTAATGGTCTGCAAACATCTGGGTAGAGTGAGCCACTTGAATTTCTACTCCTCATCAATTAAGACTAGACCCAAGTGTTGGTGTTTCAAATTTGAGTGAAATTATACCCTCAGGGACGTATTTGTAGGATGTTGTTTGTCTTTTCTTCTTCAGGAGGACCCTGACATTAGGGAGATGATGGCATGATATGCAAGTGAACTATATTTAAGTGAGATAGGGAAGTGCAATGTCACCTGCCTCACTTTCCCCTCCAGACTATCTGAGTCCAGTGGCAAGATGGAGATCAAGATGACTGGAGATGGTTCTGGATGAAATAGGAGACCTTAGCCTTTTTAAGCTAAGGTGTTCAACAGATCCCAGTTTGACTGAGGCCAGACCCATTCAGTGATTAAAGCTAGGTGGCCACTGAGGCAAAGAATCTCCTTGTTCACCTAGTCCAATATATATATGAATGAATGAATCTGAGAGGGGAAGAAGCTTAGGGTTTGAGGCCAAAGCAGAAATGATTGCTATTTACATTTGATCTGAGTCAATAAGGACTCAAACAATGACCAAATGGGGCTTGGCCTAGGACCTATTTCAGGGAGTGGAAAGGAGTCAGCAAATATTGAGAGATGTTTTTTTTAAACGGGGAATAGAGATAATGGAAGGCGTGTACGCTTAGTGGAGATATGAAAGTATATGATAAAGACAATAAATGTCTGTGTTGCCCTTGGCAAAGAAAAGAAGCACTGAGAGATTAGAACAAAGGAAAAGACTATTTAAGACATCATAAAGGAAATTTAAAATATGGAAGAGGAGACAAAAGGGTGCTTATTAAGAATGGTCTCTAATTTCTAAATAAAGTAAGAGACAAAGACCTATTGTTTAAAGAAAGGTAGTAAGGGGTGACTGTAAATGTAAAGATTTGAAACTACCACTATGGAAAATGAGAGAAAAAATGAAAATATTGTTTTGGTAGTTGGACCCTGCTCAGATTAAATTAATAAATTAATATGAACCAAGTGTTGCCCCTTAAGCTTAAGCCTTTTAAGCATTTACCAGAATGTAAGTAGGAACAGAGAAGTAAAATTGAGAGGGGTAATGGGTTAGTGTTATGTAAAGCATGAATAACAGTAGGACAAGGAGTCAAAATATCCTAGAGTACAAGACTGTATAACTGAAGTGGTGAATTAAAAATGAGACCAGATAGAAGAGAGACCAGGAGTCATGTTGAGAATAAAGAATAATTTTAGGAAGAGTGAATTAGAAAGAGAGATGGTATATTAGACTGCCATAATCAGAGTTCGAGATAATAGAGATAGCCTATTTGTTGTGAAACCCAAATGACCCTCCTTATGGGTATCTGTGGTAGGAAGAAGGTGAGTCATAGGAGTTGATGAAGTTGATTAACCCGAAAATGTGGAATTTTGAAGAGACATTAATGTGTCCCCAAGTCAAGAGAGAAGATTTAGGCTTAAGAGAAAGATTGTAATCTGTTTGAGAAAAGAAGGAGAATGACTTGGTGGTTACTAGGAACTACAACAAGTATGGTAAGACTTGGCAGTTCAGATACAATCATAGAATGAACCACAAGAAATTTGTCCAGTGATGGTATCAAAAGGATAGGCTGAAAGTGGGAATTAGGAAAAAGACATTTTTTTTATTCCTCTTGGTCTAGTGTGTTTGGGAGTTACAAGAGGAGAAAAACTCATTGTCTTTTATTATTATCATTATTATTTCATTGAGGCAATTGTGGTTAAGTGACTTGCCTAGGGTAACACAGCTGGTACCCGTTACATGTCTGAGGGAGATTTGAACTCAGGTTTCCTGACTTCAGGGCTGGGGCTCTATCCACTGCACCATCTAGTGGGCTCTCATTGACTTCTAAGGAAAGCAGATTTCATTGAATATAAGAAAATGGAAAGATTATGAGAAGAAAAGATGTGAAGGGAAGTTTATGATAGAACAAGTGTTAGAAAGAGCATGATGGAATAGTTGGGCAGAAGAGAATGGATTTGTTATGTCTGAAGTAGACAGGGATTGGAAAGTAATTGTAGGGAAAAAGAATGATCCCCTTAATAGATGACAAACTCAATTACAGAGTTTAAAATGAAAAGGTATATATGTGCAGCCAATTGGGGAAGGGAGGTTGGGTATGGGGCAGAAAGAGTAAAGAAAGAGAAAGGGTTGACAGCTATATTACAGAAAAAATACCAATTAAACAAGAGCTCCTCTAAGATCTTATGATGACAGACAAGAGCCAGACAATACTCTCAAACATAAAGAATGAAGAAATTGAGACAGCAAGGTGATCAGGTTGGGTACTTAAGCCAATAAATATTGGTAATCAATATTTAGTCAGAGACCTGCCTAAATTCCTAAAATATACCAGTTCTTTTTACCTTATACCAAGATAATATGGGATGGTACATACCTAAAACATTTCCTGAATTAGGAGTGTTTTGTTGTTTAATCATTTCAGTCATGCCCAACTCTTTGTGACCCCATTCAGGTTTTCTTGGCAAAGATACAGATTTGCTATTTCCTTCTCTAGCTCATTTTGCTGATGAGAAAATTGAGGCAAACAATGTTAAGTGTCTTGGCTGGATCAAACAGCTCGTAAAGCCAGATTAGAACTCAGGAAGATGAGTTTTACTGATTCCAGACTCAGCACTCTATCCATTATACTACTAAGCTGCTCAGATGTGGAGTGTGTATTTGGCTTAGAATCAGGTCATATGTCTAAAGTCCTTGTATCATCCTAAGGTCTATGGGAAAGAGAGATAGTATCTAAGACTGGTCCAGATGAAATTGTGGTATGAATCTAGTTCCAGAAACCTGAGACCTGAGACCTTGTTTTCTCAGAGAGTTCAATGAAGTAGAACAAAATAGTTTTACCAAAAGTGGTAGTTGGATCTAGGAGAAAGATCCACCTCCTCAGGTGACTTTCTCCTAAGTATAGTGGTGGAGGAAGAAAGACTAGATACTAATGGGACAAAAGTCCCATTTCTAATATAATTTCCTTCTATCTGTGCCCCTGGTGAAAGCCTTCTGATTTTTCCTCAAAGATACTCTGTATTTCATATACAGGTATTTTCTCTGGCAGAACCTCATGGCTCCACCCTGATTACCATCCCCCTGGCTTCTTTTAAGTCACCATTAAAATATTTTCTACAGAAAAATTTTAATTATTTTTTATTTTATTTTATTAATTATCTTTTAATTATTTATTATTTTTCCTATATGTAGTTGGCTTTATATATATTTGTGAAGGTACTACCTTAAAGACAGATTGCAGAATAACAAAAGAAATTTGATTATCCTATTTAAAGCAATAACTTGGATTTATGCAAACAAGTGAACTATTGCTTATTTTGTGCCAATTCAATCTTCTTGAATTCTCTACAAGCGTTATGCTGACTTAAGAAATCTTCAACAGGAGGTAAAGTTTATGAGGTGGATCAGGTGGTTTTAAAGGGCCAAATGCTCTAAAGTAATCCTATTCTCTGAGGTAAGAACATACTTTTGTATTTTATATTTTGTTCCATAGACTGTGAGAAACAATTGGATACTTGTGTAAAGTGATCAGAACAGAGCATCAAAAAATATTATTAGGGCAACAGTAAATAAGGATATATTGGAGACAGGAGAGACTGTAGGCAAGAATATAGTCCAGGAAAAAAGAGGAGAAAGACAAGGAAAACCACCTGAAGGATGGGAGCATTTAAGGAGAGGAAGAAGAATTAAAGGCCAACAGCAAGGGAGAGAAAGAAGGAGCAATTAAACCATAAGAAAGAGGTGGAACCATTAGAGTACATTATCATGGAAATCAAAAGAAGAGAGAGAAGAATCAAGTGAGAGGAACTGGAAAGAAAACTAGCTATGGAGTCAGAAGCTGTGGATTCAAATCCCACTTTGGACACTACTTTTAGCACCTTATGCATGTTACTTAGTCTCTCTGAGCCAGTTTCCTCCTCTATAAAATGAAGTTGGATGGCTACTGAAATTTCTTCTGCCTCCATCCACATCTATGTTCTGAAGTATAACAAGCATTTGGATGTATGAGTTCTATTGTCTTTTGGAATGGTAACATAAATCAGAAATTTAATAGCTAGGTGACCTTCAACAAGCTACTTAACAGGTTAGATCTTCACTTTCTTTGTCTACAACATGGGGATAAGGATATCAGTTCTATGTGTGTTGCAGCACCACTGGGAGGAAATGCTTTGCCAGGGTATGTATGCTATATAAATATAAGCTATTATTCTATTATTTATATTCATACTCCTTATAAGATTGCTTGTTTGGGGAACTAGTTTTCTGAAGGCATGGTTGAAGAAAATTGCAGATGACTCTCTTTTGTGAAAGTGTTTTAAATTGTTCATGTTTTAAATATAATAAAGAATGTTGCCAACATTTAAAAATAACCACATTCTTTTTCTAAGGCAGACTATCTGGGAGGTATTTAAATGATTTTAAAGTATTAGGCAATGCTTGTATGTACTGGATTACCCAAGTACCTGAGTATATCTATATATGTTCTTTGATTACATAGGAAGTCTGGGTTTCTCTCTGACAAGAAAATCAGGAAATAAAACTGGTCCCGTAAATGCTTTGCATTTGATCAAAGCATTAACCATACTGAATGTCTCTTCAATTATGCTTCATAGCTTGAAGCAATGCAGCTACAGGGTCATTTACATAATTTCCTGTTTTCCAGGGTATTTCCTTTGCATAGGTACAGTTACCAAGCATTTAGAAATGGAAAAAGCATGTGGGTTGATACAATGGATATTCAAAAGCATTAGTAGGGAACAAAAAGGTCACTGATATACAATGTAAAAATTTGTGGGCTCCAGTGTGCCTTGCTTACAGAGCAGAAGAACAAATAACACATAGAATAGGAGGTATTCTTAAGTAAGAATACATTTTTTTAGGAGTGATTTCTGGGAATTATAAAAAAAAATATTAAATTAGTAATATGGAATAAGTCTAAGCACAAAACCACAGAGAGATGTGCAAGACCCCAAGATCCCTAAATTCCTATTATAATCTAAAAACATATAAATAATATAAATAATTCTATACCAGTCATTTGGAAATTTTGAGTCCTAATTGACTCAAAGTGAATGCAAATAGCAGTTATTTCTGGGTTGTTTTTTTTTTTTTTTCAGAAAACCTGGGGGCCCTCTCCTCCCCAATTTATTTATTTTGATTTTTTTTTTGGGGGGGGGAACAGGGATAGGTAACTGAAGCCATTCTTTGCCTCAATTACTACCTAGCCTTAATCACTAAATGCGTATGGCCTCAGTCAAACTGAGACCTATTGAAGATCTTAGTTTAGAAAGGTCAAGGTCTCCATTTCATTTCATCCAGAGCCATCTCCAGTCATCTTGATCTATATCTGGCCACTGAACCCAGATGGTTCCGGTGCAGAAAGTGAGGCAGGTGACTTTGCACATCCCTCCCTCTCTTAAATTCAATTTACTTGCATATCATGGTATCACCTCCCTGATGTTATGATCCTTTTTGAAAACAAAAGACAAACAATAATAACAATAAAGAGGGGGAATATAACTCATACTCTCAAGTAATTTATGTTATATCTTATAGATAATAAAGACAAAGGCTATAGCAAAGACATAACCCAGTCTATTTGGGACAGAGTCACCCAGATCCTTTTCATCCTGATCCTGGAATATGTTCTGCCATAACTGAAGTCTAACGAAGAGTAGGTTGGATCTTCCAGTAATCAGTCTAAAATCACTTGAGTGGTTCCTGGACATTGGGGATCCCCAAAGAGAGCAGTGATATTTGAAAATTCATCAGTCTAGGGCAAACAGATACAAGTTTATATAAATATACCAATCATGAATAAGCTAGGCAAGGATAAACAGACTTCTTTAGTACTAAATGTTTATAAATATGGACCTATCATTTACTCAGCTCTTTCTTATATTTGCCTGTCTCTAATGCTGTCAGGGGACAGTTAGGTGGTACAATAAACAGAGTGCCAAGTCTGGTGTCAGGAAGATTTTTATCTTTGTGAGTTCAAATCCTCTCTCAGAAGCTTACTAGTTGTGTGATTCTGAGCAAGTCATTTAATCCTGTTTGCCTCAGTTTCTTATCTATAAAATGAGCTGGAGAAGTAAATAGCAAACTGCTCTAATAACTTGGCTGAGAAAACCTGAAATGGGATCACAAAGAGTCTGACTTTACTGAAAAAATTGAACAACAACAGTCCTGTCACATTCTCAATAATTTTTCAGATTACTTATAGCATGGCTCTGATATTTCATGCACCAGTTCTTTCTATATCCTGGGAGTTAGTTCAGACTTCACCAGAGAACACCCTAGTATTCTCATTATCTCACTAATCTAGGACTCAAATTCCCTGCTAACCATTTTTGTTATATTCCTCCAAGTTTGATTGATTCTTGATCCTTTGGAGTAAAAATGGAAGGAAAATAACTTAAGATCCTCTTCCTTGTTCATTTATTTGCTCTCATCCTCTGATTCCCTCTGAGCAGAGACCATGTCTCTTCCTTAAGTTTCTTGTTGCCATGTTATCACAGATCTACACTCAGTGCCACTTCTAGTGCTTTAGTGTGCCTGATATTCTATAATCCCTTTATTATCTACCATGTTCCTATAAATCAAAACCTGAATAATTTTAATTTGTATTTCTATTATTGTTGTTATTAATGGTTTGGAACATTTTTTCATATAATTATCAACTTTTTGTATTTATTCTTGTGAAAACTGTTTACATTTTTATCACTCTGATGGGATTGGGAGCTCTGTTGCTAGAGGGTATTACTGAATTGATGAGATCACAATCAATTGTATTTAAGTATTGTTTTATTATTTCTAGTCCTATTAAGCCTATTAAAGTTTCCTTTCTTCTCTCTCTTAAACCTGTATATGTTCACTGTTGGCTTGCCTGAGATCATTATCATCATTTTTTTCCTTAAGATTACCTGAGGCATAGCATTTGAGAGACAACTAATTTTAACTCCATATGGTGATTAGATTTATTTTTTTCCATCATGTCAACATTATAATGTTACTTTTCAGAGATTCATGATTCATTTTCTGCCTCATCCTAGCAATATTTTCTTTTGTTTGGAATTTGGAAGATGTTTGACAATAATATTCATTGATATACTAATTTTAAGGGTTTTTTTTTCAGAATTATGCTATAAATTTTCTTTTCAAATTAGTTATTCTAATAGTTTGAGGAAGTTTTTTTTTTTTTGATTTCTGGAAATATGATGTCAAAAATATATCCTACAGCAAAGAGCAGACTCTCAAGAACAATGAGTTCCTTAGTACTGATAAGGTTGAAAACCCTGGTAAAAGCAATGTCGAAACCTTTCTAGCATAGTATTTCTTTCTTAGCTTTATTTCTCACATATCTATATGCCAAGCCTAAAGTGAATCTAAAATTCTGGCAGCATTTTTGACCTCTTTGTCACAATACCCAGAGGCAGTGGCTGTCCTTATTTTTAAAGAAATTACATTACTCTGTAGATACCCAATATACACATGCCTTGTTTCACCAATCTCTTTTCTCCCACTAAGCAGTGCTTGTTCCCCAGACCAATGACAACTAGAAAGTAAACCTTATTCTAATTCTTTATTGCATATGTCCACTTCAAACATGAGTTAAATGTGAACAAAGTATGAACAAAGACATGAAGACAGGAGAGGATTGAATAAGGCCATGAAATTGGAGAGAATTCCATTTGGTGTAGAATCAGGAAGACATGAAAGGGAATCATATGATATAAATATAGGTATGTTATAATTAAAAGCAAATTTTAAACTTTATTTGTGGAGACTTGGGAAGCCACTGAAAATTTTTGAATAGAATGTAAACATGATCATAGTGATTACATTGAGATTAATTATATAATAGTGTATTAATGGTAAATTAGAGAACAGAAAACCTATTTTCTAAATTGTTAGTAAAAAAAATTACAAAAATTAATTTCAACTACCCAATTTTAGAAGACTGATAGAATGAATTCATTGGAATTGTAGTAAGAGTCAAAAGAGAGAATTTTATACCATATCCTTGTTTTATTTTCTTACAGGGAATTTCTATAACATGTATATGTATATATATCATACACATACACACATATAAACACACACACACACACATATATATATCCTTACCAATATAAGGAAAATGGCCATATGAAATGTGGAACTTAGTACTATAAGTATTGAGTTTCTGTTTAGATTGCATTCTTTTGACTGCAAGCAATTCTTGTCATCCAGTAAAATGCTAGTTGACTTCAATTACCATTCATTAACTACAGGAATTCCCTGCTTAGTCTCAAAATTTTTCAAAAATTTAATTTTTACTTCTGCATGATGTACAAGGGAAAAGAAACTCAGCTTATTGACTGTTTAAGTGAGGAAGTTCTCTGCTGAGTCTTTTAAACATAGGGCTGTGTTTTTAATTCCATATAGGATCACTTACATTTTTTTAATAGTATTTCTCCTCCCAATTACATGTCAAGACAATTTTTAGCATTCATTTGTACAAGAGTTTTAGTTCCAAATTTTTCTCCCTTCCTTCCTCCACTTCCTTCCTTCAAAAATACCTGACCATTTGATATGTTATACATGTGCTATCATATAAAACATTTCTTTATTAGTCACAGTTGTGAAAGAAAAAGGATATCAAAGTGGGGGGGAAGCATGATCAAGAATAAAGTAAGTGAAAAAAAAAATTATATATGCTTCTATCTGCATTCATAGTCCAGCGGTTCTTTATCTGGATGTGGAAGAATTTTCCTTCATGAGAACTTTGTACTTGTTTTAGATCATTGTTTTGCTGAGAAGAGCTTCAGTCATTCATAGCTAATCATCACATAATATTGCTGATACTCTATACAATGTTTTCCTGGTTCTGCTCATTTCACTTTGTATCACTTCTTATGATTTCCAGGTTTTTCTGAAATCTGCCTGTTCATCATTTCTTATTGCATAACAGTATTCCATTGTATTCGTATGCCACAGCTTATTTGTAGGGGGTTTTTAAGACAATTTTTATTTTTCCCTATAACAAGTGCATTGTGCAGTTAGATGTATAGCCCCCTTGATTTTATAGAGTAGAGATCCCCACCATACATATTTCTAAGTACTTATGTTACTTTGTACTCGGAAATATTCATATTTTCATTGTCCTGTACTACAGAAGGAAACACTTTTATGTACCTTTATTATAATTTGATCAAGAAGTGGTCTTACATGTTCAATAGTGTTCAAATATTCTATCAACTAGTTCATGGAATCATATTTTGAGTAAAAAGGAATGTTAGCATTCATATAATCCAACCCTAATCTTTTGCAGACAAGGAAGTTGAAGCTCTGAGAAATTATAGGTCACATAGCCAAGATCCAGTAAATGAACTCAAATGAAATGGATCTGATACCAACTCCAATATTCTTTCCATTGCACTACACTGCCTCTCTTGTTTATTGAAATATAGTTAGTAGCAAGTTACTTTAGAGTAATATTTTTCCCATTTCCAATTCTAATAATCATAATACAAGAGAATCAATTATTAGATAGATCTCTACAAAAAGTGTGTATTATAAAAATGAAGCAATAAGGAAATGCATATTTTATGTTTTATACAGATATTCAAAAGCATTAAGAAATATTTTTCTTTTTAAATAAAGTTCTCTAGATTATTCAGAAAAGAAAATTAGTCCCTTAATTTGCCTAGCATACATTATTGTTATTCATCCTTCATTCTCAGACAGGACCAATGACATCAAGAATGTGATACCTTGACTTGCAAGTGAATTGTAGTGTTTAAATGAGGCAGGACTATGCAGAGTCATCAGTTTTACTCTCTTCTCTGGAGTCATCTGAGTACAGTGGCAGGATAGAGACAGGATAACTAGTAATGACTCTAAACCAGCATAAACATGCTCATTCTAGAAAAATAATAAAGTATATAAAAGTCACTTATTTAATTTTATTTATATTACTTCAGAGAAAAGGCCCTATTAGTATAATTTGAGGGGTTTTTTGGAATGTATTTTTAATGCATAATCTCTATCAATACTATTTTTTTTTTCATTTGATGGGAGAGGGGGCATGTAATTGAGGTTACAACTTGCTTTCCCCAAGATCATACAGCTAGTAAATGTTAAGTATCTGAGATCAGATTTGAACTTCCTCCTGACTTCAGGGCTAGTGCTCTAACCACAGTGCCATCCCCATGGGTGCCCCAATAATAACACTACTTCAAAGGAACCAAACATAGAAATCACATTCTGGAAGTTTAAGTATATATCTTAAAATTATTTTCTCTAATACTAAACATGTGTATATCTATCTATCTATCTACATATTGTATTGCTGGAGAAACTGAGGCAAGAAAGAGATTAGAGAACAATTTAATATTTAATATTTTATTTTAAGAGATTTACTAGGACTAAATGGATCCATGGTTTGGTCCCAGGGCTGAATGAGACTATCGTCTCCAAGAATCCAGCAGAGAATGTCAGGATACAAGATTCTTTTATAGGGTAACAAGACGGATGACATAATGGTGAAGGTACCTGAGATGGGGATGACCTAATGGGGGGAGGCACCTAGGATGACATAATGGAGGGAGGTACTGGAGAGGCTCCTGATATTCTAATGATGTCTAAAATGATTAAAGACCTTTATCCTATCAAACATTAAGAGGGAATGATTGTAGCCTGAGGTCTTGGGGCAGAGTAACTGAGGTAGGACAATTAGGGAAACTGGGTCAGGACATTAAAAGGGAAGTGTAGCACAACTCTCTCTCTCTCTCTCTCTCTTTCTCTCTCTCTCTTTCTCTCTCTCTCTTTCTCTCTCTTTATATATATATATATATATATATATATATATATATTCAATCAAAACACTGAAAAATATGTGTGATGGGAAGACAACTTAGATCTATAGAAGATAGGAGGCAGTTGCGTTGGAGGACTTTCTAAAATTATGTAATTCTATTATTATAACCCAACTTCAATCCAAATATGATTTGTTTGGAGAAAGATCTAGCAACACTGATATGTGTTCAGTATATGTATCCTAAATTAAACAATCAGACACTGAACCACAAAAGGCTTCATTTAATAAACTAGTTATTGGAATTTATCAAGAAAGGATATCACAACAAAAACAAAGCAAAACAACAGGAAAAATCCATTAGACAAAAGCCAGTCCACAATAGATTAACTTTAAAGTTTGAAAAATAGTTCTTCAGTTATCAAACATTTATTAAGCACTTATTATGTGCCAGGCACTGTGTTAAGCTATGAGGATGTGAAAAAGGGGAAAAGGAAGTCCATGCTCTCAAGGAACTGACAGTGTAATGTGAGACAGAATGAATAACATACAAATAACCACATACAAACAGGAAATATTGAGAACAAATTGAAAATAACTCTGTGTGATAGCTTTAGCATTAAAGGCGATTAGGAAAGTCTTCATGTAGAAAGTTAGATTTTAATTGAGATTAAAAAAGTCAAGGAAGCTAGGAGATGGAGATGAGAAGGAGGAGAGAATTACAGCCATGGAATATAGCCAGTGAAAATGCTTAGTCAGGAGCTGGTATGTCTTAAGGAACAATAAAGAGACAAGTATCATTGAATTAAAGGACACATGATGGAGATGGGGAAGGACTAAAGTGTAAAAATAATAGAAAAGGAAGGATTCAGGCTATGAATGGTTTTGAATATCAGAGGGATTTATATTTTACCCTGAAGGTGAGAGGAAATCATTGAATTTGAATATTCAATTGGGTAGTATAGGGTGGAGAGAAGATTATTTGTATGGTCTGACCTGTGCTTTTAGAAAGATAAATTTGATAGCTGGAGGATGGATTGGAGTAGGGAGAGATAAGAAATAAGAGGTAGAGAGATCACCCTATTGTAATAGTCCAGGCATGAAGGGAAGGGCATCTCCATCAGTATGGTAACAGTATCAAAAAATAGAAGTGAGTTTATAAAAGAAATATTATAAAGATAAAATTGACAACTTGGCAAAAGGTTGGATATATGAAGGTGTACAGAAGAGATAGTGAAAAGTTAAAGATGATACCTAAATTTCAAGTCTGAATGCCTAAGAGGACAGTGGTTTCCTGGATAGTAATGGGGAAGTTTAAAAAGGGGAGTTTGGGAGGAAATATAATAAATTCAATGTCAGACCCGAAGAGTACTGGGAAAAAGAGGACTTGGCAACTAAGAGATCATTGTTAACTTCAAACACTGAATGTTTGAAGACAGATTGAATAGGATTTAGAAAAGAGTAAGAGAGGAAGTGGAAACATCAAGTATTGAATACTTTCTCAAGGATTTTAGCAATGAAAGGAAGGAGAGCTATAGTATAGTAGGTAACAAAGATGACAGAATCAAGTGAAGGTTATTACTGTTGTTGGTTTCAGGTTTCCGGTCCAACTATTACTTTTTTCAGAGAGTGGGAATGATAAAAGGTATGGTCTAATGGAAGAGATGGTATAGGTATCAAAAAAGAGGGAAAGAACCCATACGTACAAAAATATTTATGGCAGTTTCTTTTGTAATGGTAAAAGGCCTAGAAAATTACTATTTATTGGGAATGATAATAAATTACAACATATGAATGTAATGGGATATTAATGTTATAAGAAACTATAAAAGGAATTTCAGGGAACCTTAGAAAATTTATATGAAGTGAGCCAGGAGGACAATGTATATGATGACAATAACATAGTAAAGACAACTTTGAACATATTAAGAACAATGCAATTGAATAATTATATTTCCAAAGGATTGATGCTGGTGTTTTTTCCTGATATAGAGAAGGCCTAGTTGTAGGAAAGAATAATTAGTGAGAAAGGTAATTAGTGAGGAGGATAATTAGGCTGGACTGGGCTATAGAATAGCCAAGATGAAAAGTGGGAAGCAAATGGTATTGTCTTGGCCTGACACACATGCTAGATAGAGGTATGATCCAAAGGAAGCCAAGAGGTCTGTAGAAAAGTCTTGTTCCAGAGGGGTAGCTTCACATGGGGCATAGCTCTATTATGTTAGATTGGACTGAATGACTAATGAAGCCCTTCAATTTGAAAATTATCTAATAGTGAAAAGTAAAGGGACTCTCTAATTCAAGATTATAAGGGAGAAGTGGAAGTAATTCATATCAATAGCTAACTAATGTCTATTGGGCAGTTAAAAAATTATTAAAAATCTCCTCTGTGCAAAATACCAGGCACTGAAAGACAAAAATTAAACAGTGATTTACCTTAGTATATTTTATGTAATGCAAATGTACACAAATTATTAAATATAAAGTGATTTCATATGGGCAGAGAGCATTAAGTATTGTACAGGAGTGAGGAAAAAACAGGAGGTATCACATGAAAATTGACACCTGAATTGAGCTAAAAGTTAAGGTATTTTAATGAGATCATAACTTCTTATTTGAAAGAACAATAATTTCAAAATTGCTGTACTTCTCTCAAGATCTTTCCAGAATTTAAAAAAAAAAGTGAGGAAAGAGGTTATTCTCTAGTTAACTTTCCTTTATTGGCTAGCACAAAGAGATGGCTCTAGCCCACAATAGCCAATCTTTTCATCAGAAATTAATGTAAAGCCGCTTAAGCCCAGCATTTTGTCTTAAATATGTAGGAAATAATCAAACTCTCTAACAAGATTCACTTTTTTATCAGCTCAATATATTATCCAAGTGATTCCTTTGATTAACTTCTCGCATAAAAGAAATTCTATAGTAGTTTAGACTAAAAGTTTGTATCTTCTGTGTTCATTTCAGAAGTGAGATTTAATTTGTGCCTGGAAGGATAATTATGATTTCGACAAATGGAGATAATTGAAAGTTTATTTCTAGTGAAATGGAATGGAAGAACAGAAGCATGAAGGCAGGTAGAGACTGTATGTTTTCAGAGAAATGCCAGGTTGGTTGAGTTAATGAAAGGAAAAAGTGAGAGCTAAGGCTGGAAAGGTTTGTTTGAAATAGCTTGGGTAGTTTTAATACCAGATTCAAGATTTTGGAAATTATTCAGTAGTAAATGGAGAGTTTTTGAAGATTAGGTTTTTTTGAAGAGGGGACTGAGCATTGTTCTGGGGTAATCAACTTTCTATTACATTCTGTCATACGGAATGAATGAGAACAGGAAAAGACTGGAAACAAGGAGACATTTATACATATATATAATATAATATATAATGTATAATATATGTAATATATATATATAATAGGATTATATGATCACAAATATAAAGGGGAAGAGAAATTAGAGGCCCCTTATTTCAACCTTTTCATTTAGTAGATGGGTACTTGGAAGTAATAAAAACTTCATTTTAAAATATCCATACAAATTAAAGGGAATTTTTAAAAATATACATATATGTGTGTTGTGTCTACATGTGTACATGCTTACACACACACACATAGACACATATCCTGTCCCAGGTGACCCATCCCAAGTAAAGCATTTCATTCCCCAAATTCTTCCCTTTTGAAGCTCCTTTTCTTCCCCCTTAAACTTGCTTTTGTCTGTGTAATCACAACGAATGGGTACATACTATAGGTATGGCTGTCACTATTGCATAAACTAGCTTATTGAGCAAACTCAAAGGGACATAATGGGAGTTCCTTTTAACTAAACAAACAAAATGTGTGTGTGTGTGTCTGTGTGTGTGTATGAATATGACATTAACTATAGCTCTGAAGTCACAAATCTAATCTTTAGACTACGAACAGTAAATTATTTTCACATTTCATTTTAGAATTTACATCAAACCTTTATATAATTATGTTTTAATTCATTCAATCTTTTTTTTTCTTTCTTTCTTTTTTTTTTTTTTTTGCTGAGGCAATTGGGGTTAAGTGACTTGCCCAGGGTCACACAGCTAGGAAATGTTAAGTGTCTGAGGTCCTCCTCAGCTCCTCCTGATTTCAGGATTGGTGCTCTATCCACTGCTGCCCCTTCATCCAATATCTTTAAACATCACACTGATTAGTTCTTTTGCTTACAATGTGTACATTTAACTGCCAATCATTCAACTAGTGTTCATTAAACAATCATCCCATGCAAAGCATTGTGTTAGATGCTGTGGGAAGTAGTATGAGTAAGATACTTTCCTCAGGAAATGTGTGAAGTGATTAAGCACATTACTTGTAGTGCAATACTATAAAGTACACCTTATTCACTTTTTTTTATCTGAGATATTTTGAGCAGTTATTATGATTGGGTACATATCATCTCTGGAAATGATTCAGAACTAGAAGATGTATAATTTTTAAATTTAACCGCACTTATCTATATGATTGATAGTCAGCAGAACTTTGAACTTTCATGAACTGTGAGTATAAAGCTCACCATGTGTAAATAAGAAAGTATTTGTTTGAGGTGTTTCAGATGATAAAAGCTAATTTCCAGATTGAAATGAAGTGATAGTATTTACTGTCCTGTGATATAGTTGAATGTATGATTTTTATTACATGGCTACAACCAGAATATACATTACCATAGGCAGATATTGGTGTTTTCCTAAATCTCCCTATTGAAGGATAAAAAAAGCAAACAGTAGAAGCTATAGGTTACTAAGAAGGAAAAAGTAAAAGTAGCATCTCAGTGTGACATCATGAATATAGTGTAGTACAAGGAGCCAGATAGGTCTGAATTCAGATCCCCATTTATTAGCTGTGTCTCTTAGCAAGTAAGTATACATCTCTCAGCCTCCATTTTCTTCTCTGTGAAATGAAAATAATAATACCTCAAAGGGATGTGAGGTTTATTTGAGATGTTGATATAAAGTGTTATATTAGCTATTGTTTTGTCTTGAAATTTGAATAAAATTATTTTAGGCCTAATAAGCATTTGAAAATGATATGTGAGGTTGAAGAACGACCTCTCCACTTTTTATAGAAGCAGAGGAATCATGAAATATCAATCCCATTTTAAAATAGCTTAGCCATGTTACTACAACTTCCCTGCCCCAAACCCATTATTCATTCTATGTTTTCTTTTTTTATTCTGTAGGGTTGTATGAAAACTTTCCAACCAATGCAGAACCAGAATGCTGTGATGTCAGATGGGGACTATTATCAGATAATGAATCCAAAGGGACTACAAATATAAATGAATCGTGTCACAGAACATCGCTCACAGTTTCATCAGCATCAAGACTGTGCAATAGCAGACTCAAACTGTGTGTGCTTGTATTGATTCTCTTGCATACAGTACTAACAGTCTCAGCAGCACAGAACACAACAGGACTGGGTTTTGGCAGCATTACCACATTGGATGACAATTCAACCAACGAGGAATAAAGGAAAGAAATGTCATGAAAGAAATTCAGCAGGCCCACGTGAAATGAATGACTGTAGTAAAATGTAACAGAAACTGGGTGCTTTTACCCTTAAATTGCTTATAGCAAGGCCTTTGGGGTAAAACTTAAAAGATGGGCCAGAATCCAACCAACAAGGACACAAACACAGCTTTTTATTGACTAAAAGGCTGTATGGTGATTTAAATTTCTCACACCATTTTATACACTGTGTTTTAATGTTTGGAGTTTGGTTTTTGTTTTGTTTTGTTCTGTTTTTTTGGTCTGTTTTTCCTTTTTGTTGGTTTGTTTGGTTTTTTTGCACTTGTTAATACAGGATCTTATTTTTTGGGATGGTTTCTCAAAGCTAAACTAAGTCTTTTCACTGTCTATATATTTCTAGTCATTGTGTGTGTTCATCTGATAGTTCTGTCTTTTATGTCCTGTCAGTTTCTATTAGAGGAATGGTTGCTATGACTAGCAACAACAAAACAACAACAAAAAAAAACAAAAAAACAAAAAAAAACAAAAATAAAACAAAAACAACAAAAAAAAAACAAAAACAAAAAAACAAAAACAAAACTCCCCTTCCCCAAAAAAATACAAAACAAAAAAAAAAAAAGAAGAAAAACAAGAAAAAAAAAAAAAAAGAAAAAACCTAACTGTCCCTTCTACCCATGGAAACCATCTCCTTCCTCAAGCCCTTCCCTTTCCAGTCTCCTTCCCTTTCCCCTTAAGCAAACAACATCCGCTTGCTTCTGTCTGTGTAATCACAATGAATGGGCACACTTTACTGGTGTGACTCTGCCACTGTTGCACAAACCAGCTGACTGAGCAAACCCAAAGGGGCATGATGGGGGTTCCTTTTAGCTGAACAAACAAGTGCTCTCCATATAAGGTGGAATCGGACAGTTAACAAATTTTTACATAAAATGAAACAAAACAAAGCAAAAAAAAGCAAAAACAAAAACACTATAACAAACTGTGTTGCTCCAGTTCCCATTTCAAAGAAGTCCAGTCCTTTCTCACTGGTCAGTTGAACAGGAGCAGCCTTTTTTAGAATACAGTATGTGAAACCAGATAAGCTCAGCAAGTGGAGTAGTTGGGAGGCTTTCCTTTTGGAGGTATAAGGTTGGCATTCATTGTGAATTACGTTTTCATTTCTGCAACAGTTATGTAACCAGCAAATATTTGTAATGTTTGGAAGAAGACAAATTCAGAAAAAAATTATTGGCATCATTTTTTTCCCCTTCTTGGCAAAGAAAGTAGAAAACACTCAAGCACCTATTATGCAAAGGATAAGTATGATTTTGAATCCCTTGTTTTTCTGATATGCTGTTAAGAGCAATTTTGGTTATTAAGGGTGCACAGCGATGCATTAGCACAGATGAACAACCTGTTGTTGTTGTGTTTTTTTTTTTAATAAATAAGTCAGCTGTTTTCATTAGTGTGCAATAAACAGCTATCGTATCTAGCTATTAGTAGACTGGGGAAAAGATTAATCTGATTGCCATTTTCATTGCTTTTTTTTTGTGGGGACATTTCACCCGCTAAGTGTGTAAAAATTTTCTTTTTAAAAAGGCTTTTTAGAGTTTACAGTAGAATCAATGGAAGGAAATGTTATTAAGGGCTGTTTTTAAAAATAATAATAAAAATTTAAAAACAACAAACAAACTTTACATTCCTTCCTATTCTCTAACTACACTTGGGAAAGTGCACTTCAGAGATGTTTTCTGTGTAGGTGGGAGATGAAGGAAAAATATTTAAAAGAAAAAAAATGTTCTCTTAACAAATAAAGTTTAGTTACCAACTTTCTAGGTATGAAATACTTCTTGGTAACCATTTTTGTTCTGACAGAGTTTAATCCCTCCAACAGAGTAATTACCCTGCCACATAGCTACATATAGTAATGCATATTTTGTTTCACAAAAATAAAATAGATTTCTGTTCCAATCTGTTCAAAATTGACAAAAGAAAAAATTTACTCCTTAATAAAGTGATAGAATTGTTCAGATGTCAAAGTGCAAATATTTTACAAGACTCTTTGTTTTGATAGCGTTTTGCTGAAAGACAATGATCTGTGCAAATAGGGAAAAAAATGCACCTGAAAATGAAAAAACAAAAACTCTTGCTTCATTTCCATTTTTATCCCAAGCAAACAAACAAAACTCTATTTTCATTCTAGGAAACGCGTTGCTTTTTTTCTCTGGGTTGCTGAGGATGGGGAAGGGGTGGATTGGGGATGCGACACCTTTATTAATTGCATTGAACTGTTGCAAGTGTGGAAAATTTATAGAAATAAACATTTAAAAAGCCTTAACTAGTGGTAGAATGTAGATATCCACGAGGGCAGGGATAGCCATTGAAAAGTTGTGGAGCAATAACTAGGCAGTGGTACAAGAATGCAGGATAGCTTGAGTCACTACTGAGAAAGCGCTTACCAGGTACGCTCTTGTTCAACTGACCTCCTAATTATAGTAATTAACTTGTGTGTATGGTCAGTAAACAGTTTGTTATAACCTTTATCTACCTCTGCTGTGCAAAGACCATTCAACAGTCCATTTTTTGTTGTTGTTCACAATAGATCATTTCCATCTTTTTAGCAATCTACCAATACAATAATAGCAAGTCCTTTTCATCTCAATTTTACTGACATTATCTAGAAATTATTCTCTCTAAGCACTGAACAAAGTGACCAAAAACAAACAAAAACAAAAACAAAAGAGAGCAAGCGAGAGAGAGAATGAGTTATATTCATAGAATGGTACTTTTTCCCTTCCTTTGTATTTTTAAAAATTATTTGTTGATAAAGACTTTCTTTAAACAAAGAAATGAGACAGGCCTCTTCTACTGTCTGGTGTGTTTGATGATATGGGAAAAAGACTGCTAATGAAAAAGAAAAAGTCATCACTGCATTGCATGAATAGAAGTATGGTCCAAATACATAATTATAGAAATTGAGTGAAATAATTGAGGCAGTGGAGAGCCCTGGTTTTGGAATCAAGAAATATGAGCTCAAATCTTGGCCCTGTACTTACTACCTGTGTGATGATGGGCAAGTCACTTGACCTTTTGGATCCTCAGTTTCCTCATATGTAAAATGAAGGAGTTGGACTGTATGATTTTTAAAATCTCTTCTAACTCTAAATCCTATGACCCAATGAACATAGTCTTAATTGCAAAGTACAAATTTGGGAGCAAAAATGAATCCCTTATCTCCACCAAGTCAGCCTGCATTAAAATGGTTTATAAGTCCTGTTTTTTTCTGTTTGTTTGTGTGTGTGTGTGTGTGTGTGTGTGTGTGTGTGTCAATTTACTCAAT
Source organism: Sarcophilus harrisii (assembly GCF_902635505.1). Lineage (NCBI taxonomy): Eukaryota > Metazoa > Chordata > Mammalia > Dasyuromorphia > Dasyuridae > Sarcophilus > Sarcophilus harrisii. The sequence continues at coordinate 157,827,077 of NC_045428.1, read as the reverse complement.
TATTCTTATGATTTAGAAATTATCCCATGCCTGGTGTGATTATTGCTGTGATGTGTGTAACTGCTCCAACATGGTGTCTCCACTCCAGCTGTGGGTGATGCAGCTTCTCTTGGTGGCAGCTGGGGAATCCTGTGTAGGCAATGACTCCTTTCTGAAATTAAGTAACATGTAATCATGTATGATGCAAGTTTCATTTCATCCATTTCTCTCATCTGTAATAGATTTCCCAGCACAAACTTGAGCATGCTTGATGTTGTGCACCTATTACTTTAACAAGAATAAATTCACCCCCTGCCCTTGCTGTTCCTGTCATCTTGTTCCATTTCTCCTTGTACCGTATGTCTACTGCATACATGATAAAGTATTACAAAATTAAAACAAGTATTTCTGCAAGCAAGTTTAAAAAAGAAAAGAAAAACAAAGATTTACTTTATAATCATATGGATCAGATTTTCTCCCATGTCTATGATTGTCTCATTTTCTGCAATAGTGAAATTTCATATTTTGTGCAATATGTCGATACTGCTAAGCCAAATGTCAGATAGCATAACTAGAGTTATATATTATTTCTGATTGCATTTATCTTTGGTAATATATTATGTTGGGTTTTTTTTATTTCACTAAAGAGAAAGGTTTTGTTTGTTTGGGTTTTTTGTTTGTTTATTTTTTGCAAATATAGTAAGTGAAATTTATTCTTAACCCAACATAATCAATAAGGGGGATTAGCATAATATTTTTGATTCATATCAATGTCTCTGCATAAAAAAGCATCACACAAAAAGTTTTACCTGAATACTGATATGAATGATTAAAAAGTTGTTTTCCCAAGAAAAATAGGGAGTATGGAGCTCAAAAACAAAACAACACAAAACAAAATGGTCACATACCAAATACCTGGGATGGTAGGTTACACATTTGGTATGTCATGGGTTTCTGAATATTTGGTAAACATTAAATATAGATGAGTCAATGGTATTGTTTACTTTCATTACAGGTATCTATTCTATTATCAATGTTCTTGTTACAATAAACACTACATCTGCACATTGAAAAAAATACACTAATGCTGCAGACGGGTATTTGATTATATATACATGTATATGTATATATAAAGAGAAGGGGAGATTTATATCTATAGCACATCTCTATGTAGATCTATAGATATATATGTATATATATTTCATCAACAAAGTAAACCTTGAAAATGATATTTTTCTTCATAGATTGCTTACACATAGTATTCCTGTGAATTCCATTTTGTTTGCTATTTAGTAGCATGTTATTTTGAAAACTAAACCTATTGTGACATGGAAAACAGATCAAGGGAAACTTCTCCATTACTGAAGGAATAACAATCTGAAACTGGCAAAAGTCTTCTCCATCTGCCAAGTTATGGTATTTGGAAGAGGATGGAAAGATTTGGCATCTGTCACTTAGCAACTGAGTTATGGAACAACACAAAAGTTAAGGGGTAAAGAGCTAAAAACTTGGGTGCGATTCAAGATCATATCTCCATTAATTTTAAAATTATCTGGCAGCATTTATCACAAAACCCCTGGGATATAGTTTATTTATTAGTTTGAACCATGCCGATATTTCAGAAATTTATAAATGAGCTTCTGGGCCTACTGAGAGAACTTAAGGTACAGAAGGGACCAAATCAATTCAACAAACAAACCAAATCATTATAAAGCATGATTTAAATTGTTTATCTGATGCTTAAACTTCATTATATCATATATCTGATACTGCTTATCCAGGTGAAAAGTGAGGGATTTTGACAGCTGGATAATTTTTTTCTACACCACATCAAACAACTGCATATTTAGAGATACCTAGAATAATAATCACATTTAATTTATTGGGATAATGATGCTGTGTTGTGTAGATATCTCTTCATTCTCTACAGTCAAAAATATAAATTTTTTGGAGGTAATAGATTTGTTATTGTACTTTTAATTATCAAAAGATCAAAGGGAAGGAAGGAGTAATCCCTTTAGGTAAAAGTTCTATGTCTAGTTGAAAATGCAAATGCTTATTTAAGTGCATTTCTCCATTCACCCTCTAACATATGGGAGCTTTTATAAAAAGCACTAAATCAAAATATTTCTTTAAATTACAAAAATAATCACATTTTAGGGCATTTCTCCCTAAATCTATGTTTCTCCAGTATTTCTTCTTTGTTCAAATTTTCTATGTCTGGGAGGAAAGAGAAAAATAAGTTGACTATGGTTAGAGAATGGACCATAATGGCCATTTGAATTTCCTTTCAAATCTTTTCAGGTGATCTGTGAAATGGAATTACCTGCCTTAATGCAGGGGAAACACCCCTTTGTGGGTTGTAGAGAGCTATGCCTAGAACTTTTTTAAGATTGCATAATTGTCTTCATTGATCTTATAGTTATTATTGATCTTTACTTATCTGTTGTAGTCAAAGATGTTTTTTGGGTTTGTTTTTTTTTGATGGGGTCACAAATCTCCAGTGCCTGAAATGTCAAAATTCTTTGAAAGGTAAAATTGATGGGCATAATATCATAAACTAGAGAAGCTCCAGCTAATGCATCACTTGAATTTGGGAGTTCTGAGTTGCAATAGGGATAAAGGTTCTGTCCATTCTAATTCTAGTTCCAATATACTTGGGCTGCGGGGGAGAGGGGGAGAATGGGTTAAGGGGAGTGGTGAACTGGCCCAGATTGGGGGAAAAAAAAAAAAACAGAACATATTAAAGCTTCCATGCTGATCAGTAGTAAGACTGGGCTATAAGTGGCCACTAAAGTTTTAGCCTGAGTGAAATGGAAAGACCTAAGTTCAAAAAAAAGAAATATGGGGAGAAGCAGAGAAAGGAGGGAAGGAAGAAGGGAGGGAAAGAAAGAAAGAAGGAAGAAAAGAAGGAAGGAAGGAAGGAAGGAAGGAAGGAAGGAAGGAAGGAAGGAAGGAAGGAAGGAAGGAAGGAAGGAAGAAAAGAGAAGAGAGAATCATATGTAAAATTTTTTAAAAATCATTTAACTTAAAAAAAAACCCTGCTTTCTTCCTTCCTAAATAAGTATAATAAATCTGCAGAAGAAAAAGTCTAGTCCAAAATTTAGCAGAATTAAAAAGCAGAGTTTCTTTAGTATATAAGAAATACAAGAAATGAATGAGATTAGAACTAAAGGCATTCTGAAAAACAAGGAGAAAATTGGAAAATGTTTTTTAAGGTAATCAGTTTTAAAGAGAGTGAATTTTGAGTTGCCTCTGGATCTCTTAGTTATTAAAATGAAAATAAATTAAATCTAGGCTATTTAATGATGATCATTCTTCTGCTGGATTAAGACTTCCATAGGCTGATTTAGAAGCAAAAGAGATTTGGAAGTTAATGAGAAACGATAACTAAATGAATTATCTGGTTAAAATAGCCAGTATTACTTGTCTGATCCCCAGATTACAAATATACTGCTTTTGCCTTAAATTGCAAAAGTATCTGTTGCAAAAGTTATGCCAACTGCAATTACTATAGTCAAGAATTCCAAACTGACCCTGTGAACTTGGTTCTTTCCTTTGTTGGAAGAGACTAGAACAGTTTTGAATGCATCTCTTTTAGTCTTGAGATTAGATTTGGTTTCCCTTGCCTTGCAATAAAGTCTGCTTTGGAGTCTTGCCTGCTTCATTTGCAAATTAACTGCATTGTTATTATAGACCTGAAAAAACAATGTGCTCCAATGCTCTAATTTTTCACAATTTATAGGCACTTCAGTAGATCAAGAGAAAAATAATATGAAATAGAAAAAAAGTAACACTTGACAGCGATATGTAGTTAGTTAAAAATAATGCAGACAATATTTTTCTCCACTTTTCCCCTTCCCTTTACCCTTATTCCTTCCTTCGTGAAGCTAAATTTTTCTCTGGATCCTAAAAAGGCTTGTTGGTTTGTTTACTCAGATTTCTACATGTTCTACATTTGCACTTTTCCTTGAATAAACTAAGGAGGACATATGCTTTGCTAAATTTGGGGAAATCAATCAATCAATCATCATTTAATAAATACCCATTCCATAGCAAACTATAATCTAAATCTATGTCATCTTTTCCATCTCCCTGGAATTCCTTTATTATTTCATATAATTTAGTTGTTGAGTGTGGAAGATACATAAACAAGTGTGAAGCCAAAGAAGAGCTTTGAAGACTGTTCCAGAGAAGTGACAACATTTCAATTCAATGAACAGCCTTCTAGAACATCATGCAACTTTGAAAGAAGAGGCTTACTTGTCTTATTAAGATGTCTCAAGGATTGTTAGGTTCAAATAAGTTAAAAAGAAAACTATAGAAGTCTTTGCCATGTTCTTTATAATCTTTTAAATTTTAATTTGTTAAAATCAACCATTTGAGAGATCAATTTTATTTTTGTGGGAGGGGGTTCTTTAAGGATGAGCACTGAATATTGTGTAATACTGAGAGATACAAACTACTCAGTTCCAAGATAAAAATAAAGTTCAACAAGACAACCAGATTGAATTACATCAACTGCTTTACAAATAGTTGGTCCAATAGACTTAGATTTCAATCCTTTTCTCTTCAATTGGTATATTGGAGAAAGCACAGAATTTGGGTTTCCTCATCTATAAAATAAGAGGCTTCCATAACATGATCTTTAAAAGTAACTCTAAATCTGTATATCAGTCTTCTTTTCTTTCTGTATTATTTTAATGTCTCCCTAGGCATGTCATTTTGTTTGAACAATAGTGAAAATTTTAGTATGTTTCAACTCTCTTCATGATTGAGGAGTTACAGAAATGATTGTATCAATACATTTGCCCAATATATATGCACATTGGGCCTCAGAAGAAGAGGGTACCTAAAAATGAAATTGCATGATTAGTCAAAGATACTACCATAGTTATTGTTTTGAGGTCTACGAAGGATTTATTAAGTTTCACGCCCCGCCATAAGTCCAGAGATGAGTTATTGATTTCTTTTTCTTTCCCTTCCTCAAAACCTGTTGAGCACACACTGATTTATGAAAAATGATGAGATCTTGCAGAAGAGATGGGGAAAAAACATCAAGTTCAAAATGTTCAAAAGATCAGGAGGTTTTTTTTGAGATTGCAAATCGATCAAATACAGCTCTATGCAAAAAAATCACATTGAGCCAAAGCTGAGGGCCTTGATTTGATAAGACCTGTTTTTTTTTAAATTCTGAAAATTAAAAAAATTCAATTCAGGGTTTTAATATGCAAAAAATAATTATAGCCCAGATGAATCCAGGTGGAAGATATACTAAAATATTCACAATTTTCCTTTTTATCATTTAAAAAGTCTGAATTTGGGATTTTTTTTTCCTTTTTATAATCTGTTTACCCTTAAAATATAGCTGTTTATTTATCTCATGCATTTTTTTCAGAAGCTGCCTTTTTGTAGTTTTTGAGTCCTTTCAAAAATTTACATGGAACTATGCAGCTATAAATTATATGCTTATGTTAATTAAGGCACTTGTAATTAAAATTATTTTATTTTTCTGTTATCCCCAATATGTATGAAACTAGAAACCCATGTTGTTAAAAACAGATTTATTTACCTTTACTATATGTTTTCTTTCGTTTTTTCCTCTCTCTCTTTCTCTTTCTCTTTCTCTCTCTCTCTCTCACATCATATTTCAGGACTGCATTTCATTTGAAATGGACTTAACTGGAATCAGTGGGGTTTTTTAGCCATGGGAATATCCTATTAATTCTTAGCATTTAAAATTTGAAGGCTAAATGGGCCTGTCAGGAAAAAAATGTTTTTAAAAAGATGAAATGTAATATTATATTAAATATTATACTCTTATAGCAAGTTTAGTTGAACAACTAATTTCCTTAATTTTTTTTTTTTTACTGAGAACTTTGATGAACTAATTTATTACAAGTCACAAAACATCTTGTATTCAAAATGACTTAAGGGAAACTGTTGAAGATTGTGAAAAAAATGACTAAAATAATGCTCTGAAAAGAATAAATTTAAAGATGCAACCAGTGAGTCTGATTTTTTCCTGGTTAGGGAATCTGGGCTTGAATAACTTTCCTGTATTATGCATAGGAAAATTACTTTTGAAAATTTAATTAAAAAAACTATACTTTTTGACTGAACTAAAAATTGAATTCTCACAAAATTTTGTTTAATTTTTTGATGAAAAGTTATCCTCAAGCAATTTCCTCCTTTATATCTTTCTTTAATGTAAACCTAGTTTTATTTGTTCCTCAGCCCTGAATATTTTCATGATTTCAAATATTATACCTTCTATGGGGGAAGGGGAAAATGGAAATGTGTTTCATAAAGCTAAAAAAGATGTACAATCTTAGCTTTCATTTTTAAAATAAGCATACCTTTCCTTTGCTTTATGCAATTACAAAAAAAGGAAAGCATGACAATTGACTTTTATTTTCTATAATCTATATATCTATTACAGTGCTATAATATTGTGAGAGCCAACATATACCTGTATTTGCATTAAAAAAATTTTTGATTATACTGTTTTCCCTTTTACTTTTTTGAATCCCGGGTTTTTCTCATAAAAAGTGGGTATGAAATTAAATTAAATGAAAAAAAGTATGATGACATTCCATGGGAAAAAGATGAGATTTCAGGATATTCTTTTGCTTTTGTGTTTATGGCAAGATGCCATACAGAGCCACATCCATCCATTATTCTATTGGATCATGATACTTTTCCCTGAAACTATGTGGATTTGAAGTCCCTCTCTTGGAAAATATGGAAAGAAAGTAGGAGAGATGAGGTCAAATATGCTATGGTCAAAATTAAATTGGATGGAGACAGGAGCAGCTAGGTGGTATTTATTACTTGCTCAAAATAAATTACATTTCTTTGAGGTAAAATAGGACTTCCTATTAAAATATAGATAAGAATATTATTGAACATTTGCTTTCCTTTCAATAGGTAACACAGGGGGATAGAATGTCAGGACTGGAGTCAGGGAAAATAACTTCTTAATTTCAAATTTGGCCTTTGACACTTACTAACTGTTTAACCCTGGACATTTGCCTCAGTTTCCTTATCTGTAAAATGAGTATCTTTAGCAAGAAAAGGCCAAAAGGTATCATGAAGAGTCAGACACAAGTGAACAACAACCAAAATTAAATGAAGTTCCAAGAAAAACAAGAAGACATGATTGAAGAAATAAAAAAGTTAATTATAATTTTTCTATTTTAGGAAAGATGAATTTTTATTTAATTTATCCTGTCTTAAATTCACATAACCATGTTTTAATTGTGTCTTTCATATGAGTATGAAGGCTTTATTTCATATATTTATATAAATAATTTGTATATTTACTTTTTTTTTTAACTGGATCTTGATTTCATTGGTATAGCAACACATGTTCATAATTCCTTTTCCTAGAGTCAATTTGAAACTGCTCTTCAAATTTTATTCCTAGAGAGTTGTCTGAGGTCTCTGAATATTTGTGACCTGCCCATAGTCTATAATTAAGTGTGTGAGACAGGATTAAAAATCAGAATATACCCACTAAAATTATGATCTAGTATATTATTTAAACTACTTCACTCTTCATGTGTGTGTGTGTGTGTGTGTGTGTGTCTAGGTTTCTGTATCTTAGTCTAAAAGTATAGTGGCTGGCCCAGTTCCAATACTGATTGGTATGGAAGCTTTGATCTGCTGTGTTTTCCTCCCGACCAGATTGCTCCTAGTCAGGCATTCCAATGGGCCCTCCATTCTATAGGGCTTACCACATTGGGGCCAGACTTTGTATAGATGCCTGATGGCTTTACCTTTACTTCTGCTTAGAGTTCCAAAGCTTATTTGATCCACTAGCCTTAGCCTCAGTCTCCATGGAACTAAAGGTGGTCCATAGTATCATATCTCTCTCTTGTTCTCTGAGCAGCCACCTCCTTTTCTAGCAAGCATATCCTTGATGCTATTTTATATCTCTTCTTACCAGTTCCTTCTTGTTCATGAGCTGCAGACTACTTACCTCCACTGTACATTTTTTTCTGCTTTGTTTTGATTCACTAACATTTTCATTCTTTGAAGAATGTTATGCTCAGTGATTGACAACCAAGTCATTAAAAGGATGTTTATATGGATGCATGTGATATTACTGACATGGCTATTCCCTCTAAGGAAGGAATTTACAATTGCTTCACCTTAAACTGTGTCCCATCCTCCTAAATCTTTCAAAGGAGGTCACTTGCTAACAGCCTTTCTCTAGCTCCTTAGACATTATGTGAATAACAATGATGCCTGCAGGTTATTTAGTATTATCTTTTGCTATTTTTGTCTTCTAGATAGTATTCCTTATGATCCTTCTTATGCACAGTTCTTCACAGTGTAGGTCACTAATGCCCATTGTTTCTGTTTCTTAATAATTCTTATATTATTTTTCCTTGATCTACTTGCTAGGTCAATTTTTTTAATAAAGTTTTTTCATATTTTTCCATTTTCATAGTCTTTTGACTTTCTAAAAATATTTATTGATATTCTATAGTCTTTAGCTTTAATTTGGCCACTTCTGATTTTTTAGAAGTTATTTTCTTTAAATAGATGTTGTACATTCTTTGCAAAACTATTCTTTTTTTCATAAATTTCTTGCACAGATCTTATTTCTTTTCCCATTTTCCTCCCTCTATAACTCTTATCTGGCTTTTAAAATCATTTTGGCTCTTTTAAAAATCCTTTTATCTGTTTTAAAAATTCTTTTTGAGCTTGTGTCCAATCTGCTTTTTTTTTTTTTTTTTAGGTTTTGCTTATAAATGTTTCCCTTTTGTCTTTTTTTTTTTTTTCATTGTCTTCCTTTGTATTAAGTTTTCTTTTTCTTTTCCTGAGGCAATTGGGGTTAAGTTGCACAGGGTCACACAGATAGAAAATATTAAGTGTCTGAGGCCTGATTTGAACTCAGGTCCTCCTGACTTCAGAACTGGTACTCTATCTACTATGCTACCTCGCTGCCCCTTTGTTTAGGTTTTAAGCTTCCTTGTCATTATAATAACTATGATCAGTTTTGGTTTTTCTGTGTTTGTTTTTTTTTTGTTGTTGTTGTTGGTTCTTTCAGCCTATTTCTTTTTCTTTTTTTTTTTTTCAGCCTATTTCTTGACTTTGGACTTTATATTTTTGCATATCTTTGGGGAGGCATGTCTGACCTGAGCAGCCGTCCTTTTATCTCCTGCTGCTTTCATAATTCAACTTGGACCTACAACTTTAAGTGCTTCCAAAGTATTGTGATCCAGGGAAATATATGTTCTCTGTACTCCTAGTCACAACATTGTTAACATCCTGACCCAAGCTTCAGTCTTCTGACTTAAGTGTGGTTGGGACAACTGACAGATGCAGCCACTTTTTAGCCTGCTGGGAAGTTTTGCAGTTCAGACTGAATGAACTACCAGTTCCCCTTTGGCCTTGGCCTTTTCAGTTTAGAACTAAGTCACCATTTTGTTCCTGATCTCAAAACTACAGTTAAATTTCTGGAACTTGTTCCTTGATCAGTATTCAATTGGACCCTACACTCACTCTCAACTGCTTCTCTCCACTTTGGATGTGGGACTTGGAACTAAGTAATGGACAACAGAGATGTTATATGATACATTCCTACTCCCAGCACTTGTTCTGGGATTCCCTGTTGCCTCTTTCTGCCCTGTGCTTCCTATCACTGGTATTTCTGTGCACCTTGCTGCTGCTCCCATTCCTGGTGATCTGGGATCTTGGCCAGTCTTCATCCCAGTATCTGCAAACCTCTGTCTTCTTACACTGCTCCAGACTAGAAAAAATAACTTGCTCAGATTTTTTCATGGCTTTCTCCATTAGAATTCAATCTGGCCCATTTTCTGTATTATGGTATAAATGTTCCTAGGAAACTAAGCAAAACTTCTCTCTCTTTACCATCTTGACACTATCTCTTCTACCCTTTGTTTTTCCATTTCTTCTTGAGTGACCTGTAACTTTAATTTTTCAAGACTATTGCATTCCATGATTCATAGTTATGCAGCATAACTAGAAAAAATATGATACTGAAAGATAGGTCTTTATTTCTGGGAGAAGGTTGGGATCATTAAAAGAATCTAATACTCTCCTGTTTAATTCTCATTCCATTTCTTTATATTATCTATATTGCCTATCCATGTATGATGAAAGTAAGTAAGGAGATAGTAAGAGAGCACTTATATATTTTTGATTAATTCAAGCCACCTTGTCCAGATGAATTTGAGTCTTCAGGTCCTGAAAGAACAGGCAAGTATGATTGCTAAACAACTCTTGTGAAGGACTGTGAGAATTAAGAGTTACTATAAGACTGAAGAAGAGTAAATGCAGTATAATTTCCAAAAAGGAAAGAAAGCAGAGAATGAAAACTCTAGGAATGAACTATAAAAAATATTGCTGACAAAGATGTAGAAAGAGTACTAGAAAGAAAGAGTCAGTATAGCTACATCAAGGGCAAGTTATGTCAGAATTACTTTCTTTCATTTTTAACAGTTAATTAATTAGTAGATAAGATTTATGTTACAAATATAGTAAACTAGATTTTAGCAGAATTTTTTGATATAATATTTCATGCTATTCTTGTAGAGTAGGTGAAAAGATATAGATTAGATGATAATATAATCATATAGATTCAAAAATAGAATGTCAGACTCAAAGAGTTAATAATTCAGTAATCCTGGCAAGAGGTCTCCAGTAAAGTATGTTAGGAATCTGGGCTCTATGCTGTTTAATATTTTTTATCAATGACTTGGATAAAAACATAGATGGTCTGCTCACCAATCTTCAGATGACTCAAATCTGGAAAAGATAGCTAACATATTAGTTGATAGAATCAGGATTAAAAAGGCTCTTAGAAGGTTAAAACAATGGACTGAATCTATATAATAAGATGAAATTCAATAAGGATAAATGTAAAGTCTTGCACTTGGGTACAAAACAATCAGCATCTCTAGTATAATATTGGGAAGGTATGGATAAAAATCAGGGATTTTAATTGACTATAAATTCAATTTCAATTAATCACGTGATGTGGCAGCCAAGTAAATCTGACACACTCTTGGCCTGTATTAAGGGAGAGACAAAGCATGCAAGGAATAGGGAAGTCCCACTTCACTCTGAGTATTTAGAGGAAGATAACCAAAATAATGTAGGACCTTGAATTCATAACAATAAAGATCATTTGAAGAAACTGGGCAAGTTATCAAGGAATCTTGATGAGTTATCATGTGAAAGGAGGATTGGACTTGTTCTGCTGGTCCTAAAGAAAGCAGTGAGTAGAAATTGCAATGAGATCCACTTAGATTTGCTGATCAAGAAAACATCTGAACTAAATATTGGGGATGTCCAAAGGTAGAATGGGATGATTAAAACTAAAAAAAAAAAGAAAAAAAAAAAGTGGCTTCCCCCTTCTTGGAGGTTTTCAAGAAGAAGGTAGATGATAATTTATTGGCTATATGACAGTTCCTTTCATATATGAGTTGGACCAGTTGGTTGTTGAGTTTCCTTCCAACTGTGAAATTTGTGATTCAGTGAACCATAAGGAATACTTCTTCCATTTGGACATTTTCTATGATGCTGTTGAGATTATTTTTGGAAATCATTTCCTGTTCTATTATATGCTTCAGATTTTATTAATAATCATAATATAAGAGAACAAATTTATCACTATATTTGCTTCTAACAAGGAATCTTTTATTATCCTTAATAAATGTTTTGATAAGTGGGCCTGAGTCAGGTCAGGTAATTGCAATATTAGAACAAAATGAAACACTTCTCAGTCATTCAAGTTAACAGAGATTTACTCAGCCATACTGGAAAAGGATATTTAATAAAAGTAGATGTTGTGGATACCTGGAGTTGATTTATCTGAGTTTACTATCATGGTCCACTAGCCAAATTTTATTGCAACAGTGGCTGTTGAAAAATCTATCCTTAACCGTTTGAAGGAACCAATCTAAATGGCTCAGAAAAGAGCTTCCTGACAAAAAGATAACTTCAAATCCCATTTCACACATTTATTAGCTATGTAAAGCTGGGCAAGTCATTTATCAGCCTCAGTTTTCTCATCTCTAAAATGAGATTGTTTTGCTTTTGTTTTTATATCACCAGCACCTAGCACTGAAATTGCCATATAGTAGATGTTTAATAAAAACTTGCTAATAGATTGATTGACATGAAAGTATGCAGTTTCTGAATATCTACAATATTGAACTATTTTAATTATTGTTTTTGAACCACAGTTCCCAGCACATAATTCATTATCTTCCCCTGATTATTCAGATGTTTTTGCTTTCAACTTGAAAGAATTGACACAGTGCAAAAATCGTCTTCCCAAAATAAATCATCCTGTAAAGAACAAGTTTAAGAATCATTGGTTAAGTAGCCTCATAAGGATTATTATTAAGTGAATTGAATATTAACAATCATAAGTAGTACTACATAAATGATTCTCTATTTCAATAAAAATGTAAATAGTAAATAATTATGATATGTTCAATTAAGTCCATATATTGTGACAGGAGAGAAAATTCATGATGCAAAAGGTAAGTTAATTATCAATTCATTATATATTGAGACTAAATCAAGAGAGTATTTTTATTATTTCTGGTGAACATTTATTGGTAGAAATACTAAATCATGTTTTGCCCTTTTCTGCCTTCAATCAACTAATCAACCAATCAAGCACTGATTAGTTATCTTTTAGGCTAAGCTCTATGCTAAGCACTAAGGATATAACAACAAAAGTGGAATTGGCCCTGTCGTCTAGGAAATTATATTTTAATGAATACATATATTTGTATTCATAATGTATAAAATTAATACAAGTTAATTTGGGAGGAGGGGGAGAAGAGGGTTTGAGTATCTGGGAGAAGCAGGTCAGGAAGAGCTTCCTGTAGAAAGTGTAGCTTGAACCAAATCTTGGAAAAACCATGGATGAAACAATATGAAGGGTTGAATAAGAAAACCTTCTAAATATATGCAAAGGAATAGAAATATTTCACCTTTTTTTGACTGACTAACCACTTTTTATGCTCATTCTCTTTGGAAATCTTAGATCTTATCCTGACTGGGTCTATTACAAGTCTTTTTATCTAATCCAAACTGGGGACTCAATTTTGCACAGACATTCTTTTACTCTTTTCTTATTGAATCTTCCTTCTTCCCCTTTCTTCTTCCTCCCCTTCCCCATAAGTCATAGCAGCTCTACAAAACCTTATTTTTTTCCTCTCAAGTGTTAACTTCCTATTTCACCGGTATATATACTGACCTCCCTCAGCTCTCTTCCTTCACTCACCTATGCTTCTTTAAAATGTCAGCTGTTTTTCACCTCATTCCTTCTAGTCCCAAACTGTGAGATGCCTTTTCTCTTTGCCAAAGTTAACCCTCTTCATAAGCTTTTGACCCAATCATCTTGGTAAATTTCTCTGTTACTTTAGCTTATAAATGCATACATTTCTCTTTTCAAAATGACCATCCAGATCCATAGGAAGATTAGAGGAATTGTGACAGGGCAACTAATTAGTGTCAGAAGTAGTATTTGGACCTAAATCTTCTTGACCCCAAGTCAAGCAGTATATCTATTATATTTATCACTTCTATAGATCTCCCCTATTTGCAAAATAACAATAGCCAGCACTTTAAATTTTGCAGAATACTTTACAAATGTTAACTCATTTTATCCCCACAAAAACCTTGAGGAATAAATGTTGTTAAATGTATCTTCATTTTTCATTTGAGAAAGCTGAGGTAGACAAAGATTAAGAAACCTGAGAGTCACATGGCTAGTAAATATCTGAGCCAGAATTCGTACTTAACTTTTTCCTTATTCCAGGTACAATGTTTTATTCACTAGGTCATTTATCTTCATCCTATTATCCTCTTAAATTATCATTCTGTCTCTTCCCCATTACTTCCCATACTATATCTAGCATAAAGCAGGTGCTTAATAAATATTTATTTACTGACTGGCTATTGACTGCTGCCAAATTTTGAGAAAGAGTACTACCTCAAATTTCTCTTTACTCAATCATTCTATAATCCCTCACAATCTGGCTTTTATCTGCAAAACCCTATTGAAATAGTTTTCAGCCAATCCAAAAACACTATTTTTCAGTCATATTGTTTGATCTGATCTACAAATTTAGCATTCTTTAACACTATTTTCTTCCTTGCCTTCTGATGTACTTCTTTATCCCATGAATCTCCTTGTACTTCTTTAACTATTTATTCCTCTTGGAACTATCTTCCCAGAAACCCTGGTTTGAATGTTCTAAAACATAGACTTCTTCTCTTTTATCCTTATAACTGATTGCCGTATTCTAACATTTCTATATCTGCAATATCCCCAATAGACATCCCTTCTTTATCACTCCCATTGCAACTACTATAGGAAAGTTTCTCATTTTCCCTTAACCTATTGTTTTCTAATTGGTCTTCCTGCCTCTGCCTTCTCTAATACATTCTTCATAATAGAGCTCACATAATTATCTCAATGCATTTCTCTGATTTTGTGAAACTTCAATGCAAAAATTTCCACTGGTTTCCCATTACCTACAGAAGAAAGGATACACACTTTATTCCAAAATTCAAAACAATGTGGGTCAAAACTCCTTTCCCAAACTAATCCTACAACAATTCTTCATTACTCTATATTCTAGTCAAACTGAGATTCTTTTTGTATCTCTCCCACTCACACTTTTTCATTCTGCCTTATATTCTTCCTCTTGTTCCTTTTGTTCATTTGATATCCCATATCATCACTTTGAAAATGCTTCCAATTATTTGTGAATGTACAGTTTATCTGTCTGTCTTTTAACACATATATAATTGTTTTTGTTTTGTCTTCCTCTATCCATGAAGACTATGAGCAACTGAATGCAGGAACAGTTTTGTTTTTGTTGGTTCTATTTTGCCTTTCTCTGTATCTTGAATGCTTCACATCGTGCCTACTATATAGCAGATACTTAAATGCTGAGTAAGGATAAGCTGGAAACATTTAATAACTAGGTTTTGAAAAAGTTTTAACTGCATCATTAATATTTTCTCCATCACTCAAAAAACCCCAGAAGTCTAGATAATCGACCAAAAAACCAAGTTGTAAATGTTCAAATCAAAATTTTAATGATCTCATACACCTTTGCATAGATTGGACTCAGCTTCATTGCTATCTCTGTCAGTTGAAATTTCTCCCATACTCAGAAACTACTTTGTTCGTGATTCCTTCCCTGTTTGACCTAATTGTAAATTATTTCCACCTCCTCATCCACCATCACTCACTCAAAGAGTGATTTCCCACTATATCCCCTTCATTAAACATTCCTTTGTAGTTAAAAAAAGAGCAAGCCAATAAACAAAATCCTTGTGAGTGGCAGCATGAACTCCCATTGGTCCCCATCTCTTTCTAAAAAGGAGAGGCTTATGGTTCATCCAGGATTAAAAGTGTATTATGATTAATATGATTTATTGATCACAATAGAAGAAAAATAAATATTTGAGTATTTGTTGACATCAAAGTAAATGCTGATTCAGAGAAAAAGAGAAGAAAGAGACAGATATATATATATATATATGTATATATATATATATATGACAGAGACAGAGACAGAGAGAAAGAGAGAGAGACAGAGACAGAGAGAGAAATCACATAAAAAAATCAAGTCTTTTATTTACCTTTGTACCTAGACTCATAGTAAAAGGAATATGCCATTAACATGGACAGGAAAGATGTCCTAAAAAATATGAGTTAGAATTAAAAAAAAAAAAAAAAAACAAAAAACCTTCAAATCTGCCTTAGTTTGTCCAGAATCATCTTGTAAAGGTCAAAGTCCCATTTCCTACATTAATATTGATTTATTTCCACTTAATTAAATTTCCCTAATTGAATGTGCACTTAACTGATTAAGGATGTCACTAATTACAATTTTATCATAATTTGAAGATTTTTATGATTAATGAAAACCCTGCTTAATCTAATTATTTAGTGATACAGAATCTTGTGATTGCAGCATATCTTTCAGGGTACATTGGTTCATTGTTCATTATCAATATACTTGAAACATTTATTGCTGACATACCAGTTTGAAAAAAATGTTTTGATACCTTTTTTAAATATCACCTTCATTTCTTCCTATCCCATTCCTACTAGTAAAGTTCAGAAAAAGAAGGAAAAAAGTTCAGCAATCAATGTATCAACTCATTTTGACATTGAACACACTGAAGAAAGTGCATTCTTACATTTTTGCATTCTCTTCATTCTTTTTATCTTAAATTTTATCTTAAAAAATACACATAATTCCATTTTTATTTTTGCCATTCTTTCCATTACATGGTTGATTTATTGACTGATTGCTTATAAGTTTTTTCTAGTTTTACTTATTTTTACATTAGTTCATGTATCATTATCTCCTCAGATTTTGAATGAAATTTCCTCATTATTTGCATCTCCAATGCAAAATAAAGATATAAACCCAGATATAAGCCAGAAAGTAACCTTAATCTAACTTCAAGATTAGCAATCAATTATTGTGACATGGATTCCTTTGGCAATTTGGTAAAGTCTATAAACCTCTTCTCAGAATAATTCTTAATTTAATTTTTAATTTTTTTGTCATTTTCTATCTTTTCAATTTTTTTATTGAAACTTTTTATTTACAAAACATATGCATGGGTAATTTTTTCAACACTGACCCTTGCAAAGCTTTTTAATCCAAATTTCTCCCTTCTTCCCTCCACTCCTTCCCCTAGCTGGCAGGTAGTACAATACATGTTAAATATGTTAAAATACAGTTGAATCCAATGTATGTATAAATATTTATATAGTTATCTTGCTGCACAAGAAAAATCAGATCAAGAAGGAAGAAAAAAAATGAGAAAGACAAAATGCAAGCAAATAACAACTGAGAGAGTGAGAATGCTATGTTGTGGTTCACACTCAGTTTCCATGGTTCTCCCTTTGGGTATAGATGGCTCTCTTCATCACTGAACAAGTGGAATCATCTCATCTTATCTCATTGTTGAAGAGAGTCACATCCATCAAAATTGATCATTGTATAGTCTTGCTGATGCTGTGTATAATGATCTCCTGGTTCTGCTCACTTCACTTAGCATCAGTTCATGTAGATCTCTCCAAGCCTCTCTGAAATCATGCTGTTGGTTATTTCTTAAAGAACGATAATATTCCATAACATTCATACACTATAATTTATTCAGCCATTCTCTAATTGATAGGCATCCACTCAGTTTCCAGTTTCTTGCCACTACAAAAAGGGCTTTCACAAACATTTTTGCACATGTGGCTCCCTTTCTCTCCTTTAGGATCTCTTTGGAATATAAACCCCACAGAAACACTGCTGGATTAAAGGGTATGCACAGTTTGATAACCTTTTGAGCATAGTTCCAAATAGCTCTCCAGAATGGTTGGACTCATTCACAGTTCCACCAACAGTATATTAATGTCCCAGTTTTTCCACATCCCCTCCAACATTGTTCATTATCATTTCCTGTCATCTTGCATTCCTCTGATCAATAATGATTTGGAGAACCTTTTCATGTGACTAGAATTATTTTCAATTTCTTCATCTGAAAATTGTCTGTTCACATGTCCACTTATCAATTGGAGAATGGTTTGAACTATTATAAATTCTCTATATATTTTAGAAATGAGGCCTTTATCAGAACCTTTGGATGTAAAAATATTTTCCAGTTTATTGCTTCCCTTCTAATCTTGTTTGCATTATTTTTGTTTGTACAAAACTTTTTTAAATTTAATATAATCAAAATTATCTATTTTGTGATCAATAATGATCTCTTTTTCTTCTTTGGTCACAAATTCCTTCCTCCTCCACAGATCTGAGAGGCAAACTATCTATCCTGTGTTCTTCTAATTTGTTTATAATATCATTTTTAATGTATAAATCATGAACCCATTTTGACTTTATCTTGATATACTGTGTCAGGTGTGGGCCTATGCCTAGTTTGTGCAATACTACTTTCTAATTTTCCCAGTAGTTTTTGCCAAATAGTGAATTCTTATCCCAAAAGCTGGGGGTCTTTGGATTTGTTAAATACTAGATTGCTATAGTCATTGATTATTTTATTCTGTGAACCTAACCTATTCCACTGATCAACTTCTCTATTTCTTAGCCCATATCAAATGGTTTTAATGACCACTGCTTTATAATATAGTTTTAGATCTGTTATAGCTAGGCCACCTTCATTTGCGTTTTCTCTTCATTAATTCCCTTGAAATTCTTGACCTTTTGTTCTTCCAGATGAATTTTGTTGTTCTTTCATATGAATTTTGTTGTTCTTTTTCTAAGTCAGTAAAATAGTTTCTTGGAAGTTTGATTGTTATAGCACTAATTAGATAGTATTGTCAATAATCTTATTATATTTGCTGGATCTATCCAAGAGCAATTTATATTTTTCCGGTTGCTTAGATCTGACTTTATTTGTGTGGAAAGTGTTTTGTAGTTTTGCTCGTATAGTTCCTGACTCTCCCTTGGCAAATAGTTTCTCAAATATTTTATAGTATCAACAGTTATTTTAAATGGATTTTCTCTTTGTATCTCTTACTGTTGGATTTTGTTAGTGATGTATAGAATGTTGATGATTTACGTGGATTTATTTGTATCCTGCAACTTTGCTAAAGTTGTGGATTATTTCTAATAGCTTTTTAGTAGAATCTCTGGGGTTCTCTAAGTATACCATCATATCATCTGCAAAGAGTAATAATTTGATTTCCTCATTACCTACTCTAATTCCTTTCATCTCTTTTTCTTCTCTTATTGCCAAGGCTAGCATTTCTAAATTGAATAGTAATGGTGATAGTGGGCAACCTTGTTTCACCCCTGATCTTGTTGGGAATGGTTCCACTTTATCCCCATTACATATGATGCTTGATGATGGTTTTAAATCAATGCTACTGACTGTTTTAAGGAAAAGTCCATTTATTCTTGTACTCTCTAGTGTTTCTAATAGGAATGGATGTTAGATTTTATCAAATGCTTTTTCTGCATTTATTGAGATAATCATATGTTTTTTGTTAATTTGGTTATTGATACAGTCAATTATGCTAATGATTTGCCTAATATTGAATCAGCCCTGCATTCCTGGTATAAATCCTACTTGGTTGAGGTATATTATCCTGGGGATGGTTTTCTGTAATCTCTTTGCTAATATTTAATTTAATTTTTTTTTAATAAATACTCATATGACGTCAATCAAGTCCAAGCACATATTAACATTATGCAATGTGCCAGGTATTGTATTAAGGAGCAAAACACACAAAAAAATAGTGTCTAGGAACTTACAGTACAGGGGAAGAGATAACATGCAAATGACTGTGCAAACAGGGTATATGTATTGTAAGCTGGAAATAATTTCAAGAAGGCACCAACATTAAGCAGGGAGAGGGAAATCAGATGGTGGGATTTTAACCAAAACTTGAAGGAAACCAGGAAATTCTGGAGAGAGAGATGACAAAAGAGAAAATTCTAGATGTAGGGGAGAGCCAATCAAAATTACTTGATACAGGAAATGGAGTGTTTTGCATACAAATATCAAGGAAACCAGAGTCCCTGCACCACAGAGTTTATATGTATTTGTGTGGTGAGATGGAGAGGAAACACATTCAAGTTGTAAGAAGACTAGAAAGGTAGGAGGGATCCATGTTATAAAGGATTTTTAAAATCAAAGAGAATTTCATATTTGATCCTAGAGGTAAGAGAAAATCACTGTTTTTTTTATTGAATAGGGGATGCAAGTGGAGGGAGTGAGGTGACTTAGTCAGAACTGTGTTTTAGGATACCAATTATATTGAGATATCTGATATATTTCTTTTAAATAACCAAATTTGTGGACCCCAGATTTAAAGATAAGGAAGCTAACTGAAGCCAAGAGAAATGAAGGGATTTACTAGGAATTGGTAAGTAGTCTTCACTACTTAGCAATTTCGTGGACCCCAGATTTTAGCAACTCCTAATCTTTTCATTTAAAATTTTTCATTTTAAAGATGAGAGAAGTGAAGGGATTTACTAGGGAATTAACTAGTATTTACAGGTAGTGAATTTACAGGGAATAAATATAGAGTCAATATTCAAGAATACACTGCCATATTATCCACTCATTCCCCAATTGTTGAATACTCAGGGTTTTTCTTTTTTCTTCCACATTAATTACAGTAAACAAAGAATACTACCACAAACATCTTCACTCAAATTGACATTTTTTTATTGTTTTGTTTTTTGATAATACATGAAAAGTTATTTTGGATCTCTGAAAGTTACTTGTTAGAATCAGTCAAGTTTGTGAAAATTTAACTCAATCCACATTAGGAAATTCCATAAATTAAAAGTTTCTCTTTTTATTGCCATTTCCCCACTCCCATTTCTATTTTGTGCAAAGCATCTAATCAAGCTGCTATAATAAATATTATGCTTGGGAGTTTGACTGAAAATTGGAAATTTCTAAAGTTCTAAAAGTTATAACATGATACTTCCACATAATCCTGTCAAAATCATTCATGAACCTTTTAGTTAATCAGGCCCCATCTGACATAAAGCAAAGTTATTATTGTCCATATGATCATATGATCTAGATTGGATAGTTTAATCCACTAATTTCACAAAAGGGAAAATTATGGCCAGCTCAAAGAACTTAAGTAATTTGTCCAAAGCACTCACAGACATTTAAGTATCAAAGGAAAGGTTTGAACTTGGGTTCTCTGATGCTTGTTCTGGTGTATTAAAACTCTGTATTGTATTGTATCCTTTATTATACCATCTTATATTAATTCTCTTGAAGGGAAATATCTTTATCAATTCTTATGAACAAGAAAATAAAGCCCATCTTTACTTTGCTATCTGCATCCTGCTGTTTGTACACATGAGAATAAGCATTTAGTCATAAGTGTTGATTGAAGTATTCAAGAAGATACTCTACCCACACCCTTCCTCAAAAGCAGTTTTTCTTCATATTTACCACAGAAGATGAAAATTTTACTGTTATAGTTAATGCCTTTGAGTTAAGGCATAGTTTCCAAAAGACCTTTGTAAAAATATCCCACAAAAAGTAATAATAGGTAGCATTTGTAGTGAAAAGAGCACTCTGTGCATGAATTTTTTAACCGTATGATTTCAGACAAATCACTGCACTCCTCTGGGACCTCACTACCTTAATTTTATAAAGTAAGAAGATGTATTAAGAGACCTCAAAGATCCCTCCTAGCTCTAATTATCTGTATGGGTAGAAATGGAAAAACAGATATAGCCCTTGACTAGTAAAGTATTGAGACAAAATTTTGAAAAACCAGCTGAACTTGTGAATCTAAATAAGCTCTTTCAAGTCTTTATATAGTCAGAGTGGGATCTTATGTATTTATTAGAGAGAAGCTATCCTCAGTTCTGTTTTGATTGAAATTAGATTTGATTTAGGGAAATGACCCTTTGGCTTTTTGGTGCCAAATCTCATAAATGAAGTGGGCAATAATTTAAGTGGATTTGAACCTAATTCAAAGGGATATAAAGCTAATCTTGAGTGGAGACTATTGGTAACCTTGGGACTCCCTTCAGCCCTCAGAGATGTATGAACCCAAATGTTACCATAATTATGATTATCTCAAATGGCATGATGGGATGAGGAGTGTGTTAAATAGCAGATGGAGCATATGTAAACATTTTCTATATACCCATGCATTACTATCTGATGCTTTGCCAGCAAATTGTTAATGGAACTAAAGGGAATGGGAGTGAAGTCATATCAGTTTTATAATATTTAGGGCTAGAAGAGACTGTAAGATCATAGCTCTCCCCCTGGAAGACATATAAGGGGCCCTATAGTCCAACTTTTGCTTTTTGTAGTTGAGGAAATAACCCTGGGAATATTAAATGGTTTGCCAAAAATGCAAGCATCTCAAGTAGAAATTGAACCCAATTCCAGAACTTTTATTTTTCTTCTGGGTCTCTGAATTCTCCCAAGATATCTTGGAGTTTACTGACTAGATTTCTTTCTTAAGAACTATGCCTTAAACCAAAAACACTCTGATTAGCCACCAATAGATCCCACATCAAGCCTTATTTGGTCATTATTTGAGTCCTGATTGACTCAGACTGAATATAAATAGCAATCATTTCTGCTTTGGCCAGAAATTCTGGCTTCCCTTCTCAGATTTATTTATTACATTTGGTTTTGTTTTTTGCATTTTGTGTGTGGGTGTGCATGGGGGAGTTAGGTGAAAGAGGAGATTTTTTGCCTGAATTGCTACCTAGTCTTATTCACTGAATTGGTGCAGCCTCAGACAGAATGAGACCTGTTGAAGACCTTAGCTTAAAAAAGGCCAGATTCTTACCCTGTATCCAGGACCATGTCTGGGCATCCTGATTTATATCTGGCCACTGAACTCAGATGGCTCTGGAGAGGAAGGTGAGACAGGTGACCTAGCACAGCGCTCCTTCACTTAAATTAAATTCACTTATATGTATGTCATGGCATCTCCTCCCTAAAGTCATGGTTCTTTTCGAAAACAAAGGACAAACAACAACAATCTGCAATATTTTCTGTAAGTACCACTGTATCAATGAAGCTGAATCTGAGGGGCGCTTTGCTCCAAAAAATCACAGTTAACATTTTGGTTGAACCAAGTGTGCATACAGAAAAAGGAAGTTGTAGAACAAGAAAAAATTCCTGGTATTGAATCTCATTGCTAGAGAGATATGCTTTTTAGAAAGGACTGTATTATGTGGCAAGGCCCTTATATTCCCCTTACTAGGATCTAGCCAGGGGTCCTCAAACTTTTTAAATAGGGGGCCAGTTCACTGTCCCTCAGACTGTTGAAGGGCCAGACTATGGTAAAAACAAAAGCTTTGTTTTGTGGGCCTTTAAATAAAGAAACTTCATTGCCCTGGGTGAGGGGGATGAACGTCATCAGCTACCGCATCTGGCCCCCCGGCCATAGTTTGAGGACCCCTGATCTAGACTCTCCCATGGAAAATTATGGGTATGTAGAGAGAGAGAGAGGGAAAAAATAGTGCAAAATGGCAGGAAATGAAGTAGAGAAGACCAAATCCTAGATTTTGTGATTGTTACTGACACAAGGAAATACTACCCCTTGTGTTGGATTGTACTTACCCTTATCCAAATGAACTAATCAGAAACATCTTCAGGTACAAGGGTTAAAATTCTGTCCAATGGTTAAACATTTTTGGAATCCAAAATTATTCAGTTCAATTATTTAAAAAGCTTGATATACCAAAAAAAAAAAAAAAAAAAGAAAAAAAGGAAAAAAATATTGATGAGGTTCGGTGTAGGGCAGAGTTGTGGAAAGCCCTTCTAGTTGGTGCAGGTCCTTCATAAAAGAATTTACAAACCCAAAAAGTTAGACTGGCAAAAGAAGCTTATTGGCACTGAGAAGTCAGCTTTTGCTAGGAGGCTACCTTCCTCACTGGCAAAATCCTTACAGAGAAGTAAAGGTCTAGTAGAGGAGTCCTGGCAGAAAGATAAACAAGGGGTGTAGAGAAATCCTGTCAGAGAGATAAATAAGGGTTGTTAACACTGAGAGGAGGGGGGGGGGTCTCTTCTCAGCGGGTAGGGTCCTGGCAGGCAGCTATGCCAAGGAGAGGGAGGAGTTCCTTGACAAAGACATGGCCCTGCTTTGGGCCTCTGCCAGGTCCTGACAGAGAAGTAGGTGAGAGAGATAAAGAGGTGTTAATGCTGAAAAGAGAATTTTAATGCTGGAGAAACTGAGCAAGATAGAGATTTGAGAACAATTTAATAATTTATTCAATGAAAAGATTTACTGGGACCAAATGGATCCATGGTTGGTCCCAGGGCTGAATGAGACTATCCTCTCCAATAATCCAGCATCGAATGTCAGATATAAGATTCTTTCATAGGGTAACAAGAACAATGACATAATGGGGGAGGTACCTGGATGGGGATGACCTACTGGGGGTAGGCACCTAAGATGACATAATGGGAGGTACTGGACAGGCTCCTGATACTCTAATGATGTCTAAAATGGATAAATTGCCATCAATCATTAAGAGGGAATGGTTATAGTCTGAAGTCTAATATATAAGACCTTTATTCTATCAAACATTAAGAGGGAATAGTTATAATCTGAAGCAGAGTAACTGAATAGGACAATTAGGGAAACTGGGTCAGGACATTAAAAGAGAATTGTGGCACAACAGAATGTCTTCTCAGCGGGCAGGGGGTCTTTGCAGGCAGCTATGCCAAGGAAATGTCCCTTGGCCTGGCATGGTCCTGCTTTTAGGTCCTCTGCCAAGAAATGAGCCCCAAAATTGCTCTTTAAAAGTGATCTGAACTGAATGAGATTCCTTCAATGTTGTCACTGCCCCCAGGCCTAGATGAGACCACTTACTGGGAGTGGTCCTGAGCCAATTTTCAGCTCAAAAGGGGTCCATAGAAATCTAGATCTCCAGCTAAATGAGACAACTCAAGTTTAAGCTAAGTAGGGAGTGGTCCTGACTCAACTAGTCTACCAGATAACAGAATGAAATCACTTTATCTTGGTTCCCTGGGGTGGGTTTCTCCCAGAGGAGAGTTTCTCAAGCATTCCCCCCAAAGTCAGAGGACAAGCTTCAGGGTTTCCTCCATTATTTCCACTAGATTTTTTTGATAATTTCAATGGAGATATTCAAAGTACAAAAATAACTGAAAAAAAGGAAAAAAGAAAAAAACTAAACATAAATTTAATTTGGATCTTGAGAGATCATAATAGTAGCTTACTAGTTAGCTATTTTTGGCACACACATGCACACATACACAGAAGTATATCTATGTGTGTATATGTAAGTATATATAATATACAATGTATATGTATATATGTGCATGCATATAAGTTTATTTGTACAAATAAACATACACACACATGAAACATACATATACAGGCACATATATGTATGGGAGATATTCTAAATAGCCATCCAAGGCATTTTTCACATCTCATTTTTACAGGCACTATAGCAACCTAGTAAGCCATTACTTATAGAAGCAGAAGTTGTCTCCCTTGAGGTTTATGCCCAAATCTAATAATTTTCTTTCATTACTATCCTAAGAGGGAGTGTGGCAGTAATAGCTAGAGGATAACCTCAGCAGAAGGAAAATCTGGATGAAAGCTCAATTTCTAACATATGCTTCTATAGAATCCTGAACAAGTTATGGAGCCTTAATACTTTAGGCAGCTCTTTAAAAATATAAGCTAACGACAGGATATAATTGGATCTTCATTGGGAAATGAATTCAATTCAATAAACATTTATAAAGGGTTTACTATATAGCAAACACTGGGTGGCCACGTCCTTACTTTTATAGGATTATCAGTTTCATATAATCTGCTCAGGAGAAGCTCAAAGCTAAATAACATAAATGTTTATTAACTTAAAATTTTTATTATGTATTAAGATACACCTGAAATGGTATCAGAGATTCTCCTTTTATTGCAATTTTGATAAACTGAGAATATGGAAAATATTTTGTCAAGAACATTAATGACATTAATAACTCACATACTCTATGTTTTACAAAGCTTATCATCACTCCATTTAGTCCTTCTGAAATATTAGTGAGGTGAGCCTTACAAATATCATTATAAACATTTTACAATGTGAGTATGACGTTTGTTTAGTCAGTAAACAAATTCTTTTTCAGTTGCTATTCAGTTGTCCTTATTGTTGTTCAATTGTGTTTGACCTTTCATGACCCAATTTGGAGCTTTCCTAGCAAAGGTACCAGAGTAGTTTTCCATTACCATTTTTTTTTTCTCTAGCTCAATTTACAGATGAGGAAACTGAAGCAAATGGGGTTAAGTGACTTATCTATGGTCGCTCAGGCTGGTAAGTGCCTGAGATCAGATTTGAACTCGGGAAGATGAGTTTTCCGGACTCCAGTTTCAGCACTTTATCTACTCTTATGCTTAATTCTAGGGATACAGAGAAAAGTACAAAAAGTACATCTGCTCTCAGGAAGCTTACATTGTAATGTGGGAGATGACATACACAAGATATATACAAAGTAAGTGGAAAGGAATCTGAGAAATGAAAATAGCATACTCTAGAGGAACTAAAGAAGACTTTTTGTGGACCTATGTTTTAAGCTGATTCTTAAAGTAATGCAGGTAAGCCAGTAAGTTAAGAGAGAGAGCAGGGTCTTCCATAAATGAAGATTAGCCAAGGCAAAAAGAGAGAGAGGGGAGATGGACTCTAATACTAGAGAAGTAGCAAAAAGAGCAGTACAATTGAATTGCAGAGTGCATGAAAGAGAATAAAGTGCAAAAAGACTGAAAAGAGAAAAAGGGGCCAAGTTATGAAAATGAAAACTTTTAAATGTCAAATAAAGAAATGTATATAAGAATCTAGAGAGCCACCAAAGCTCATTGAGTAAGTCAAGGTGCTGGAAAAGCAGAATGACATAATAAGGTCAACACTTCAGAAAAATCACTTTGACATGTAGTAGATGATGAATGAAATGGTAAGAAATGGTGAGGCAGAGAAATCAACTCGAGAAAGTAACTGCAACATTCAGGGCTAGAGATGAAAACATGAACTGAATTGGGATTATATGAACAGAGAGAAAGGGATATTTGAGAGAAATGTTGTGACAAGCAATGACAAGATTTGGCAACAGATTGGATTTGCAGAGTGAAAAGTCAAGGATGACCCTGAGGTTGCAAACTTCAATTCCTGAGAAGATAGTGATCTTGCCAGTAAAAGAATTTTTTTAATTCAAAAAGCATATCCTTACACACAATTCTAAAATGTTTTCACAAACCAACGAGTAAAAGGGTTAACATTTAGATAGACTTTTTTTTAAATATTTGATCCTCACAATTCTTGTAAAGCAAGTGCTATCATTTTTCTACATTTTATAGAACAAAGCAATGATGTCTGATATGGGATTTGAACTTGTGCATCCCTGATTTTATCCAGTAGGAGCCCTAGTTTTCAGTATTTGATGTGACATAAGATATAGAGAGTTAGCCTTGGCAAGTACAATAGTTTTGGGATGGAAAATACCCTATGCGCCCAGAGAGAGGATTATGGATAGTGAATATGAAGCATAATATTTTCACTTTTTGTTTATTTTATTCTTTCTCATTTTTTTCACTTTGTATCTCATTTTTCTTTCATAGCATGGCAAATGTGGAAATACATTTAAAAGAATTGCACTTATTAACCCTATATCAGACTGCTTGTTGTCCTTGGGGAAGAGGGAGATAAGGGAAGGAGGGAGAAAAATTTGGAACACAAAGTCTTACAAAAATGAACGTTGAAAACTATCTTTATTTGGAAAAAATAAAATACTACCGAAAATTTAAAAACAAGAGAGAGTTGCCCTTGGAGTCAGAAAGGCTGGGTTGCAATCTTGCCTCTGACATATACTAGTTTTGACACATTGGTCAAGCTACAATCTCTCAGTGTTCCAGGTTATATCTCTAGAGTTGTAAACTGCATAGCCCTGCAATGACATAAGAAATTTTCAATATTTTCAGTAGCATCAAAATCACATATATATTGTATTTTCTTTTTTTTTTTTGGATGATCTTCAAATAAATTTCATTTTCTTTATGTAATTCAAATGACCCAGATTAATGAAATTGGCATTCCAACTCTATGAAAACTTATTACCATATAAAATATACCAATATAGCACTTTACAATCATAGAAGGATGGTACTTGCTCAGATATATCCATTTATAATTCTAGATATAAAGTCATAAGTAAAGTCAAGCATAATCATAGAAATACAAATTAAATTCAAACTTGGCTCTGGTGTTCATAAATGATTATTTTGCCACAAAAAAATAAGACAGTTATGTGCTATTCCTGAGATACCTCTAAAACAAGAAGAATAGGAGGAGGAGGAAGAGGAGGAGATGAAAAGACAACAACAACAAGAACAAGAAGAAGAAAAGAACATTAAACTCTGCTTTCCATAAAGTTTCATTTGGTCTTTCTTGTCCCATCCTAAAAATTTGCTTCTAGATTTTTAACAGGCCACATTCATCTGTGGAATGTTTGCAAATTGAAAATGACAGATTATTGAAGGAGAGAAGAGAATTATTCTTTTGATATCTTGGAATAAATGATGGACATGCCACAGTTCACCAGACCAAAATAGACCAGAAGACAACAAAACTCAAGACATCCTTAAAGTCTTTTTTTTTTTTTTTGAAGCAATCATTTGAAGAAAACAGGCTTTAAATTTTTTTCAGAAGCCCATAGTTTAAATGTTTGTCCCAAGATCACATAACTATCAGTATGGGAATTAGCACCTGAAATTTTAACTTCCGACTCCAAGCCCAGAGCTCTTATACAATACTGCCACATTTAAATTCTTTCTTCAGTAATTTTTAGTGGTTCCCTATTGACCTAAGTCATGGAAAATTGGGAAAATTGGCTCTTGGAACATACATTGTGTTTTTTCATCTCTGTCTTTTCTCATGCTGATGCAATATCTTCATCCCCTCTCTTTGCCTCTCTCTCAAAGTCTAACTCAAATAATTTTGCCTCTATTAAATCTTTTCTGATCCACACAATCAAAAATATAAGAGATAGCATTCTCATAATACTTTAATATATACAAAATACTTTACATACTCATTTGATTTTAACAACAACCTTGGGAGACTGATATTATTATTATCCCTTTTTACAAATGAGAAAACACAGATAGACAAAAGTTAAATGTCTTGCCCAGGCTCATATAGCTAATAATTGTTTGCAGATAGATTTGAATTCAGGTCTTCTTGGCTCCAAGACTAGCACTCTATTTACTGAGCTACCAAGTTGTTTCTTTCATGTCTCTTTTGAGTTCATAAAATTGTCATTCATGTAATTCTTCTTGTTCATTCATTTTCAGTTGTGTTCTACTCTTCATGACCTCATTTGGAGTTTTCTTGGCAAAGATACTAAAATGGTTTGTCATTTCCTTCTCCATCCTGAGGCAAACAGGGTGCCCAGGATCATACAGTCCCCAAGTATCCTAGGCCAGACAGACCTATCCCTCTATCCATTGCACTACTTGGCTGCCCAAAGTTCAATGCAATATTTCAGTTCTTTGATGAATCTGCAGAAGCTATTTCAACTCATCCCTATCTTCTCATCCTATGTACCACAACAAATCTTCCATGGAGGTTCATCTAGGTTCTAGGGGACTTCTTTAAAGTTTTTTGACTTTATCTAGATAGAGTTGGAAAATCCCCTTTTGCTTTAAAATAAACAACTGATTTTCTATTCATATATATCTCTGATAATAAGATCATGCAATGATAGATTTAGAACCAGAAGAGATCTCACTAATCATCTAATTCAACCACATCACAGTACAGATAAGCAAACTGAGCTCCACTTAATCTATATCATGAGTAGGAAATACTAGAAGCAGGAACTGAATCCTAATCCTCTGACTCCAGAACTAGTGTTATTTCCAATGAACCATGAAGTTAAGAACCAATGCTATTTCCAAGGAAACATGAAGTTATAGTGTCAGCATAGTACATAGTACAGTGGGTAAAGCACTGCACTTGGAGGCAGAGAGACTCTCTTCTTCATGAGTTCAAATCTAACTGCAGATACTCTAGTCAACTCACCTGTCACTTTCATTATCTGTAAAATGAACTAGCAAAGAAAATTGTAAATCATTGCAATAACTTTGCCAAGAAAACCCCAAATAGGGGCATGAAGATATGACAGGAATGATAGAACAATAAAATGTGGTCATTTACTATATAATCTTTGCACTGATTCCCTTGAATAATTTTTCATTTATATTTTGTAGTGCATGTTGATGTCCATTTGTGTTTCTCCATTGTCTTTTGGATGATTGATAACTTTAATTCTTCTGAGAGAAATCTTCTGTATCTTATAGCTACACAATATCACTGAAATAATATCCATTTATTAATGAAATATTTATTAAGCCCTTTTCATATGCATGGCACTGAGTAAGTTCTGAAAGTACAAATAATGATAAAAAGAGCTCCTGCCCTCAAGTAGCTCACATTCTAATGTAGAAAACAATACGTCAACAAAGCAGATTTCAAAGATAAAAGAGAAGAAAGCTCATGAGAATTAAATTCTGA
Organism: Sarcophilus harrisii; assembly: GCF_902635505.1. Classification (NCBI taxonomy): domain Eukaryota; kingdom Metazoa; phylum Chordata; class Mammalia; order Dasyuromorphia; family Dasyuridae; genus Sarcophilus; species Sarcophilus harrisii. The sequence goes on along the minus strand of NC_045428.1, from coordinate 157,797,012 downwards.
AGATGCAAAAGGAAATAATTCCAATAAGAAGAAAAAAATGGAAATTGCCTGAAGAGATGACTGTAAGTTCACATAGAACTCACCAAAATCAACTTAGAATTTGAAAAGATAAATATAAAAGATGAAAGCAAAGTCATGTGATAGAGGCTGAATATGAGCATGATGTAATACTCAAAAAAAGTGTCATTGCATAATATGAATCTGGCAAAGGAAGCATAGGACAAAATAAGAATTGTACATTTTGTGTTGATCCATTTATTTGTTTTAAACATGAATTTTTAGAAAGCCTGGAATCATTAAATAAGACTATATAATTTCAAAAAATCCATTTAACCTGACCATTTACTACTATCAATTTTAGGTCGATTTAGTCAAGATATATATAGGTTTTTCACCCAAGTGAATATCATGCTGTAAACAACATCTTTTGTTTGCTTGATTTTTCCCTTTGAGAAAAATTAATGAACTTTTTCAAAAGATTAGCCTATAAGTTATCTGAAAACAAGTGCATTTGTCATGCATGACCACATAAGGTTTCTATAACCCTATTTGGACTCTACCACGGATATGACAATGACACTTTTGTCAAGTGAATATGTAATTTTATGCGCATGTGATATAAAATATTTAACAAGTAATTAAATGGCTGGCTAATAAATGTAGCTATTTTATCTTTCTGGGAAATGTAGATGATTCTAGCAAATATCTTGGATACAGATTTCATGTTGGAGATAGATGGCATCTTGTTCCAGTGAATCAAATTCCTTTTTTATAGTCAGCAAACAGTAAATTCAATGATTGCTGAAAACATTTTTTTCCATTGATAGAATGACTTCAAAAGTATACTCTGCTTCCAAATATTCTTTGCAAGAGCCTGATTATTTTCATCCTATCCCTCCATGGTATGCATATGTATATATATGAATATATAAATACATATATAGATAGAGATATAAATAATGCTTCTTTTATAGATATGAAAAATGGGGGTAAGATTCATTAGGCAATAAGGGATAGATATTGGAGTTGGGAATTCCCTGGTAAAGAAATTAACTGCAGGTGACAACTTTTCTACGATGCCTAGAAAATCAAGTGGTTAAGTATTTACCCAGGGTCATAGGGAGAGTCTGTCAGGAGCAAGACTTAAACATAGACTAGCCCTCTATCCACTACACCATTTTGCCTTGCAATGCTCATTAGTCATTAATATTCTCTCCATGGTCTTAGCAATGATAAGGCCCATTATATTATCAAGCAATTGTAATTTACCCTCTTTCTCATATTTTGATAACTGATTCTTATAACTCTTTAAAAAATGACCCTCTACAGAATGAGTTTTCTATATATATTTGGTCTATACAAAATAGTCTTTCCATTTTCTTTTTCTTTGGTAACATTTCTACTTCCCTTTATGATAACAGGTAATTATAATCTTCTGTTATTGACAAGGAAGAATTTGCTAGATAAATCTCAAAGCTTTTTTTAAATCATCTATTATGATATTCATACTTGCAATTTCATCTTTAAATGCTCTCAAAATGATCTAACTTAATTGGGTTTCTTCTAAATTTTCTGCAAGCTTTTTTTCACCTTTGTTGGTCAACTGATTCTAGTAAGAAACTAAGGTAATCCTGAAAAGGCAAAAATGGTCTTCTTTGGGAATGTATTCAAAATACTTTCAGTATGCCAGAGCCTAGGAGAATCTGTGCTCCTTATATATAGCCTTGAAAATCTAACTAATCTCCATTCCATTTTAAGGCATCCCAGCAGCCAGAGAAGGATACTTAATGGACCTAGGTTTAAAATCCTAGTTCTGTCACTTCCAACTATGTGACTTTGATTACATCATTTCATTTTTATGTTATTTAGATTACCTATTTGTAAAAATGAATGGGTCAGACTAGATGACATCTAAATTCTCTTCCATCTATTCTCCCATTTTCCTAGATATATAGCACAGTGCCTGGCACATGATCACTGTTTTACAAATATTTATTGATTATAGCTCATCTATTAAACTGTTCCACGACAGTGGAGATCAAATTTTATTTCAATTTTATATTTTGCCTTGTGTCTAGCTTGATTCTGTGTACACAGCAAGTAGTTAATAAATATCTATTGATTAACCCATTTGGTTAATAAATATCTATTGATTAACCTATTTGGACAGGGAAGAACATATCTAAGAATTTTAGAAGTGCTTTATTTCCATTTTCCATTCTTGTAGAGACAAGACAAGGGAATGAAAAAAGAAAAGAAAAAGAAAGAAAGAAAGCTGTAGTGAGTCTGTCCCTTTGGGTGACTTTCTTCCAACAGGTTTTTAATCTGTCTGAAAAACTGACTGTGCAATTTGAATATTTGGCCACCAGGTGGAAGTAGTGTGTCATGACTAGGCAAGGTAGTAAGGTATAAGCAAAACAACAACAAAAAAAACAACCCTGCTGGAATTGCTTTCTGCTCAAGTTCAATAAATCCAACAATGGGTCCTAGATTCTTTTTTGTTTGCTTGTTTTTGTTTTGTTTAAATATGTCAAAAAATATATCTATTCATTGAAATATTTAAATTTGAATGACTTTAACCAGAAGGCAAATAATTCCTTTAGAGCAACATTTGAGAAAATAAGGTCTGGAGAGTCAGAAAGCATAGAATTTTTACATGTAACTGTGTTTTAATGTAATTCTCAGCAGTTTTTGTTTCGGTAACTTTATCCATTTGCAATGATCTTTGCCTAAAAACAATAGGATTCTGATCTTGTTTAAAGCTGAATCTCACCTTGAGAGGAAGGTAATCTATAAAGGATAAAATTAATTTCAGAATCACTAGGACTTGTCCTCCAATCTTGAATTGCACATTTCCTAAATTGTGTATTACTTGTGTGACTTGAAGGAAGCTAAATGGTGCAATGGATGTAGTTCCAGTCCTGGAGTCAGGGAGACTCATCTTCCTGAGTTCAATTTGAGGCCTCAAACACTTGGTAAATGGGTGATGCTGGGCAAATCACTTAACCCTGTTTGCCTTAGTTTCCTCCTCTGTAAAATGAGCTGCAGAAGGAATGTACAGAGCACTCCAGTATCTTTGCCAAGAAAATCTCAAATGAAATCATGAAGGTTGAACACGATTGGGGAAAAAAAAAACACGACCTGAATTATGAGACTGGAGATAACTCACTTGAACTCTAGGTGCTTTGGGCTATTTTCTAAGATTCTGAGTTGCTGAGCATGAACTGATGTGTTTTGATAGTCTGAATTTTTCCTCTATGCAAAGCACTGTACAGGAATGGGGAGGAACCCTAAGAACAAAGGAAAACACAGTATCTGCCCTCATGCAACTCCCCCTTGAGAGGGGGATGCAAGTGTGCATAAATGCATATATCCCCAAGTGATACATGATAATTCAAAATTAGAAGTATAGACAGAATCCTGGGCAAAGACCAAAGAAGAAGGTTTTTTGTTTGTTTGTTTGTTTGTTTTTTGTTTTTGTTTTTGGTGAGGAGGAAAACTGAATACAGAAGGTAACATTTGAACTTAAATGATGAATAGAATTTCTAACAAGTAGGGATGAGGGTTTAAATGTTATGAGCAACAATGAGGACAAATTGAGACAAGAAATTTGGGACATTTGTGGAGGACAGAGTGTAGTCCCACTTTGGCTAGACTTCTTTCACACATTTTTAGACTTTTTTTTTTTCGGCGCCCCATTCCTTAACACTGTGCTTGGAAAGATAATAAATGCTTTAAAAATGCTTATTGATTGACTGCAGGACTGCAGTACAGTGAATTTAAGGAGAATATGTTACAGAATAAGTCAGGGCTGGTATGGGGTAGTAATAGGCTTTGCAGTGCCTGGAATGCCCAGCAGAAGAGTTTGAATTTTATTCATCAGACAATAGGGTGCTATTGAAAGGTTTCACGCACAGCTCCAGGGTGTTAGGCTCATTTGAAGTCAGAGCTACAGAAGCTGTTCTCTCAAACACCAGCTGCCACTTAAGCCTGGGGAATTATTTCTGTGACTGCCCTCTTTCTCAGCTTACTTCTAGAGTGAGTCCCTTCTGATTTTAGCTTTATTCAGACAGCTTGGACTCTTAACCTTTCCTATTGTGTGGAAGAAAAAAATATATATGTCGGTGCCTTGTTTCTAAGACTTTCTCTGTTTCTCTCAATCCAATAGAGCTATTTTTCTATTATATTTTTCTTTTGTGAAAATTTCACTCTAATTCTGCCTTGGTCTATAGACAAAGAGTCTATTTTGATTTGAATTGGCATGAGCTACTTTAATAGTCAGTTATTTAAAAGCAGGCCTCTAAGAAAACAAGGTGGTATGTGATTCTGAGAATGATGGATTGGTGGGTCAAAGGACTTGAGTTCAAATTCTGACATAAATTCAAATTTGTGTATCCTCAGGCATATTTTTCCATCTACAAAATAAATTAAGATATAACTTTTAAGGAACCTATTAATTTTATTTATAGTCCTCTGAAGTAGTAAGAAGTGAGTGGAAGCAAAGGGATAAAGGGAGAGTGGAGGAGGGGAAATAAATGAACAAAAATTTCCTTCAGGTGATTTTTCTTATCAAAACACTTTTATATTGTCAATAAATATAAATCCTAAAAGAAGTCACCAGGGATAGTGAATTTAAGCTTATTTTTAAAAACAGAATTTATATATATATATATATTCAATTTGTTATATATTAAATATTTGGGATTTGGGTCCAACTTTTCCTGATTCCAGGCCGTCTTGCCTATTTATTACATCGTGATGCTTCTCTCAAGGAAAGGAAGGGGAAATCACTAAAGAAGGTGAATCACTTTTTTTTTCATGGAAAATTTAAATATTTAATAAAATTGAAAAATATGCCAGCAAAAAGCAAAAATGTGACTACATTTTCAGACATTTTGAAAGAAAAGCATGATAGGAAAATAGCTCCTTCAGGTTGGTACTTAGAGTTAGAATCAGAGTTCAAATTCCAGTTCTATCATTGTCTATCTTTCTGATTCTTGGTAAATCTTTTCAGGTTTTGGTTTCCTTAACAATAAAATGAGGAGATGGAGCTATATTATGGGCCTTTAAGGTACCTTCTAGCTCTGTCTATGATCTTAAATATGACAAACTGCTTTAGATAAAATGACCATTTAAAATAACATGAAATGCATGTCTAAGTCAGAAATTTAAATGCTTTCCTTGGTTTCATTGTAAAGTGAAAAGTTGGCCATGTTTCCTTTAATTTTGATAATTCCATAAATAGTAGATAAAGCAGGTGAAAAGCATTAACAAAGAATCAGGAAGACAAAGTCTAGTTCTGATCCTACGTATTTGTGACCTTGGGGAAGATATTTTGTTTCTTTAGGCCTCAGTTTCCTCATCTGGAAATGAGATGGTCAAATGAAATGTAGCTTATTTTCCCATGCTAAATCTGTGATAAAACTAAAATAAACAAAGTCAAGAATTTGAGACAGACTGCTCACAAGAGGAGTATTAGAGGGTCATGAACCCATTGCACTGAATCTGTACATTTATGATAAAAATATATTTCTACCTCTAGGCTATGTCTGAAAGATATAAAAGCTCCTAACAGTTTCAATTGAGGCCCTGCTCCTTTTATTCCCTTTCTGCCTTTGGGATGTTTAAGCTGCAGCTCACACACAAATCCTATTGAGCGTGAGGGAGATCATGACACAGAGCTCTCATTCTCATCCTGTATCTTACTGCTCTGTTGTCTGTCACGGCTAGAACAGTTGGACACTTTCTGGTGGCTCAGTAGTACAATTTCTGGCTCCCTTCCATTGCAATAAGCAGGCCAGGTGGATGGCAGTGAACTCATCACAAGCTTGGAGGGGCTTCTTCAACCAGGATTCGAATCCTTAGTGACAAGCTCATTATAACTCTGATGTTTACATGGTGGAGTTGAAATCCTCCTGATACCTTGTTGTTTGAGGAATAAACAGTAAAGGAAATGAAACTTGAAAGGGCCGGATCACTGCATTAACAGGTTTTACGGGAAACTTTCCTATACCCAGCTGTGAACTGAAGCAATTTGCTTACTGTCTATGTAGACAAACACTCCCAAATAAGCTTCCTGTTGATTCTGAAAATGAGGCATATTCTTCTTGCTTTTCTTCTGTAAGAACCTATAAGTTAACTGTATTAACCAGGATGACAAATTAACATCATGAGCACCATAGGAGCATAAATTTAGAATTGGAAGCAAAGTAGAGACCACTTAATCCTTCCTCTCTTATTCTACAGATGGGAAATGGTCCCACAGTTAGTAAATGGCTGAGATGGGACTTGGGCCCAATTTTTCCTGATTCCAGGCCCTCTTGCTTATTTATTATACCATGATGTCTCGCTCAAGGAAAGGAAGAGGAAGTCAATAAAGAAGGTGAATCATCTTTTTTTTTTTCCATGGATAGCATTTCCCCTTAACCTGTATATCACCATAATACCATTGTTCTATTTACATGTAAATACACACACACACACACACACATACATATATATATATATAAATTTGTATATATGTATAAATATAAATAAAAAGTGTAAGCCACTTTCTTCTGGAGCACATTTTGTCTTGCTTTTCAGATAATCTATTTTGAAGACAGCTTAAATTCACTTTCCTCAGTGATTCCCTGTGGTACTTTTATTTCATTTATAAGTAAAAATGTTTTGACAAGCAAAGCCACCTGGAGAAATAAAATAAGTGGAAAACAACATGTATTTTTATATTTGATTCCATTGCCTCCTTTTTAATGCAGTGATATGGCTTTTCTTATGGGACATCTAGTGGTATGTAAGCCTCACTACAGTTAATACCAGAATTTGATATTAGCCCTAGTCAATGTAAGTCTGAGGTATCATCTTCTAATATGCAAATACTAAGAGATGAAGAGACATAGAAGATTGTCCAAATGCCTATTTTAAGGACTCAGAGATCACAGAACTACAGGATCCTTGAATCTGAGAGACGGAAGGGAACTTAGAGACAATTTAGTCCAGCCCATATACAAAAGAAATACCCACACTAATCTACCCAACCAATAGTCACCCATTCTATTCTTAAAGACCCCCATTTTTGGATTAACTAAATGTCAGACAGCTGGCTTCTTTGCAGATTCCACCTTTTGTTCCTATTCTACCTTCTGGGACAAAACAATTTAATCCTTCCTTTTTCACAACTCTTACCTTCAAGGTTTTGAAGTTAGCTATTGCATTTCTTCCTTCTACTTTGCTAACCCCAATTCTTTCTTTTACAATCTAGCTCTTTCAACCAGTGAGGTCGAGGGAAAGAAAGCTGCTGTTTTGAATTCCTTGGGATGCCTTGGGATGCCTTGGGAAGTAAAACAACATCAAAGACAAAAAAAGTATTTTGCTTCAGAGAATTAAACAAAAAGCCAGATGATAAGACAGGCAGTCCTGCTTCAAGTATCCCAGCACTTACATAAAATCCAGATCAGGGTTATATTCTATAGTGCCAAAATAAATAGGCTTGGGGGATCATTTAGATTATTGTTATTTTGATAACTCAGATGAAATAACAAGTACAGTTTCAATCTGAGTAATCATGTCTTGCCACTGACCTATGAGTATCATAGAATATCAAAGTTGAAAAGGCCCTAAGAGATCCTCTAATATAACTTCCATCTGAACAGGAATCCTTTCTATTATTTCTCTGACAAGAGGGCATCCTGCCTTCCCTTGAAGCCCAGTGAGAGGGAACCAATTACTGCTCTTTTTACATTATCTGTTGTTGGTTTTTTTTTTTTTTTTGCCAAGATATCAGTTTTGTGGTTATTGTTGGTTTATTTGTTTTTTGATTGCGGGACTCAATCATTGACAGGAACTACTGTCACCAATGTAGATTTAACACCTCCTTTACACTTTCTACTCTTAGAAAGTTGCTTGAGACACAGAGGTATGACATGTCCATAGTTAGTATGGGTCAAAGACAGGATTCATAACATATATTTTCCTGACTCCAAGGCCAACTATCTATGTAGTGGGATATTTTGCTTTTCAATTAAAATTAAATCAACCCAGCAAACATCTAGAAAGTACCCCGTTTGTGCAAAAACACAGTTTTAGGTACTGATATTATAAAGAGAAAATGAACCATTCACTTTAACTCTCCCCCCCATTATAATAGGGATATATGATCTGTATCAAAGAAAGTTAATAAAAAGTAATATAAAGTATTTTAAAATAAATTGCTCAAGGTCACACAGCAAGTGTTGAACAAGGGCCAGAACTCAAGTTTCCTAACTTCCCCCAACCCCCATAATGCCACATATATTAACATTTTGCCAAAGATAAATTTTAAGGTATCTAATAAAAGCAAATTCTGGAGTCAAAATGCATAAAAATGCAAGAATCATATTACTAAATCAGCATTAATAAAACATATGCTTTAAGTTATTTTTATAAGTTAAAATATAAGGTTGCTTCTATAACATTTTTGTATTAAATCTGCATCCCCTATAGAAAGTATAATCTGCTGGAGGGCAGGGTCTTTTAAAATTCTTCTTTATATTCCCAGTGAGGAGTAAAGTGTATTAGGAATTTAACAAATACTTATTGATTGAACTCTATTGACTTGAAGATAATGATGAAGGAAAGAAATAAGCATTTATTAAGCATTTACCTACTATGTGCCAGACACTATGCTTAATACTATAAATAATAGCTCATTTGATCCTCCCAATAACCTTGAGAGATAGATGGTATTATTATCCTCATGTTACAGTTGGTTAAATGACTATCACCCTTAGTAAATATCTAAGACTAGATTTGAATTCAGCTCTTTTTAGCTCAAAGCTCCACCCATTTCAATCCCTAAATCCCGGATTCCAGTGTTGACATTGATAAAGTACTGAAAAATAAATTTGTTTAAACCCAACAGAAAATATTCCTATAGAGTAGGAAATATTTTTAAGTTATAATAGGTTTTTTTTTTTTATTTAATGCAATTTCAAGATGAGATACTTGTTCCTACAAAACAAAAAGATCAAAGAAATTCCTAAATGTAAAGATTCTCAGTGGGACTGTCAGGTAAATGATAATAGTCTAAACCATAATGGTTCAGTTTTGTTGATGTTTACTAGACCTATGATTTCACTGGATTAGAGAACTAAGAACTAGTAAGAAGTAAATAACGTCCTCCACTAATCAAATCAACAGCTTCTCTGTGTTAGCATTGATGGGACCTAGAAAATTTAAATGACTTATACAGTCACAGACAGTATAATCAGAAGTAGGAATAGACCCGTATTTTTCTAAGATCAGCAGTATTCTACTCCACACTCTCACTTCATACAAGCAATTTATTTCTTTTTAATAAGTTTTTATTGATATTTTCTGTTTCTTTCATCACCACAGTATCCTTTGTATCCTTCTCTGTCTCCCTCTCAGAGAACCATTACATATGATGGATAGCTTTTTTTTTTTTTTAAGAAGAAAGAGAGAACACAACTGATCAATACATTGAAAAGTTTACACATGGGGCAGATAGGTGGCAAAGTGGACAGAACACCTGCTCTAAAGTCAGGATGACTTGGGTTCAAATCTGGCTTTCAAACACTTAACACCTCCTAGCTGTGTGACCCTGAGTAAGTCACTTAACCCCAATTGCATCAGCAAAAAAGAAAAAGAAAAAAGAAAAGTTTACACATTGAACCTTCTACCTCCAAGAAGGGAAAAGTTGAGGCTGTCTTCTCATATTTCTCAATTTGAGCTCAATTTGATCTTTAGAATTTTGTTACATTTATTTTCGACTTTTTTTGGTACGTCCTTTTTTTTCCATTTAAATTATTATAGCTACTGTGCATATTTTTCTTGGTTTTGCTTATTTCACTCTGCATTAATTCATATAGATTTTCCCCCTATTTTTCTTTTCATTATGCATATTATTTCTTACAGCCCTATAATACTCCATTATAGTTATAAACTACATTTTGTTTAGCCATTCCCAATTGACACATAGTTGCTTTGTTTCCAATTTTTATCTATCACAAAAAACATGCTGGTATAAATGTTTTGAAGTATATGAAGATTTTTTTTTTCTTATCAATGGCTTTCTTGGGGCATAAGTTCAAGAATAGAGCATCTGGTTCAAGTCCATGGACATTTTAGTCCCTTTATTTGCATAATTCTAAATTGTTTTCCCAAATGATTGTATCATTTCACAGCTCTACCAACAATATATTAGTCTTCAACTTTTTCAACACTGAGTATTACCAATTTTTTGGTCAGCTTTGCCAATTTCCATAGTATGAGGTGTAAACTCTGCGTTGTTTTGATTTGCATCTCTCTTATTATTAAATATTTGGAGCATTTTTCATGTGGATGTAAATATTTTAGAACTCTTTTGAGAATTTTTCATATCTTTTGAATATTTGTCTTTGGGGAAATTGTCATATATCTTTATTATTTGTTTATCTTCAATATCAGATAATATTAATAGAGGTCAATATTATCAGAGAAATTTGATACAAAGTTTTGCTTCTTTTTTTTTCACATATGCATTTTAAAACTAGGTACATTCCTTTAAGCTTATGACCTACTATAAAAATGGAAATGTTGTTCTATAGTATGAAGCAATTGATATATTCCATCTACATTCATTTTAGGACTTACTGAGGGGATTTTTGGCCATATCTAGATTCCAACCAACAAACAACATCTGCTTATGTAGTTTAGAAAGTATGTAATTTACAGACTATTTTGGAATTTTGCCTTAGGAAGGATTCTTCTAAACCCCTAAATCTCCTTGCTGCATTCCCACAAATGGATTTGGTTGTTGATGGCAATGACTGTCCACTTCCTTCTCTAAATCCCCCATTTTTTCCTTACTCAATCACTCTTTTCTTCAATTTCATATTTCATGACCACCATGTATACTTCCTTCCCCAAGACAAAGAAAAGATTCTTCACAAATCTTAGACAAACTGGGTGAGTGATTTTAGATAGATATAGTCAAGGTGATCATCTCTTCCTCCAACCTAACTACATGACAAGATCAATCTCTGTATCAAGCTATGTGAAATGTGATCTAAGTAGTAAATGGAGGGTCAACTTAAATCTAGGGTTTTGTGATACCCATAAATTAATTACAATCTAAATATCTTAATATCAGCTCTCCTTTCTCAAGATTAAGTATTTTTAGGACAGTCATTCCTTCTTCCTCACTATTTTCCTTCAACATAATCTAGACTTACAGTGACATTTATGGCAGAAATTGCAGAAATGCCTCCATCCCTTTTTCCTATGACTTCATTTCTCTAAACTCAAAGGAATTTTCCAAATGTCTTTTTTTATTGCCCCTCTGAGTTTCACCACTTACAATTTGGTAATTCATTACACAGTTACATAATCTCTTACATACCCATCCTTCTCCCCCAGTATTTCTTCTACTCTTGATTCAGTTACTTTCAGAAAAACTCTTCTCCACTCTTGCCTACCCTTTCCACACTTTATCTTACTCTAATCACATTTGAAAAAGCATATTAAATAACACAAAGTTAACTTGACAAGTCCTTGCATGAAAATCCGTAGTGACCAAAAATCTTGAGATGCTTTAAAGCTTAATCTTAAAGATAAAAGAAAGAAAGAAGGGGAGGAGGGAAAGAAAGGAAGGAAGGAAGGAAGGAAGGAAGGAAGGAAGGAAGGAAGGAAGGAAGGAAGGAAAGGAGGAAGGGAGGAGGAAAGAAGGGAGGAAGGAAGGAAGAAGGAAAGGAGGAAGGAGGGAGGAAGGAGGGAGGAAGGAAGGAAGGAAGGAAGGAAAGGAGGAAGGGAGGGAGGAAGGAGGGAGGAAGGAAGGAAGGAAGGAAAGGAGGAAGGAGGGAGGGAGGGGGAGGAGAAGAAGGAAGGAAGAGGAAGGAGGGAGGGAGGGAGGAAGGAGGAGGAAGGAAGGGAAGGAAGGAAAGGAGGAAGGAGGAGGGAGGAGGAAGGAAGGAGAAGGAAGGAGGGAAGGAAGGAAAAGAAGAAGGGAGGGAGGGAGGAAGGAAGGAAGGAAGGAAGGAAGGAAGGAAGGAAGGAAGGAAGGAAGGAAGGAAGGAAAATCTCCATATTAAGGACCCACTCTCTTCTACAAACCCATCAAGTCCCTGGGAATATTAGTTTAAAAATAAACATTCCCCCTCCCAGTAAATCTATTTTGTCATGGCCAATAGATAATTCACTTCTTTATTTATTAGACATATTTTCTCATCTCCAGTGTTGGACCATTACTGAGCCAAAGTCATTCCTCATCAAAGCATCTCACTAGTCCTAGGTTCTGTAGCTATTGGTGGGCTGTGCCATAGACTCCAGTTGTTGAACCCTGACTCAAGTAAGATAATGTTTGTTAAGTAATTAGGATACTTAAAGTGCTACATAATTAAATTCCAGTTGCTTTTATTTTTGTCATTAATTCCTAGTCACCAGACCAGCAGTATGATGATGATTCATTCTCTTCCTCTTTTACTCTTTTCCTGCCATGTTTATAGTGAATACAAGGGTATGCTGACAAATATTTAACAATGGTGTTCTCTGAGGAGGGGGGAGAAAAGTTTAATTTTTGTTACTAGCACTTTCTTAAGACTAGACAATCAATGAAATAATTAATCAAACTCTTACTATAGTGATAGCCAATTTTTGATGCATAAATGGTTATACAGAAAATTTGACCATTGTTTCTCACAAAGCAGTTAGAGCTGATTCCAGCACAATTCTGAAGATAGAGAATATTTACTACAAACTCTTAGAGCTCATAAGGTCCACCTTTCTTCAACATTCTTTAACCTATGATTAGGAAAGAATAAAAATAACAAGAAGAAGTGGTTCCATGCATTCACAGCCCCGTGGCAGACTAAATAGAAAAAAGGCAGCTCATTGTATTTCTTCTTCATTAAAAATCTGTCATATAAGAGATTTTATTTGTGCCTCAGTTCTGTTTCAACATTTATTTAAAAGGCTTTTTATTACTGAGTAGTAAGTCAACAAGAAACAGTCAGGATATTTGGGCAGGCTCTAAACTGATCAAGGAAATTGTCTCAGACTCTGTCACACATTTCTGGAACAGGTTCAGCAGACCTCCATTTGGATTTATAAAACACAGCATATACTGCTCAAGCTATAAAGACTTGTTCCTCATTGACCAGTTTCCCATAACATATCTATGTCAAGGAGAATAGTAGTCACATATTTTGAAGTAAAATTATGCATAGTAAAAAATTAGGAGGAAGTATGACATAGTAGAAAGTGCAATGAAAATCAGAAGAATTAGGTTATAGTTCTGGTTTTGACATTAACTTGCACTGTGGTCAAGAAAGAGATAGTTTCTGTATCTGCTAAATGTTTCAGTTAATTAAATAAACTTGTGTTAAAATTTTGTGGCTCTACAGCTTATCAACACCAAAGAATCTTAACTGTACCCCATAGGAACATTCAGAATCTTAGAATTTCCATTTGCTTCCTTATATACTACACTAAGCTTAGCACAAGTACCTGGCACTTAGTTGGCATGTAATACATTTTAGTTATTTGATTAACTCCATTAGTAAAGTCTGAAATTTCTCAAGTATCAGAATTCAAGAGTTCAAGATCATTTTAAAGAAATTATTTCTTATTCAATTTGTGTGTATATGCTAAATTTATTGGCATTAAAATAGCATTATCTTCTACCATTTATAATTGTAGAGCATTTCATATCTATAATGTACTAGCTTGGCTTTTGAAAACTATCCTGGAAAAAACAACCCTAATTTATGTCATTATTTCATAGTGAAAATGTTCCAAATAGAAAGCTTAAAAATTCACATTTGGAACTGAAACCATTTGTGTTCTAAATGTTGGGTATTGCCTGTATACAAAAATTATAAATGTAGGTGTCAGGTAATGTCAAGGTTATGAAAATGATAAAATAATGCTTTTATGCCTGGGACAACCATGAGATTAATCTTTTGACCAATGTAAGGTAGAGATAATATTATTAACAAAACTTGGCAAGGTAATTTTTGTGTTCAGAATGTAAAGCCAATTTTCTTCCATGTTGTTAGCTTCTGAGCCAAAAGAAATATTCAATAGGTCCAAAAAGGCTTTATGGTTCCAGGTTACTCAAACCAAAATGGACCAATTTGGATAGATTATAAAGCAAATTAGATAAGAGTGCATCTTCAAAGCAGTGTGCAGCCTAATTACTATTTATTTTTACGAGAGTTGGGTGGCTTATTATTTAGGTTTGACATTGAAAATACAGTCACTTCTTAATTATCCATGCTAATGGAGGACATGAAGGGTGTAGAAAGTCCAAAAAAATGAATAATTCAAAGTCATTTATATTTGGCTTTTGATTGTACTATATTTCTGGCAGCCAGTTTACTTTATGAGTAGCTTTACTTAATATTATAATTTGGATTTTCTAAATGCGATATGATGGCCTGGGAAATCAGCCTAGAGATATCCTAAGGGAAGGCGTATATTTGTTTATTTGTTTGTTTCTTGTTTTTAGCTTGGATTTAAAATTGGTGGAGGGGAATTATGTGACCTGTTAGGCCTAACACTTTTGTGTTTGTACAGTTCTAAAAATGAATCAGAAGAACCAGTGATAAAGAAAAGCCAAAAAAAAAAAAAAATTAGTTATAAACTCTTCCTTCTAGTCCAGAACAACACAAACACAAACACACACACACACACACACACACACACACACACACACACACACACCCTGCCAAAATCCTGAGAGACTCTGAGCAAAGATAAACTATAATAGCCAGGAGACAAATCATTCAAGAAGTCAGAACCACTGTGGATATTTGTTCCAGATACCCAATACAAAATCCAGCAAACCCTTATCCAAACCACAGAAGCAGACAAAGTTTGACTTGCATCTGGCCTTTCCTACCTAGAGGCAAGGAGGAAATAGTGCCAGACTAAGTATATAGTCCTGTGCCCAGGTGGCGGGAACTTCAGCCACCGCTGGAGCAGAGGTGGAGAAGAGGACAAAAAAGGGGGATAGAGAAAGCCAGCACCTTTGTATAACATAAGCATCTCCTGCCACAGCCAAAGAGAAAATGGGATTAAGAAAAAGAAATATCAGTATTTTCTAGATCCCTGCTTTGTAGGTTGGACTAATTTTTCTAAGGTTCTGTCGCATGCAAAATAGGTTCAATCATTTTCTTACTAGATATCAAGCAACTAGGTGGTACAGTGGAGCCTGAAGTCAGAAAAAGCTGAGTTCAAATTCAGTGTCAGATATTCACTAGTTGTGTGATCCGAGGCAAGTCACAAGGGCATTTAACCTCTGTTTGCCTCAGTTCCCTCAACTGTAAAATGGGCTAATAATATCACTTGCCTTCCAGAGCTGTTGGGAAGATCATGTGAGATAATATTTATGAAGTGTTTAGTACAGTACTTGTCATGTAATGTAGTAGATACTAAATACCTGCCTGTTCCCCTTTTCTTCCCACCTTCACCCCTGCCAGCTTGCCCTTTATATGGAAACCCTCTTTTGAGACTTGGGACAAGTTCTACAAGACTGAAATGAAATTCATATCCAAAATCCACAGTTTCAGATCAAATAAAAATACTACAAACAGCCAAAAAGAAAAATTTTAAGCACAAGGAAGGCAAAGTCAGAATCATACAATACTTGGCAGCTGCTAATTTAAAAAAAAAAGAGAACTTATCACACAGTATTTCCAAAGGCAAAAAATAAAGGTGTTTTTTTTTTAAACCAAGAATAGTCTATCTGATAAAACTGAATAACAATTATTTGGATCAAAAATAGATTATTATGAAATAGAGAACTTCCAAGCCTCCCTGATGAGAAGCTAAAATTGAATAGAAATTCTGAAATGCAAATACAAAATTCAAGAGAAAAACAGAAATGTGAATATACTTGATCAATTGTTAGGAGCTTAATAATAATAAAGTATACATTCTAACAGAAAGATTAAAAAAAAAAAACATGTCTTTTCAGAACCCTAATGTTTTAAAGGATCAGGTAGAAAGTTAAATAAGACAAGTTGGGGGAATAAGGGTGATTCATTCTTTTTTGATGATTTTACAATGATAAGAAAATGTAAGGCAAAGAGGAATGTACTTGAAAGACAGGAGGGAAGAGAGGGAAATTATAATTTGAAATAATAAAAGTGTATAAGATGAAGAGTATATAAAGGAAATGGGAGTAATGGGTATCCTGTGAATTTTACTTTCATCTAAACTGGACAAAGAACAATTGAATACCCACATATATACTCATTCATTATCTTACATACAAAGAGTTTGTTGTAGAAATACATTAAACACAAAAGAAAGGGGGCAGCTAGGTGGTGCAGTGGATAGAGCACCAGCCCTAAAGTCAGGAGGACCTGAGTTCAAATGTGATCTCAGACACTTAACACTTACTAGCTCTGTGACCCTAGGCAAGTCATTTAACCCTAATTGCCTCAGTAAAAAAAAATAAAATAAAATAAAGAACAAATAGGAAGGAGCAGGTAGAAGGGAAGAGGTGTTTAAAAGAAAGGGCAAGATGGTAAAGAAATCATTTTTAATGACAGGATAGAATGGGAAGAGTGGGTTAAACAGAAAGAAAGGTGATGAATTTAGAATGCAGAATCACATATTTACTATATATGTGTACATGTATGTATACTATATATATGTATGCATATATATGTAACTACTTATGTTTGTATACAGTCAATAATAAACTTTTTTTACTTAACTACTCATTTATCACAAGGGATTTGTTACTTCCCCCCCTCAATGGGATGAGATAAAAAGTAAATATCTTTTTTCTTTTTAAACAGCAAGGGTGGGGGAGCTGCTATAAGTTATGAGCACTTTCAAATGAGGTCATTGTATTAATTTTTTATTTAATTATTTTATGAACTCTCTCATGGAGTAGGAGTAATAAATAACTATTTATATTATGAAATAAAACATCAATAAAACACAAGCAGAAGAGAGAGAAAGAGAGAGAGAAAGGAGGAAGGAAGGAAAGAAAGAAGAAAGGGAGAGAGAGAGGGGAAAGGATGGAGGGAGAGAGGGAGAGAGAAAAGAATATCTAAGATCAGGGCAAGTCAAGGGGATGATTATAGTAGAAACAGAACAGAAACAGATCACTTCGATTATAGATCACTTTGTAATTTAGTCATTCAGTTATACCCTATACTTTGTGATCCTGTGAACCAATAGCACACCAAGATCTTTTATACTTCACTTCTCTTAAACTCTGTCCATTGTTCCCATCATAGTATCTATTCATCTTATCTTTTGGTATCCCCTTTTCCTTTTGCTTTCAATCTTTCCCATCATCAAGGTCTTTTCTAATAAGTTTTTTCTTCTCATTATGTAGCCAAATAATTGTTTCAATTTCTCAATTGTTCAGTTTCTCAACTATTCTTCCAGTGAATAGCCCAAATTAATTTATTTAAGTATTAACTGACTTGACCTCTCAAAAGTCTTATTCAGCGCCACAAATTGAAAAAATCAGTTTTGTTGCTCTCAACATTTCTTATAGTCCAATTCTCACAGTTATAAATTGATACTAGAAAAACCAAAGCTTTGACTATGTAGACCTTTTTTGGCAAGGTGATGTCTCTGCTTTTTAGTAGGCTGTTAAGATTTGCTGTAACTTTCCTTCCAAGAAGCAATTATCTTTTAATTTCATGACTACACTCACCATATGTAATGATCTTTAAGCCCAAGAATATAAAATCTGACACTGTTTTCATTTCTTCTCTTTCTATTTGCCAGGAAGTGATGGGACCACTTGCCAAGACCTTAGGTTTTTATTTTTGTTTTATTAAGCTTCAAGTCAGCTTTTACATTCTGCTTATTCAATCTTATCAAGAGTTTCTTAATTGTTCTTCACTTTCTGCCATCACAGTGGCATCATCTGTATATCTGAGATGGTTGATGTTTCTCCTGAAAACTTTAATTGAAGCTTTTCACTTATTAAACATATATTCAAAATTCATCATTTTGCATGATGTTCTCTGCACATAAATTAAATAAATTAGATGACAATATATAGGTTTGTGATACTCCTTTTCCAATTTTTAAATCAACTAGTTGTTCATGTTTGAATTTAACTGTTAATTCTTGACTTGCATACAGGTTCATTAGAAACAAGTAAGATATGGTATTCCCATCTCTTTGAAGACTTGCCACATTTTGTTATGATCTACACATTCCAAAACTTTAGTGTAGTCAATGAAGTAAAATTTTGGAACTTCCTTGCTTTCTCCATAATCCAATGAATGTTGGCAGGTTGGTCTCTAGATCTTTTGCTTCTTCTAAAAAACAGTCTGTTCTTCTGGTAATTCTCAGTTTACATAATGCTGAAGCCTAGTTTATAGAATATTAAGCATAACTTTGCTACTATGTCAAATGAATGCAATTGTTCAGTAATTTGAACATTCCTTGGCATTTCCCTTTTTTTAGGATTAGGATGTAATCTCATCTTTTCCAATCCAGTTCCCACTGTTGATTTTTCCAAATTTACTGGCATATGGAGCATAACATTTTAATAGTATCATCTTTTACAGTTTTAAGTAGTTCAATTGCAATGCCATCATTTCCACTCACCTTATTTTTAGCAATGATTGCTAATGCCCACTTGGCCTCATTCTCCAGGATGTTGGGCTCTAGATCAGTAACCACACTATCATGCTTATCAGTGATGTTAAGATCTTTCTTGTATAATTCTTTTTGTGTATTCTTGCCACTTCTTAATCTCTTCTGCTTTGGTTAATTCTTTGTCATTTTTTGTTTTATCATGGCCATTTTTTGCATGAAACTCATCTTTAATATCTCTAATTTTCTTGAAGAAATTTCTTCTTTCCCAATTTATTTTCTTCTCTTCTCTTTCTTTGCCTTTTATGTAAGAAAATTGTTTTCTCTCTCCTTGCTATATCTGGAATTCTGCATTCTATTAAGTATATCTATCCCTCTCTCCTTTTCCTTTCATTTTCCTTCTTTACTCAGCTATTTGTAAAGCCTCATTAGGTAGCCATTTTGATTTCCTGTTCTTTTTCTTTGGAATTTTTTGTTGTTGTTGCTGCTGCCTCCTGTATAATGTCACAAATTATTCTTCAGTCTTTCTATCATATCCAGTCTCTTAAATCAATTCATTACCTCTACTGCATATTATGAATGTTACATAGTTAATACTTATATGGTCTGATAGTTTTCCATATTTTTAATTTAAGTCTGAATTTTGCTATAAGAAGCTAATAATCTTATATAGCGTCAGTTTAAGGTCTTGTTTTAACTGATAATATAGAATTTATCCACCTTTTATTCCAATTATCTTTTCATTTACTATGTTAGCATTCCAATTTCTTGTGATGAATGTGACATGATTTGGGGTTTTATTTGATGAGGAAGGTCTTCATAGACCTGATCAAGTGATTAACTTTAGCTTCTTCATTCATCAATAGTTGGAATGCAGAGTTGTATTGCTGTGGTGTTGAATGTTTTCTTTGGATGTGAACAGATGACCTTCAGTCATTTTTTGAGATTATACCCCAAGACTTGTTTTTCTCATCCTTTTATTTACTATGAAGATTGCTCAATTTCTTCTAAGGATTCTTCCCCACAGCAGTAAATGTAGTGATCAGCTGAATTAAATTCATCCATTTCCATCCATTTAGGTTTATTAACACAGAGATTAATATTTTGATCTCCTGTTTGACTATATCCAGCTTATAGTCCAGATCTTATATATTTCAACTATAGATTGCTAGTTAGAGCAAATCCTTTATTTGCTACTTTCTTTTTCTTTATAAAAAGAAAGATAGAGGCAAAGAAAGAGAAGAAAGCAAGATTAAAAGAAATACACTGTTAGCAATAATAACCTTCATTCAGAAGGTATCACTTGAACTGTTTATTGAAGGAAACAAAGAACTTCAAGAGACAGAAGTGAGGAGAAAATGCATCCCAGGCCTTCATGGATGCAGGAACATGAAAGAGAATGATTCAACTTTTCTAAAATGGAAGCAGAGATTAACATGAATTAGAAAGCATTACCCAACAACATATTAGTAACAAGAAATACACTGAATATATAAATATTCATTTAGAGTTAATATAAGTGGCATGGGGGGAAACAAACAAATAAACAATAGCACCATTTAGTATTGAACAAAAGATCAATCTATAGAATAAAAGAGATATACAACTACATTAAGATAATAGTATAGTGTTAGATAAGCCCAATAATCCTCTCCAGTAGGATAATGACTCTCTAATTGAAAAAAATTGCTTAAAAATTTCTGTCAGTCTGACAGAAAATTAGAGGGAGAAATTAGAGACAGACAAGATATCACCCTATTTAAATAAAGTCCAAATTGATACATGGTTAAGATATAAAATAATGACATCACAAGTAAACTAGAGGAACAAGGAAAAAGATCACAATTCTAGATGAGGAAGAGTAATGATCAAATAAAGAATAGAGAAGATTTGGGGGGAGCTAAGTGGTGCAGTGGATAGAGCACCAGCCCTGAAGTCAGAAGGACATGAGTTCACATCTGCTCTTAGACACCACTTCCTAGCAATGTGATCCTGGGCAAGATTAAACAGACAATTTAAATTATATAAATTTAAAATATTTTTACATAAACATATATAAACTTAAAATATTTTTACATAAACAAAACCCATTCTGTAAAATTAGCAGTTAACTGGAGAGGGAAAAAAAACACATTTATATGAAAGTTCTTTGATAAAGGTCGCATTTCTAAATAATTAAGGACCGATTCAAATTTATAAGAACAAGAGCTATTCCCCAAGTGTTTGAATATAAAGAGGGAGTTTTTAGTGAAAAAAATTTAAATTATCAAAAACTATAAAAACCTTTACATAATGGAGGTTTATAATTTCATGTAGAATCCTGTTTTTTCTAGTTCTTCATATATATGAATGCTCATTATATTAAATATGTCAAGTTCAGAACAAAAAATAAAATTCAATAAGGGTAATACACAGACTAGATATTCAATTGATAGATAATAAAAATTTTGTTGGTTGAAGAGTTAGTCAATTTCTTCTCCTTATTAGAATAATTTTAGATATGAAGTAAGTACTAATGACAACTAGTAATAAATGAAACATTTCATGCAATCCCTCAATAACATGTTAAACATATATATCCCTAAGAAAGAGCTTACTTTATGAATGTGCCAACCTGGGCATATTTCTTTCATCTTGTTTTAGCTCATACAAGAGAAAATAAGTAATAACAGGTCTTCAGGGAATCATTAAGATTAAAATTAAAAATTCAAGTAATTTAGAATAATATAATTGCAACTGAATAAAAGCAAAAGTAAGAAAGATTTAGGGGGCCTCCAGCATAGCAGACCCTTTAAGTCATATTCTGACTCAGACATGTCTTCAATATTGAATTTCTCTTGTTCTTCCAAGTTTATTTTATGGTATTCCTCTTTGCCAGCTTTCTGTTCCAATGAATATGAACTTCTGGCTGCACCCAGATTGCACCTGGCACTCTGCCAGCTCTGCATTTGCCTAACTCCCTGCCCTCCACCTATCTCCATCTATTGTGATTGTCCTTTTCCTTGAGGGCCAGATCAACTATTACTTATTTAATGATGAGTAATAGGATCAAATAATTGAGAGCTAGAAGGGACTCTTGAGATCATCTAATCCAACCCTTTTATTTTAAAGAAGAGAAAAGAGTCCAAAAGAGGTTAAGTGGTAGGCTTGAGAATATATGGGTAATAAACAGCAGTGTTGGGATTCCTCTGACTCTAAAGCCATTACTCTTCCCAACATACCTACCCCCACCTTGAAGGGTAACTTCTCATCTTAAATCTCTTTGGTCACTTTGTGTGAATTCACTGCATTCAATAATTTTCTAACTCAGGGTTAGGGACTCATTTGTCTCACAAATTATGTCCAAGCTGTAACTTAAAATCATTATGCCTGCAAACATATATCCTTTATGCCATTTTCATAGGATAACATGTTCCTACTTCTGTCCACCCCATGTGCCTTTCCATGGCCATTTGGATTAGTTATAATTCTAATTGTTCTGAGGTATTTTTGGCTGGCAATCACCTAACATTACTAGACATTTCTGCATCGGGGAGAGGTTTAGGAACATTGAAAACACTGATTGCTTGGTTTCCCAAAAGTCATCTAGCCCAATTTATTTCTATTCAATTATGGGTAAATCTCAACCATAGCTTTGCAGCTTCTATCTAAGATATATATATATATATATATATATATATATATATATATATATATATCTTATATATCATATCATATATATTGATGCAATATCATATTGCAAATCATATCATATATATATATCATATATATATATATGATGCAATAATTTGAAGTCTCTACTGTCTCTAGGATCTATTTGGCTTTCACTAATTTATCATTCAAAACTTATTATTTATTAATCCCCTTCTCATTCTCTACCATCTAACCAAAATCTTCTCTTTTACCATTCTTTATACACAATATTCTCTCTCCAATTTTCACATCTTTGCATCGACTGTCCCCCATATCTGAAATTTATTTTCTCCTCATCCCTGTCTTTGAAATCTCTTTCCTTCAATATGCAATTTAAATACCACCTTTGGTATGAAGCTTTCCCCTAAACCTTCAGTTGATAGAATTCTTTCTCCAAAAATATTACCTTGCATCTGTGAGAGAATATTTATGTTGCTCCACCCTCTATTGAATATAAACTCCTTGAGGAAAGGTACTATTTTGTTTTTTTTTTCTTTATTCCTCAGCATCTACCTGGCACTTTGTTAATTGATTGAAAAGGATTTCTGGTCCAGTGACATTGCATTGTTTAAACCTTAGTTTTTTAAACTGTGGGTTGAAATCCTATATGGGGTCTTGTAACTGAATATGGAGATGAAAACTATGATTTATTATCAGTAAATATTTGATTTGTATACCTATTTTATACTTATGTACTCAGCATCATGTAAAAATTTTTCAGCTAAAAAAAGGTAGCGAATAGAAGAAGTTTAAAAAGTCCTAGTCTAAACAATATACATATATATTTTTTTCACTTTGGTTTGTTTGTTTTTCAAGGGGTATTTGTCTCTTGCACAGTGATGTGGAAAGACAGAGAAAGTTGCCAATAAGTCAAAGGATTATATTCTTCTACCTTCATGTCAGTCAACTGACATTTGTGAAGTACTTACTATTTGAAGGAATTGAAAAGAGAAAGAAATAAACATTTATAGTGCTTACTCTGCACCAGGCACTATGCTAAGTACTTTACACATAGAATCTCATTTGATCTTCATAATAACTTTTGATGTAAATGCTATGATTATCTATTTTATAATTAAAGAAACTGAGTAAGCTGAAGAAACAGAGGACCTCACAAGTTTCTGAAGCTGGATTTGAACTCAGGTCTTCTTGATTCTAGGTCTAGAAATCTATTCACTCTGCCACCTCATTAAAGGTACTGAAAATAAAAATATTGACATTCTAATGAAAGAGACAACATGTAAATAATAAGTACATATAAGATATATATATACACATTATATGTCTATCTATTTCTCTCTGTATCGCTGTGTCTGTCTCTGTGTGTCTCTCTCTGTCTCTATATACTCCCTCTCTCTTATTTCCCTTCCCCCTTCTCTCTGTCTCTGTTTGTCTGTCTGTCTTTTTCTCTATCTCAGTCTATCACTCCCTTTCTCTCTATAAAAGCTCTTTGTTCTTAGAATTTTAACCATCAAATATTTTATGATCATTCAGTCCTTCACAACATGTTATGTTAGCTAGAAAAAAAGAAAAAACACAAAAATCAAGCAAGCAAGCAAAAGATTGCAACACAGGGCAATGTGTTGGAGAAGACATGATTTTATTGGCAAAAGAAACTCATGGATGAGGTAACTCACTCTACCAAGGCAAATTGGTACATCAGTCAACTTACAGACCTTTGAAAGAGTTGCCTATAGGGTGTACTGAAAAGTTCAGTGACTTTCTTCCCAGAATCCCACAGCCAGTTGGTATCAAAGGTAGGACTTAAATTTAGGTTTATCTGATTCTAAGGCCAGTTCTCCAACAATAAAAACACCAAGCCTGGATGAAAAGGGAAATACAGATTTGAATATGAGAAGGGAAAAAAATATCCTCACAGAAATTAAATTTACAAGTTAAATGTTTTTGTAGTAATGACAGTATTGTTATTATTGAAGAAAGGATAATTTAATAATTTGATATTGTTGCTGGGGGAGAAAAAGAACAAAAGGAATCACTCACTGGTCTGAATACAATTTCTACCAGCTTAAAAACAGCATCCTAAGATCTAACAAAAGAACTTTAAGATTCTAATGCCCCAAAGTCTACAAGTTGCTTCTGTGAGACCTAGTGAAACTCCTAAAAATCAATGAAGGTTTTCAAAATAACTTCAAAAAAAAGTATCGATCTACCCCAGGCAATTACAAAGAGTAACATGGAAAATTACCCATCATCTCTTGTGGTTTGAAGAGGAAAAAATAAAGACTACCCAGACTTTTCTTTAGACTGGAAGCAATTGCCCCTCCTCCATCATTTAAAAAATGTTTACAATTCTTCTCCCAACCTTTTTTCCTTCCACTAACTCTTGTTTGTCTGAATCCAGTCTTCAAAGACTAGATAATAAAATCTTCTTTTCATTCTATAGGCTATCAAATGGCTAGTCTCTTATTTTGTCACTTTACAACTGGGTGTTTTGATGTTATATAGTCAGTCTCTTGTTCTTTTTATATTCCATTCTCTCACCTTTATTAGGAACTAAATCTATCTTTATGTTCTTGTACCAACTTATTAAGAGTTAAAGTTTTGCTTTTTGCAATTTAGTTTTATGTTAAATTTACAATTTTTGCAGCAGTAATGATAGTATGTTTATTATACAAGGAAGGATAATTTATTTGATAATTTGATAGCCAAATAAAAGAGCTAATAGTTAATATGGAAATAGTAAATAATATAATGTGATAACAATTATTAATAACCATTAATGATAATAATAATAATAGCTAGTACTTTAATGTCTGTAAAGTAATTTTAAAAGCATTATCTCATTTGATTCTAACAACTCTGGGAAGCAGATGCTATTATTACCCCCTTTTTATAGATGAAATAGGAAAGACAGAGGTTAAGTGACATGACAGTTATTAAACATCTGAAGCAGGGTTTGAATTTAGTTCTTCCTAAGTCCAAATCAGTTGCTTACTCTACCTACTCTGTCACCTAACTGCTAGTAGATTAAACAAGGACCATCAATATCCTATTTTTGGTGCTTACAAAACTAATTTCATTATAACATGGGACTACTTTGAACTCCTTCTAAGCAGCTTAGTTTTGGAGGATTTTGATGATTTTATTTATTTGTAAGGCAGTTGGAGTTAAGTGATTTGCCCAGGGTCACACAACTAGCAAGTATCTAAGATCAAATTTGAATTCAGGTCCACCTGACTCCAGAGCTGGTGCCCTATCTACTGTCCCATCTAGATGACCCTGATGCTTAGTTCTTAAGTTCTATGTATATATAATTGACT
Source organism: Sarcophilus harrisii (assembly GCF_902635505.1). Classification (NCBI taxonomy): domain Eukaryota; kingdom Metazoa; phylum Chordata; class Mammalia; order Dasyuromorphia; family Dasyuridae; genus Sarcophilus; species Sarcophilus harrisii. Next base: position 157,771,480 of record NC_045428.1, on the reverse strand, counting down.
TCACAAAGTCTTTTCATCCATGAGTAGTCCTATGGCATGATTTTAGAGAACAGCCTCACAGGAAAGCTCTAAAATACTATCAAAGAAGAATAAACATTTTGTTAATTTTCAAGTAAACATTAGTCTGTCTATAAAAGTTCTGGTATCAGAATACATATATGAGAACTCATTACCTCATTTTATATGTGTATAATATATTAATGGAAGTATGGTATAATGAACAAAAAACTTAGAGTCAGGAAGACCTGGGTGCAAATCCTCCCTCACACGTTAACCAGTTATGTGATTTTGGGCAAATGACTTACTCTTTTTGCCTTAGTTTCCTCACCTGAAAATGATCTAGAGAAGGAAATGGCAAAATACTCTAACATCTTTGTTAAGAAAACCCCAAATGAAGTTACCAGAAGACAGACACAACTTACATGACTAAACAACAACAATGTCCTAGGTGTGACTAGTTAAGTTAACCTGTTTCAATTTTCTCATTTATAAAAGTAGAAAGTTGAATTCAATGGCCTCCAAGGGCCCTTTCAGATCAAAAACTTTGATCCTGTGGTTTTCAGATGGAATATTTCTCAAGATCAGTTTCTTTTCAAGTGTGATAATGTACTCCAAATAATTCAAAAATTCAAACCATTTTTTTTTTGCTAGATTTGGACTCATGCAACCTAGGTTAAGATTGTGGCTCTTCTTTTTTTTTATTTTTTTCTATTTCTTTTCTTTTCTTTCTTTCTTTTTTTAATAGGAGGTTAGGCAAGATGATTTCTGAAGGTTTTTCCAAGTCCAGTTCCAAGTTTAGTTAATTCTTTATGATTGAGAAAATAAGTGTGGAGGAAGTGGGAGGTAAGGAAGTCCCAAATTCAGAGAATTCTCTTCAATCATGTTTACCTTTCTTTATATTCCTCTATTTATATAACCCTCATTTAAAAACTATCCTGTAGTTCTTCAAGTGGTTGAAGAAAGTTATCCTCTGTTTTTAGAGAAAGACTGAAGAATAAACTCTTTTAAAAATTAGATATCAGTACTTAAAAGAATCACAAATAAAAACATGTATTCTTTTTTCTCTCTTTAAAAATATCAACCTGAAAATACTGAGAAAGAATGAACTGTTTTAAACAAGGCATTGATATCCTATAGGCCCCTAAATGGATTGTGTTTTATTTGAAAATGTGTACTTATCCTTTTAGTTCAGAATAGAGAGGAATCTTATTCCCAAGTCTTACTGGTTTGTTTCATATACATTTGAGCAATCATTTTTATTGATGTGGTGGTGAAAAACCACATCACTGACTCACAAAACATGCATCCAAAATGTCTCAGACTTGCATTTGAAAAATCAATTACTAACTGCAACAATAGACCAAACATGTATCAGATGTATGCAAAAAATGTAATGATTTGCTTCCTCCTGTGTAATCATTTGTTTCCTCCTGGGGAATCATATGAAACTGAATGAGATAACAGGTTAAGTGCTTTGAACTTTTTGAAAATGCCTTATACATTATTTGCAAGATATTTCTGTCATGGATATTTTCCTACATTTTCTGGCTCATTAATTTATATCTTGATTCTGAAAAACTTATCAATCTCTTTTTATATTTAAAAATGTCTCATAAATAAATGATCTGAAAATTAAAGGATAGGAATTCCCAAATGAAAATGCACTTTTTTTCAGCTTGTAGAAACAATCTCTTCTAGGTGGTTTCTCATTAAAAAAGGACTTTTCCTCTCAAAAGAATGTAATTCCAGATGATAGTCATTAGATGGCAGTAGTGTTACATCCTTTACACCTGAAATCCTCAGCCCCTAGTTTGTTAGAACTAGTCATTTCAATTCTTCATTACAAATCAAAGCATAATTATAGGCTAATGTCCTAACCCACCACTAGCCCAAAGGTCATCAGACTATGTTTTACAAATGAAGAGAAAATGTTAGTTCTAATTACATGAAAAATTAGCATTGTGTGTTTTCGAATTGCTTGTTTCTTCTTCAATTTACTGTTCAACTTTAAATCAAATATTCTTTTGGAGAAACAAAGAATAGTTACGCATATTCTCTGTGGTTCTTATCCTGTACATTTTGATGTAATAACAGATCTGTGAACTATTGTACTTATAATTTAAGATCATTCATATTAAATCGTGGTTTTGCATTGAATGAGTATTGAATGCATTGAATGAATACTGAGGAAACTGAGAAGAAAATTAGCACTTTTAAAAAATTATGTATTTTTACTTACCTTTTGGATACCTAGAAAATATTAATTGCTGCTGGTAATGAATTAAGTATGATTTTCAGTGTGTTTTTGCTGATTTCTTTCTTTTTAAAAAAAGAGTTTGAATTTAATTTTATTTTGAATTATTTTTATTTACTAGAACCCCTTATACCAATGGGCAGAGCTGAAAACATTTGGAAAGATAACAACATAGGGTGAAAAGAACAAGAAACTTTAGGCTATATTTTTCTAAGGGACTTTGGTAATACAATAAAACTATAGATATAAAAACCTCTTTATTGTTATTTTACTCCCTTTGGGCACCAAGCATATCAACTCAAACCAAGTGAGTACTCATTTAACATCTATATATGGGACATTGATAAACTACTGAACTTTTAGGTATTGATTGTCTTCATGATGCCCAAGCCTGTGTAAAATTTCATAGTTGGACATCCCATCTCAAACTGTATTCCAGACCTTTTCCTTCTGCCATCAAAATTAACCTGCCTTTTTCCCTATCAGAGAATGATTAATTTATAGGATGATGATAGAGTTGGAAAGGGACTAACTTTGAAGTAATTTTTCAAATCTCAAATTTAGAGATTTGAAGACGATTAAATGACTTGAGGTTATCCAGTCTAACTTCCTTATTTTATCATAGTAAAGATCCCTGAGACTCAGTGAGATTAAATAAATCTTCTTCAAGGTCACATTGGTAATAAATGGTAGAATAGGGTTTGTCCCAAACCCCCAACTCCAAAGCCAGAATGTGGCTACTATTTCATTCTGCCTATTATTAAGAGTTAATGGTTACTTGAAATGTCACAAGATAATGTATTAGATAACATTTCAATTTAATATTTTCTATTCAGCCCAACTCAATGTCATTGGAACATGCATTAAGACCTGTACAAACACTTTATCTAAAAGGGATGACAATGTGAGAGAATTTCAGGCCCCATAGCTATAAAGAAGGTAAAGGTAAGCTTGGTATAGAATTAGCACTTAAGTGAAGGTTAGTGAATGTGAAGCTGGTAGTAGCACCACACAGAGATAGAACATCTTGTTAGAAACGAGTCTCACATTAAAGCAGACTCTATATAGGAAAGAACTTTATAAGAGAGAAGTAGAGATCTAGCAGAAACATCACTAATAATTGGAACTTAGCCCCAGGGTGCCAGGATGGGGTGATTTCTAGGGATAACAGCTACTCATACTTCTCATTTCATAATTCTCTTCTCATCACTCAATTAGACTTGCTGTTTTAGGGAGATAAAATCACTTTGCTAACTGTATGGAAGATATATCTGTACCAGCCAGTGCAGTTGCCTCCAGACCAAAGTCACCTCCAGTAGTATCCTGTTACCTGGTGTCCCTCTAAAGAGAACTATATCCATCTCCAATTCCCAGATAGGTAATGACCAGTCTCTTTATTATGATACAGGAACTGAAATGAATCACCTCAGTTTTCTGCATCATCTAGAAGGAACAGTGGATAAAGTACTGATTATAGAGTCAAGAAGACCTGAGTTTAAATTAGCCGTAGATTCATGCTAGCTATGTGAATTCAGACAAGTCACTTAACTTTTGTCTGCCTCGGTTTCCTTGACTGTAAAATGGAGATGATAATATTAGCTCCCAGGGTTTTTTTTGGCTCAAATGGGTTGTGTAAACTTTTTATCTTAATAGATTGGGAGTTATTTGTTGGGTTTTTAACCTGAAATTCACAGACACTAGAGGGGTCAGTTAATAGTTGGCAGGATATCCAAGAACTTAGATAGAGGGGAAGACTATATTCCAATATCATGGGTTTCCTTTCTATATAGTTAATTTTGTGCATTTAAAAATAATTCTGAGAACAAATTCATAAGTTTCACAAGACTGCCAGAGTCAGCCATGACATTAAAAAAAAAAAAGGATGAAGAAATCCTGTTATAGATGGAATTTTGCAATCGTTACCCAATTATATTTGACTTGATCCTTCTAAGAGTGGGAAAATCAGCTTGTTCCTTCTAAGCTTATTTCCAATTGTATCAGATGAGAGGGTCTACATTCTGGGCAAACTTGGACTTTTCAGGGGGGTGAGTCTAGGTTTTTAATTTCTCTTAGAAGATTATCAAGGGCAGCTCTATGTGTTCTTGGTAACTGGGAATCATTAATTTTTATAGTCTGTATATTCTGTAGCACACCCCAGGTGGTAAATGCAAAATAAAAGTAATAATAACACCTCTGACAAAGTTGAGAGTATAATCTATATCTTCTTCAAGTTGAAGAACAGAGATATCCCCAAATGCCTCATTACCCCCATTTAAATGATGAAATGTTTTGTTTTGTTTTTTTTCAAAAGGTTGTTAACTTTACCATTTTGTATTTGTTGGCACGGCACAAATCGTACTTAGTAGAAAATATAAAACATCAATTGATGGATTTGCCCTTAATCATTCACTAGCTTATTAAATTCTAGATGTTTTATTTTTTTTCCTCAATGAGCACACCAAAATATTTGTGTGTGTGTGTGTGTGTGTGTGTGTGTGTGTGTGTGTTTTTCCTCTCTTCCTTTAAGCAGATAGGAAGGAGCAGGTTCCATTACGTTCCATCTCAGCTTTAATCCCTTGCTGTTATGAGAAGTGGAAAATGCAATTAAATGCACTTCTGAAACCTTTCCCTAGAGTGCTGTTTACAATATTGCCTGCATTAAACAGCCTGGGCACGGTGATGCAGTCACTTTTCTTTGCATCTGGTAGCTTTGCAAAGCTTTGGAAAACTAGTTTGTAAATTAAAGTGTTCAATCAGCAGCTCTAAAAATAAAACCCAGTTTGCTGTTTTAAAAAATGTAGTTTGAATAAACACTCTTGTGGCTTGTATTTGGCATAGGGTAATAGAGAGAGAAGGCTAGTAGGAAAGTTCATGGGACCTGAACTGGACCTCACTTTTTCTCATATTCTTCATGAGGATTAAAAACCAATGCAAAATTACCTCACAATGGGACCTTGACTCAATGGAGACAAATTTTTTAATTGACCTAAATGTTGAACCATAGTTGAGATAAGTACAAGGAAAATACACAAATTTTAATGTGTACTTTGTATGTGCATACATGTGTGTATGTATGCAGTGTGTTTATATGTACATATACACATTCATCAAGCATATTTCATTTGTAGATTTGTAGACTATTAGAACAAAAAAGAGAATTTAGGTATGGCCCCATACCAGGCCAAGTCTTACTTGGTCATAGTTGGCTTAGAGGGAATGTAAATAGCAATTGTTTCTGTTTTGACCAAAAACTTTGAGGTTTCCCATTGCATCCAGGGCCATCTCCAGTCATCCTGATCTATATCTGGCCACTAGCCCTGGATGATTCTGTAGGGGAAAGTGATCTTACATAGTCTTCTCTCACTTAAATCCAATTTACTTGTATGTCGTGGCATCATGTTATGGTCTTATTCTAGAATCAAGAATAAACAACAACAGCTATGGCCCCTCTATTTTAGAGAAAAAAAAAACTGAGACCAAAGAAATTAAATTATATTTTCTACCCAGTAGAAAAATAGTGCTTAGAACCCAAGTTCTCTTAATTTGCAGGCTATGACTCACTTTACCATGAAAAACTGACTCCTACTATATCACTCAACTTCTTGCTATTGACTAGAAATCAATATATGATGAGGACTATTTTCAGTTCCATCTCACGCTTTGGTGGTCATAATTAGATTATCTAAATTCTCTATACCTCTATTCCCCTAAGATTTTGTTATTTGAAGAGAATGCAGTCTCATTGGGAGTAGACATTATTTCAATCTTTATACTTGATTGAATTCACAGGGCTTATCACCGGGCTTGTCACAGTGCCTAAAATAAGGTGGACTTAATAAATAATTGTTGATTAATTGATTGAAGAAGAGTTAGTACATATTTTGGATCATTCTGTACTATTCATAGTGGACCATATTCTTTTATTTTTTCCTCCAGGATATAACTCTACTTGAGTAGACACATAGAGAAAAATGAATTATTTCACCATATTTTTCTCAAAATCAGAAATATTGGTATTCTTTGACTGTATGATACTTTCTCTCTAATGAATTTTCTTCCATAAAAAATATAAAGCAAATTTCCCAGCACATTAAATAAATCCTCTTTTTGGAGTCCATGAGAAAATATGGACAAAGATAATATGACATGAGAAAACGTGGATGAATTGGGGATGAATATCCCACATTGAGGGGGCAAACCCCACATTAATGAGATCATAGATCTATTAAATCATTGAAAAAATATTTTTCTTTTTTTAATTTTTTTTAAACAAACCTATTATTAATGGCTTTTTCCTATCTCTAACAACAAGTTTAAAGTTCCATCAAATCAATAAATCACTCTGGGCACTATTGACCACAAATGGTCTAAGTTTAGGGACACTGGGGAACACATAGCAATGAGAACCATAATGTACTAGCAAAAATAATTTTTATTAGCATGATAGAAAAGATAAATTAGGGGAGCTTATGATTTTAACAGCAGGGGAGAATATCCCAGCAATGCAAACTGAATGAGTAGGGACCATCCAGTAACATGGGTTTGACTTGGGTAGAAGCCTCACTAAATTAGTCCAGAGCAGTACTTATTAATATGAATTTGAATTCTTTGTCAGAGAACCAGAACAATGGCTGTGTCTTGTGCAACAGATATTATTCAGTGGTTTAGTTTAGTGGTTCTTGAATATTGCAATATATAATAGATATTCAGGCAGAAGTCAATTTATTTCTGAAACCAAGTGAGACCTTTGGTTCAACCTCTTTACATGAATAAACTGGAAAAATTGCTGAAGTGGTATAGAAGAGCATTTTTAAATTAACTTAAGAAAGTTAATCATGAGAGTGGGGCAGAGGTATTATTCTTTCTTATTCATTTTAAATCACTTGTTCTATACTGTTCATTAGAGCCTTCACTTAAAAATTCAGTTTAGGTGGAGAGAGTATGGCATAAAAGACCAAAACTGATGTTGCTGTGAGAGCAGTTCTCAGGAAGATTTACTATTTCACAAATAAGAGACTATTCAGGATTGTCAATGGTAGGCCTTTCTGAAGGGATAAAGTTAGCTTCAGAGTGGAAGGTAGTAAGGAAGGGTCAAACTAAGAGCTCAAGTTTCCTTAATAACTCTTGGAAGACTCTGAGAGGATCCATCACTCTTCCCCTCTTTGAAGGGACTAAACATCCTTTTTAACAAATTCCTTTCTCTTCTTTCATTTCCCAATTCAGCTCTCCAGTGGAATCAATCCTCTGCCTATAGCATTTGGCTATGAATCCTCAAATAAGCAATCTGTGGAATATGAAAAGTCAGACTGCTAGGGTCAGGAACAATGAACAAATAAGATGGATTCAAAAAATAGAAGAGTAGATACAGTAAGATCAATTATAAGAGTATAGAAAAAATTCACAATCTGATCTAGAGTTGTGATGTTTTATCACCTTTGTGGTAGGAACAATAACCAAACCTAATTAATTCTTTTATGCAAGTCAAGCTACTTCTTTTTCCTAAAAGGTGAACTATTCCTGCTCTTGGACACCTCTTTACACTGACTTTCTGTTCATTGCAAATATTTGGTATCATCTGTAATATCAGGGCTAGCTCTCTGAAGGATTTTGGGACCAGTCTTGGTCTTAGTGGAGGAGTAAAGTAGGCAAGAGAGTCACCAGGATGGTCAAAGATGGAATGTCTCTATTTCCAGTCCTCTCAGCCCTTAAATACCTCAATATGATTACATCATTACAGCACACTAAGTATGTGTGAACTAGAGAACCATCATCTCATCAGTCACACTGACTTAACACCCTGCTTTAACAATCCTTGTTTCAAGCACACTTTTCCAAAGTTCCTCCCCTCTATAATCATCCACCACATTGATTAAGTTATTTAGATCTTTGTCCTTCAGGGAGAAGGAATCCTTGTCTTCATTCTCTCATCATATTCACTTACTCCTTCAAGGGACAATAACATTGCTAATTTTGTTTTTTCTTTTTTAGTTTTTCTCTTCCTATTTTAATATTGCCTAGGATTTCTTGCATCATCAATGTCACAGTCTCTGAGTAAGAGCCCTGAAGTTACTTCAGTGGTAGAAAGTCCTCTAAAAGACTATAAGGATCTAGCTGTCAAGAGACAGGGCATGGTGTATGCAATATCATCACTAACCACATACCAACCTTCCTTTCCTTGTAATTCAGGCTAATTTTTCCATAAATTGTATTAAAAGTGCCCTTCAAATTTGATTGCCTTTGGAGACTAAGGTTCAGACTGTTGACATCATGTCTTGGAGATCTGAATACAAAACAATGAATTCTCACTTTTTTTTGGATTTGGCTGCTAAACCACAGTGGACAATTCAGAGGCAGCAAGCTTCATGACTTTTTCAGAAAAATTCTCAATGTCCCATTATTTTATTTAATATTCTTCCTGTACTATAGTTAAGGAAATTTCCTTTTGTTAACTACTGAATTACTTTTTAATGTCTCATTTCATTCAAATGTTTCATGTTTATTTCAACATAAACTACAAAGGGAATAGCTTGAGTCAGACCTCATCCATTGGATTATAATTCACTGGATTATAGTTTATGGGGGCAGGACTTGTGTTTTATCAAATATTTGCATTTGTTCTGCATTCATTAGATACTTAATAAATGACTCCTGTTGTTTTTGATGGTGAATGGGAAGTATGGGAGAAAAAGGTACAAGAAACTTTAGAAATATATCATTTAAGGAAGATCTGATGATTATTTGGATTGGTAAAAAGAGGAAGAAAGAAAAGAAAATCTTAGTCCTACATTTCCTCAGTGAAAGGACCTTATTCTCCGACTCTCAGCAATCTGCCATCTTATATACCGGCTCTGAAGCAAAGGAACTTGCTTCAAATACTACTTCTAATGCTTACTAACTATGTGAGTGTGAACACTGACCAATTTCTTAACTTCTTTGCAATTTCTGCACTAATCTATAAAATGAGGGGACTGGATTAGATGAATTTTGAGTTCATATATATATATAAAATCATCAAATGCTTTAGTTCATCTTTCTCATAGCTGCTAAATTGGTATTTACTGTAGCACAGTTTTGAGAATATCACAAGAACCCTTTTCTTTAGAATAAAATGAGAAACCATCTATTAGGCTTTTGAAGCCCCTCACCTTTTGGGCTTATTTTTCTCCTTCATTTACTCTATAGTCTACCTATAGACTGCTTGTCATTCCCTATATAAAACATTCCAAATCCTATCTTTGTGTTTTTGGCCTGACCCCTGAATTTGGAAGTTATGTGTGTCTTCCCTACTCTGTCTCTTAGAATAGTTTACCTATAACCTCAATTAAAAAAAAATGTTATCCTGTTTTAAATTTTGCATATAAATTTGAATTACCTCCTGTCAGTTATAAGTTCTTGATTAAGGAATTCATAATCTTTTTCCTTTTAACCAAAATTATGAACTTATAAAGCAAAAGGCCAAAGAGAGATAATAGAAAATTTAATAACTTGAAACTATCCAGAATCTATTCTATCAATTAAGACAAAAATTTGGATGGGGACTCATGCTAAAAGATACTTCCAAGGAAAAGAAAAAGGAAGAAGTAATAGTGACATAACTTTTTGTCAAAGTAAGAATTTATGATACAAGTGAGAGCAGAATGTGAGAGAACAGTCTACTCTCTATAATTTAGTGTATAGACAGTTGTTGACTATTTTAAACTGAAAAGGAAATTAAAGTCAACATGTAAAAACTGCTAAATAATATCAAGTATTATAAATTTTAAGTTACAAAGGACTTTAGAGGTTATTGAATATAACCTCCTTATTTTACAGGTAAGGAATGCAAGATCCAGTAGGTTGTAACAACAAGTGTCACATAATTAATGACAGTCTTAAGTGGTATTTGAACCCAAGTCTCCTTAATTCTAAGTCTATCATCTACACCAGGCTGCCTATTGATGAGGAAACTGAAGACGAGGAATGTTAAGTGGATTATTATTATTATTAAACTCACTTTAAAATGTTTCACAACCTGGGAGAGAGAGAGAGAGAGAGAGAGAGAGAGGAAGGAAGGATATGGTCTGGGTGTTCATTTTGGGTTATTAAATAAATATTTATTGAATGTCTATTAAATGCAAAGTTCACTGCTGGACATTGAATGACACAAACAAAAAAAGTTTTATAGAGGAGATATGACAGGTCCCTACATAAAATTAAAGTAAATCACAATAAAAGGTATTTATGAAAAGTAAAAATAAAGTACTCCAAGAATTCTAAAACTAAGGATGTCATTCTTTCTGACTTAGTCTCTTATAATAGCCTCCTCATTGGTTTTCTTGCTTTTAGTGTCTACTCTGTCAAATTCATTTTCCACATGGCTGTCAAAATTATCTTCTGGAGGCTCAGAGCTTATCTTGTCAGATCTTATTCAGATACTTTCATTGGGCCCATGTTTTTAAGACCCTCTACAAACTGACTCCCAGCTAACTTTTCCAACCTTGTTATATATTACTTCTTTTCATGTCTTCTGTGTTCTAACTAAACTGGATTATAAACTTGTCTATGAACTTTATATTCTACTTCCTACAATTTTATTTTCACAAATCATTAATTAGGTTTAGACAAGTATCTTACCTCATAAACCACAAAAAACTTGAGATGTGTATGTGATCTGAATATAAAAGGTCATATCATAAATTATAATAAAAAAGAATGAGATTGTATCATTAAGTTATGATTAAAGAAAGAATTCTTAGAGATAGAGAAAATAATAAAATAAAAATAAACAATTTTGACTATAAAAAACAAAAATAATTTTTTCACAAATAAAATCAGTAAAGACAAAATTAGAAGATAAATGGTAGAATGGGAAAAATAATAAAGGTTTGATATCTTTCTCAACTTCTCTATCCAATTTGAAATTGTTGACTACCCTTTCATTATTTTCTCCTCTTTGTGTCTTCATGACACTGCTCTCTCTATCTGTCTCTGCTCCTCTGTTTCACTGTCTCTCTCTGTTTCTGTCTCTGTGTCTGTCTGTTTATCCATCTCTGTCTCTGCCTATTTGTCTCTGTCTCTGTCTGTCTGTCTGTCTCTGTTGCTCTATCTCTGTCTGTCTGTCTCTCTCTCTCTCTCTCTCTCTCTCTCTCTCTCCTCATATGGGGTCTAACCATTCCTTCTCAATCTTTCTTGATTTTCCATATCACATCTCCAACAATGGCTACACTACAGGCATCTGTACTAAATCTTCCTTTCTTCTTCCTAAATATTTTCTCATTCTTGTGTTACCTCTTTAAATCACAAAGGTTTATTAATTATACCTGCAGATCACTTCTCAAACTATATATCAACCCTAGTATTTCTCCTTAGCTCCACTCTCCCATCACCATTTATAATCATCTCAAACCCCACAAATCTTGAACTGAACCAATCATCTTATCCCTTAAACTTACCTCCTTTCTAAATTTTCCTATTTCTGTCATGCCTACCACAATTCTGATTATCCTGGTACATTCTTTTCATCTCATTCTCAACACTTTTTTCCTCAATCTATGTTTCATTTCTCATGTATGTTGCTTCTCAATTAACATAGTCATTACCCTAATTCATATCCACATCATCTCTAGAATGGACTCTTACTCTAGCTTTTTAATTAATCTTCTGGCTTCAAGTTTCTCTTCTCTTTAATCTTTTAATCTCACAGCTGTCAAAGAGATATTCTTAAAACATAGATCTGACCATGTCATTCTTTTGTCAATAAGCTCTTGTGGTTCCTTAATACCACTAGGATCAAATGCAAGCTCTTCGATTTGACATTTAAAGCTTTTCACAACCTAGCTCCCACCTATCTTTCCATCTGTATGTTGTTTCCTTTCATATACTTTTTAGTCCAGCCAAACTAGCTTAAGTGTACCTCATACATAACATTCCTCCCTTCTCTCTTTTTTGGCAATGGTTTTCTCCATGTCAGAAAAGAATTCTTCGCTCATCTCCATCTCTTTAGAAGCCTTAGGTTTGTTTGTTTGTTTGTTTGTTTTTTAAACAAAACTAAGCCAGAGTCACCTTCCACATGAAACCTTTCCTAATTCCCCTAGATACCTTTCACTCCAATCTATCCTGTATTTATTTTGCATTTATCACATATATATATATATACTTATATATGTACATAAGATATTGTTTGCATCCAAAAGAACAAAAATCTTCAAGGAGAGTGACTTCTGCCTTTGTCTTTGTAGTTGTTGTCCCTAGCATAGTGTCTGGCATTTAATAGTGCTCAATAAATGTTTGTTGATTCATCAATACAAAGTATATAAGGAATAGGCACAAATATCTAGCACCCAAAACCATTTCTCAATATATGTGGTCAACTGATATGAATAAACAGTTTTCAAAATAAAAATTGAAAGCTATAAATGACCGAATGTAAATATACTCTAAATGACTAATAACAAGTCATTTAGTAATTTAGTAACAATATGAAAATATTTGAATTTTTATATTGTACAATGTTTTATATATATATATGTCATATATGATGAAAAATGGAAACAAATGATGCTGAAGAGATGGTAAAAATGCAGACACACATTTACTCTTGTGGTAGTTATAAAATGGATCAATGATTCTGGATTTCAATGTAGAATTATGGGTAGAAAGTGATTAAATAGATTATACCCTTACCCTAGAATATAGTACAAGGAAGTCAAAAATTTTTTATCAGCATTCTACAATAGGAAATAATTAAAAATAAAATAAATGACCATCAATCTGGGGTAGATAAAGAACCTATGTAGATGAATGTAAAGGATGATTATTTTGTACTAAGAACTTAATTTTAGAAATTCAAGAAAACATGGAAAAATGTGTATAAAATAACAGAGTAAAATATGCAAAACCAAGAAAACTATATACATGACAACAACAGTGTAAATGAAAAGATCATTTAAAAGATATTGAATTTCTTTGCATTATGTGTAAATCAAAAAATTAATGACAGTTTTGGAGGAGAAATAATGCAACATACATCCTCAATCATGTTGGGGGGGTTCTAATGGAATATTTTATTACTTTTTAGATAAAATCGCTGTTGTTTGAATGATTTTGCTAAATTGTTTCTTTTTTATTGGAATTTATTGGGGAGGGCTGAAATGGCTAATATGAAGACATAATTCATTTTTCAAAAAAAATTAAAGGCAAAAACAATTTTAAAAAGCATTTGATTTTACAACATTTAAAATGTCAAGTAAAGGCTCTCAGTTCAGTCCAATGCACAATTATTTGATAATCCCTATCCTTGAGGAACTTACATGTTGGAGAAAAGAGTTGGGGGAGGTGAATGAATATGTACACATATAAGTAAATATAAAATATTTTCAACTTAAAGCAAAGTAATTTCAAGAGGGAGGGAAGCCCTAGGAAAGACTTCTCTTATGAGATGGTATCTTAACTCAGCTTTAAAAGGAATTGTGAATTCTATGTGGTAGAATTGAGGTTAAGATACATTCCAAGCATGGAATCCCTCTTGTATAAAGGTATGAAAATAGAAAATAGAAGAAGAAAATATCATGTTTGGAGAACAGCTAGTCCACCTGTTTAACTGGAATAGAAGATATAGCAAAGGAGGTAATTTGGAATAAAACTGGAATAATAAATAGGAGCCAGATTATACAGGGTTTTATATGCTAGATAGAGAAGTTTGCATTTTATTCTTCAAACATTAAAAGTCTGTGTAAGGTTTTTGAATAAAGGGGTAACATGGACAAATTTGTGTTTCAGGAATTTGATTTGACAAGTGTGGAGAATAGATTTGAAGGAAAAACTGGAGCAAGGGATATGAATTAGTTGACAACTAAAATAGCTCAGGCTAGAAATGATGAAAGTCTAAAATAGAAAAGAATCATTAAAGAGAAGAGAATGGATCTGAAAAACAGTAAAGATGTAGGATAGATAAAATTTTCTTAACTGATTGGATATGGAGATTATGGGAATGTTAAAAGTCAATGATGGTTCCAAAGTTGTATGCCTGGGTGATTTTCATCAACAGAAGTTAAGAATGTGTTAAAATTATTTTTATTATTATTATTATTTTTAACTTAAGAAATAAACATTTCTATAACATGGTAGAATAGAAAAAAATTATGATTGTACATTTAACTACAAATCTATTATATATAACTTGCTACTCCTTTTAAATATATAACAAAACCATCATGTACCTTTCTTTTTTGTTTTCTTCCCTCCTTCCCAACCCTAGAGATGACTAGCATTAGACACAAATACATGTGCATGTGTGCATTAACCATTCTATTGATACTTCTATTTATCATTTCTTTCTCTAAATGTAGATAGCATGTCCTTTCATATATTTTTGCATTTATTTTGGATATTTATAATAGATAAAATGACTTAGTCACTCAAAGTTATTCTTAAAACAATATTGTTACTGTATACAGTGTTCTCTTGGGTCTCTTCGTTTTGGTCTTCATTATTTTGTGCAAGTCTATCCCTGTTTTCCTAAGATCATCAAGCTCCCACAGTAGTAGCCATCACAATCATATACTGCTTGTTAAGCCATTCCCCAATTGACAGGCATTCCTTCAGTTTCAAGTATTTTGCCACCACAATGAGAGTTGCTAGAAACAGTTTAGAACATTCATCTTTCCCTAATCAAATTGTTAAAATAATATCTTATGCTGCTTCATCAGCTACCTCCCAGCTCCAAGTCAATTTAGTAAGTATATAAAAAGCCAATATAAAATAACAATATCAGAAAGTAAGAATGCCAAGTGAAGCAGTTAGGCAGCACAGTGGAGAAAGAACCTGACCCAGAATAAGGAAGTCCTATTTCCCGAATTCAAATCCAGACACAGACACTTACTAGCTGTGTCACCCTGGATATATCACTTAACGCTATTGCCTCAGCTTCCTTATCTGTAAAATGATCTGAAGAAAGAAATGGCAAACTACTCCAATATCTTTGCCAAGAAAGCTTCAGATGAAGTCTGAAGTGTTGAACACAATTGAAATGACTGAATAACAACAAAAGATTGCAAAAGGAAATCCAGAAGTCATGCACCAATTGTGCCAAAGGTTAAAAGAGCATAATTTGCAAACTGGCTCATATATTAGCCAAAATTGTGACAACGTGTATGAAATCAAGGAAAGCCATTATAGCATTTAAGTATTACAATATGAAAACCTTGAATAACCTCTTGACATTCGCAATAGTACCAGCAGAAAACCAATTGTTTTGGATAACTTTGAGATGATATGGATACATTAATTTTAAAGTTTTGTGAGCAATTATAAGAGGATTTGAATATATTAGGAAACCAGCTCCAAAATGACATATATAAGAATTAGTCTGTCCTAGTCCAAAATCCTATAAAAATGAGACCCTCAAACTCCTTCCCTATTCTTCTTCCATCTCAATCTGGATCCATGCTGGTTTCTAATCCATGGCCACGACTTTATTCTTTGTGACTTTCTGTCTCTTCTTTTTTCCCCATGCTGTCTGTCTGTCATATTATTCCTAGCCCATGTGGTCTGCTTCCACATCCCCCCTTACTTTTGCATCATTTATCTCTGCATTTTCTTTGCCATTTGGTCCTTCTACCTTATCAAAGTATGACTGAAGCCTTACTTTCTACTGCCATCATGATCTTTCTCAGCAAATATGCAAAAAAGCAGGCTTCTTTGCTGCATTTCATTTATTCTATAAATTAATTAGCTATGAAGGATGTTTGACAGAGGAATAGGTTAAGGAATAAAATAATACATTCTTGTTTTTGATGTGTTTAATTTGGAATCCTGATGGGATATCTAAGGGGTGTTCTTCAATAGTTGGTGAACAATATAGAAATGGAATTCAGAAGTTGAATTACAGTTGTCTGTTTAGAGATGTTAATTTAACCCATGCATTAAAGCGCACCATGAAAAGGGTGTTTAGAGAGAAGATCCAGGTCAAAATCTTATGGGATGCTTACAATTATTGGACAGAAAAAAGGATGATTCAGAAAAAGAGACAGGCGGTTGGAGAGGAATCAAGATGCAGCAATGTCACAGAAGACAATGGGAGAGATAAAATAATTAATTAAAAATTAATAATTAAAATAATACTCCCAAGAAGTATATTTTAGAGGAGGGGACTCTTCTCTAACAAAGTATCTCTCATACATATATTAAAACCATACAAGATTTCTGGGAACTTGTAATAACATTTAAGGTGATGTATCCAAGAGACATTGCTGGAAGCAGGATTGATCTTGCAAGTCTGCTTTTAAAGAGTCTGTTTTGTTTTTTAAATTGTGTCCCTCTTCCTGGGGTATCTTTTCAGCAGACTTGTTTCAACTTGAGGTAAGTAAAGCTATAAGGGTCACTAACCCTGCTCCAATCTCTAACCAATACCTAGTAACTTAACTGTGTACTATTTGTCTGCCAAGAACTCAAGGCCAAGAAACTGGTGCTTCTTTGCCCTACTGCCGAACATGACCTCTCATCCAGGCTTCTGAATATGGACTTTCCCTCCCCCCTTCTCCTGTATCAGAAGATTGTAGTCATGAGATGAAGTTTTTGTCTAAAGGCTTGATGCCTAAATTTTATCTCTGTTCTGGATCCCATAGACCAGATGGGACTTGAGATTTTGTTCAGTTATTTCAGTCATTGTTTGCAACTCTATTTGGGGTTTTCTTGACAGAGTACTGGAGTGGTTTGCCATTTCCTTCTCTAATTCATTTTATAGTTGAGAAAAATGAGGCAAACAGTGATTTGCTTATAATCATATAGCTAGGAAATGTCTGATATCGGATTTGAACTCAGGAAGAGGAGTCTCCCAGACATCATACCCTGCACTTTATGTACTGCCCACCCCCAACTGCATGAGATTCCCAGGTTTTTCCCCCATTCTGGATCCCATATTTCAGGAAGGATGGGAGGTTAGTGTGAAATTTAGGCAAGAAGGCTTCTGTCTGGGCCTTGAAATTGCCTGGCTGTGGGGAATATCAGTATAAAAATTATTGGTCTATACTTGGAAAACAAATTTTCCCTTTGTTCTAAAATACTTTGATTATTAATATCAAGTGAAACATCAAACATGGCATAAATTTGTTAGCATTATGGAGAATACCTATTTCAGAACAAAAGATGATTTCTTGCATACAGCAAGGTTTTTCAGGTGCTCCTGTTTGAAAGTGACCTTGTGCTGAATGGATCAAATTCATTAATACTATAGTATCCTTAATGTAATCCACAGTCATTCACAACTGCTTGTAAGGACTTTTTTAAAAGGAGAAGAATAGCCATTTTCTGGACTATGCTATTCAGTTGGATAGACAACCATAAACTGGATAAACATTGCAGATATACAAGAATTGTGCTTGAGTCTGAATAGGAGAATAAGAATAGATTAAATCATGTTTGGGAATTTTTTTAATTTAAAATTTACTTTAAAGATGAGCATTTGTTTTAATTATTTTATCTCTCCCATATTATCTCTTCCATATCTTACCCACCCCCTATTTGAAAATAAAACAAAATCTTTATAACAATTATTCAGTCAAGGAAAGCAAGTATCTGGGTATTCAAATATATCTAATTTTTCTTCATGAATCCATTGTTAGGAATTAGATAGAATCATTGTTCCTATGAAGACAGGTCAGTTATTATACTGGTCTTTAAAGTTACGTTTCCAATGTTTATTATTGTTTACAATGTTCTTGATATTATAACATTTGATTCACATTTTCTCAAATCTTGTAATTTGTCATAGCACAAAGATATTCTATTGTATTTATATACAATATCTTTCCTTCCCTATTTAAAAACCAAACCCTTTTCAGTCCTTTGCCACTACAGAAAAAAAACTGCTATAATTATTTTTGCATGTGTGGATTTTTTTTCTGTTTCTCTGGCCCATTTGAGTTAGAAGCCTACTAATAATACTGTTAGGTCAAAAGGTATGTGTGCAGTATAGTGGTATTTTAGACATAATTCCAAATTCCTTTTCCAAATTTTTTTGGTCAATTCGCAGCTCCACCAACAATGTATTAATATTCTTATTTTCCTTGAGGAAATTCTGCGCTTCTAATTATTCTAAATATGTACCTAAAATAAAAATTCAGTCTTTGGACATGAGTATTTTTCTGATAGATCATATGTGCTTTGGTATTATGGGATTCCATAGTTACTGCAGAATTAAAGTTATGGGTCAACTAAAGAGTAAAAGAGAAGTACATAGTATGTCAAGGCTGCAATATATTAAATATATTACCAATGAATGCCTATCTCATTCATTGACATAATTAATAAATTTAGAGGAAAGCACCCTCCTATGGTGGGTTTATAGAGAAATATACTCAAAAGTTACTAGGGATGAAGAGAAATAGATGGATTGGGTTCAGCACCATTAGAGGAAGAAAGATCATAAATCCATCATGCGGGGATCTTTTGTATAGATCTATTGAAATTTGTGGGTACCAGTTCAGTGTTCAAGCTATGCATGTTATTTTCTGGTCCATCTCTCCAACTAGAGAAGGTAGAACTTTGTGTCCAAGCACCAAGATTTAGAGATACTAAAAGGTATGAAGGTATTTAGCAACATAGAAGCAATTGAACTTAGAACTGAGTTAGCATGAGTTAAATAGGGAGTTTCAATTCTCTCCCTCCTCCCTCCCCCATCTCCTTGCCCCAGAGCAGCCACTGTCCAGAGAAGCTCTGCTGCTTTGTCCTTTCTCCCTTGACTCATCCTTAGAGACCTTCCTTTCTCTCAGCAGCCTTGTAATGATTCAGGTCCCTACCATCTACCATTTTGTGCTGTACAAAGTTGCTTGGGTTCTCACTGCATGGCTGTCCCCCTCCCAATGCCTTCTTTCCCATGCATGCAGCTCTCTGATATTTTTGAACTACTTATAACATGTGACCTTTCTCATAAAACATTAAGTATATAACTTTTCATGGACATGATATTGAATGTTATCTTCTATTGCATTATATTCTCCTCAGAGTAGTTATTATTAGTCACTCTTCTCACCAGGACAGATCATTAATAACATGAAAGGCCTTAGATATAGTGTGAGAAGGATTTGTTTGGGTTTTTATTTTAGTGATGAAGAGTATAATATAAATCATGTTTTGGAGACTAGATGAAATGCTCAGTAGCAAATCTAAGTGTCATACATCATAAGGGAGACTTTGTCAAACATCATATTTCATTTGGTAGACACAATGCTATCAAACATCTCATATGCATTTTCAGCCTGACTGCATAATTTGAGTGCCATTTTCATCAGCATTTTGTTAATGAAATATAAAAATCAAATTTATTGTACCTGTTAATACATCCATGAAATAAGTACTGCTCTGAATTCTTCAAGCCTAAGGACAACAGTTTATTTTTCATCAGATGCTAAGCCTGATGAAAAGCAATCCAGAGAACTATAAAAAGGAATGTTTATTTATATACACATTTCTTTCTTTGTCTCTCTCTGTCTCTGTCTCTTTCTCTGTCTCGCTGTCTCTCAATCTCTCTTAATTTCTCTTTACCACTCTCTGGCTCTGTCTCCACTCTCTCTCTCTTTTTCTCTCCTTTTATTTTATTTTTTATGTGTTTTGAAAGTGCTTGTGTATGCTAAGAAAATTCAAAGATCATGTCTTTCCTTAGGGGAAAATGGCCTAGCAAAATTGTATCATTGCTCTCAAACAGTTATTTTCAGTTGTCTACATAGTTTGTCACATAGAACAGAAAATGATTTGGGGTTAAATACAGCAGAACAACTATACTAATGCCAACATGGTACCTTTTGGTTCATCTGAGCTTATGGTTTATACAGTATCTAAGATATGAGAGTATGCTGGTGCTATCTGTAGCTCTATCTGTAGTCTTAGCCTTCTTAAGACATATCACCAATCTGAAGGAAGGGAGAAGATATTGAGGAAAGGCAAGAGTGAGACTATTCCCAAAACACTACTAAAACATAAGTAGAGTACTTTTCAGTGTGGTGCATTGGAAAGAATTGAAGGACATTGTGTGTTGGATGCCTCACATTTCAGTTCTGTATTTACTAGTTTTGTGACTTTGAGTACCACTTGTCCAGGTCTCAGTTTCCTAATCTGTAAAATCAGTATTGTTGGATTTTATGTCTTTTTTATTTGGGGTTCTGAATCCAGATTTCATGGGATCCTGTCCCCACCAAGGGAAATATGGATGAATTCAAGAAGTATATGACCTTGCATGAGGAAAAAATATTTTATTTTTAAATAAGCTCTGGTTTCCTTTGTAATCCTGCCTATTTTATTTTGTGCATTTGTTCTATAGTTCTATTTCATATTTTTAAAAATATTATTCTTGGAAGTCTGTCAAAGAGTCCATGGCATAAAATAGTTTAGAACCCCTACTCCAAGATCCCTTCCAGGCCTAAATCTATGATCTTTTGCTAATAAACAGAACTGTCTATAGGATATTGAAAAAAATTTGTCTTGAAACTCCACAATTTAATTTATGTAAATACACCCAGGAGGAAATCATATCCAGTGAAACCTTATGTTGAATGAATCCAATTTCACCTCAATGAAACCAAAAATGTGTGCCGACAGAGGCTAAGTTCATTTGTAATAGTAAAAGCCTGTACTTTCTCAGGCTGGATTTATTCAATCATGAATGAATTAGCATAGGAGTTATCTCAATGCTACATAAGCAATGAGACCAGTTCTTTGGAGTCTGGCCTCAACTCTGCTATATTGAGTGGCCACAAGTCAAGCCTGTCAAGGATTTCAGGTCCATTCGATACAATTCACCCGAAACCATTATAAGACTTTTGATTTGATGCCAGTATATGGAGAAAAGAATAACCAAAAGAGGGAGCAGTATTAATGACAAAAGTTAGGGATAATACTGCAAATTTTGCAGAAACAATGGTTTTTGAAAAATGTTTGTAAGGCTATATTAATATACTTGTTACTTTTCAATGTCACTTGATGTCAACATCAAGCCATTTTTATAAAGTTTTTCCAATTTTAGTTTTTTAGTGGAATACAGCCCAGAAACAACAATCTTTCACAAAATATAAGTCTACAAGAATTCTACCCCAAGATCTATTTATGGCATGGACATAACCTTGAGCTCTTGAAGGTAATACCAACAGTCAAGGGATATATTGATATTAAAACTTAAAAGAAGCTTAGCCCCAGAAAATGGGACATCAAACAATAAATATTTCAATCTCTGCCTCTTAAGAAAACCTTTTACTAAAGCATTGGAAAGCACCACTTGAGATATCAATAAGGCCAATGAACCCATGAATGGTAATAATAATAATAGCTTATGTCTATTGAGTTCCTTAAGGTTTACAAAGCAATAAATCTTGGACTACAGGGAGTAACATGAATTAAAAGAAGTGTTACATTTGGAGGCAGAGAGTCTGGATTCAAATCTCTTCTCTGTTACCATTTTCATGACCTTGGGCAAGAGCGTTCTAATTTCTTTGGATCTCAATTTCCTTATTTGTAACATGAAGGCGTGGCATTGGAGAGGGGGGAAGGATGCAGTAGATAGAATGCTAGCTCTATAGTGAGGAAGATTCATACTTCTGATTAAATCCAGCCTCAAACACTTCCTAAGCAGTGTGATGCTGGGGAAGTCACTTAATTCTGCTTGCCTCAGTTTCATCATCTGTAAAATGATCTGGAGAAGGAAATGGTAAACCACTCCAGTATTTTTGCCAATAAAACCCTATAATAGAGTCTTGGAAAGTAAGTCAACAACGACATTTCCTTCATTTGTAGTGAGTTGCTTGGTCTTAAATCACTTCTAAAGTCTCTTCCAGCTCTATATCTATGATTCTGTGATTCAGTCTCTTTCATGTTACTATACATTTTCCTACCCTACTTAAGTTTAATGATTTTCTTGGTTAATATGAATAGGTATCAACTATACCCACATGCAAGAATCTTTGAAATACTGCTCATGGAAAGTTCTTAGAAAGTATCAAGGGGAACCTGCCCATATTCTTGAGAAAGATAGTGTAGTCTGTTCTTAAATTGTCCAAGATAGATCAAAATTATTTTATAAATCACATTAACTTATTGATTCAGTTTGTGAGTATTGATCTGCAAGGACTAATCACAAATCTTTCCTCTCATCTTGTATGATTTTCTAAAAAGCCTTTGGAATCTGAAAACTCACAATCCTTATCATAACAGTATGTCTGCATATGGATGGAGATTCACTCTTAAAGAATATTATACTATCATTTGGTGACTTCACTATGTCATTTTTATTAATAACAAAATGATAAGAGCCAAGACAAAAAAAATCCATTCTGCTTGTTCAAAGACATTAGAGCTCACTGTTAAATCTGCCTTTAATCATGTAGACCTACTTCATGATCTGTGATATATGCACTAACTAATTAACTTGATTCATCTGCTTTCAAAGCCAGCCTCCCCACCCCCCCACCCCCAACCATTGGAAGAGGTTTTACAAAGTTTGTAGCACTGGAGTAAATTATTTCCTCAGTTCCGTTGTACTCAAAGCACATTGGAAACTGCTTTCACAGAGAACCCTGTCTCCTTGAATGCCTCCTGTTTGAATGAGCTGTGGCTTTTGTTCTTTTTATCATTCACACACAGGCACAGAGGGGTCTCTCTAGCTGAAGTAGGTTCTTCAGTACTGAGGTTTTAGTTGAGATAACCTAACCATTCAGGGCCATGCCCTTTGGTGAGGTCCTTCAGACTGTTTAATGAAGCAAAGAGCTGGAAAAGGACTTTGTTCTCCAACGTTTTTTTTCCATCCTTTGAAATCACATTGTTTAACAACACACTAATGAAGCCTGCTTATAAGATGTGACTACAGTAGGGGATTTTTAAAAAAGCAAATAATTCTCTGATAGATCAATGCAAAGGTGCAAGGTAGAAGGGTAGTATTTTAATTATTGAAATTTTAACCTACAGCTTTCTGCCTGAGAAGGGAGAAAGAAAGGAAAAGAAAGAAAGGAAAGAAAGAAAGAAAGAGAGAAAGAGAGAAAGAGAGAGAGAGAAAGAGAGAAAAAGAGAAAGAGAAAGAGAGAAAGAAAGAGAAAGAGAGAAAGAAAGAGAGAGAAAGAGAAAAAGAAAGAGAGAGAAAGAGAAAGAGAGAGAAAGAAAAAGAAAGAAGACAGGAAGGAAGGAAGGAAGGAAGGAAGGAAGGAAGGAAGGAAGGAAGGAAGGAAGGAAGGAAGGAAGGAAGGAGAGAGAGCGCGCTCTAATTGCAAAAGGCCAAAATTGTAATATTCAGGAGTCAAATCCAGTGTTTTTAAAACTTAGTAACTGGAGGCATGACGTAAAATATGGTCTGATGATGGAAAAACGCTTCCTTTTCACACGTACAAGCTGAGATGATATTTCTGCAGGCTGGCTCTAAGAATGAGTTAGATAATGTGTTGGGAAGCATTGTGATCCCTGGTGAGGAAAGGCACCAGATAAGACCAAAGTGTTATTACTATCTTGACAGCCTTGAGATACTCTTACAAAGAATAAAAAACACGAAAAAATCTTTTCAACATAAACATTAGAAAATTAACCTTTTGGAGCATTTAATATGTTAGAAAGCATTATGGAAAAAAAAGAATAATTTAAGAGATCACATAGATATTTCATATTCTCTCGAGGTTGAAGCAGATAAAAATTACAATTCTCAGGTAAACTAAATGCTATTATCCTTAAAATACTGGGAAAGTCAGAAATGCCAGGGAATGAAAAGATGCTCCCCAGGAACTCCAATGACTTCTACGCAAACATGCAAACACACACACACACACACACACACACACACACACACACACACACTCCTATCTCCCTATCTGCCTTGTTCTGATTTATATATTTGAATGCACAATCATGATGTTGTCATAGTCTGTCAGAATTAAAAATAGATAACCATATAGGTTTCAATAAGGCATAGATATTAACAAGGGAACCAACTGTTTATAACCAGTTGATATAGTATATGGATCACTTGACTTGGAGTAAAAACTAGTAATGTTCAAATTCTGCTTCAGACATTTACTATGTGACCCTGGCTAAGTCATTTAGTTACTCCTAGCCTTAGTTTCTATATATATAAAATGGAAAAGGTAGAGAGGGTAAGATTGTTGTAAGGATCAAATAAGTTTTTTATACACATAAAATGTATTGTTATCAAATATGTTTACTCTTAAACTTAAATATAAATGAATATATTTTATTAATATGGATATTAAATTTAACATACTTTACATAAAATTTATATATATATATATATATATACCCATATACACATGTTTCTATATACAAATATATACCTGAAAACAGATATGCATCTATACATACATGCATGTAGATTTGTAAGCTTTAAATGTAAATATTTATTATTCAATATTCAATCATTTAATTAAAGATTATTTAGTTATTCAAAAAGAGAAAATCAGTATAGCATTTATGTTACTTAATGAACAGAAGAAAATGAAATTGTACAGGAGAAGCAAACATTTTTATAATTACCATAAATTATACACATATATATCATGTGTGTATATATATATATACACATACACAGAATATATTAAACTGCATGTAACAAGAATTCAGTTTCTTACACAATTTTCTTGTTTCTCTTCCTTTTTTGAAATGTTCATGTTCATTGATGATCATTAAGTTCATACTACAACTGAAAATTAAAACTGATTTCACAGTTTCTATGACAAGCTGATTGAAAAGTGCAAGAGAGGGAAGGGGGGAATGTAGAGGACAGGAACTCTGGAGAAGTATACTTGAAACAAGGATACATACAACAAGGTGTTAACTCAGTGGAATTGATGAGATGATGATTCTCTAGTTCACACACATATATACTTAGTACTTAGCATGGTGATGTAATGATTCTCTAGTTCACACATAATCAGTATGCTATAATGATGTAATTGTACAAGGTATATAAGGGCTGAGAACCACTGGAAATGAGACATTCCATTTTTGACCATCCTCCTGGTTGCTCCTGCCTCCTGAACTCCTCCACTAAGATCAAGACTGGGCCAAAATAAAAACTCTAGACTCTATTCCTGACCATTCTCCTGGTGTCGATCCTGCTGAGAACCATGGCCCACCAAAGGACCTCCAGAAACCTAGCCCAAACATTACAGGAGAAACCAAAAATAGACTTGGAAACTGGGAGATAGGTCTGGTTTTTCTATTAACTCCCTGTGTATGACAATGTGTAAGGTCTTGTATCTTTCTGAGTCCCAGTTTTCTTATCTGTGAAATGAGAGGGTTGGGATAAGTGATCTGTATCATCACTTTCAACTTTTGACCATCCTATGATTTTTGTAACCATCTTACTATTTACTATTACCCCAAACTTTTTTCTTCCTTGGTACAAATGGACATTTAGAAATGTTCCATGGCATATATAGTACTGTTTAGAGAAATAGATTGTTCCATCTACTGGGGAAAATTGGGTTGATGCAGAGGCATATTCACTAATAGAGAAAGAAAAAATGAAAATATTAAGATACAATGCATTGGTGTATCATAAAACACTATTTGAGAAGCAGATCTATTTTGAACTTCAATTTAATTTAATTTCTTTAACAAGTAATGGGCAAAATGCTCTAGTAAGTGGAGACAGAGACAAAAAATAAAATTAATCTTTACTCTCAAAGAGCTTCTATTCTATTGGGAGGAAAAAAACATTAATTTGAGTAAGAAGAGACCACTGAATCATTCAGAAAAGTACCAGAAAGGAGATAGTATCTTCACTTGGGCTTGGAGGAATACACTGGTCAGTTGGGATTACAAGATAATATTTTGCAGGCTAAGAAGATAGACAAACTACTTGAGTGCTTTGGAGGCAGGAAATGGGAAACTGACTAGTCTCATTTTGCTAGTATAGCAGAGCGTATGTGGCAGCTAGATGATGCAATGGATATAACCTTGGGCTTCCAGTCCCAGATTCTTACTGATTCAATGTTATATCCTTATTTGGTATTCTTTTCCTTCTACAGCTACAGTAAGTTTTAACTTTTATAGGTTCTATGAATATTTCATGTCATTCTGATCTCAAACCTGAATCAAACCTTCCTGAATCTAGTCCCAGTATTCTATTCACTGAATTATCTAACTGTGAGGACCCATTTTTAAATTTATGGAAAGAAAATGGACTCATCCAATCCATTCCCTGCAAAAAAGTTAGTAGTTGTACTATTTGTATCTATTGATTGGGAATACATATATGAATTTGCTTATTCCAATAATACTTTTAAGTGAATTTAGATTACATTAATCACAATAATGTCGACATGCACCTAAAAAATAAAACCTATGTTGAAAGACATTAAATTTAGAGAATATGTCTTTACTTATTATAGTGAATAATAATTCATTTTGTAGCTTAAAAAGATTCAGCTAATAATGACTGTTGCAAATATGCATTTTGAAATTCCTTATAATACTTCCAAGAGTTTGTAGCAATGGTTCTGATATCTTCTAATAAAATACATCTTATAATCAATCTATGATCTTATAATCTTGATTAGAAAAAGAACGTTAGCAATAGAATTTAAGAAAAACTAAGCAATTTGAGTTACTGAATGGGATGAAACTCAATGGGAACCATGCTAGGGAAGCACATTGCAGTGAGAACAATATTTACCATGTAAAGAATGTCTTAGAAGATACTGAAATTATCCTTTTGAGCACTGGTGTAGTTTTCAGGAATTATAAGAAAAATTAGCTCATGAAGAATCAGCAACAACTTTTTCAGGCTTCTGTCCAGTATACCATTATGGCCAATTCCAAGGAAGGGAATCTATGCTAAACGGAATCAATTCTATATCCTTGTTGGGTCTTCTTTTCCTACTACAACTAAATTCATCTCTTTTTGTTAAGTTATATATGCTCTATGAGTATCTCATTTCATTCGGACCTCAAATTTGCACTATCAGACTAGTTGGTGTTAGCTTTGATACAAAATATACGCATTTGCTACAGCTTATGTTTATGATGTCTCTTGTCTTCTGACTGCCAAAGCAATCATAGACTATCTGAACTGGAAGTCTCCAGAGAAATCTAGCTCTCATTTTTACACATGAGGACGGCAATGTCTAAGGAAGTTCAAATCATTTATGACTTTTTGGTGTATTTACTAGAAGTTAGATCTGCTGGCTCCTATATCAGGCTGTCAGTCCAGCTTTCTGCTCAACCAGTTCACTAAATTGCTCTTTTTATGCTTCTTATTCTTTTCTGCTAGCCAAAATCTCTGGATTTCCCTTTACCCTCATTGGTTTTTATTTTTCTGTTTGCTTCTTTTGCATTTAACACTTAATCATCTTCCTTTCCTAATCTTCTTGAATCCTTATCTCTTACTAAAATAGTACATAGAATCACAAGGAAGACCTTGTGAGTATAGCATAAAAGTGTAAGTTTGTCCAACTTTCCCATTTTACAGATGAAATAGCATAGGCAAAGAAAGGTGAAGTTATTTGACCAAGTGGGGATAGACTCTCCTCTTACTTTTTCTAGGAATACTTTATAAGCATTTCTTTGTCCCCATCCCACTGTACCTTGTATTTTTCTTACTCGTGTATCCTTCACAATTATTTATACTTCAAGTAAAATATTTCAACTATGTATTCCTACCTCTTAGTACAAGTCCTTATATATAGTAGATGTTTAAGGAATGTTTATAGAATTAATTTCAGTGATGCTATTCTCTACATTTTTTTTTCTACTTGTACTCAATAGCATTTTAGAACTAGAACTGAATGGGACTTCAGAGACCATATAGTCTAATCTCTTCATTTTTGATTAGGAAAATTCAATGATTGGGTCAAGGTCACCCATTGTTTTGGAGGAAGGATTTGAACCTAAATTCTTTGAAATTTGCTTTGAGGATTAAGGAAAAGATTTCCTCTACTTAACTCTACTTTCCTCTATTTATCTTTCCAGTGAACTCACTGAACTCTTCCAGTGTTCATTATACTTCCTTATGAAAAAAGCAAAGGAGTCTTTCTATCTCCATTTATAGATCCTCTTTCTATCTTAACTCAGGATATCATCCAATGTTGAATCTTCAGTACTTTCTCTGCATTCACTTTCTCTGAGAGGTCTGGTACACATTCAAAGATTCATCTCTAATGACAAATGACCCCCAAGTTTATGTCTTCAGTCTTTTACTTCTATTTTCAATTAATTTTTAATCAATTAATATTAATTAATCGATTAATTATTATTAATCAATTAATATTCATGTATTATGCCCCAGATATAAGGGTTATGCACAGAGGTTACAAAGACAGAAATTAACTCAAATTTTGTCATGGGAGAAAATATATACAAATACAACTGTTAGTAAAATATGTACAAAACAAATCCAAGGAAATTTGGATTTCCTTAGGTAGATTTAAACTTGAGTTGATTCTTGAAGGAAATAAGGGATAACAAGATGAGTGAGAAAAAAGCAGTGATTTTATGGGAATGGTGAACAGTCTTTGCTAAAGAATGAAGATGATGAGATTTGTAGTACATGAGGAATAGCAGGAAGTATAGTTTAGCTGGATTGCAGAGAGAATTGTGAATAAATTTGGAAAATGAAGGACTTTAAATATATATACATAAGAAATAAAGAAGTTGGAATTTTATCTTAGAGATAAAAGAGAGTTATCACATCTTTTTGATCAGGAGAGGGACATAGTCACACTTATGTTTTAGAAGAATCATTAATTGCTCATATTAAAGTACTCAAAGACTTTGAGATTAGGTAATAGAGGAAATGGCTAATTTGAAAATAAATTTTTCATGACTGTTTATGTGTAATCTGTTCAAAGCATTTGCCTTCTCAAGAAGGGAGGAGAGGAGGAAGGAAGAGAGGAAATTTGGTACTCAGAAATTACAGAAACAATGTTAAAATTGTTTCTACATGTAATAAGAAAAAAATATTTTTTTAAAATCTCTATTCAATAATCATAAAATCATAAAAATACATTTAAATGTATTATTGCTCTGTGGTATAGAAGCTTGAAGAAACTCAAAATTATGTCTTATCCAAGGTCTGAATGTAGTATAATGATAATGATGGTGGTAATGATAATGCTAATGGTAAGTCATAATTATACAGGAATTTTAGGCTTGAAAATGAGTTTATTTACCAGAACTCTTTAGGTAGTTAATATATGTATTTTTATTCCCATTTTGAAGATCAGGAGACTGAGGCCTGGAGAGGCTAAGTAGTTTGTCCAAGATCACATGAGAAGGAAGTGATAGAATACACTGAGGGTGAATTTAAGATAGTAAATTGAGATTATAATCAAATCCTAATGACATCCTTTAAAATCTGTTTTCCCCTTGGCTCTGAATATCTAAAAATATTTGGATGATGGGATAGAATAGATCAGTACAACTCTGTATAGTTGGAATTGTCATAATCATGTAATGTCTTCTACTTAAATTTGTCATTCTGTCTGGAGGACAATCTGGATGAAAGTAAATCCACCACCTTTTTCCCCCAAAGCTACCTCTTGTTAGAAATACACCTCATTATTAATGTTAAATTTAAATTGATTTGGTGATAATGTTGATTCCTACATCAAGGCATTTTAAAGAACAGTTTTGCAGTCATTATCTATATCATATTATTGACATCAAATATATTTGTAGCTAGAAGGGAGGAAGGAGTCAAAGTTCTCATGCATAGCAGGGTTTCCTAGACAATTGTTTTTCAAAATAATGAATTCTCTATTCCTTCAGGTCTTTAGGAAGAGACTGGTCAAGGTTATAGGAGAAGGGATTTCAGCTCTGGGAAAAGTTACACCAAATTTTGCTGGGGTTTTTTTTATATATAATCTACTGTCTATGATATCTGACTTCATTGTTTCTTATCAAGCACTTACTTGATTTGTTGATTTACCTGGTAAGATAAAAGATATTTTTTGGTCCCTGTGCTTCTGATGCATCTGTTTCATCACAAGACTTTTGGTGGGTTTTTGTTGTTGTGGTTGTTGTTTTCTGAGGCTAGGATTTTCATAGACACCTTTGAGGTAGTACAAAGCTTTGGTGAACAAACCAAACCTCAGCCCAATTGTTAGTCTGCAAAAGAGCAACACCATAACCTTAGTGCATTTGTCATGGGAATAGCACTAAAATAAAGAATTGGTTGCTTATCAGAGTTTTAAAACTTCTCTTCAAGGTGACTATGTTTGAGTAACTTTAAGGTCATTTCAAGTGAAAAGCATTTGATGGATGAGGAGCACTAAAGCAGACAAGCCTTCATTCCAAATATCAAAATAACTCAAAATGTCCACACTTTAATTACTTTTGTCAAAACACATATTTTAGATGCATTGAATTCAGAGAAGGATGGTGAAACATCATGAAAAATTGAAAACTTATTTTTATTTAGGAAATGATAAAGTGACTTTACATTTTTCAGGACTGTGCTGTGAGCTCGTTGTTCAAAATTTATCGGTCTATTGTCCCAGTCACTTCCAACATCAGTCTACTTTATTAAACATTTATTTCTTTTTGAGAAAAAGCAACATGAGTTGCCAATAATTAAGTGGATGAGTGGTAAAACATTTGTGATTAAAACTGTCATTTCTATTTCTATTTCTAACTAATAAATGATAATTTTTAATTGTTAATACACTTTTGCAATACTTTTGTTTGTCTTAAGTATAGGACTAGGTGTTTAGGTACTATATTACAAATATATTTTCACTTATTTTATGTATTTTTTAAAAAGGCATCCATTATATATGACTGAATTACATTAAGAGGAACTATAAATGCATCCAAAATCCTATGCTGAATGCTGAAGTAGTGACTTAAATAGCATGCCTGTCAGAGTACGAGGGGGAATGAAGAAATCCTTGTGAAAGAAAATGCTAAATCACACATTTTAGCTATAGTGGGTGTATAATTCTTGAGAAAGAATAATGTCCAAGTTCTTAGAACTGATGAACGTTTTATTTATCAAAACTTATCACCACTAGCAATGACCTTCAGAGAGTTCCAGAATTGGAATAGTTATATAATTCAGTCTTGACCTCCATTTGGGACAATTCCAGAGTCATCCATAGTGGATAATTATCCTTACTTTTCATGGTTTCCTAAGCAGAGGACTAATAAGGGAAGAAAAGGATGTATCAGTAAGGTTGGTTGTAGATACTTGAGATATCAGGAAGAATAATTCCCGTCTAATAGTGGATCATTCTGATTATTTTGCAAGTTTAATTCTTTCATAATCTTTCATAGATTCCTGCTTGACCCCTTTACCTTTATTACATTCTACCTAGCATTATACCTATTTGTGAGTATCTCTTCCCCTGCCAATTATTAAATTTGGGTTGATTTGTCCTCATTTGTCTATATTTTTCCCTTAAATACCTCTACAGTACAATGTATGCCATTTGTGAGCCAGTGGGAGTTCCAATTTGCATTGAAACCAGACAATTCATCCCAGGGAGCAGGCTGACCAAATTGACTTACCCTCTCTTATTTGGCCCCCTATTACTTTAGAACAAAATTCAACCTCCTCTATTTTGTGAGAATCAAAGGCAGGATGTGAACTGGGACCTTTCTGACATTGAGGTCAGCTGCCTATCAACTATGCCATTTTATGATTACAGACCATTTTTGTAAACATATCATTTCATCCTCTCATCTTTATGAGATGAGTAAATAAGTCACAAAATAAGACTTGGAAAGAGGAAATGTTCTTCCTTAAAGTCCTATAAAGTGTACTTAGTGGTGGAAGTAGGACTGGAAGTTAGCTCTTTTAACTATTTATTCTGTACTCTTTACCACAATTCTAAACCTCCTTGTAAGATAATGACTATATCCAGTTGCTACCTGCCTGCTTGGCAGAAGTTTTGCATTTTAATATTAGAATGCTACAAAAGTGAAGAAAAGAACTATGCAAATTCAAGGGATTGCCATCATGATTGTTTTATATGATTAGCCTGCTTCCAACAATAACAGGCCACTGATTGACATCTGGCTATGATTCATCGCAAGGTAATAAGTCATCCTTTGAGAACTCTTAAACAGTGTACCTTTCTGAGAAGGGAACATTCACCACTTTGCATATTTTCTTTTCTTTTTGGATGATGGCACTTGAATTTCTAAGAACTAATAGTGGCCTTCCCAGAGGCTTGTCTTACTGTTTTGTGTGCAGGAAAACTTCCTGTGAAAGGAAAGCTGTTTTGTGAATGGAAAGTAATTGTATAATAGCTCCTATTTACAGCCAAATTGGTGTTTTGACATTTCAACATGTAACATTATTATGGTCATAATGTGATGCATCAAAATGATTCCACATTCTCTTCCTAA
The DNA here is from genome assembly GCF_902635505.1 of Sarcophilus harrisii. NCBI lineage: Eukaryota > Metazoa > Chordata > Mammalia > Dasyuromorphia > Dasyuridae > Sarcophilus > Sarcophilus harrisii. The sequence continues at coordinate 157,738,914 of NC_045428.1, read as the reverse complement.
CAAACATTCATTGTGGAGGGCAAGCACCAAGAAGGAGTGCAATGGTTCAGAGAATACCAAGAGTCTCCCATGCTGTCCTACACTCCCACAGCATTTTTCTGCAAAATAACTCCATACTCTAGATGGGCATTCTCTCATTAATTTTATAACTGGGAGTTAGGAAGAAAATATTTTTTCACTGGATGGAAAAGCAAAAGGGAATTGACCATGCTTATATCAGTCACAGGGCAGATAGAATATAATGCTAGTTATACTACTAGTATACTACTATAATACTAGTTATAATTCTAATATAATATAATACTCTTAGCTATTCTATAGTACCTTATATTTTCTAGATCTTTACTTTAAAAAATAATTACTCTGGGTCTTTAATCAGTATTACTAGTATGTAAAGGGTCCCAGAAGCTCAGAATTTGAAAGTGACTAAGGAATGATTTCCTTCAGTCTCTTACTATGTGTTGCCTTTCCCCATTAGATTGGAAGCTCCTAGAACATAGGGAATGTCTTTCTTTCTTTTTTGTATTGGTATCCCCAGAAATTTAGAGCAATACTTGGCATGTAGCAGTGCTTAATAATTTTTTACTGACTGCCTATATAGGAAAATGATCTACATTTTGAAAAGTTGTCATTCAGACTTTTCCAGAAAACCCTTATAAGGAACCCGTTATTTCCCAAGGCAGCAATTTCATTTTTATATGATAGGAAGTTTTCCCACTATACTGAACCAAATTATACAGTTTCTACCCATTAATTCTAGATCTGTCTTATGGGGCCAACAGACTAAGTCTAGTAGTCCTTCAGACTCTTGATGGCTCCTAAAATTTTTTTCTTAACTCCACTTCCCTCAGCCAATTCTCTTGTGACATGGTCATTAGTTCTATCACAATCCTGGTTGACTTCATTGGGATGTACTTTGGTGTATCTAAACTAATATGTGATAGCCAAAACTAAATGAGTACCTCACCTGTGTTTCGATTACCGACAGAGTAGAACAATTGTCAACTGTCTCATTCTGCACACTAAGCTTCTCAATTCAGGTTAAGTTCCCATTAGTTGTCAATATCACTCTAATTACTACTCTGAATTTTATATTCGTATAGTTGACATTAAAAAAAAGTTTTATCTTGTTTTTATTGATATAATTTTATTGATGTATTGATCCTATTTTTAGAATTCATTGCTTCTTCCCACCCCCTTCCCAGAATGCCAAAGAAAAAAGCAAATTAGTAAATCCAATATGATTTGCATTGTCTAACAGGATATGTGATATTACACACTTACAAACAGTTGATATTTTGAATCCAAGTATGAAACATTGTTTAACCATCCTAAATTTCACCATAATAGCCATAGCCTGTTATCCAAGCCTGTCAAGATTTCTTTGAAACTTGATTGTAACCCAAAATCTTACTTATCTCTTTTAGTGTCTTGTTAATCTGCTAATTTAAAAAGAATACTATGTATTTCTTTATTCAAGTCATCAATAACAAATGATGTAATGATATAATGAAGCAATGGAATATTAGTAAGCTATAAGAGGTAAGGAATAAGACAGTTTCAGAGATGCCTGAAAGGTTTGTATAAATTGATGAAGGGTGAAGTGAGGAGAGTCAAACCAATGTAACAATATCTTTTTTGTAAAGAGCAGTTATTATATATATATATATATATATAAGAATATTATTATAACAACAGTTTTGAATGTCTTAACTCTGATCAACTAAATGACCAAACCTAATCATAAAGAACTGATAAAAAAATTTATGTACCTCCTGAGAGATACTTAATATACAGAATAAAAAGTAGGTTTTTGAACATTAGCAATGTTCAATGATTGACTATGTTTATGTAATACAAAAGTTTTACCTTTCTTTTTTTTTCCTTTTTTATTTTTTAGTAGGTAAAGGGGAGTGGGAGGGAAAATGGATGTAAGATAATTGAAACATCATATAAGTGTGTGTATGTGTGGGTGTGGGTGTGGGTGTATAGTCACAGCATTTCCCTAGTCAATCCACTAAATTTCAGAGGACTTGGGGCACAGAGATGAAATGACCAATTCTTGAAGTATTCCTTCAAAAAGAGAAGATACAATGTATCATTCTCCTCAACTTCAATGAATGCATGCCAGGAGGAAGGGCAGCAGGAAGTCCTAATGTGAAATCAGCTCTGGTTGAGGCAGGGGGTTAGAACAATCTGGGCTGTTAGAGTTTTTGAAGTCATTTCCAAGTTTGATTGCAGCACACATTTTTATGTCTATCTTAATTCCAGTAGCATTTTTTGTGGGTGCTGAATAAATACTGCTGATGATAATGATTTTAACAAAAGCAACACCTTCCCTAGGGAGATGAAATGAGAAGACAATTTGGAAAAAATAATAATAATAAGTGCTCATTTGGACCACTGCCCAAGTCTCTCTATCAAACCACCAGGAGGATCTTGTTACATGCAATACCCCAAATTGCCCTGGACTCTTGAATGATCATCTTGCCACAATCTTGAAAACAGGAAAAGTTCAGAGAGAAATGGCATGTGTTTTCATGCATAATTTATTCCACTTATGAGCTGATATGGGGCAGCAGGAGTTCTGATGAGCTGTTGTGGGAATGGAAATGTAGAAGTGGGATATGCTGACTAAGGACTTTAGCCAGGGCTAGGAAAACTAGCAGTTAGATATGGTCTCCTGTTGGGCAACTATGATCTCTGATGTTCAAGAACACACAGTGAGTCTGGATTTCCCTCTCACTTCTCTCCCCATCTTGCTCTCATTGAATTTCATTAATATATGTAGCTAAACAGTCTATCCTTGCTTCTGGGTATTTAAATATGTGAGGGAGAGAATCTTTAACCACTAAACATGGACTCAGTGATCCAACAACACCCATATATATCCCAACCATCTGAAAGGCTGGGTTGAAAAGTTAGCTGAAAGGTTGGCTGAAAAAAAGGATTGAGGCCCTTGTAGGGATTGTCAAGGAATTGAATTATTCAGGAGAGAATTTTTACTTCAGGGACCTTTAACCATGTTCAAATGTCCATATAAGTTCCCTTATGCTCACCTCCACTCCTTAAATTTCTGAATGTTGAGTAACCCCTATCTTGGTCTTTATTTTGGACTAGGAAATCTCTTCTCTTATACTCTGCAAAGAACTTATCAATTTCTTCCTCCAACATTAACACCAAAGAAATAACCAGGGTCATACAGTTTGAAAAACTCATCGATTCAAAATCTCAAATTATTATTCACCATGTAAATGGATCAGGGCTTTGTGAATGCTCTTTTCTTACAACCACTGGGTTTTTGAAAGTCACCACATCTCAGTGAAAACAGGCCTGGAGTTGTCTTTTAATGTATCATTTTATCTGGCACCTCATTTCCAGTCAGGGTAAGTACTTAACACATATGAATGAGGATGGGGGCCTTGGCTATTAAAAGTAGTCTTTCTTTAATTGGAATTTTTTTACACTTCAGTCTCTCGGTTTATGAGTCGCTGTGATGAATGTAGCTTCTTTCATATAATTGCTAGGGATGAGTGACTACTCCAATATTTATTTAGCAAGGATGTCGATGAATTATGAATGGAAGTAAGAAGTTCCATTGGGCAAGCACTCAAATTAATAAAGCCACTTTCCTGTGGTTTTGTGTCTATCTACTTCTGTGCCAAAGCTGCTGTGGCATGGGAACTAGAAATCCTGATGATGTTAATGGGACCTAGAGAGAAGGGTCAAGGCATAGTGAAAAAAAAGTCAGGTCCTAAACAGGGTTTCCTCTCCCTACTTTGGGAGAATTTCTGTTCTTTTCACTATCTCACTGCCTCCTTGTATCCCATTCTAAATTAAGTCTTAATCTCAGAATCTATTAAACTAAGCAGTACTAAGGCATTTGTTGAGAGTAGTAGTACCCTTCCCAAGTAATAAAGAGTAGTTGTAAGAAATAAACAAACACTGAAGACTTGAAGAAATGAATAGTAAAGGTTAGATTTCAGATTGTCAGCAGACAGAAAACTTCGTGATGCAGAGAATCCTTCTGAATTATTAAAGTCAGTCAATTGATCAATATTTATCAAGCACCTACTATGTGTGAGTACTGTGCTAAATACTGGGGATACAAAGACAAAAATAAAATGAGGTATTGAGTGTTAAGATCCTGAAAACCCCAGCTCTAAATATTTATTGTAAACATCTTAGAATTTATCTGTGGCCAGTCCCCTTGAGGTTGAGGATGGAATACAGGAATCTTAACCAATAGTTCAAATACAGAGGATTATTTGTATCAATCAGTCGCATTTTTCAGACTGTTGCATTATTGGATAAATGTTTCTATCAGTTCTGACAAATTTGTTAGGCCAGAGTGTTTTACCCAGCTGCCTTTAAAATCTTCATTCAAACCCTTCTTATAAACCTTTACCAAGACCACCATTTCCCTAGTCCTACATGTCTCTCATATGAGATAATTCCCATTTTCTTTTATTTTTCAGCATTTTAACTTTTTATGTCTTGATATCTCATAAAATCATTTTTTCTCCTTGATCATTTGCAATTTTTAAGGAGTTATTTTCTTCAGTGAGGAGTGATTTTCTAGAGTATTTCCTTTTTTAACTGAGCTATTAACTCTCTTTTTTATATTTTTAAAAGCTGTCATTTTCTTTCCCATTTTTTTCTTCTGACCATTTTGATTTTTAAAATTATTTCTGTCCCTTTTTATCTTTTTCATTAGCTTTTGGAAATTCGTCTGAGTTTTTGCTGTGTTTGCATGTCTCTCAGAAGAAGACAATGACTTTAAAATGTTTAGAGGCAACATCTCAAAGAAAATATACGTTGGACACAAGACCATCACGAATTTCTAATGGCTGAAAAAGGAAAAATTGAAGAAGACAATGACTTTAAAATGTTTAGAGGCAACATCTCAAAGAAAATACACATTGGACACAAGACCATCACTAATTTCTAATGGTTGAAAAAGGAAAAATTGAACAATCATTTTGGAAGGATTTATAGGATGTTATAGAATCTGAGGGACCAATTCAAGTACACTTAAGTGTTCCACACAAAAATTGAGGTTCAATAAGATATAGCATAAATTAGATTTAGTTGTCCCAACATGTGCTGTCTTTAGGAACCACCTATTTCCTAGGGAAAATGAATAGGAGACATTTGCTTTTTGGGGAGTGAGTATAAACTAATCCTTTTAAAAATATAGATACATAAGCATGTGTATTTTTGGTTTATTGATGCCTTTTGTCTTTATATAAGTCATTACCCACCATTGTCCAGAATGAAAGTTTCCTTCTGACAAAAACAATGATGCAAAAGTATCTAATATAGTGACTGTATCTGGTAATGTATACACTATTTTTTTTTCTTTTAAGCCCCTACTTTACTGTCATAGGAGAAAGGCCTGGCTCATGTAGATAGCTTGAAAAATTTTCAACCAATCAATCATGAATAATCTTCTATGATAAGAAAACAGAATAGGGGAGGAAAGTCTAGTAAAGAGAACTATTGGAACTTTGAGACTGGATTTCCATCAGAACTTGATTATCCATATGAGGAAGATATCAGATAATTGTTATTTAATGTGAAGTATTCAAGTAGGGTGTGAGATAACTGATAAAAATTGAATGAATGTATGAGTGTGTTTTACTTGTTAAGAGATGGGGATGTGGAGTCAGGATGGCAGTTAAGGATCACAACTCTCAACTTTCCATCCAAGCTTCTCCAATATAATGACCATACGAAACACCAAATACAACTCTGAGTGGAAAAGCCTTAGAGAGAATAGTTGCAGTGTGTCATTTTTCTAGCCTGGGGCAGCTTGAAAAAATAGAATGATTTATAGATACTGGGAGTGGGGGGTGAGGAATGGAAGCTCAGATTAGCAGAAATGACACATCTGTGGGCTTTGGAACAGCAGCAGCACTAAGAATAGTAAAGGGACTGAATACATAATTAAAAAGAGATCCTAAGGAATCCATTTACTAGCACTGAGAGCATGATCAAGTTCCATTTGGCAGCCCTGCCACCTATAACCTAGATCTGGGCCACAATTTAAGGGTAGAGAAGAGTAGTCATGTCATAAAGGAATAAGAGACTGCGTAATGACCAGTGCATAGACCAAATGGGAAGTGGACAGATCTCTCCCTGGATCATATCACACTGGAAGCACCAAAAATATAGACCCACAGATCAAGCTGTAGAAAGATCAAAGTTCAAATCAATCATCATTCCCTTCCCCCACACTCAAATGATTAGAGTGCAACTCTAATGCAAAGTCCAAAATGAAAAGTAGCCTAGAAAAATTAGCAAACAGAAACAAAAATAAATAGAGCCTGACCTTAAGAGACTATTTTTTTTGTGTGTGTGGAATGTTTAAGTATCTTGAATTGCTCCCCCAGATTCTGTTACATTTCATAATCCCTTCCAAGATGACAGGGTAAGAGAGTCATACCCATTGACTGTGTAACCATTAGATTGTCCAGTTCCCCCCCCCTTATCTCCTCAAAGACCACCATGGGACATTGGAAAGAGTGCTAGATTTGAAATGGTTGGACAACATTTCAAATTCTGCCTGTTATTTGCTACCTGCTTTCATGGCATCAGTCTCCTCATCTGTAAATTTAGGGGACTGGACTAGTTGACTTCCAAGTCTTTGACCCCCCTTCTTACTTTGAATCTATAGTCCTATGAGCTATTTCCTAATTTCCTTAAGAAACACCTCATGCAGAAGTGAGCTCAGCTGCTCATGATTCAGAGAAGGTATATTCATTTAACAGATTTTACAGTTCTCATCATTGTTCACTCTTTACTAGTATATATTGTATGTGGGATATTAGTAACCAGATCACAAAGCCCTACTCCTATACACACTTACACCCACCAAAATATGCAATCACTCCCAAAATGCAGGGCCATAGAAACTCTTATTCTTCACTGTCTGATGCCTACTCTATGAAAGCATGAAAACTCCAGAAATTATGTTCTTTGTATGCATAGGGTGTATGTTCTCTACAGAGGAGAATATAGACTCAGTTCACAAACTAAAAAGTATATTGAAAATAGTCATGACATCCTCTTGTTTAATCTGAATTTCAGTACTCACTGCACACAAGCTAGCAATGGGTGATTTGACACATATATCAACCTTCTGCCTATTTTCTGAAGCCCCAAATTATCCACCATGGGTTTATAATGAATCTTTCTCCTTTCTGACCACCCTGAAAATGGCAGAAAGCAGGAAGAGGATCTTCCTAAAGGAACAATTGCATCTGAATCTATTTTCCCTCCTTAGTTCTGTAAAGATTAAATACAAGTCTCCTGAGATCAGTGAGTCAAAAATCTGACTCTTCATAAATTCCATCCAATGTTCTTAGTCCTAACTTTTAGCATCAAGTGATATAAATAAAATTTCTCTTCAAGTAGGCAATAAAAGATTGGTGATGACTGGGATATAGGTATAATTCAGAAAATTCCACCTAGGAAGAAGCAAGATTGATGAATCAAGTATCAAATGATTATCAGATGAGATACACAAGTCCAAGTTGGTCAGAAGGGAATAAGCATTATTAAGTACCCAGGCCCTTATTGCTAAACACTTTAGTCTGATTTTCACAAGTGTGGGAGGATATTATCTCCATTTCAAATAATAGTTGAGGAAACTGAAGTAAATAATAGATGGTCAGGGTCATACAAATAGTAAATGTCTAGAATTAGATTTGAACTTAGAGCTAACTTTGTCTTTAGGGCCAACTCTGTATTCATTGTACCTCCTAGCTATCAAATGTTTTTATCACAAAGATCCAAGAGAGGGTGGTGGTTGGTGAGGGATAAGATATATTTGAAAGGCTATCCTGACATATGGACACAGCAGAATATAAGAAAAGTCCATAGAAAAACAGGAACATAAAATAGATTATTGAGAAAATATTTGGATTCATTGAATCACAGTATCACAGATTCCATAGCTGTAAGAGACATTGAAGATCATCTCATCAGAGTGCCTCATTTCCTAGAGAAATCCAATACCTAAGGAGTTAAGTGAGCAGCCCTAGGTCACATAAATGGCATCCAGGAAAATGGAATTTCATTCCAGGTTCTCTGACTCCAAGGCTTGTGTTCTTTTCACTACTTCCACAACCATGTCTACTGAGTGTCACACAATTGTCATTTGTAGTCATGCATGACCTGTCCCAGTACATAGATTGTCCCAGGTCAGTGCTCAATGCACAGTAAATTGTCAATAGTGCCATATTTGCCCTAGCACTCACAGCTTGCTCCCTGCTATACAGAGTCACTGAACCTTCTCTTCACTTGCTCTGACATGATCAAACCTTTCTTCACATTCTCTCACATCACTTTCTAAGCTCAAATAGTAACTCTCAAACCATAGTCTTCTCCCCCACTCCCAACTCTGTCTGGGAAAACCATTATTTTCTCCCACCACAGAAAATGCATTATAGCAAAAGGACTCAGGAACCTACAAATACATAAATATCAACCACACAAATAGCCCATTAATGCAGCTGCTGCCAGGTAAAGAGGCTTTGGAGGCTTCTAAGAAAACAATCTTCATTCACGATGGCCCTGTATTATCTGAACTCAAAGAGGACCATGATATCAGAGAAGTGGTATCATGATGTTCAAGAGAATTGGATCTAAGTGAGGGAGGGCTGCAAAGTCACCAGCCTCACTTTAGGAGTAGGAAGTGCCCCATTGGGGACCCAACTAGAACTGGTCAATTAGGCAACACACCCCTTTCTTTTTCCTTTCCTTTCCTTTGCTTTTTTCCTTCTTTTCCTTTCTTTTATTTTCCTTCTTTCCCTTCCCTCTGTCTACATAGGATATCTTACCCAGATCTGGAGGTACTCTACCCAAAAGAATGTAAATTTTAATTGCTTAAATCTTCCATGGTATCTTGGGGTTTGCTGGCTAGGATCATGTCTTAAACTCAAACTATTCTGACTCTCATTGACTGACTAACTACAGGCCTGGCCAAGCCCCTCTTAGTCATTGCCTGGACCATGAATGGCTCAGAGTGAATATAAATGGCAATTATTTTTCTTTTTGGCCAGAAATCCTGAGCACTGACCTTTCCCTCTGAGAGACCATTCTCTGTCTCATTTCTTATCTTGCCTTCATCAATGATTGAGTGTTGTCTCAGAGTGTCCCTCTGCATCCAGAGCCATTTCCAGTCATCCTGATATATTTCTTGTCACTGAATCTTGCTGGTTCCAGGGGAGAAAATAAGGCCAGTGACTTTGCACAGCTTTCCCTTACTTAAATCCAATTCACTGGTATGTCATGGTATCATCCTCTGGATGCCATGGTCTTGACATCACAAATGAAAGACAAACAATAACAATAATATGGTTTGACTACCTCACAGCAATATCAGATAAGGAAGGGTTAGCCAAGTCCAGATCTCTGACTTTCTAGCCCATGATGAGGCTTTCAGTTCTCCCACTACAGAAGCCATGTTGGTATCCAACTACCTTCTAGGAGAATGCAGTCAATGAATTATCCAAATCCTCAAACTTAAGAACTTTTAAATTATTAATTACCTAAGAGATAATCCCTAAGGCTGGAGAAAGTCTATTCTAAGGATCTCTCTTAGATTCATACAAGCTCACATCCACTTCTGTACTTCTCCTGGGAATCAGTGGCCTGGACACTACCATATCTTGGACATCAGTAATTTTGTTCTCTGACCTTAGTTCAGAAAGGGAAACAAAGGCAGAGAAAAGTACTTGGGGAATGAAAGTCTCCTCAGGGTTAGCATTCCACAAATCACCATTAAAATTCCTATCAAAATAGAGAGGAATTATATATATGTCTTACTCTCATGACCTCAGACCCAAAATGCAATCTACTTTTCTGAATTATGTCTGGAAGTCCAAGGAAAAAAACAAAACAAAACAATTTTTTTTGAAAGGGAAAAAGGAATGAGCAAAGGAAATCAAGTCTTACTCTTTGCATTTCTACTTCTAGGCCCTTCACTCAGTAACCAGTACTAGATCTGAATCAATTTTCTGACATTCAAATATATTGTAGGAATAGCTTAAATTGAACAAACTCTTAAAGCCCAGGATATGCAGGTACTCCTTCTTTCTGTTTTAGTCTTGTAGCATCCTTCCCTTAATTATTTTCTATTTTTCCTCTATATATCCTCTTTGTATATATTTGTTTGCTCTTATTTCATCCATTAGATTGTAAGCTACTCAAGGGCAGGGGCTGGATTTTGCCTTTTGACTTTCTTTGTAACTCCAGCACTTAGTACAATCCCTGGCACATAGTAAGTGTTTAATAAATGCATATTAACTGAGTGACTGATTTGATAATGGACTCCAAGACTTACTTAAGATAAATTAGGCTAAAAAATGTTATGAAGTCAAAGTGGCTTATACTGTCAGAGTAGAATCAACATCAAAGTTAACTTTATCCTAAGCTACTCAAGCTATAAATTCCATGAACCCTTATATTGAGAGCGGTAACTAGAGTAGAGTAACTAGGACATTTTCCTTAAGGTACCAAGATTTGATAATACCACTTGCAGTACTTTCATAATCAACTAGTTTTTAGTATCTAGATAACAAGAATAATTCCTTAAAATGTATGTATCATATATATATATATATATATATATATATATATACAATGTTCTCCATCTTCATCTTTCCCTTACTGTCTCCTTCAAGACTTAGTTTAAATATTACTTTCTTTAAGAAGTTTTGCCTAACAGCCTCCATTGTTAGTACCTTCCTGTAGCTATATGTTGGTTATTGTTGTTTGTTCTGTTTTTATCCATGTTGTCTCTTCCATTAGAATGTGAACTTTTTGAAGGCAGGGAAGACATTTTTTGCACTTGTTTTGTATCTCTAGTGAGGGTTTAACAAATTGCTTGCTAACTTATAGGTTACACCCCAGGTAAACTTTTTGGTCCAGTTCTGCTTTCTTTAATACCTTGCAATTTTACAGTATCCCAGGGTTTCTGTCTCCTTCAAATAGAATTTTTCTTAAAAGATTGATTTGAGGGCATATTTGTGCCATTTGCCCCAGGCAAGTGGTGGCAAATGTACTACTTGTTCTTGAAGCAAAAATTGCAAGTTATACCTCTGCTCATATTTCCCCTGTCAAAAGAAGGAATTGTCCTCAGATCCCATATGGATAGTCCCAGCTGGAGTGATTCAAAAGCAGGGAGTCCATCTGGACATTGCATTAGGATTAAGACTATCTCCCTTTAAATCAATCCCTGTACGTGGCCACCTACTGTTTTTACTTATAAAGCCAATTCTGAGGAGGATAGTACCTTAGCTTTGTTCAAAATCAAAAGTATTAGACAGTGGGATGAGAATCAGTTACAAATCAAGTGTGCAACGCTTTCTTAACCAGAAATAAATACAAAATAGATTTTCATTTTGCCTTGTTTGGTTTGAGAACAGTCCCATCTAAAAGTAGGAATATGCTATAAACTGGATAAGGGTTGTCTTTGAACTCTTCTAAGTCCAAAATGATTTTAGAAGATGACTTCTCCCTATATCCTCATCCTTTGAAAATCATAAATGAAAAAAAATCATAAATAAATCTTAAGGACATGTACTAGGAGACAGGATTCAGCAGAAATAGACCCAAAAGTTATTAAATGAACCAAGTTTCTGTTCTTGAGTTTAGGGGATTTGCTAGTGAGACTTCAATATGAGCAGAATACTATGAACTCTAACAAACAGTCAATGGGTACTTGTTGATTGCTTGATTAATGCCAGCATTTTCTGAACTAAAAAAAAATATTTTTCAACTAAGTATGAAATAGCTGTACCTTTGGATTCAATGGGCAAGAACTTTACATATTCTGTAATATACTAAATAATCAGCTACGAAAATGAATCTCTGATTCTATCAATTTGAGTCTTTTCTTAAGTGAGTCAGTCAATTAGTAAACATATATTGAGTAGCTGTGTGCAATGAATTGTGCTAAACACTGGGGATACAAAGAAAGGAAAAAACCACTTCCTGCCTTCAAGGAAGTCACAATCAAATAGGAGAGACAACAGGTAAATAATTATAAGCAAATAAGTTATGGATAGATAGACAGAAAGATAGATTAGATAAATATACACACATACAAACATATAAAAGCAGCAAAATATAGGATGCATTTATACAGGTAAATATGTAATATACTATATTAATAGAATAATTATATATTATAGGATGTAATATATTTGTAATACATACTCTTATATAAATATATGCTATACATAACAAATAACATATAAGATGTTTTATTATATTATATTCTTTTTGTTGACTACATTAATATATGCTTTCTATGTATTATATATTGCAATATATTATAATATATAATATATTACTTAATATGCATTCATATACTTTACTCTTGCTGGGACTATTTATTTGGGATCTAAGGCATTCCTTTCTGTCCAATCCTTTCTTTTGGCAGGGGAAATATGAGTAGAAGTATTCAGACGTAGTGTGTGTGTGTGTGTGTGTGTGTGTGTGTGTGTGTTTATATATGTATGTGCATACATATATATATATATATATATATATACACACACACATATATATGTTACATAAATAAAAATAATCAACAGAAGTAAGGTACAAAAATTAAAAGGGATAGGGAATGGCTTCCCGTAAAAGATAAGGCATTTCATCACACATTCATGCCTCCCCTTACCTACCCATGTGATTCTTATCCATATGTGAAGTTCATATGTAAAGATCCACCAATTGTGTCAGAGAATTTCCTCACAACAATTGGTAAAGGTCACATACTAAAAGAATGGAAGTTTTGGTTAAGGAAAAAGGGAAAAGAGTTTGCTCCCTGGATGCTTGGGTCAAGGCACTTAATCTTCCCGTGCCTAAAAAAACAGATTATACTTTTGTCCCATATCTAAATTTGAATAACTTTTTATCAATATGATTGTTTTATTTTGCAGTCATTTTTCATCATGTTCAACTCTTTGTGACTGCATTTGGGGATTTCCTGGCAAAATATTGAAGTGGTTTGCCATTTCCTTCTGTAGTTCATTTTACAAATGAGGAAACTGAGGCAAACAGAGTCACAAGACTAGTAAGTGTTCTGAAACCAGATTTGAGCTTAGAAAGATTAGTCTTCCTGACTCCAGGTTGTCCCCCAAAGAGGAGGCTTTCAGAAGAGTTTATTGCTATGCCTCTAACCCTCCAGTCTGAAGGGAAAGGCACTGGAAGGAATTAAGATGAAGAATATCATAAACTGAGTGAATCTACATGGTGATAAGATTTCAGGTGGTCATCTTCTTTTGGGGGTGACTTCAAGTTTCTTGAAACCAAGCAGACCTACTGATGAAAAATGGAGAGAGTTTTACATATTTTTATAAATTTCTTTAATGTCTGACTTAATAGAAGACAGCTGAATTCTCGTATCTGCTTTTGGATTCAATTTGTTTTGATGTGCTGTTTTGGTTGAAGCATATGAAGAAAATCTGGCCTTGTATAGATATGTATTTGGAAAAGGGAATGGTATTTTTAATAGGCAAATAAAGCTTTAGTATTATTTTCAAAATATTTTTAATCCTGTGGACCCCTACAAAGGGGTCTCAAGGACTCCCAGGGATCCTCAGATCACACTGTGAGAACTGCTGCACTAAATCATTCTGAAAGTAGCGTTTTCTAGCAACAAAAATAGATGCATTTTATAGGAAGTGTTATTTTAACGTGTCCTCTGTTCTTTAAGAGGCTGTCTTTTCCATCTCAAGTTCTAGCACTACTGATTAAGGCACACACTGCATGAAACTGTTCCTTGACATTTGTGATGTCAGCCACTCTCTGAAAGCACCCACCAGTGATGGAATAAGTGAGTTAGTGTGATTTGGAGTGTGACTTGGGCACAGTAGGCAAGAGGTTCTACTGAATAGAGTTGACAAGTTTCTGAACAGTGTGTTATACAAATGATTCAATGGAAATTGGAAGTATTTTTGTCTCTTTCTGTTGCTTTGAAAAAGGGAAAATAGCAAGCCCTTTAGTTCTGCTGGTCATAGTGCAATTCATTTCACTAAAAGTTTTTAATTCTCTACTAGATTCTACAATCACATTTTCATTCATGAGTGTACTTCAGCTGGTTTTTGTTTCAAGTTAGCAAATTCTTCCCCTGCCTTGATGGCATCACTCTGAAAGCAACCACTATGTTTTTCATCAGATTTTCCCCTCCAAATAATTTTGGGTTTAGAGGATGAGGGAAGGAAAGGCTGATCCTTCATATGTTTCTTATTTTTATTCAGGAAAGGTGATATGGAGATTTCAAGACATAAAGTATGAATACCTCAAAATAACTAGGAAAAAGCATTGTGATAAGTAGATCAAATTTCCCCTTCTACCCTACTGATGCTTTTCTCCCTAATTCTCTTCCTTCCTTTCTTCTTTATTTCCTTCCTTCCTTCCATCCTTCCTTCCTAATTCCCTTCCTTCCTTCCTTCTTTCTCTGTTTTTTCTTTCCTTTGATAATTCCTTCTTTCCTTCCTTATTTTTTTTTTGTTTTATTTTGTTTTTCCTGTCTTACTTTTTAAGTAGATGTTATCCCATCTATCTTAGTAGGTTCAATATTCCTATTAATAGTCTTCTGCCTGGTCTGGTTAGAGCAATTTGAAAAATCGTGGTGCTAATGAGGAAAAGGGCTTGATCCCTTTATGAATCAAGAAGCATTACAGAAAAAAATAAAACTATATCCTATGGCCCCAAAAGGTACATATATACTAGAAGATGATATAAAATTATTTTGTTACTCACAAAAGGGAATAAGTAAGATAATAAAAATTGTTTAGAAAAAATCTGGCATTACCCTTAGAAATGAATAAATAAGTGGAAATCACTTATTTAATCATGTCCTAGTCATTGAGCATACAGATGGAAAAGCTAGACAGTTTCTATCCTCAAGTAGTTTATAACCTATGGTAAGCCAACACATATCAAGGGCTTCAAATGTAAGTCATTTGGAAAAATCAAGCAGTCCTTAAGAAGCAGTGATAAAGCAGATGATAATGCATCTTCTTGGATGTAATTTCCACAGATTAAGTGGTGTGGGGGCTGAAAGTATGTATTTTGTTGACAATGGATCAGTAGCATCATTTTAGATGAAGGATGGCACCTTGGATTATTAAATAATCTTTCCCGTTCTCACCATTCAAGTCTTAAAAAAAAATAAACATTCTCCAAAAGACACCTGTTGTGGCTCCAGTGGTAATGAACCCAAACTATGAAGAATGAACTCACATACATATGGAGACACATAGGTACATCTAAAAAGCTGGCTACATACAAAAGCAACACACCAGAGATAGAAGGCCAGAAAAATTGGCTCTGGGGAAGAGAAAATGGTAAATGGGGAAATAGGTGAAATAAGAGAATATCACAAGGAAAAAAACCCAACTTGTCATAAATAGACATCTTCCAGTACACAAACCTCCTCCCAGGGATATTCCTGTTCCCTGAATAGTCTCTTTCACCTGATAATTCAAGTAACCTTCTTAGGTAAATTTCCAGGGAATCACATATAGTGGTCTTAACTTCAGGAATATCTTTTTTACTCAGAGGTATCCATCTTCAAAAAGTTGTATCATTATAGATAAAATACTTAACTTCTTCAGGTCTCCTTTTCCCAATAACTAAGATGTCAATTATGGTACCTATTGTGCCTTGCCTTGCTTATCTCACAGGCTGAAATTCAAAAGAGAGAGTAGTTGTAAAAATATTAAACAAAAATAAATATTTTACTAAAGTTAGTATTTAGAAATATATGTTAAATGTTGAAACCTGAAGGAAATTGCAGATTGAAAATACATTACGCTGGTGAACTAAAACCACTACTTATTCTTTACTTAGTATGTAATTTTGGGAAATAATATGGTACAGCAGAAATATGGTTGACTTTTGAGTCAGAAGACCTTAGCTTGAATACTGTTTCTGATACCTTTGACCTATGTGATTTTGAACAAGTCACTTAACCATTCCTGAGCCTCTGTTTCCTGGTCTATAAAAGGAAAGAGTTGGACTAGCTGACCTCTAAGATCCCTTTCAGTTCTGCACCTATGGATTCTTAGTTGTATAGTCGTGTGTGTGTGTGTGTGTGTGTGTGTGTGTGTGTGTAATGGCTGAACCAGTTAAAGGAAAACCTCCTTCAGAGAGCACTTGATGTGGATTTGAGAGGACACTAGATCAAATAAAATCTAGAAATCTGATAATAAAGAAGAGAAGAAAAGGGAAACTTTTCATTCAGCAGTAGATAGGAATTTTATTCTTTTATTTCTTTTATACTCCTTTCTCTCCTTCCCCCACAGAAATATAATCATGTTAAATATATAGTAAGCATAAAATAAATGTATTTAATGGAAAAGTGCAATATAGCAAGTGCAATCAAGCTTTTTCATATTACCACAATGACTTAAAATCAAGAGTAACCCAATAGATATCAGCTAAAATGTAAATGTCTAGAAAACGAAGCAAGTAACTCATGCAGACTAAGGAGTAACAGATAGAAACAGCACAAGTATAATCCTGATATCCATAAAAATTGAATACTCAGTATGTTAAATGACATCTTTTCTCTGTTTTGTGGAAGGACATGATCAGGACTCACACAGGATGAGAAGCATAGATGGTTCTCAACAGTGGAGAAAAGATCCATATAGAAGAGTTTAAAATTTCATCAAAATATAGCAGAATTAACTTGATTCATTTTGATAGTTTTGTAATATATTACTATTAAAGTTCTTAAATTGTTTAAAATAAATCTGCATATTCTTCCATAAATACCTTTTAAATATCTTTTTAAAAATATAAATTACTGAATTTTCCTACCTCTTAGCTCTTATTGTTTTTGTTATTTCTTCATAGATTGAACAAGGGTCATAACCTAATACATTTATTTCTTTACATTTGTGTGAATTGTTGCTTCATCACTCAAATATGTTTTTCCAGAAATATATACTCTATGTGCAGAGTATATTATTCTGACACTTGTTTCACCTTTTATGGGAGGGTTATTTTAGAAAGTTTATTTTTTGAACAGCACCTGCATACCATACTTCAGATGCTATGGGAGTCATTCAATAAATCAAAACATTTCATTTTAATAACTTTTCATCTCATTTGTACATTCAGTCCTATTTAGAGCTAACATAATTACCATTAACTTTCTCACCATGCTTTATTGATGAGTCCACATTATAGCGTTTTCAAAAGATCTCAGTCATTTCAGTTTCCTGTAGCCTCCTGCTAATGGTTTTCCCTCCCTATCAGTGTTACTCAGGCTTTCATTTTCATTGCTAACTCTCTAGTGTCTCTTGCTATCCTTGGAACTGGTCCGGATCCATCAACATTAAAAGCTTGTCCTCTGTCTTGAAAATAACCATACACTCAGCATAAAAAAAAAGAAAAGCCTACTTAGTTAAAATACAATTAACTTTCCATTATCCTGGAGATTGAGTATTATTTTCATGGATTGTCTACACCAGCATTTAAGGTCTCATCAATATATGCTGAGGCAAAAGCAGAAGCAGACCCAAGGGCCTTTCTGATTTGTTCATTTTCTTTTGAATTTCTCTTTTCTTTTCTTAATAACGCTTTCATCCATTGGTCTGTATCTACGATTTTGCTAGTAGAAGAGAATCCCTCAGTAAGAAAACCATCTGCACCAATTCGGATCAACAATGAACAATTTTAGTGTTAGTGGAGGTCTCTAAAAGTGGCTTGACCTTGGATGAAGCCCTAGCTATGCTGTACTCATTCTAGCTCCAAGTGGTAGGAAAAAAGCTGGGCGTTTTAGCTCCAAAAAGACAATGACCACATAGAAAAAGTTAAGGAATCTTTTAGATGTTCATTTTGCATAGTTTGCTTAGACTTAATGGTGATATTTCATTCTTTTATTCATATATGTACTATACAAAATAAAATACTACTCTATCTGCTCTTCTGCTTTCTTTCATTTTTTCCACAGTGTGGATAATTAAGAGCTGGCTATAAAAATGTACATATTAAAGATGGTAACAATACTGTGAGCTTTTGAAGTGGGCAGGGAGGGTACTTTTGAAGTAGGAGCCAGAGAGAGGAAAGGAAAAAGGAGACATGATTCTGCTTCTTTTTTTTTTTTATTAAAGCTTTTTATTTTTTAAAACATATGCATCGACAATTCTTCAACATTAGCCTTTGCAAAACTCTGTGATCCAATTTCCCCCCTTCCCCCATGCCCTCCCCTAGATGGCAAGTAGTCCAAAACATGTTAAATATGGTAGAAATATATGTTAAATCCAATATGTGTATGCATATTTATGCAATTATTGTGCTGCACAAGAAAAAAAGAGAAGCAAAATAAAATACAAGCAAACAACAACAAAAAGAGTGAAAATACTATGTTGGAACCACACTCAGTTCCCACAATTCTCTGTCTGGGTGTAGATGGTTCTCTTCATCACTAAACAATTGGAACTGATTTGAATCATCTCATTGTTGAAGAGAGCCATTTCCACATGATTAAGAGTCTGGCTCCGATAAGGAATTTCATCTTTTGCCTCTTGATAAACTTTAAACCAGTATTTCCAATCTAGATTCCAGGGGACACTGAGCCATGAGGACACTTATAGGTGTTATAGCCTAGGGGCCCTAACTTGCTGATTTCATTAATAGGGTTAAAAACAAAATCATTTCTTCTGACAAGAGGAAGCAGAAGCAGCTGTTCTTAGTCTCACCCCCTCCTCACAGGGAAAGGAGTTGAAACTAAAGGGAGTGGGACATGGGATTTAACACAGTGATTGGAAATGAAAGCCATGTACAGTGTACATCTGGGGAATAGTTTGCTTACTGAAGGGACAAAGAATTGTAGAGGATCATTACATGATGGGGCATGTAAGTGGTACCTAGAGATCCATGCTTACCAATTAAGTAAACTATTATTGAAGTGTGCTCTCTTGTCTGGATAAGAAGTGATCACAAGAGAGACATACAGAGTGGAAGTGGGAAAAGCTTACTTTAAGTCGGTGGCAGAAATTTTTATTTAGGATGGAAAGCAAAGTAGCTTTTTACTTTTTGTTCACTGCAAAATTTGTAGACATCAATTTAAAAAGTAGCTCTTTTCTTCTATAGGCTTCCCTGAAATATTAGTGGCTTATATGTATTTAGCACTTTGCATACATCACTCCTATTGGTTTAAACAATAACCCTTCAAAGAAAGATGAGGGGAATAAGGATGTTTTTAAAACGTAAAATGAATTGCCCAAATTCATTAAAGAAAATGACAAAGACAAAACTCTAAATCTTCAAACACTTTAAATGTTCTTCCCATAATCCCATGTTGTCTCAGCACAGTGATTGCTTAGGCAGTGTTCTTAATTATGCTTGAAGAGGTAGTAGGATATAAGAGAGTGCTGGGTTTGAATTTGGAAAGATTGGAATTCAGAGCCACCTCAGACATTAGCTACATAACTCTGACCAAATGCCTTTCTATGAGCTTTGCTTAAGAAGACCTTTAGGATTTATCTACAAGGTCATTGCCAATTAGACATTGCACCTGGTGTAGCAATTCCTCACAGTGGTATCAAGAAAAATTTTATTAAATTTGGACTTTGTGCAAAACAATAAGCTTAGTTCTAGAGATATAACTATAAAATGCAAGATAGTGCCTTGTTTCAAGGAACTCACATTCTAAAACAGGAAGATAACACATAAACAGAAATGATGCTTTCTTGTGGGAAGTCACTGATGGTGAGCAGAATCATGGGGTAATTGATTGGCATGTCTTTTTTGGAAAGTTGATGCTGGTTTGATTAATATTACCAGAATGAAAGAAAGCCAAGGTGGATAAGGAGGATGGAGTGAGTATATGCAGGAGAATGGGAAAATGGCTAGTTATTATTATTATTATAACTAGGTCTAGTATTATTTAGTCAGGGGCATTTGGTTCTTTGGTTCTTTTGCCAAAGATAGAGCACAGCAGCATGACAAGAATATGACAAAAATCACAGAACCTTTCACTTGAAAATCTAGTTCAAAGTCTATATACCCATTGCATAATAAATGACTAGAAGGAAATAGAAAAATGGGATCCTTCAAGAAAAAAAAATCGTAGTTCTTGCCTCTGAGTGGTAGGGGAAATCTTGAAGAGGAAAAGAGAAAAAAATTGGTTTGGACCTGTGTGTGTGTGTGTGTGTGTGTGTGTGTGTGTGTGTGTGTTTTGTAATAGAAAATGAACTAAATGAATAAATGTCAGCAAATAGTCACTGTGTGAACCTGGGCAAGTCATTTTATTCTGTGTGTCTCAATTTTCTCATCTGAAAATGAGCTGGAGAAGGAAATGTTAAATGAATATCTTATCTTTGCCAATAAAAATCCAAATGAGGTCATGAAGAGTCACTCACTCCTGAGACAACTGAACAAGATAGAACTTCTTAGAAAACTAGATTTTCAATACTAACTGACTAGATATCTGAATTTGAACAAATAATTCAGTCTCTAAACATTGCTTAACATTTTAATAGGCATAATATTAAATTTATTTTATATGAAGCTTAGACTTTGAGAAAGTGGTTTCAGAGAGTTAATACAAAGATCTTATTGCCTAGAATTCCATAGGCAGCATCAATCAAAGAGAGATAAGGATGCTCTAAAGCAGGAGTTAGCAAACTAAAGACTGAAGGTCAAATCCAACTTGTTTCTTGTTTTTGTACAGCTGAACTTAAAAATAGTTTGGACATTTTAAAATCAGATATAACTTTATTTTTAAAACCATTCTTAGGTCTCTAGTCATACAAAGACAGGTGTAGGCTGGAAATGGTCCACTAGTGGTAGTTTGCCAAACTTTGTCCTTAAGAATAAAGTTCTTATGATACAAATATAATTGTGAAGAGGAAAGTGTAAAGCTGTCTAAAGTCACTGATCTGAAAATCCATTGGACCTCATCAGCCAACTTTGAAATTTTTTGTCTTCCACTGCTTTTTCCTTAAATTCTCTCACTTTTTTAAACTATAAATTTACCAAGCATGCATGTTTTCTTATGTGATGAAGTGGGTAGTGTGACCACTCACTTGGTACCCTCTCAACATCAGTGGAGTTTGCACCTGTAGACACCTAATTCATTATCTGGACTGGCTTATTTATCAATCCTTGTCTTCTCACTGGCTAGTCTTAGTCCCCAGAGTACTAACATGCAGTTAAACTTAAACCACCTCATGATTTTAGAAAATAACCTTGTTTGGGGGAATAAACATCTATATTCACCACTTTAGTTTCTGGGCACCCACTATTGTCTTTCTATTTACAGGTACCAAATCCATATAATGATGACACTTTTAAATTTTAAAATATAACTACTTACTGATAAAGCAATGAGAAGTAATTACTGAGATAGAATATTACTTAGGGAAACAAATAATAAAATAAGTCACAATTCATACTTAAATCTGGGTCAAATTCTTCCCTCAAAACATTTGTTATCTATTAGAGGAAAAGGGCATAACACAAAGATATCTGCTATGTGAAGAAAATCATGTTATGGGGTAATTCAGTACACTAGAACTATGAATGTTGCTATCTTTTTTTTTAATTTCAGAAACCATCTAGAATTTTCCCTTGTAAGTTTTCTCTTTTGAATGCACACTTTCATAGCTAATAAATTAGCCAGATCAGTCAGTCTGCTGAGTGATACCTCTGATTGTCTGCTTCCAAATTGTTTTGTCTACTAAGGATGTATTCCTCATCAGCAAGTCATCAGCACCTTCAGCTTCAAACTTAAGTGATGCACTTTTGAAATCCAGCCTTTTACCTCTTCTCTTTCTGGGCTCAGTCACTAGGTAACCTCTCTAAATGACTTCACCTTTATCTCTGGTCTAGGCTCAGTAATTACATTTGTCCCATAATTAAAGGCATAATGAAAGTGAGCTGGTCTCAAAGTCAGGAAGACCTTAAGTCTTGCCTCTGGCCATTGTAAAATTACTTCATCTCTTAGTGTTCTAGCAAATTCTCTAAAACTATAGCTTGTAGAGATGTTGATCTACATTAATAAAGGGATTTTTTCAGAAGTTCCCTATACCAACAAAATCACAGGAACAGGACCTATTCTGTCCCTATCAATAATGACAGACCAGGCCTGATCTTCACATGATTCTAGTTCCAACTACAAAATAAAGAGCAACTGCACTGGAATTCTGAATCAGAGGAACTGTTTGTTTGTTTTTGTTTGTTTGTTTTAATAATTAACAAAGCAAACCAGTAATTAACATTTATATAAAGAACAATACAATAGAATCAGACAGCATTTTGAATCTCTAATACATTCAGCTTTTATTTTAGTATATATTATATTAAACTCAGTAGTTTCAAAACTACCCTTTGTGAATGTCGCTTTTTGAATGTCCAGATGATTGCACATGAAATTGCAAATCTATTGTGCACAACTTGTTAATATTTTCAAATATACAACAAAATTATCATGTGTTTTTTTCTTCCCCTCAACCCCTTGCTTTAGAGATGGCTACCATTAGACACAAATAGGTATATATGTATATGTATATATGTTTGCATAGGTGTATATATATGCATGTATATATTTTAAATTATTCTATACATATTTCTATTCAGTTCTTTCCCTGGATACATATAGTATCTTTCTTTGTGCACTCTTTATAATTAATTTGGGTGCTTATACTAGTCAAAATCATTCTTAAAATACTGTACTTAAAATCACTGTACTTATAATGTTCTCTTGGTTTTGTTCATTTCACTTTTTGTTATTTCACTGAAGTCTTTCCATGTTTTTCTAAAATTATTGAACTTGGGGCATCTAGGTGGCACAATGTATAGAACAGCAGCCCTGAAGTCAGGAGGAACTGAGTTCAAATCTGGCCTTAGACATTTAACACTTCCTGGCTGTGTGACCCTGGGCAAGTCACTTAACCCCAGTTGCCTCAGTCAAATAAATACATAAATAAAATTATTGAACTCATCGTATCTTATAGCACAGTAATATTCCATTCAATGTATATTTTTAAAAGATGGTTTATTAATCATCTTTTTTTCTCTTGGTATCATTGCAGCAACTATTCCTTTCATTCATCAACTAGATGAGTTAGTAAACTGAAAATAAGCAAAAAAGAGTATCACAGACCTATAAATACAGCGTCAGAAATAGTAAAATAACAGCAACAGAAAAAAGATAAAGAAACATAATAGGTGAACTTAGCATTGATTGTTAATTACCAAAAATTTTTTTTCAAAAACTATTCTCAGGATAAAAGATAGTTCAGTGAAGATATATGACATATCAGGAATATGATAATGAATGGAAGAGAGAAGGCAATAGAAGATGAGCTCCTTACAAGACTCAAAGGTAAAACTATTCAGTTCCCATTTTTCTCTTTTTTCTCTCTCAATAACAATATTCAGACTATAAATGATTAAAGGGAAATAAAACTTTTTACAGGTGTGTGTTCAAAAGCTCCTTATTTTGTAGTTGGAACTAGAATCATGTGAAGATCAGGCCTGGTCTGTCATTATTGATAGGGACAGAATAGGTCCTGTTCCTGTGATTTTGTTGGTATAGGGAACTTCTGAAATAACAGAAATAAATCTTGAAACAACAGAAATAAATCCAAACTCTTAAGTTCTTAAAAGCACCACCTTCTGTTTAGAGCAGTGGAAGCAAAGCTAAATGAGGTAATAGAGAATACTAAACTATCGTTAATGAGCTCTAATCACCAGATCTAAAGGAATATCCCAGATGACTAAGAAACTTGGTAAATATGGTTACTGAGTCAGAGGGCAAGATATGATAACTGTCTACAAGAATTGGATGGGCTATCAAGTTAAAGGGATTTGTTGTTTTGGAGCAGAACTCAAAGTAGTGGATAAAAATTTAAAGTGTCAGCTTTCAGGTAGATATAAAGAAAGACCTCCTAACAAAGGTGGCAGTCAGGAATAGATGTGGCATGGAGGAGTGCAGTAATAGGGAGAAATAAAGAGACGGAGATGTCTCAGGTTTTCCCCATTTAAATTTCTTGATTCTACTCTGTGTTCCCAGTCAGGTTTGTCTCATACTTCATTTAAGTATAAAAAGAAAGCTTCCCGTAGATTTCATAGAACTACAAACATCGTTGTAGCAACAAATAGGGTATTCTTTGAATCATTTAGGCATGAATCAATTCATAGATCTCATCTGTGGGAACAACGGAGGGCAGAAGAAGAGAGATAAAAGGCAGCATTTACCCATGAGAGAAAGCTTTATCAACTTGAGTCACTTATTCTTTAACACAGCTCTTTTGAAAACACTGTAAAATTAAACTAATTTTGAATACAACAGATCAAAGACTTTTTTTTTCCTCTTTTAAAAACCATGTGTTTTCTGGGACTGAATATCATTAACTTATTATTTGTAGCTTCTTAAAGATATCTTTAGGATTCTTATAAGCATATGTAAACAGGAAATGAATTTTACTTTTTTTTCTGCCAAGAAAAACTGAAATGCTGTTTCATTACTAAATTTATCCAATTGTTTGCAACATATACACACACATAAGTACATGCACACACAGTCCAAAAGTCAGTTCTCAATTATCTTGCCATAAGTTACCATTCATCAATATTCAGTCCTAATATTGTTCTAGATTTCTATACTAAGACATTTCATGCCTTTTTTATTTCCTACCATCATATAACTTTATTCTGTTGGACCAAAGAACTAAAAACAAATATTCCAAAAACTGTTTCTCTTAAAAAAAAAAAAAAAAAAAAAAAAGGTTGACAATGAGAATTTTGAATTCTACAATTATTCAGGACATAGAAAGAGGAAAAGAGGACAAAGCTGCATTCCAGTATTAACATTGCAGATTGTGATTTTTTAAAAAAGTTTAAATACAACAGAATCTGTAAGCAAAGCAATTTCTATGAATTATTTTAACACATGAAATGTCATTTCTTTGCTAAACAATCTTTTAACTGTATTTGTTATACTCTGTAATCTATCTGAGTAGTCAAAAGCCAGTGTCTCATTTTTTTTTGTAAATGCTGTCTATGAAACATGATTTATTTCTCCTTAGTGTTTAGTTCAGCCCTTTGAATGACTTTTTACAGGTGTGTGTTCAAAAGTCTTAACAGAAATAAATCCAAACTCTTAAGTTCTTAAAAGCACCACCTTCTGTTTAGACATAGGCCTGCTGTGGCATTCCTCACATTTGACAACAGTCATTTATTTGGAAAGGGAATTAAAAGCTTCTTTGTAGGTGTCAAATGTTTTAAAAACCTATACTTTAGGGGATTAAAAAAATGACTGTATTTTTTATTATTCCTCCCATATTACTAAGGTGTCTGGAGCCCTGGCAGAATATAACAAATCAGGTGAACTATAGCAAGATTCTGGTATGGATTCTGAGGGGGAAATCTCATGCATTTACCTACTGCAAATGAAATCATACTGCTTGAAGGAAATTACCTCCAAATTGACAGGCAGGTATACTTGCTGACTAATCAAATTATTATCCACCCCCTTGCCACAGTGCTCAAGAGCTATATATTTGTTTGCTTGCATGAGACTCAAGGGAGCCCAGTTCCAAGTTATATGTTCCTTATCATCAATAAGTTTATCTTTCAAAATCCTCTTTGCTGGTTATTATAGTCACTCTCAGAGAAGGATATTAAGTGCTGGGACACTAAAGAAAACATTATGTGAGATGGTATTATCATTGCTCTTTAAGTGAGTTCTGGGTTTATCCCTAGCATCAGGAACATAATTTCCAAATAAATAAAATAAACCGTATCAGTTATTGACCCCTAAGGTACCATCAGATAGCAAGAGTCATAAATCAGCCTGATGGCCTTAAAACAGTCACTGATTTTTCTTACTAATCAAATGAGATCAGAACCAAGCCATCACTGCAGGAGAAGAGCCAAATTTAATTAGCTTATCCAACAGTGTCATTTAGTAAATCAAATGCCTTTGAAAGGTCAATGAATCTTGCCCTTATCATCTCATTATCTTCTATCACTAACAAGGTATCATTAACTAGCTCCTCAGCAACAGCTATTTCAGTGACAAGCAGTAGCTTTGCTGCAATAAGACACCCCTTGCTACTTCCAAAATTATAGGTTAAAAAAAAATCTTAATTCTTGCTTCCAATATTAGTTTAAAATTTTAACCTCCTCCTTCTTGATTTGCTCTCTTGTACAGTGGATTTAACATTATCTCTCTTCATTTTCCAAATGGAAATTTGGTTGCTCCAAATAACATCAATTCATAATTATGCAGTTTTACAGTTACAAAAGATTTGCATATATCAAAACATTTGATTTCACAACAACTCTTCAACATATGTAGTAGTGATATTAATAATCTCATTTCACAGCTGATTATTGTAGGTTCATGCTTGGGTTAAGGGATGTAAGGAGACTCTGAAGCACTGTTCAATTTTTTTTTTAATTTTACAAAGGGCTTGTTGTTCTTTGTCCTTTATTTTCTAAAAGGATCAACAATATCACAGGCATTAACTCATGTGAATTGGATTTAAGTGCCACAGGGTTGTTTAAAGTTGTCTGTCTCACTCTCTCTTCTGGAATCCAGTGGCAAGAAAAAGTCAGGACTGTAGACAATGGCTCAGGATGCAGTGAATAACCTTGGCATCTTTGATGGCAGACTAAGCTCTAAGTATTCAACAATATCTGCTTCATCCAACTTCATGGCCACTGGGACAAATCTTTTCATTCACCCATATGTCTTACTGGGTTTGTCTTCTTAAGCTTGAGATAGATATATTCCCCTTAACTCACTGATGGGTTTGTGGCCATTCAATCACCCTTGACCTGGTTTAGCCCATCTGCCAAAATGGTTTTACTAAGGTATGACTGTTGTACGTGCTGCAGCTTGTTGAAGCCTCAACTGAGAATTGAATACCAGGTAGACCCCAAAGGTGGGTGAGCAGCTCTGAAAAGAGCTTGGCAAACCCTCACACCAGAGATACTAGCCTTTCCTAACCACCTCCTAAATCCTGAAGGGCTAAACTGAAGCCCAGAAGATTGTGACCTCTATAAGGTCACGTAGGTAGTACATAATGGAGCAAGAACTTGTCTTTGTGTCCACTGTATCATACTAACTCTTGGAACCAAAGACTCCATCTAATATAAGCTTCTCATTTTGCAGATGAAAAAACTGAGACACACAAATGTTCTGTGACTTACATAATGTCACACAATTAGTAAATGGTAGAAGCATTTCAGCCTAGGTCCTCTGACTCCAAATCTATACCTCTAATAAAATAGGGGAAAAGGAGATCAATGAATTAGGCATGCAATTTAAAAAGCTAGAAAAAAAATTTTTAATCCTCAGTTAAATTACCAAATTAGAAATTCTGAAACTCAAAGGAAAGATTAATTAAAATTGAAAATAAGAAAACTGTTGAATTAATTAATAAAACTTATTTTATGAAAAAATAACAAAATTGATAAGCCTTTAGTTAATTTGAATAGAAAAAAGAAAGAAAAAATTACCAGCATCAAAAATAAAAAGAATGTATAAAAAAGAAATTAACATAATAATTAGGAGCTATTTTGTCTAACTGTACAGCAGCAAATTTGACGATCTAATCGAAATGGATGAATATCTACATACATGTAAATTGCTCAGATTAATAAAAGAAGAAATAAATTACTTAAATAGTTTCATTTTAGAAAAAAAGAAATTGAACAAACCCATCAATGAACTACCTAAGAAAAAAATCTCTAGGACCAGATGAATTTACAAGTGAATTCTACCAAACTTTTAAAGAACAATCAATTCCAACACTATATGAACTATTTGGAAAAATAAAGTAGGAGGTCTGCCAAATTCCTCTTATAACACAAATATGGTACTGATATCTAAACCAGGAGGAGCCAAAAACAAAGAAAGAAAATTACAGACCAATCTCCTTAATGAATATTGATGCAAAAATTTTAAATAAAATATTAACAAAAAGATTACTGCAATTTATCAGCAGAATAATATGCAATGACCAAGTAGGATTTATACCAAGAATGCAGGGATGATTCAATAATGGGAAAAACTATTACCATAATTAGTCATATCAATAATAAAACCAACAGAAATCATGATAATCTCAGTAGATGCAGAAAAAGCTTTTGACACCCATTCCTATTAAGAATGCTAGATAGCATTGGGACAAAGGGAGTTTTCCTTAAAATAATAAATAGTATCTTATAGCAAGCATTATTTGTAATGGAGAAAAATTAGATGTATTCCTATTAAGATCAGGGGTGAAACAAAGATACCCATTATCACCACTATTATTCAACATTGCACTAGAAATGTTGGTTTTAGAAATAAGAAAATAAAAAAGAAATTAAAGGAATTAGAATAGGCAATGAGGAGATAAAACTATCATTCTTTATATATAATGTGATAATACAGAGAATCCTAGAAAATCATCCAAAAACCTACTCAAAACAATCAACAACTCTATCAAATTTGCAGAATATAAAATAAATCTGCACAAATCATCAGCATCTCTATATATTACTGACAAAGCCCATCAACAAGAGATAGAAAGAGAAATTCCATTTAAAATAACTGTAGACAAAATAAAATATTTGGATTCTATATGCCAATTACAATTATAATTACAAAACACTTCTTGCATAAATAAAATAAAATCTAAACAATTGAAAAAATCCCAATTACACATGGCTAGGTTGAGCTAATATAATAAAAATAACAATTCTGCCTAAATTGGTCTACTTGTTCAATGCCATACCAATCAAACTGCCAATATACCTCTTTCCACTCAACCATCCTGCCTCCCTCAAAGTTCAAGCTTAGAGATGTTAAGCAATGTTAAGGTTGCACAAATAAAACTAAACTTACTAGCATATGGAAATCCTGCTGAACTCAGGGTCTGGCAAAATTTGGGTTTTAGTTCAGATTCCAATATTTAATAGGTCTATATCTCATTTAATCACCCTGAACCTCAGTTCCTCATCCATAAAATTAGGAAAATAACATAATTGATAGTATATTACAGGGCAATTATGAGAATCAGATTAAAGTAGGTAAAATGTTTTACAAGTCTTTAAGTACTATATAAATGGAAGCTATTATTTTTATGTTGCTTTTATGAAAATATTATAAATATAAATATATTGAAGGAAATCTAACATTATTATTAATAATGCTAGACTAGGGTGATATTCTATTCTCCTGAGGTAGTTAAAAAGTCTCTTCTTAAGCAAGGATCCACTGAAATTTCCATTTTAAGATATTTAAAACTGAATTTAGTATTTTATTTTTCTAAACCTGATTCTCCCTTTGGTATCATCTTTTTTGTCTGTGCCACTATTATTCATCATTTCTCTTGATGGGAAACTTGGAGTTATCTTTAATTCTTTCTTCTCATAATCAGTTACCACTTCCTATAAACTTGACATTCACCATAGTGATCATATCCATTCCCTTGTCTCTATCCCCATAGTTATAAATACTAGTTTATGATAATCTTTCTTATGTATAGATATGGTCCTATCACTCCTCTGTTCAAAAATTTCCAAGAACTCCTTTTTGCCTACTGAATAAAAATTAACTTCTTTGACACACTTTTCCTGGTAAAATCTGGGCCACTCTATCTTTACAACTTTATATCAATCTCATTGTGGTGTTGAGGGAGGGAGAGAGACAGACACAAAGATGGGAGTGGGGATGGAATTAAACATTTAATATGTGTCAGGAATGGCACTAAACCTTGAGAATACAATAAATATTAGCAAGCAACATAAGGAGACTTAAAATTAAGGGGAGAAAGATAATATTCAAGCAATTAAGCAGAAAAAGGATAATTCCATAAAGAGAGAGTTCAGGAATGAATGACAGAAGCATATCTGGGGTCTTTCTAAAATGTTGGTCCTGTTGAGGAATTCATTAATGAAAAGAAGAGGGTCCCAAGGCAAGGGTTTTTCACAAGCTCCCATTTCTTAAATATTTCACAGCTTTTATAAAGTATTTTCTTTCAAACAGTAAAATGGTACAGAATAGATGGGACAACTCTTCAAAAGTCAATGATTTTTTTTTCCAAATGAGGGTGCTCCCTTCATGCATGTTGATCCTACCCCCCTTTACTCCTAAGGAGAGACTTTTTTTCCCCAAGTTACTTTGACTGGAACATTTGTCATTTGGTCTTTCTACATTTAGTCAGGCTAATCAATTGGAAGTATGACACCAAGTATGCTTGCTGCAAACCTGAAGCCTTTCCAGTGCTGTAAAGCTAGAGTTAATACTATAAAATAGAAGTTGAAGTAAAGGATGGAAAAGGGCATTCAAGGAGAAACATGACTGAGATTGCTGAAGGGAGGATATCAAAAAAGTCACTCTAGGAAAAGAGGAAAGGAATTACAGGGGGCAGGGATAGGTGGAAAAGACAGAGGTAACCAGAGGTCATTGATTAGGTGAATAGATCTGATGCCAAATGCTATACCATCTATACTGCTGAAAACAGAAGTAGTGATATGTATTATTTCTGCCAAATGGTAAAAAGAATGGTTCTTCTGTAGTAATAGTTATTTATACTTTTGAGCTGACATTTTAAGTCTTTCAACACTGTTTTCTTTTCCAAGTCATTCTCCAATTGATAAATGGTCAAAGGATATGAACAGACAATTTTCAGATGATGAAATTGAAACTATTACCACTCATATGAAAGAGTGTTCCAAATCACTATTAATCGGAGAAATGCAAATTAAGACAACTCTGAGATACCACTATACACCTGTCAGATTGGCTAAGATGACAGGAAAAAATAACGACGAATGTTGGAGGGGATGTGGGAAAACTGGGACACTGATGCATTGTTGACGTTGTGAATGAATCCAACCATTCTGGAAAGCAATCTGGAATTATGCCCAAAAAGTTATCAAACTGTGCATACCCTTTGACCCAGCAGTGCTACTACTGTGCTTATACCCCAAGGAGATACTAAAGAAGGGAAAGGGACCTGTATGTGCCAAAATGTTTGTGGCAACCCTGTTTGTAGTGGCTAGAAACTGGAAAATGAATGGATGCCCTTCAATTGGAGAATGGTTGGGTAAATTGTGGTCTATGAATGTTATGGAATATTATTGTTCTGTAAGAAATGACCAGCAGGATGAATACAGAAAGGCTTGGAGAGACTTACATGAACTGATGCTAAGTGAAATGAGCAGAACCAGGAGATCATTATATATTTCAACAACGATACTGTATGAAGATGTATTCTGATGGAAGTGGATTTCTTTGACAAAGAGACCTAATTCAGTTTCAATTGATCAATGATGGACAGAAGCAGCTATACCCAAAGAAAGAACACTGGGAAATGAATGTAAACTGTTGGCATATTTGTTTTTCTTCCCAGGTTATTTTTACCTTCTGAATCCAATTCTCCCTGTGCAACAAGAGAATGTTTGGTTCTGCACACATATATTGTATCTAGGATATACTGCAATATATTCAGCATATATAGGACTGCTTGCCATCTAGGGGAGGGGGTGGAGGGAGAAAGGGGAAAAATCGGAATAGAAGTGAGTGCAAGGGATAATGTTGTAAAAAGTTATCCTGGCATGGGTTCTTCAATAAAAAGTTATTATAATAATAATAAAAAAATTGTTTTCTTTTACATTATTGTAGTCATGCATAAATTATTGTTTTATTTACATTGTTTTTGATCCTTTGCTACAAAAAAGTAAAATTAAATATTCTTTTGTACCTCTGTGATATACATTCTTAATAGTTTTATAACTGTCAAAGAATATATCCATTTTGGTGAGTTTTAGAGTGGTAGTTGGAATACATTTGTGATTGTCCTTTTACAATTTCTCCAACAATTATGATTTTCCTTTTTTATAACTTTTGCAAATCCAATGAGTATGAAGGTAAACCTCAGAATTGTTACAATTTTTCTTAATATTGGTAATTTAGAGATTATTTACATGATTGTTGATAATTTGTCCTTATTTTTTGGAACTCACCAGTTTCTATTTTTTTATTATTATTTATTTATCTATTAGAAAATAGTTTCAAAGCATTGATAAAATCCAACATCCATTCCTATTAAAAACACTAGAGAGTATAGGAATAAATTGACTTTTCTTTAAAATAATTAGTAACATCTATTTAAAACCATCAGCAACAATCATATGTAATGGGGATAAACTAGAACCATTTCCAGTAAGATCAGGGATGAAACAAGTTTGCCCACTATCATCATTACTATTCAGTATTATATTAGAAATGCTAGCTTTGTCAATAAGAGAAGAAAAAGAGATAAAAGGAATTAGAGTAGTTAATGAGGAAATTATCACTCTTTGCAAATGATATGATGGTATACTTAAAGAACCCTCGAGAATCAACTAAAAACTATTAGAAATAATCTATAATTTTAGCAAAGTTGCAGGATACAAAATAAATCCACATAAATCATTAGCATTTTTATACATCACTAACAAAATCCAACAGCAAGAGGTACAAAGAGAAATTCCATTTAAAATAACTGTTGATAGTACAAAATATTTGGGAATCTATCTGCCAAGGAAAAATCATGAACTATATGAGTAAAACTACAAAACATTTTACACAAATAAAGTCAGATCTAAACAATTGGAAAATTATCAAGTGCTCTTGGATAGGTCAAATGAATATAATAAAGATGACAACACTACCTAAACTAATTTATTTATTAAATGCTATACCAATCAAACTCCCAAGATACTATTTTACTAACAGAAAAAATAACAACAAAATACATTCGGAAAAACAAAAGGTCAAGATTTTCAAGGGATTTAATAAAAAAAAATGCAAATGTAGGTGGCCTAGCTGTGTCAGATCTAAAACTCCTTTTAGTTTTATATAGTTTATAGTTTATAGCAGTCATCAAAACCATTTGGTACTGGCTAAGAAATAGAGTAGTTGTTCAATGGGATAGGTTAGGTCCCACAGGACAAAATAGTCAATGACTATACTAATTTAGTGTTGGACAAATCCTCCTCCCCCCTAGCTTTTGGGATAAGAATTCACTATTTGACAAAAACTGCTGGGAAAACTGGAAACTAGCATGGCAGAAGCTAGGCACTGAGCCACACCTAACATCAATATCAAGATAAGATTGAAATGGGTCCATGATCTAAACATAAAGAATGATATTATAAATAAATTAGAAGAACATAGGATAGTTTACCTATCAGATCTATGGAAGAGGAAGGAATTTGTGACCAGAGAAGAACTGGAGATCATTATTGATCACAAAATAGATAATTTTGATTATATTAAGTTTAAAAGTTTTTGTACACACAAAACTAATGCAGACAAGAGTAGAAGAGAGGCAACAAATTGGGGAAACATTTTTACATTCAAAGGTTCTAATAAAGGCCTTATTTCTAAAATATATAGAGAATTGACTCAAATTTATTAGAATTCAAGCCATTTTCCAAATGATAAATGGTCAAAGGCTATGAACAGATAATTTTCAGATAAAGAAATTGAAACTATTTCTAGTCATATGAAAAAGGTGCTCCAAATAACTATTGATCAGAGAAATGCAAATTAAGACAACTCTGAGGTACCACTATACACCTCTCATGTTGGCTAAGATGACAGGAAAAGATAATGACGAATGTGGGAGGGGATGTGGGAAAACTGGGACACTAATACATTGTTGATGGAATTGTGAATGAATCCAACCATTCTGGAGAGCAATTTGGAACTATGCTCAAAAAGTTATCAAACTGTGCATACCCTTTGATCCAGCAGTTACTAATGGGCTTAATCCCAAAGAGATCTTAAAGAAAGGAAAGAGACCCACATGTGCAAAAATGTTTGTGGCAGCCCTTTTTGGTAAGGGCAAAAAACTGGAAACTGAATGGATGCTCATCAGTTGGAGAATAGCTGAATAAGTTACGGCATATAAATGTTATGGAATAATATTGTTATGGAATATGGATGATTTCAGAGAGGCCTGGAGAGACTTAAATGAATTAATGCTAAGTGAAATGAGCAGAACCAGGAGATTATTATACACAACAAGAAGATTATATGATGATCAATTCTGATGGATGTGGATCTCTTCAACAAGGAGATGATTCAAGCCAATTCCAATTGTTTAATGATGAAGAGAGCCATCTACATCCAAAGAGAGGATTGTGGGAACTGAGTGGGGTTCATATAGCATTTTCACTCTTTTTGTTGTTGTTTGCTTGCATTTTATTTTGCTTCTCTCTTTTTTAAAAATTGGTATGATTTGATTTTTCTTGTGCAGCATGATAATTGTATAAATATGTATGCATATATTGGATTAACATATATTTCTACCATGTTTAACAAATATGGGACTACTTGCCATCCAGGGGAGGATGTGGGAAAAGGGGGGGAAATTGGAACACAAGAGTTGCAAGAGTTAATATTCAAGAATTGTCCACACATATGTTTTGAAAAATAAAAAGCTTTAATAAAGAAAAAAAGAAAGAAAATAGTTTCAGAATCAAGTAAAGAACTAAAAAACCAACAAGCATTTATTAAATGACCACTCTGTGCCAGGGACCATGTTACATGCTAGGGAGATAAAGAAAGGCAAATAGCCCCTGCCTTTAAGTAATTCAGTTTAATGGAAATATATAAACAACTATGTTTAAGCACAGTATATCCAGATTAAATCAAAGATAAACTAAGAGGAAAGGCATTGCTTGTGGCAAAATAAATAAATAAATAAATAAAAAGGTAGGGTTTTATCTGAGACTAAATGAAGACAGAAAAGCCATGAAGTAGAGATGAGGAAGTTGAAAACAGGTGTGGGGGAAATCAATGAAAATGTTGAAAGGGGAAAGATAGAGTGTCATGTGACATGAATAGCAAGGAGGCTAGAATCATTGGTTTCCTGAGTATATGGAGAATATAGCAAGGTGTCAGGAGATTGGAAAGGTAGGTAGGAAGAGACCAAGATTTTTTAGACTTTAAAGTTAAACAGAATGTTTTATATTTGATCCTGGAGGCAATAGGGAACAGCTAATCTTTTGCATAGAGAAATAATAAAATTAGACTTATCTACATGTGATCCTTCCTCTCCTAATAGTACAACGAGGGTGCTAACCTTTCCTTTGATTCTGCCATATAGAGTGAAAATGCTATTTTGTAATCCTCACTCAGTTCCCACAGTCCACTCTCTGGGTGTGGATGATTCTCTTCATCACAAGACAATTGGAACTGGAATCATCTCATTGTTGAAGAGAACCATGTCCAATCAGAATTGATCACTATCATATAATTTTGCTGTTGCCATGTATAATAATCTCCTGGTTCTGCTCATTTCACTTAACCTCAGTTCAAGTAAGTCTCTCCAGGCCTCTCTGGAATCATCATCTGATCATTTCTTATAGAACAATAATATTCCATACCATTCATATACCATAACTTATTCAGCAATTCTCCAACTGATGGGCATCCATTCAGTTTCTAGTTTCTTGCCACCATGAAAAGGGCTGCCACAAACATTTTTGAACATGTGGGTCCCTTTCCCTCCTTTATGATTTCTTTGGGATACAAACCCAGTAAAGACACTGCTAGATCAAAAAGTATGCACAGTTTGATAGCCTTTTGGACATAGTTCTAAATTGCTCTCCAGAATGGTCGAATCAGTTCACAACTCCACCAATAATATGTTAGTGTCCCAACTTTTCAACATTCCCTCCAACATTCATCATCATCTTTTCCTGTCATCTTAGCCAGTCTGAGAAGTGTGTAGTGTACCTCAGAGTTGTCTTAATTTGAATTTCTCTAATCAATAGTGATTTTCAGCATTTATTTACATGACTAGAAATGGTTTTAATTTCTTCATCTGAAAATTGTCTGTTCATATCCTTTGACCATTTATCAATTGGAGAATGAGTTGAATTCTTATAAATTTGAGTCAGTTCTTATAGAGGGTCACAGATAATTGGAGAACTCTGGGTGAGGTATAAGACCCTCCAACCCAGCCAGAAAACCTGCTAATGTGTTTGGCTTCCCATCCCCCCAGGGGTATCTCAGCCTTTCTGAGAAGTCAGGGGGCATAACAACCTGTGTTGTAATTAAAGCAGAGTTATACTAAGTGGCAAAGAGACATCTGCACACAATGGCAAGCTGTTTATGTTGTCCTGCATGTGCAATGTATAGTTAGCACATGCACAGTATGCTATGATTATGTAAGGATATTAGGGTATATAAGATTCAGAGAATTTGAAATAAATGAACTCCATGTTTGACCATCCACGTGAGTTCCATCCATTCACTCAGCACCCATGATCAAATTTCGGGGGTGGGGGTTGGGGGTACAAAAATCCTCCAGTGAGCAGATCCAGATATTACAAGTTCTCTCTCTATTTTTGAAATGAGGCTTTTATAAGAACCCTTGAATGTAAAATTTTTTCCCAATTTATTGCTCCCCCTTCTAATCTTTTCTGCATTGGTTTTGTTTGCATAATTTTTTTAAAAAATTAATATAATCAAAATTATCCACTTTTTATTTAATAATGTACTTTAATTCTTTTATGGCTACAAATTCCTTCTTTCTTCATAGACCTCAGAGGTAAACTATCCTTTGTTCTTCTAATTTGCTTCTAATATCATTCTATATGTCTAACCATGAACCCATTTTGATCTTATTTTGGTATAGAGTGTTAGATGTGGGCCAATGCCTAGCTTCTGCCATATTCATTCCAATTTTCCCAGAAGTTTTTTGTCAAATAGTGAGTTCTTATCCCCAAAGCTGGGGTCTTTGGGTGTGTCAAACACTAGATTACTAGTCATTGATATTTTGTCCTGTGAAGCTAACCTATTCCACTGATTGACTACTCTATTGCTTAGCCAATACCAAATAGTTTTGATGACGACTGCTTTTCAATATAATTTTAGGTCTGGTACACTTAGGCACTTCCATTTGTAATTTTTTTCCTACTAATTCCCTTGAAATTCTTGACTTTTTGTTCTTCCAGATAACTTTTTTATTATTTTTCCTAGCTCTGTAAAATAATTTCTTGGGAGTTTGGTTGGTATGGCACGGAATAAATAGATTAATTTAGGTAGTATTGTCATTTTTATTATATTAGCTCAGCCTACCCATGAGCACTTGATATTTTTCCAATTGATTAGATCTGACTTTTACTGTTTTGGAATTGTGTTCATATAGTTCCTGACTTTGCCTTGGCAAGAAGACTCCCAAATATTTTATATT
Source organism: Sarcophilus harrisii (assembly GCF_902635505.1). NCBI lineage: Eukaryota > Metazoa > Chordata > Mammalia > Dasyuromorphia > Dasyuridae > Sarcophilus > Sarcophilus harrisii. Next base: position 157,701,679 of record NC_045428.1, on the reverse strand, counting down.
ATCTACAATTATTTTAAATGGAATTTCTCTTTGTAACTCTTGTTACTGGACAAAAAGCCTTATTTTTAATATTCATGAATATCATGGATAAGTTAAAGTTAAGGCTACAATAGCTCAATGCCATCTACATATTGATTCTAGTTGTTATGTATGTTGGAGTCATACCATTAAGGAAAACAATCACAACGGTAATCAGCAAATGACATCATACAAACTTCAGGCCTATTCATTTTGCCCCTTTTCTTTAACAAACTTATTTGCTTTTTATTTTAAATATTCATATATTCTTAAGCCAATATCTAAACTTACCACAGAATTTGACATGCTTATGTGGCTAAAAGAAAACTGAAAAGGTTTGTCCAAGAATTGTTTCTATAATAGCTAATATTTATATAATATCTTAGGATTCTAAAGTGCTTTACATATGTAATGTATAATGCATATAATTTGATTTTCAGAACAACTCTATATGGTAGGTACTAGTATTATCTCCATTTTATAGATGAAGAAACTAAGACTGAGAAAAAATAACTTACTTGTCTGAAGTCACATAGGTAGTAAGTAACTTAAATGAGATTCAAAGTCAGGTTTTCCTAAGCTGTTAGATTACATTTTCTTCCATAAGGAGAAAAATTCTTGAAAATGTGACATTTGAGCAGAATCTTTTCTCCTTGAATATAATAAGAGTTTTGGACTGTGCCAATTCTTACTTGACAACTTTTCCTGAACTGATCATTTCAGAGTTTAGACATTTCAAAGGAGCTACAGTATCTAGATTTGTAAAATATAGTATAGTGTTTGACACATTATGGTAAATTAATAAACACTTACTTGTTTCCTTTCCTTTCCTCTTTCCTTACCTTTTCCCTCTCCTTTTTTCTTTTCTCATTTCCTCTTCTCCCCTGTCCTCTCTTCTTCTCTCCTCTCCTTTCTTTTCCTTCCTCCCTTCATTCTTCCCTCTCTTCCTTTATTTCTTCATTCCTTTCTTCCATAATTTAAATATAAAGAAAAAGCAAAATTATGTTTTTGATTCTGGATACATATATATATATATACATACATAAGGATACATATATACATGTATATGTATATATGCATATGCATATGTGTATATATACACATCAATGTGTGTGAAAATTATATATATATATATATATATATATATATAATCTTTCTTTTCAAGGGGGAAATGTTTTTAAAAATGATTAATTTGAAATTTCACTAAAAAAAAAAAACCCATACCTGAAGATTATAATATAATAGCTGCCATATACTACTAATGTTATGAAATGAAATATTTAGCAAATTTAGAAATAATTTGCCTTTTTATAAATTGATTTTGTGGGTGTGTACAGATAAAATAAAAACACAGATGAGATAAAAAGAAATCCACAAAACTGAAGTTTATAAAAAAAACAATTTATCCAAATTTTTTTAATGTAATCCTTTGCTAAGAACAAGTTCTCTAATATTGTGTGTGGATTATACAAAATATGATTACATTACAGTAAGAATGTAGATAGTTTAATAAATTCCCATGAGTAAAATCAAGGTCTATTTCACGAACCCACAGGTTAGAAGTCCTTGAATAAGCTTTAATATCACACATTGAAGTAGCCCAAAAGGAAACATTATGAGCAATTGTGGCAATAATCCACATATTAACAGTCACTGATCATACAGTCTGGTTTGATCGAATGTAGTCTATGAAGAAGCGTTCCTTCCCATGGTGTCAATGATCCATGTATTAAAAGCTCCATAATACACATCTTGACCACACATTGTAATGACACTTGGGAGCTATTAAGGTCTGTCATGTCAGTGATCAATGAACTGTGGGTGAATGGAAAATGTGAGAGGTGTAGCCTCCAGTCTTTATGGTAATTCTGTGAAGATTCATCAAGGTATGTTACAGATCACAGGGGAAAAATAATGCCATTCTGGAAGTGTCTCTTTGTTGATGTATTGCTTTTAAAAATATATATATAAAAGCTGTTTTTGTCACTTTAACTTGAAGGCATAAATGCTAGTTGAGAGGCAGTACATATCTAACTGCTAACAATCATTTGGTACCCCATAATAATCAGACTTTTATTTCTTCAATGAAAATTATGGATAAAAAAATTCAAATTTGCAATCTTGTTTGTATGCAGATTCATTCTCACAGAATAATAGAATGTTATTTGAAACAAACTTTAATGTTAATGCCATCTTTCTGAGACTATTTTGAAGTTATTTTATATCTATCTTGTTTGTAAACAAGCTATATTTGCATGTTGTCTTCCCCATGACATCCAGAGTTCTTTGAGGATGGGTACTGTTTTTGCCTTTTCTTGTATCCTCAGGCTTAATACAGTACTTAGTATATAATAGGTGCTTAATAAATGCTTGTGGACTTAATTTGACTTGACCTCAAAAACATTAAAGACAATTCAAGTGCCAGTACCTAAATGACTTTTTTCCCCTTTTCCTTCTCATATTTTGCATCATATACATTCTTTTTACTTTAAAGCTTTTTTGTATCTTCTGCATGTATACACGTTGTTTTCACTAATAGAATAAAAGCTCTTTGAAGGTGAAGATTTTCCCCCACTCCTCCCCCCAACACACACACACACACACACACACACACACACACACACACACACACACACTTTGTGTCCCTAGGACTTGAAAAATATTTGAGTGTTGTTCAGACATATTTAACTTCATAACCTCATTTGGAGTTCTCTTAGCAAAGATTCTGAAGTGGTTTGCCATTTCCTTCTCCAGGTCATTTTACAGATGAGCAAACTAAGACAAACAGGATTAAATGACTTGCCCAGGGTCCCACAGCTAGTGTCTGAGAACCGATTTGAACTCAGGAAGACTCATCTTCCAGAATCCAGATCTAACACATATCTACTGTGCTATCTAGTCAAACTTGGATGTTAATAAAAAGCAGATATTCCTTCTATACTATCCCAAAGGGGCTTTAATCAGTTTAGTTTTGAATACTTCTGAGTGAGGGAGGTCTCACTTTCTTGTAATGCAGCCCATGTCATTGTTGGCCAGTTTCATTGTTAATGAATTTTTCTTGCTGTTTCTTATACTGAACTCAAATCTAGGTTTCACTGTATTCCATATAGTGGTCCTAGGTAGCTTTACAGAATACATCTAACTTTTCTTACTAAATATGTAACCATGATTTTGAGGGGATTTTTTTCCTCCTTAAGAAAAAAGCTTTTCTTTCTACAATTTCCTTCTCAACTGTTATCCTTTAATTTTGAAGGGTAGCCAAAAGCCATTCTCTGGCATTTACTCCTCACCCCTTCTAGTTTCTTTCCCAGTTATCAAGTACAAAATAAATAAGACTTTGCCCTTTTAGAGCACCTTTCTTTTCTGATGTCAAAGTGTTTTACTGCCTTAATTAATTATGCATCACATTCTCCCATTAGGTATACAAATGGGATTATAAAGAGCTTTCAAATTGGGAAAACAGACAGGTCTGCCAAAAGGAAAATACTAAATATGTGTTACAGAAATGAGGAAAAGGAGGGAGCTGGAACTCTCAGAAGTATGTTTAACCTACTAGATAACAGCACACTTTCCTTCTGATGTCATTTCAACTTTTTTTTTCCGCAATGAATTTTTGGGACTGAATTTGCAGTATCATGCTCATGGCAAAAATACAAGTTGTGACTTCATTATACAAATAAATGGAAAGAGAATCCCAGTTGTGAAGGAAAACAATTTCTTTGAAATATAAATATTAGCAAGTCAGCACAGAAAACTGTAAAGGACAACTGTCTTCTCCAAAATTATTATTTTTAATTTTTTTTAAGAAAAGGAATGTTCTCTCAGAATAATTCCTATTTATAATTTACTATATTTAATAAAATTGTGAAGTTTTATAGACTCTAAAGATATCATGTTGTTATGCTGCTCATTGGCTCTCCATTTATAAGAGCATCCAGTCCCAATTTAGAATTGATAATGTATGAAATTTTCAGAAAAATAAAATCTTAGAAAATCTTCAATTCACCTGAGAACCCAAATTCTCTGTACCCAACACATCTTTACATCATAGGCAGACAGCCTGATCAGAATCTCTCAGCTAATTCAACATTTATTAATTCTTGTCATTTATCTGGATGACAGTGAAAGTACAGATTGGGAAGGAATGAGCCTAATGCATATGGGTGTAGATGACAATTTCTTAATAGAAAACTCAACCAGTCTGTTCTGCCATCATGAGGAGGAGGTTTCCAGCCAAAACGTTTAATTAGTGTCTAATCCAGTCAACCAAAACCATCTGTTGGCTGGGTTCATGTCCCCCACCTTCATGGGTGCCTAGTAACTTGTAGGCAGTGTGTATGAGAGGCTTTTCTAACTGACATCTGTCAACTGTCAGCCGCCCAACTGTAATGATGACTAGAGTTGCTTTCAGCTGTCAGTATACCATATGTGATGATGAGAAAATGAGCAGATTGGAAACCAAATCTGTCATGCTCAAAGCCCTTTTATAAATAGGAGGTCCTTCTCCCTTGAATGTTCTTCTATGTATACATGTTGCTTCTCTTGAGTAAGCTCCTTGAGGCCAGGGAATGTTTCTTTTTGGGTTTTGTTCCTTGGATATAAAAAAGTATTTAGTTGCTAATAAGTGCCCAATAAGTACATGTTGGTTGTTTGATAGTCCAACTACAACTCAAAGCAAAGAATGTCCTTTACAATAAAAGTTTAAGTCTGTCTTTGAATGTTTTCTATTGATGAAGGTCTCAAAGCAGCCCATTTCATTGGATCAGATTCCAAGTATCAGGGTGCTAGCATCAAAACTGAGGTCTATGGCTGTAGCATCTCCAGTCTACCTTTTTAGACTTACTACATATTACTTCCCTTCAAACATTCTATGTTTCCATCAAACCAGAGAACACAGTGTTGCCTGATGGGCCTTCTTGACCACTATGTCCTCTGATTAAAGAAAACTACTCTACCTCCCATTCATCCAATATATTCATCTCCACATACTGAAACCTTTTCCTTCAAGGCTGGCCTCAGGTACTCCTCCTCTTTGAAGTTTTCTATGATTCTTTCCTTCTCCCTTTCACCATCTTCAGTCAGCTGAAAGTGAATTTTTTTTGGTAATTTTTTTTTTAATTTTAAATTTAAATAGAAAGTGAAAAAAATAGAAAAAAACCCTAAAACATTTCCATATGCACACAGACCATAAGAGGGGATTCAACATAAAATAATAAATTTCCATTTCAAGAAAACTTATATAAGTACTATAGACTATTTTCAAAGCTACCTAGCTTTCCTTTGCTTCCTTGTTGATTTTCTTCTCTTCTCTACTATGTTTCTTACTTCCCCCTTCCCTACCTTAAAGAAGACTACAATTAAGCCTATATGATTGTATAAACACATGCACCCAGATATATATGTATAAGACCATAGTATGCTTAATTGTCATCTTTTTCTGAAAGTGGATTGCATCTTCCTTCACAGGTCCAAGAATTTCCATATTTTTCTAAATCAAACAGCTTGTTATTTCTTACACCAAAATAATATTCCAATCCAATCATATCCTGAGGGACTATCAAGTTTTCTCCTCAGTTTTCTGTATTCCTTCTATTCTTGTCTACATATGTTTTATTTATACAAGAAAATTTTCATTTAAAATAATTGAAATTACTTCTTATGCTTCAAAAATGCTTTCCCTTGTAATACAGCTTAAAGTATGATACTACTGAATCTACTTACTTTACATCTTATTTTCCTGGTGTCTTTGAAATTCCTGACCTTTTGCTCTTCTAAATGAACTTAGTTTTATTTATATTTTTCCTAACTCAATAAAATTTTTTTAGAAATTTAATTTGAATGACATTGAATAAATCAATTAGTTAGACAAAATTGTCATTTTAAAAGTTATATTGGCCTTATCTATACATGAACAATGAATATTATTTTAATTATTTAATCTGAGTTTATTTGTATAAAATGTTTTATGTTTTCTTTATATAATTCATGCATTTGTTTTAGCAGGTATGTACTGGATATTTTATACTGCCTGAGTGTTTTAAATAATCTAAAACAATATTGAATAATACTGATGACATATAATATAGTTTATTTTTTCACTTTGATTAAATTTATTTTAGCTTTAATTTTGAGAGCATAACAAATTGTACTACTGCCCTTTATCTTTGTATCTCTCATTTTTATATGAAATTGAGCTCTTTTTCTTCAAATTTTAAAATAATCTTTGCTTGTAAGCCTACTTTTACAGACATCCCAAATTACTCCCTTTACAATTCTTTTTTCAGCAAAATTGGAGAAGCTGATATTCCCTGAATTCTATCTTCCAGTGCTTACTTCTCTTTATATCCTGCCCATTTTCTTGATACACCTATTTTTCATGTTATGTTTTTAAGAATTTTTAGTTCTCTTCAAGTCTCAACTGAAGTGCCATCTCCTAAAAGGAGTCTTCCCTTATTCCTTTTGTTATTAGTATTTTCTTGTTCTTTTGATTATATATACACACATATATATTATATTATATTATAACCCAGTACACTATGAGCTTTTTTAAGGAAGGGATAATATTTTTGTTTGTTTTTATTTTGTTTTTTATCTTATATCTCCAATACCTTCCTTTTTGCATGAATTAATGTCTGGATCTCTCCTTTTCCCCTCTTACATTCTGCCTATTGTATATCCTTTTGGATATGCTAACTTTCTCTTAGTAAATGGTAAACTGCTTCAGCTTACAGATTTTATAATTATTTGCTTTTGCACAAACAGTACTTGTGCAGCATGGTGCTTAATTAATGTTGGTTGAATTAGAATGAATGGAATTGGACATTGATCTCTATGTAGTCACACTAATAAAATTAAAGTTGCCATTTCTTGAGAGGGCATAAAAATATGTCAAGAGGAACTCCAGCCTAATCCAAACCTATCTTTGCACAATGTTTGCTTTCTGATTGTTTTGTAATGTTCTATAGAGACAAATAAATCACTACTGGAGAAAATATATTGATCCAATGAATGAAAAATAGTTGACTATACTTGTTTCCCAAAAGAGTCACCTTAATGCTATGCTGATAGCTATTAGGGAAAAATAGGTACTTCTAAATGTCAAGTGCTAAGCCATTTTGTAGATGTCCAGGGAAAAATAATAAATGCTTTTTCATTCATTCATACTATCATCCAACTTGTTCAGCACACATGGTTGCCTAACTAACTTTTAAGCATTTCAAATAATAGACTTCTTATAATTTTAGATTCTTTAAGAGTCAGTAATAGCACTAACATTTGGAAATTTACAAAAGGTGACTGATCTAAATCCTTCTTACAATCAAATACTGGAATTAAATCTGAGAACAAGTAGCCGTCAGCATTTTTCACTTAATTGAAGACAATGACTAATACATTATTCTGTACTCTCTTTCTAGGATGACTAATTCCAAGTCTTTTAATCTTCCCACCTTTTAAGTGTCACTGTCCCTTTGATTTAATTACATATTTGATTCAAATAATTCTGCTCTGAATTCTCTACTTGTTTCTTGATTTAAAAAAAAAAGAGGACATGGCATTAGAATGCTACTTTGAAATTTTTCTTGCAAAGAAAATTCCATTATTTTGAACTCTGTTTTCTTACTAACATTGAACTTAAAATGGAAGCTGTCCCTTCCCTTTCCTCCTGTCCTCAATCAAGGAAAAAAGTAAAGGAGAAATTGTGATTTGTGATAAGTATAATAACTGATGGCACAGTCCTAGCAGTCTTGGCATTCTGAATGAATAAAATCACTGATGTTAGAGCTTCACAGAAGAGTATTTAGAAGTCAGGGAAAAAAGATAGAAATTACCCTGGTTAAGACACTCAATAAGTAAGCCATGTCTCAACATGGTAGGATTTGATAATTCTTGATAGATTTCACTGTACCATCATAGGTCTTTCAATAGGACTTTGGAATAATCATGTGAAGTCTTTATTCTTCTGTGATGGAAAGATTCCAGTGTCATGTCTTTTTGTTTCCTGGGATTAGGAAGTTAATGAAGATTTTCATGAAGATATAAGAAGACAGTATGGCATAATAGAAAGAAAAATTGATTTTTCTTATTTCTTTCACTTGCTTTCACTTATTAATTGCCATATTTAGAATAACTAATTTAATTCTTAACCTCATTTTCTTTATCTATAAAAAGAGAAATAAAAATACTTGCACTTCTTAACCTCACAAAGTTACTTTGAGCCACATATCAGAATATAAATATGTGTGTATTCATTTGTATGTATGTGTGTATTACTGTGTATACACACATACACATGTGTGTATTTATATGAATGTCTGTTGAGATCAAAGTTTGTTTATCAAATTTATGAATGGTATCCAGTTTATTGACACAAATAATTATTAAATTATTATTATGTTCAAGGTGCTGAAAATATAATTTATATTTTTGCTTTTTTATCTAAATTGTCCCATTTATCTACTTATTTGCTTTTTGAATAAATAACAAATTATTTTGATTATGACTATTTCATAGCATATTTTAGATCAGATAATATGAAACCTCCCTTTATTTTTAACTTTTTTTTTCCTTTGTAATCTTTCTCTTGTTATTCTAGACTTTTTATCCTTCTAAAGGAGTTGTAATTATTTTATCTATTCTTAAGTTAAATTATTAGTAGTTTGACATAATATTAAAGCTAAAAACCAATTTTTGTTGTCATCTTTATTATCTCAAGATGGTGTAGGAATAAACAAGAAAGATGTCTTCAATTATTTAAAGCTTCATTTTATTTCTCAGAAGCATGGTTTTTTATAGCATTTATATAATTTTGGAACATGTAGGTTAATTCTCATTTTTTTAGCAATTTTTAAAAATTTTGAATGAAATATTTCTTTCCATGATTTCATTCATTTCCCCCCTCAGCACTATACAGGAATGCTGAAAATTTTATGTAATTTTAAAAATATATTACTAATTCACTGAAGCCATTAATTATCTTGATTAGTTTCTTCCCTGATTGGGGGGGGGGGTGGTTCCTTTAAGTAAATCACCATATAGTCTCCAAATAAAGTTAGATATAAATATTGTCTTTATTTACTCCCTCATGTGTCGTCTGTTGCTATGCTCAGAATTTCTAGGACTATATAAAAAAATAAATATGCAATTTCATTGGTGCTTACATAAGGACAAATAATGTGTCAATTTAATAGATGAAAAAACTGAGGCATAGAGAGGGCTATAAAACTGTGCATACCCTTTGACACAGCAATACCACTTCTGGTTCTATATCCCAAAGTGTAATGTTTGGGCTAGCTTTCTGGAGGTCCTCAGGACAGGCCTTGGTCTCAGCAGGATAGTCACCACAAGGATAGTCAGGAATAGAGTCCAAAGTCTTTATTCTCACAGTCTGTCTCCTTCACATTCTGTATCTGTTATAGTCTGATCCAGTCTTGATCTTACAGGAGGAGTGCAGGAGGCAGGAGAGCCACCAGGAGATTGGTCAAAGATGGAATGTCTCATTTCCAGTCCTTCTCAACTCTTAAATAGCTTGGTATGATTACATCATTACAGCAAACTATGTATGTGTGAACTAGAGAACCATTATATCACCATGTTAAGTACTAAGTACATATGTGAACTAGAGAACCATCATTTTATCAATTCCACGGAGTTAACACCTTATTGTAAGTATCCTTGTTTCAAGTATACTTCTCCACACCAAAAAAGATGATAAAAAAGGGAAAAGGGCCCATATGTACAAAAAAGTTTATGTCATTTCTTTTTGGTGTCAAGGAACTGAAATTTGAGTGGATGCTCATTGATTAGGGAATGGCTGAATAAGTTATGGTATATGAAGATAATGATATTGTTGTTCTATAAGAAATGATTTCAGAAAAGCCTCAAAAGGTCTATATGGTCTGATGGTGAGTGAAGTGAGTAGAATCAGGAGAACATTGTACACATTAACAAGATTATGTGATGATCAACTGCAATGGACTTAACTCTTCTCAACAATGCAGTGATTCAAAACAATTCCAATAGACTTGGAATGGAAATGTCAATCACATCCAGAGGGAAAACTATGGAGACTGAATGTGGATTAAAGCATAGTATTTACACCTTTTTGTTTATTTGTTTTCTTTCTTATGTTTTTCCTCTTTTGGTCTGATTTTTCTTCTACAACGTGACAAATATGGAAACATGTTTTAAAGGATTGCACATATTTAACCTATATAAGACTGCTTGCTGTCTTGCGGAAGAAGGGGAGGTAAGGGAAGGATGGAGAAAAATTGATAACAAAAAGTTTTACAAAAATGAATGTTGTAAACTATCTTTACATGTATTTGGGGAAAAATAGGTATTGAGTGGGGCATGACAGTCAAAAATAAAGTTAATTTGATTTTATATTATTTTAATAGGTTATTTCATCCACAGTAAAGAAGCCAAAAATCTCATTATACTCTTCTATCCTAGAAAATTATTTTTAGAATACTATGTTCAAGCAAGAGTGTGACATATTAGGAAGAATACTGCATATTGCAGGTGTCAATATGGCACAGTGAACAAAGTGCAAGGCATGTAGTCAAGAAGATTAATCTTCTTGAGTTCAGATTTGGTCTCAGATACTTATTAGCTGTGTGACCCTGGTCAAGTCACTTAACCCTGTTTAAATCAGTATTTTCATCTGTATAATGGACTAGAGAAAGAAATGTCAAAATACTCCAATATCTTTGTCAAGAGAATCCAAAAATGGAGTCATAAAAAGTTGATTATGACTGAAAAATGACTGAATGATGACAAGTGGAAACTCTAATATATCCCTTCCAAAGAAGAATTACCAGGATGGTAAAAGAATCTGAAAACCTATTTCATGAAGGAAAGTTGAAGGAACAAGAGTTTATATAGCATCAGGAAAAAAGTAGAAGAAATATGAACAGTCTTCAAATATTTCATATGATAACAGAATCATAATTTTAGAATTGGAAATGACTTTGAAGGTCAGCTAGTCCCTTCTTCTAGTTTTACAAGTCAGGCTGAAAGGGCAATAGAAACAGAACTGAGACACTGAAAATAGGTTACCTGTCTCTAAATCCCCTGTTCTATCCATTTCTCCAGAATTAACTCTCAAAGACTGTCATATGAACAGATTCAATATTATTATTACTCCTGTGGAATAAATAATAGCAGAATAAGTATTATTATATTATTATCATTAACATTATTAATAATATTATTTTATAATAAACAATTAAATGTTTATTTTATCATACCCAAATCCAACAAAAAGCTATAATATCTTTGATTTGGAAGTTCTCTCTAATAGGATAAATTGCAACCAATTCATCACTCCCCCATCCTATATAACTCCCTTCCTTGTTCGCCACAGAGATTCTGCCGAATATTCAAGAATATTTCTTTTTCCACTCCATATTGCAAAAAATCACTGGAACACTCTGTCTACCTATCATCCCTCAACTTTACCACATGACCAACATATCTGCCTCTCCTATCATATATTTCCTTGATGATATATTTTACTTTTCTTTAGGCATCCTTATTAGTTCCACACTGCTCATGCTGACTATTGTCCTCTGTATGACTGATCTCATTGAAAATACATCAAAGAGTGTTCTGTTCTATGTATTACTGAAATGCTGGTAGAATGTTGGCATTAAAAGAAAGGCCTCTGAACCCATGGGAAGCCTTAGGTCATTAAAAGAGCTTTGTAATTTCATGAATTACAGGAATCCTATCCATTTTTCCTATTCAACTCTGCATTCAACCTGCTGTTTACCTGTACTGTCTGTCATATTGTTTCTATTCCTGAAACACATTCAGAAATTAAAATTTAGCTTGATCTAAAAAGTAACCATTAAAAATTCCTGTCACAATACAAACTTGAAAAATGTGACTCTCTCTCTTCTCTCTCTCTCTCTCTCTCTCTCTCTCTCTCTCTCTCTGTATATATATGTATATATACAGAGAGAGATATCAGGTTGTCATTCTATACAAAAAACTATGAGCAAAACATCCATAAAGGACATGATAGGTAATAAAACAAAGAAGGTAGATTGAAAAAAGATCATGAAACTTTCTGAATATTAACCTGTGGCTAATTAAAAGCTATTGTAGTGACGGAATAGTGATATGGGCAGAGAGCAGGGAAGGTGGAACAGAAATGTTTTGGGAAGATTAATCTCTAATCATGTGCAATCTGGATTAAAGGAAAAAGAGACTGAAGACAAGGAAAATAGGGGGGAAAACTATTGCAGAAGTTTAGACATAATATGCTAAACAGTTGTAACTAAGCCAGTAGCAGTGGAGATGAAAAAGAAAGAACAGACACCAGAGATATTGCAAAAGAAACATTGATGTGATTTTGTAATTAATTACACATGGGTAACAAGAAAAGCAAAGCAAACTGGAAGACTGAGATGGCAAACCTGGATAACTTGGAAAATAATACCTTTTTAAGAATATGAAAATGAGGAGATAGCTTAATGTAGTGGCAATATTACTAAACAAATTGTTGATATCCATGTTTTAGACCTAGCTCTAACATTAATTAGCTGTGTTATCTGAAAACTTCAGTTGCCTGAGCTTCCTAGGGTTTTAGGATCATAAATCTAGAGTTGAAACCAATTGACTATCTCATCAAATTCTCTCATCTAACAGCTAAGATATTTTTGTTCAGAAACATTAATTGTCTTACCCAAGATCACACAGATAATAAATAGCAGAGGCTAGGTGTTCTGATTCTTTTTCCTCAATCAGATCATTCATCTTTTAGCTTCCTATATATAAATGAAGTAGTGGAACTAGTGGATTTCTAAGATCTGCACCTGCTCTACATTTCTATGACATGGCTTTATTTACTCTTCATTTTTTGGTCATTGTTTCCATAATATCTCTTATTTTCTTAAGTAAGATACAAATTGAACATCTCAGCAATATTAGTTATAGCAAATCTTCATGTTATGAAATTTAAATGAGACTTTTTTTTAACCCCTTCTGGACTCTCTTGTAAAAAACGAGAGCAGCAGAGCGAGTCAAAGAATTGTGAAACAGTCTTGTGTTTTCTGTATAAATCATTCTGTCATTTTGGCACTGAAGCTGATTTCCCTCACATTAGCCAGAGAAGATCAGGAATAAATTTGCAGCATGCTGCACAGGGGATTAGGTGCACAAGAAGTAATTCTTATTGGCAATTGCTTTTTTCAATTCACTGCACAGAAAATTACCACGTGGGTATGGAATACCATTTCTTGGACTTCAGTGAAAACTGAGAGCTATGAGCACTAAGAGTGAGGAACAGCTGTTCTTTTACTCAGAAAATATGTGCTCTCAAAATATGTATTCTGGGGAAAAATCATTCAATCATGTAGCAAATATATATTAAATGCCTTTTGTGTATAGAAACCATGCTATAATGGGTACTGAGGGAGATATAAAATGTAAAATTCACATTCCTTCATATCTTGTGCTTATCTTTATGGTCTTTGCCCTCAAGGAGCTTAAAATCTAGTAGGGAGATAAAAAACAAAGTACTGCAGTACATAATATTCCATGAAATATATTGGAAAGATAGATTAAAGAATCATATAAAGTCTGATGTTTGTTAGTGATTGGTGGAATCGGATGATACTGTATTAGAGAAGGTGATATTGGCATTTTAGATGGTCTTTAAGGAATGGGGATGAACTCACTAGACACATATGGGGATATGAGACATTCTAGATTTAGAGAATAGATTAAGTAATTATAGTAATGGCAAGAAAACACAGAGTGTTTGAGGGGCACAACAAAGTCTGTATTGGTTCAAGTTCAAAACATATGAAAGGGAGAAATTTAAAATAAATATTGTGGGGCCAGATTGAGGAAGGTATTGAATGCCACACAAAAGAAATTGAATTTTACTAAGTAGAAAATTAGGTATTTTGACCAAAGGAGTGACATACCTGATTACTGTTTCCTTTTTTTTTAATATAGCAATTACATGTTAAAATCATTTTAAGCTTTTTTAATCTTTTAAAATTTGAGAGTAAGAAAGAAAAAAAAGAAAGTAATTTACATGCTAATTTTGTTGTATATTTGAAAGAAATAGTATGTTGTACTTTCCAGTTTCATGTGCAATCATCTTTTTTTAATGTACTATGCTGTAGGAACATTGTTTTAATCCATAACTCAAAAATAAAATAACTATTTAAGTTTTCTTAGAATTCCAAATTCTATATTCTTCTTCCTCTCCTCCCCCCTCCCTGAGAAAGCAATCAGACATAGGTTATACATGTTTAAGAAATATTATTCTGGTAGTATAGTGCAATATGGAAATTCTGGGGATAGGGACACATTCTGGAAGTTATTTTATTAGTCTAAATGAGTGATATTTGTACTAAGACTGTGATAGTGGGAATTGTACTAATATAGGGATAGAGGGGAGAGGACAGATAAAGAGAAAGATTGTACAGGTATAGGTCTGTCATGCACCATTAAAATATAAACTTTTTGAGAGCAAGGATTGTCTTGTCTGCTTCTTTGTATCTGCAATGTTTATCATAGTATCTGATATATATCTCGATATGATCTATTTATTGAACTACATATTTCTTGCCAAGCTTTCTATAAATGTGTCTTCCCTCCACAGTTTTTTATTATCAATCAATAATAATTTCTAGGTAAATTATAATTAATTTTATCAACCATAACTAGTAAATAGTTTACAAAAGGAGCTCATTGTCCTCTCAACTATCAAAAGAGGTGATGGACACTTCTTAAAGCTTTTGCATCCTGAAAGAGTGGCTGTTCCAGCAATTATTGGTTAACAATAAATGATAAGAATGAATATTACACTAAGAGGTGGTCCTATTCTAATGAGAGACTGGGGCATGTGGCTTTTTTTAGGTCATTTACTTCTAAATTGCCCATCTTTGGGCAGTTTGATCAAATAATTTTCCCCCACACAAATCTGTATACAGCACAATGGGCTTCCTCATCTGGGTGGGGTCTGAACAAGGTAGAAGAGGAAGTTAATTCAATCTCATTATCTTTACAGATAATGTAATTATCTTTACATTTATATTTAATGTCATTATCTTTACAGATAATGTAATTTTAGATCTTCACAAACTGAACAATTTACAAGCTTCTGAAAAAAAATCCCTACTCTAATTCAATAATTGATCATTAATATGAAAGAGAAATAATTATCTCTCACAGCAAACATTATTATATGCCAACCATTGTGCTAAGTGCTGGGGATACCAAAAAAAAAAAAAAAAACCAATAAAAGATAGTCCTAAACTTAAAAAGCTCACACTCTAAGGAAGAAAGCAATGTGTATATATACATACACACATACACACACATGTATGATAACCAGGAAATAAGCAGTAGAAGGCATTAGAATTAAGAAAGTTTGAGAAAAGCTTCCTAGAAAGAAGGCTTAGTTGACACTAGAAGGAAGCCAGGGAAGCTAGGAAAGCCAGGAAATGATGAGGAGGGAGAATACTCCAGGCATGGAAGAGAAGCAGGGAAATTGCTTAAAACCAAAAGAGGGATGCCTTGTTCATGAAAAAGCACTGGAAGACAGTGTCCTTATATAAAAGAGTACATGATGAGAGAGAGGCTGGGACTGGGGTGGGAGGAAGACATAGGAGGGAGAAAGTATAGGAAGACTGGAAAGGAAAGGGAGGTAGGCTAGCTTATGAACTTTGAACAACAAACAGGATTTTGTATTTGATTCTAAATGTTTCAGGGAGTACTGAAATTTATTGAATATGAAGATGATATGGTCAGATCTGCACTTCAGGAAAAATGGAATCATACTAATAATATTCCATTATCTTTTCCTATTTTAAATCAGTGTTGTTCTTTGGTTGCTTGTTATAGATAGATAGACATGTATATATAGTATATATGTATATATTCATATTTATGTATCTGTGTGTGTATATATAGATGCATATATGTACAAAATAATTGACAATGGTTTCAAGTGTTTATTGGCTAAGAAAAATTCTAGCATTTTCCTTATTTCAAATTATTTACATTGTAATGCCAGAGAAACTGAGCAAGACAGAGATTAGAGAACAATTTAATAGTTTATTAAATGGAGAGATTTACTGGGACCAAATGATCCATGTTTGGTCCCAGGGCTGAACGACACTATCATCTCAAAGAATCTAGCCCTCAATATCAGACAGCAAGACTCTTTTATAGGACAGCAAGAACAATGACATAATGGGGGAGGTACCTGGATAGGGATAACCTAATGGGGGAAGGCACCTAGGATGACATAATGAAGGGAGGTACTGGAGAAGTTACTGATATTCTAATGATATCTAAAATGGATAGACCTTCCAATAGAACAGTAATGAATTGAACCAGCTACACCCAGGGAAAGAACTCTGGGAGATGACTATGAACCATTACATAGAATTCCTAATCCCTATATTTTTGTCCACCTGCATTTTTTATTTCCTTCACAGGATAATAGTACACTATTTCAAAGTCCAATTCTCTTTGTGCAGTAAAATAACTGTTTGGACAGTTATACTTATATTGTATTTAATTTATACTTTAACATATTTAACATGTATTGGTCAACCTGCCATCTGGGGGAGGGGATGGGGGGAAGGAGGGGAAAAATTGGAACAAAGGGCTTGGCAATTGTCAATGCTGTAAAATAACCCATGCATATAACAAAATATGCATATATACCCATGCATATAAATAAAAAGCTATAATAATTTTTTTAAAGGCAAATGGGGCAATTTGTCCAATAGACTTTTGCAGAACATTTATGAAAATTCTCTCCTGCCTAGCTCATATTATTACATTGTATTGAATATCGATTATGCTAGAAAGGAATTTTGACTTATGTGAGTAATACTGCATGATGGAAATAAAGCTATACCTTACTAAGAAAAAAAAATAAATAAAATGGATAGACTTTTACCCAGTCAAACATCAAGAAGGAATGATTATAGCCTAAAGATATAAAACCTTTATCTCATCAAACAAAGAGGGAAAGGTTATAACCTGAGGCAGAGTAACTAAATAGGACAATTAGAGAAACTGGGTCAGGACATTAAAAGGGAACTGTGGCACAACAACATTACTTAAACTTCCTTGAAAATAGCATTATTTAAAGAGCAATTTGGAACTATGTCCAAAGGGCTATGAGACTATGCATACTCTTTGACCCTGGTTCTGTATCCCAAAGAAATCATAAAAGAAGGGAAAAAAACCCACATGTGCAAAAATGTTTGTAGCAGCTCTTCTTATAGTGGCAAGGAGTTGGTAAATGAGTGGATGCCCATCAATTAAAGAATATCTGAATAAGTTGTGGTATATGAATGTAACAGAATATTATTGTTCTATAAGAAATGATAAGCAAACTCATTCAGAAAAGCCTGGAAAGACTTACATGAACTGATGGTGAGTGAAGTGAGCAAAACTAAGAGAACATTATACGCAATAACCAAATTATGTAATCATCAACTATGACAAACTTAGCTCTTCTCAGCATACAATGATGAAAGACAATTCCAATAGATTTGAGATGGAAAATGCCATACACACTCACATAGAGAGCTACAGAGATTGAATATAGATTAAAACCAGTATTTTAACCTTTGGTGTTGTTTGCTTGCTTTTTTTTTTTTTTCTTGTAACATTTTTCCCTTAATTTGATTTTTCTTGTTCAATATGATAAATATGGAACTATATTTAGAAGGAATGTGCATGTTTAACCTATATAAGATTGCTTGCTGTCTTGGAGAGGGGGGGAGTGGGGAGGGAAGGAGAAAAAATTTGGAACACAAAAGCTTACAGAAATGAATGTTGAAAACTATCTTTACATGTATTAGGAAAAATAAATACTATTGAGGAAAAAAAAGAGGCTTTGTTCTCCCTGCTTTACCATTTGATCTTTTAATAATTTTCTAATTTTTATGCCAACAACTTGCTCAAATAAGTTAGGATGGAATTGCCTCAGTGTCATATATAAATGTCTTCTCATTCATACTCTACCAATTTGGTATTGATTTTGATATTTATGATAGCTGATTTGGAAATTATTCCCATATAGGTAAGTAGATCTCTCAAACCTTCTAAAACACAATAAATTTCAGTCTGTCCGTATAATGTTATTTGTTGCTCTATATAACCATTGCCTCCCATTCTTTTCTTGAAGAAAGTATAAATGATGTATGGGTGGAAGGATTTTGTGCAATTTAAGTTTTTGGCTTCACCTGTATCTTATACCTGTACCATGTTTCACAATTTATTTTTCATCATCCTTTCTGAGATATAAATCCTTGTATGATACACATAGAATGGCAGTATGTGTATGTCTTTCTGTTTAATGACTTTCTTGATAATGACATAGATCACTGAAAAAAATTGCTTCTAGAATAATGTATGAAAGAAACTTGCATCATCTTACCATGTTTATAGGAGACAAATGCCTTTCTACCAAATACATTTTTATCAAAAAAATAAGATGTGGAAATAATAACACCTACACAAAACACTGTATATGTTATCTAATTTGGCTTTCATAACAATTCTATGAAGTGCATTATTATCCTTATTTTATAGATGAGGTTATTGAAGTTGCAAGAGATTACCCAAACAACTAATAAGTGTTTGGGGCAGGATTTGATGCTAGTCTTCCTGACACTAATTTAGCACTATAATCACTTTCTCAATCACCTAAGCTAGCATATTGCTTAGTAGTTATTGACATCTTGTTGAGAGATAGTTCATTATATTTTTTTAAGTATTTGATTTTTCCCTTCTTTTCAAACACCTAGAAAATGTATCTCTCCTTTATTTTCAATATGTTATTGCCTATAGATTGAGGATTTTCTGACTCTTTCTAACCTCAATTTCTTAAGTATCTATTTCACTTTCTATGGTCAACTTTAAAATTTTGTAACTTTTGTATTTTCCTTATTATTGAGCACAGTGCTAAAAACATACCACACAATATAGGAATGTGCAATAAATAATAGCATTGTTCTTTTTTCCCAATGGAGAAAAGTATGTTGAACAAAATATCTCTCTGCTGTAGTGACAAGATCACTAAAATAGGAATCATGAGCTCTGAATTCTAATCCCAACTCTGCCATTTATTAGGTGTATAATTTTGTAAGTCATTCCTTGTTCTTACCTTCAGTTTCCTCATTTGTGTTATTAGAAAATTTAAATAGATGATGTCTAAGAACTTTCAAGTTCAAAGGAGCTATAATTATATGTATAAAATAGAAAATATTTTATAATTTCCATAGTGGTCCTAATCTACTGGCTCATCATCACTTGGAAGTAACTCTAAGCTTTTGAAGCTTATTCCAGTGGAGCACTGACTATAGTCAGATCCAATGAGACTTGGAAAAATATCTCCTATGAGTCCATTGAAAAGCAGAGGAACAGTATCTATTTTGAGAAATTCATCACCAAAAAAATTGGCCACTAGAAGATCATTTTTTTTTCATCCACAGCTCCTAATAAAGATAATCTTTCATAAAAGCACTTAGCACAGTGCCTAGCACATAGAGGATAGCAAATAAATGTATGTTGACTTACAAAGTATGAGGATTTTTATCTACATCAGTCAAGAGATTATCTGTGTCTTTATGGGGAAGAAGGGGATACACACATGTTGTGTATGTGTGTGTATGTATAAATATGTTCTTGTGGTAGAACAAGATTTCAGAAATTAATACATACTCAGGTTCTATATAGGGCTGATTTCATTAAGCAGAACATTTAAAAAAAAAATCAGCCCAGAAAATGGCTTTATGTTAAAAAATGAAAGTGAATGGCTCATTATGAGCCATTTGCTATCTATCTAAACCTGAAATGACACATCAACACCAATACTTCTTAGGTTTTTTGAGATGACTATTCATTTACATGATAGTGTCAAACAATCTGGTGGGGATAAATGGAAAATTTTACAAATGATGAAGGGTAACAATCATCTTTGATTAACTGATGCACTGCCTATTAAGTTCAAATTATTAAAGAGCCAACAAAACAAGACAAACCCTGCTTTAATGGATATCTGCAGTTGAAATATGAAATGTCCAGAAATTAAAGAAAAGCTGGTGAAAAATCCAATTTCCATGTGAAGATTCTCAAAAATAAAATAATTTCACCATGAAAGCTTCATGATTAAGGAAAGAATATGCTTTGTACTGGTTTTGTTATTTTGTTTCTTGGAATCAGCTTGAATTGAACATAATTTCTAGATGCTATGAAATGGTCAGATGGCAGATCTTAGAAAAATCAGAAAATGACAAATTATCATATGCACTAACTGAAAGTTAAAATGGAAAGGATCGTTCTGATGCCTGAATAAAGCAGTAGGAAAATAATTAACAACCATGATTTATATCACTGTCATTTGCAAACATCAGTAATTTCTATTTTAAAAAAATCTGCTTTCCAACTATCTAAACTTGTCAATAAAAATGGCCACTCAAGAAATTGGAAGTTGAGTGGATGCCCATCAATTAAGAATAGTTTAATAAGTTATGGTATATGAATGCAATGGAATATTATTGTTCTATGAGAAAGGATGGCAGGCTGGTTTCAAAAAAGCCTGGAAAGACTTATATGAACACATGCTGAATGAAGTGAGCAGAACCAGGAGAATACTGTACACAGTAATAACAATATTATGTGACAATAAACTATGATAGGTTTAGCTCTTCTCAGCAATGTGGTGATACAAGATAATTCCTATAGACTTGGGATTGAAAATGTCATCTGCAACAAGAAATAGAATTATAGAAACTGAATGTGGATCAAACCATAGTATTCTTACTTTTTTGTTTGTTTGTTTGCTCTTTTTTTATCATAAAAATTTCCCCTTTGGGTCTAATTTTTCTTGTACAACATGACAAATGTGAAAATATGGTTTAAAGAATCATATGTCTAAAACCTATATGAGATTGCTTGCTATTTGTTGGGGGAGAGTTAAGGGAGGGAGAGAGAAAAAATTTGGAATACAAAATCTTACAAAAACGAATGCTGAAAACTATCTTTATATATAGTTGGAAAAATAAAATAATATTGAGAAAAACAAATAAAAATAAAAATGTCCACTACTTTGAACCATTAAATTATGCAAATGTATACATCAGCTGAAAAAATCTTCACATTGTCCAAAAAATATAGAAGTGAAAACTACTTTAACAGTATGTGACAGCTAAGGAAAATTATATATTTATGCCTCAAGTAGAGAATAGCTTTCATCATATCTCTCCTGTGCTCCAAAAACTTTAATGGATCTCCATTGTTGAAAACACATTTAACTTAGCTGCTATCCTTTTGGAACTCATATTTGCTTTTTACAGTTTCTTCCCTCTGCTGTCGGCTATGAATTATTACTCCTTGGTGCTGCCAGTCTTTATTGAAGATCGTATAAGTACAGAAACTCCCACTGTGGTTCCAACAGGCATAGGTAGATAAGGCTAAAAAGAAGCAAAGCCCAATATAACACAACTGTTAACTCTACTGAAACACATCTTGATTTCCATAGATTTCCTCTACTAGGAGCTGACTTACATCTATGACCTTGCTTATTATCTACTTGTCTTTGTGTCAAATTGAAATTATGTCCTTGCTTCCTAGCTAGTCTTCTCCTTTAGAGTTAGTAACTCAGGATTGCTTTACAACTTTGCTTATACTCTTCTTTGATTATGAGGATGCCATTTATTAGTTTCTTTTTTTTTTTCACTCCCTAAATCACTGTTTCTAATTTCTACCTTATAGTAACCTGGGCTGGGAAACAAATTCATAAGGCTTGTAAACTTATATGCAAAATAACATTAAATAGATTATGAGTAAGGAACTGAAGGCCTCTCTTAAAACACATCAGTTTTAAAATTTAGGGTTATTATGACTACTTGTGAGTACTTCTTCAGTGGACTCTTTTGCTTCCTTTATGGTTTTTTGCTGATGGGATGGGAGATGATGTGATGTGTGATATACAGCAATATAGTTCAATTCAATATGATATGATAAAATGTAATGGAATATAAAAGCATAATATAATGCAAATTATAATATATGTTATGCCTCTTGTGTCATAATGCAGTATTCTATTTTACTGTCCATTATATTACATTACATAATATAATTATATTCATTATTTCATGTTATATTATATAGCTTTATAATTATATTGTATACATATTCCATATAAGATATTTAATATTGGACATTAATATCATATAATAATGTGATAATACAATATTGTATCATGAGATTACATTATAAGATGATATTGCACATATATATTTATGATATTTTATGGTATATCTAATACATCATGTGATATAGCTACAGTAATATGCATAACAGTTATAATTCACACTGGTGTTCAATATTCTTCCAATGAGCCTATCTAAACAAAGGCAGAACTCTTTTTGACTAACAAAGCGACACCCATGGCAAAACATACCCTGGAAACTTTTCTAGTGAAATAGTTCTGCAAGCAGTTGCATTTATTGGCCTGCCTTTAAAAAACTTAAGATCAATTCCAGATTATAATGAAGCATCAAAGTAGAGCTTTGCACATAAAAAAAATCTACTGTTTCAATATTTATTGATCTAAGATTTCATCAGTGGTCATTTTTTCCATTGATTATAGTGCAACTTCTCTACAATTTAGTCTATGGTCTTTTAAAATTGCTCTACAGACTACCTCATTGCCTTTCTGAAGTAAGTATGTTAGTCCACAAGCAACACATATACATTCTCTTTGAGTTTTGTAGAGCTTGCCTTAAAGTGTAAACTTTATGTTATTATGAAGCACCTGTAGGATTTTATTGACAAATCTATCATTACAGAATTCATATTCCTCCCAAATACAACACTTTGTTAATAAGATAGTAAAAATCTACAAAATGAGTCTATTGTTAAGAAACAAAAGAACAAAATCATAATCTTAGCTTTGCCATTTAATATATAACTTCAAGCATGTTTCTTAACCTCCAGACCTCAGTTTCCTTATCCACAAAATGATGATTTATGCCTCATGGAATCCATATTGCCATAACCAAAAACCAAAACCAAAAACAAAACCTCACAAACAAGAAATGAACTATGGCAAAGGTACTAAACAAAACATGTTGGCATATATCCTATTGGACTCTGAGAAAATGGCAATGTGATATTTTTAAGCAACATTGCTATAGCAAAAAATTGCTAATCGTCATTAATGAAATTAATTCTCTCAAGATTAATTGCAATTAAAAAGGAAAATTATTGCCCCAGAGAAACTTATTATTGTATCATTTCAAACAGTGAAAAAAAATCATGTGAGGAATTTCACTCATTTTTTAGAATATAAAGTTTTCTTAGCATCTCCTAATTTGCATTTTGTAGGCAGCTGCCTAATCCATATAAGGGAAAATCTAGCTCTTTTATGAATCATGTGGGAAAACAAATTATATTTGAAAAGATTCTAAGTGGCTAAACTAGTAATGATTGCTAGAAAGTTTTATTTGGTTATTATACAAGTAGACAAAGGAAAAAGGATTCAAAATCCCTCAAGATGCTTCCAGCTCTAAAATTCTGATTTCTTAATTTACTCACTTTAACATGTGACTAATTTGTATTCTTATTTAAAAATCAGTGTTTCTCCTCAGCTTGTTACATACAAGCATCACACAGGCTCAAAATAGCTAAGTAGTGTTATTTCTAGTTGGGAAAGGTACATAGAAGTCACTCTCTTCTTTAGTTAGATGGCACTCAATAAATGGTCTTAAGAGTCCAAAGAAAGAATCTGATTTATTAACAAGAAGATGATCATTTATAGTATACAACTAGTGGCCCTCTAAAGGGAAGAGCCTAATGTAATCAGAGAAGATATGTCCACTTTTAAACTTTTATGAAGTTTGTCATAATGTTTGTGTCATAATGGCAAAAATAAGGATGTATTTATATTCTTTTGCAACAGAACAAAATGGGTCAAAAGCAATTAATTCATTCAAAAGTTATAAATAAACAGAGGAAATAATAAAGAGTAAGGGAAACAATTCAGTCAAAAGTTAGTAAATATGGTTGAAGTCTCTTTGAAATCCATTAATTTTTAACTTTTTATTTTCTATTTAACAGGACTTTTTAAAAATAAGATTATTCTTTGAACATGGCACTTAAAATCTATGCTTTTGTTAGATTCCTAAGTCTTATCTAGTTCTGCTCAGTCCTAGCTATTCTGATTAATAAATATGTTGATATACATTTTATATGGCTGTTAATATCTATCATTGGTCAATTTAACTTTAATTCAGTACTGGCTAATGAACCATAAACATAAAGAATTAGCAACAACAAAAGAAGTATGGTTTATAGCCTGAAAGAATGCTTTGGAATTATGGTACCTAGATAAGTTAATAATAGGAAAACATTAACTTCCCCAGGGTCTTTGTCATATTTGAAGGCAGCTGAGATTGTGTGATACCAGTTTATAAAAATACACTTTAAGCATAATTTGAAAGCAAGAAAATAAAAAATGAGGGGAAATGGAATGATTTCTTGCCTGAACAATGAAGCTTAAAGTTCAGGTGTACTTCTGACATGACATATAGCTCTTATCTTTAGCTTGCATATATCCCAGTATAGCCTCCCCATACAACTACCATTTGAAAAAGAAATGTCATTCGTAGCAGAGTTGTTTTTTTTTTTTTTTTCCCCAAGCTAAGCAGAGGTATGGACCATATCAGGAGGCAAGAACATTGCAGAGCTGAGGGAGGATGGGATGGGGAGAGGCAGATGTAGATGTTTCGATTTGCATAGAAATATTGTCTTCCCCTCTCAACATTGCAAGGGGAGGTGGGTGTGTAAAAATCAGTGACTGATTGCAGCTCTACAATGCTCATTTAGGGACCAGATGTTATATGTAGCCTAGGGGTAGTTGGGAGGACTACCATGAGAATAAATGAGAATGAATAAATATGAATGAGTATGAAGGAGAATGAGATGCCATGGAAGAGGAGGCAATGATTATTCTAGTTGTGTGGTTTTCAGATGTGCATTGAGTGAGTGTCAGAGAACTTGGGGGAGGGGGGTCACAGTTCTTAATACCTGGAGGATTTTCATGGAACTCCTGTGCTTTGTGTTCATCATGGTACATGAGACTATGTGCATTTTGGGAATGGCTAAGACAATCTAGACAACATGTATTATTATGGCATGAATAATTATGAGAGCTGTAAGATCAAATTCTGTGGAATATAGCATATATGAATTGTGAGCATGGCTGAGCTTGCCTTTGTATTTTTGTTTCCAAAGAAAGCTAACGCAGGGCAACCTAACAATACTCAGAAAGAACAATCAAATCTGCTTCACATTTGTTTTTCCACAACAATGTAATCAGAATTGTAACACAACAAGCTCACTGTTCTGCTCATAAGGTTCCATCCTGTTATAAAGGGAATGGTCATTGAAACATTTTGGAGAAAGCCTGTCAAAGAAGAAACTTTCTAAGTATTTCTAAGAGAAAATCTATTTGAGAACCTTATTAAGTAATGTCAATATTTTATAAACATCAATTTAAAAAGAAAGATGGGGCTTCTCTTTTTGTTTAGTTGCATCCAAATCTTTGTGATTCTTTTGGAAAAAATGCCAGAGTGGCTTTCCATTCCCTTCTCCAGCTTTTTTTTTTAAATAGATAACAGGGTTAAGTGACTTGATCAGGGGCACATGTGAAGCTAGTTTTGAACTTAGTTTACTGGAGTTCTATCCACTCTAAAACCTAATTCCACGAAAGCTTCTCTACTTTTCCTGTTTTGGGGGTTTTTTTAATCTTTTTTTTTTTTTGAAGAAAAAAGAAAGATATTTTATATCGCAATGGGAAAGACAGATACTCTGGATACTATATGAAAAGTGATCTCATACAATGAAAAGAACACTTGATTAAGACAAAAGACTTCATTTTCTGGTTTCAGCTCTGCCACTAAGTATTTTGTGACTTTGGGCAAATGATTCAAACTTTCCTAGACTCATTTTCCTCATCTATAAATTGAGAGAGTTTTGCTGGAAAATTGATAAAGTTCATTGAAAAATAAAATTATTTTAATCTAATTGTGATGGTTCTGTTTCTTTCAGGCAGTTTTTTGCTAATAGTATTCAAGAGATAGAGGAGAACAGAAATGTAGTCCTTTTGAGAAAGGGAATTGTGGGAGAGGCTTTGAGGCCAAGCAAACCCAAAGCTCAGGGATTGGATAACAAATTACCAAGAGAAGCTTTTGATATAAAGCTAAATAGGTAAGTAGAAACAACTGAGATTATCTCTTTGAAGCCAAGTATAAGGGTAAAAGACAGTAAGAAGTAAATGACTATGAATAATAGCAGGGATAAGAAAAGATTGCCTAGGAATGTATTTCTTTTAAAGTTGATTATAATGTAATATCTATGAATTTTAATGCTAGTTTAAAGTTTGATTAAGTGTATTTTCATACAAAGACATTTTTCTACAAAAAGAATTTCAATGTTGTAAATATTGGGGATGAACTCAAGTAGGTAACCTTAAATATCCTATTCAAAGCACAGAGCTTGCACATCAAATCTTATGATCATGAGGCAGAAATACTAAATTCTAGGCTCAATAAAAGGATTTTTAAAAAAATCACTTCAAGTACCAAATTTGCAATGCAAAAGTCAGATAAGGCCATTACCCATACAGTTTTTTCTTCTCTTGAACTGGAGAATCACAAATACAACTTTATACAAAAGATTTAAATACATCTTTCATTGTGCTTAAAGAAAAGACCAGAAAATTGTAGAAACAAAACAAAAAAACTGAGTTACCAGCTCCCTTAAATCTACCCCTCATCCAGCCTTTCCCCTTTTTGTTGTTGAGGGCAACACAATCTTTTCATTCCCTAACATTAATAACCTTGAACTCATCCTTGTACTTTCCTTTATCTCACTACTCATATCAGATCTATTAACAAGTCCTATTGATGCTATCTCCTCAATATCAATCAATTAATTAATCAACATTTATTAGACCCCTGCTAGCTATATGCCAGGTACTATATGCACTATGTAGGGCAGCAAGGTAGAGTGCTGGACTTGGAAACAGGAAGACTCCTCTTTTTGAGTTCAAATCAAGCTTCAAACACTAGCTGTGTGACTCTGGGTGAGTCACTTAACTCTGTTTTAGTTCCTTTTCTTAGTTCCTCATCTGTAAAAGAAAATTTCCTGGAAAAGGAAATAGCAAACCAGTCCAGTATCTTTGCTAAGAAAAAAACCCAAACGAAGTCACAAAGAGTCAGACATAACTGAAAAAATAACTGACAACTAAAGATTAGACAGTGACGATTAAAAAAAAAAAAAAAAAAAAAAAAGACTAAGTTGCTCCTTTAAGGAGTTTATATTTTATAAAGAAAGAAGCTAAAATATGCACTGGGAAGTATGTGCAAAATAAATATAAACAAACTATTTTCAATATAAATACAAAGTTAATTCTGGGTAGAGGGTACTGCTTTTATATATTTTTTATAGTATTTGAGTTGAACTTTACAGATAATTGGGCAGAGGTAAGGGGAGGAGTAAATTTTTGGCATGGGGAAGTTTCCAGTGCAAAAGGCATAGAAAGGTGAAAAAAGTTCAAGGTCAAGTATGAGAAATAGCAAGAACATCAATTTAGCTAGATTAAAGAGCACTTTAAAGGAACTAGTATAGTATAAGCCTGGAAAGATTGTGATTTTTCTTAATGCCAGCTGGATGACTTTGTATTTGATTCAAAGAAACACTGATATTTATTGAGCAAGGTCAACAAGTCTGTGCTTTTGGAGTGTACTAAGGATGGATGTCAAAGGAGAGAACTGAGGCTGGTAGAAGGCTATAGCAGCAGTCCAGATGAAAAAGTGATGAGTTCCTGAATTAGAATGTTGGCTATATCAATAGGAGAAAGGGATGCATGAAAAACGCGTTGTGGAGGTAAAATAAACATCTTTTGGGGAAAGTCATGGAGATAAGCATTTATCAGACAATGTACCAGAATATTAGGATAAGCACTTTACAAATATTACTTCATTTCATCCTCATAGCAAACCTGTGAGGTTAGGTACTATTATTATTACTATTATTAATTTTAGAGTTGAGGAATTTTAGACAAAAGTAACCTGTCCAGGATTACACTGTTGCTAAATATCTGAGGCAGAGGTCTTCCTTCAAGGCAACTAAGTGATTTAAAAGGGCAAATAAATTCAAATCCAGCTCAGACCCTGTGTAATCTTGGGCAAGCCACTTAACTCTATTTGCCTCAGTTCCTCAACTGAAGGAAAATTGAAAGAAATGGAAAATAATTTTGATTTCTTTGCCAAGAAAACATCAAATGAAGTCATGAAGAGCTGGACACAACTAAATAGCAACTTCCTGACTTCAGGCCCAACACTCTAGCAATTGTACTGATCAGTTGTCTTTTCTGCCCTTATAATCTCTCAATAGGACTAGTGCAGTTGGCTCCTATCTAACCTTTCTGTTTCCAGTTACTCCCTCTTCAAACTATATAGGTGCTGACACAGCATAGATTATAGGATCTCTTGTAGTTATTTGGAACTGTGATTTTACTGGCATTTGTTTCTTTTTAGTGAGTAAAGTCCCTTTATCCATATGCAGATTAGCAACTATTCTCTGATACTCACAGATTGCTGCCAGCAGCCCTAAGAGGTTGAAATTTATACAGATTCACATAACAAATATATATTAGAGATTGGGAGTGAATCTGAATCACCTTAACTTCAGGAATAGATCTCTGTCTTTTATCCCATGGTTTCCCATGACACGTATTAGCAGAATCATAGATTTAGAGCTGGAGTAGATCCCAGAGGACATATAACAACCTCCTCATTTTTTCAGATGAGGAAACAACTCAGAGAGTTTGTGACTTTGCTCAATGTTATCTGGGCAGCAACAACAACAATTAGCATTTATATATCACGTTAAGGTTTGCAATGTGCTTTACAAATATCTAATTTAATCCTCATCATAATTCTCGGAGATGCTATTATTATTCCCATTTTACAAATGAGGAAATGAAAACATAACAAAGATTAAATGATTTGCTCAGGTCACAAAGCTAGGTAGGTAGTTTGAACCCAAGTCTGACTCCAAGTCCCAAACTCTGTCTATTGTATCACTTAATTGCCAGTAACTGGCAGAGTTCAGATTCTAACCTATTCCAAATTCAGCACTCTTTTCATTACCCCATTATTTTTCTTCAATAATTTTCCTAAGGCTTGGGTCTAATTATATTACTCCTTTACTGAAGACTCTTTTGCAGCTCCTTATTTCCTCTATTCTAAACTACAAGCTCATCAGCTTGGCATAAATCTGGATTCAGCCTATCTACTCAGATTTATTTCATGTAACATTTTACCTTGTATTTCATACTCTAGCTCCATGTTGCTCACCAGTCTGGACATTCCACTCCCTTTGTGCCTTCTGCTTAAAAGACTCTCCTATACTTTCAATTCACTCTTTTCTTATGGTAACATTTTAGAATCTCAAGTTCTTCCAGGTTTTCCTCCTACAGGAAGTCTTTTCCAATCATCCTAATTCTTAATGATCTCTCCCTTTACAAATTAGCATGCGTTTACTGTTCTGTAAACATTTCCATCCTTTAGTAAAGGCACACAGTGTAATGTATACATTACAATGTTATTACAATGTAATAAAATGTAACACAGTGACTGGGACCAAAGCCAGGAAGACCTGAGTACAAAGCACTCTTAAATATTAATCAGCTGTGTGATGCAGGGCAAGCCACTTGACCCTATTTGCCTCAGTTTTCTCTTCTATAAAATGAGTAGGAGAAGGAAATGGAAAACTGCTTGAGCATCTTTTTTTTAAATTAACATTTTATCATCTCTCTCTAATTACATGCAAAAACAATTTTAATATTTTCAAGCTATGAATTCCAAATTCTATCCCTTTTTCCTCTCTTCCCTTCCAGACATGGTAAACAATCTGATACAGATTATATATGTAAAATCATGTAAAACATGTTTCCATATTAGTCATTTTTTGGAAGGGAAGGAAGCAAGGAAGGAAGGAAGGAAGGAAGGAAGGAAGGAAGGAAGGAAAAGAGGGAGGGAGAGAGGGAAGGAGGGAGCGTTATGGTTAGGGTTAGGGTAGAGACACAAGTTTTGCAAAGATGAATGTTAAAAACTATCTTTGCATGTATTTGGAAAAATAAAAAACTATTTAAAAATAGCAAAGTAGTGCAAGTACATCAACTCTTTGTCAAAGTAGGACTGTTTCCAGGGTAGAGGCTGCTGCACTATACCAGATTTCAAAAGTTTTGTGCAGCTGTTTTCAGAAATTCTTCTAGAGACCAGCCAGTGGTGTGTGAGCCAGCACTGGAACCCAGATATGAATATGGGCAAGGCAAAAGAGTTCTGCCCCAGTGCTAGCAAAGACTGCCCTATATTCTCCTTCTGTGCAGCTATTCAACCCCCTTACCTGTGGGAACCTCCAGAAGCTGCCACTGTTGCTGCTGCTGCTGCTCAGCCATTGTTGATTCCCTGACTCCCAAGGTTTGCTCCTGGTTTGCTGGGTCTCCTCTTATACCCTAGTGCAGGAAGGTCCTGCAGACCTTTCAACTAGTCCTTAGTATCTATGGGATGTATACCACTGGTGCTGCCATTGATTCAGAGGCCCCAAGGCCTTTTCTGGATTGTTGCTGCTATGTGCTTGTGTGGCCTGTGCTGGAACTGTGCTGCTCTCCCACCCTGGTGCAACAGATCTTTCCTGCTGACCTAAGTTGTCTTCTGCTGGTCAATTGTTGAACTCCATCTTTTTGTGGGTTCTAATGCTCTAAAATTTGTTTAGAGTCATTATTTAAAGGTATTTGGAAGCATTTGGGGGAAAGTTTGAATTAATTCCAGCCTTTACTACACCATCTTGGTTCTGTCTCCAAATCCATCACTTGAGGCAGAGAGAGGTTAAATAATGTTCCAATACCCACATATAAGTAGACAGGGTAGTATTTGAACCCAGAACCTTTGACTTGAGAGTCAGAACTTATTCCTCTGAACCATAGCATATAATTAATGAAGAAATATTTGGCTTGTCTACTCCTGAAATCTTATATTGAACATCTCTTCTCCTTCCAAAGTAAAGTCGAAATGTAAGGATAGGTAGTATTTTGTATTTTCTTTATTTGTAACATTCATGACATAAATTCTACTCTGAACCTCCATAAGAAGACTAGAATAGGGACTGGCATTCAAAAGTTAAATAGGAGCACATTTGAAAGAGGACTTGCCGGTGCAGCCTCTCTGTGTTCCCAGCTTGAAACCTGGCAACAAGAAAAAGACCAAAGAATGGGGAAAGTCAGTCACTTGAAAACAGACTGGAGAAGAAGGAAATCAGAGGGGGGATTTTACAGCAAGTTTCTCTAACAAAGGCCTTAGTTGTCAAATATATGGAGGGCTGACTCAAATTTATAAGAATGTCATTCCCAATTGAAAAACTGCCAAAGGGTATGAATAACCAATTTTCAGACAAACAAATCAAAGCCATCCATAGTCATATGAAAAAAAAAATGCTTAAATCACAACTGATTAGAGAAATACAAATCACAACAACTCTGAGGAACCA
Organism: Sarcophilus harrisii; assembly: GCF_902635505.1. Taxonomy (NCBI): domain Eukaryota; kingdom Metazoa; phylum Chordata; class Mammalia; order Dasyuromorphia; family Dasyuridae; genus Sarcophilus; species Sarcophilus harrisii. The sequence continues at coordinate 157,670,050 of NC_045428.1, read as the reverse complement.
CCTCATACCTATCAGATTAGCCAATATGAGAGAAAAAGACAATGGCAAATGCACGCAATGTGGGAAATTTGGAACACTAATGCACCATTGGTAGTATATAGCAATTGATTGAACCATTCGGTAGAGTAATTTGAAACCATGTGCATTCCTTTTGACTTGGCAATGCCACTAAAACAAGACAAAAATGTTAGAAAAGGAAAAAGACAAAATGTTAGAAATAGCACTTTTTATGATGACCAAAAGTTGAAAATTGAAGTGGTGCCCATCAACTGGAAATGCCTGAGCAAATTGTGGTATATGGTTGTGATCAAATATTGTTGTGTTATTTAAAAAAATAATAATAAAGAGCACTATGCTTTCAGAAAAACCAGGAAAGACATACATGAACTGATGCAAAGTGAAGTAAACAGAAGCAGGAGAAATTGTACACCATTAACAGCAATACTGTGCAATGGTGTGAATGACTTTCTCAGCAATACAGTGATCTAAAACAATTCCTCAAGGATTTATGATGAAAAAATGCTATACATCGGAAGAAACAGAATTAATGGAGTTTAAATGTAGATTGAAACATATATTACTATCTATTTGGGGGGGGGGGTTAGGGAGGTTGATGTTTTCTTTCACAATGTGACAAATATGGAAATGTTTTGCATGACTGAGCATGTATGGCCTGTGTCAAATTGCTTACCTTCTCAGTAAATGGGAACGGAAAGGTAAAATGAGAGAATTTGGAACTCAAAATTTTAAAAAACAAATGTTAAAAAAATTGTTTTTATATGTAGTTGGAAAAAAGTAACTATTAGAAATCTAAAAAAAAGGAAACTTAAACTAGAATGGTTTTATAAAAACAAAATTGTCTTGTTTGGGAAATATGATACATTGAATATACAGCATATCTTCATATCCACTATCAGTGGTTGCACTTAACACTTTAGCTTTCTACATGGTAAAAATCTAAAACCAAGTTTCCAACTGCCAAACTGCCTGCAACCACCAAGGAAGAGAGAAGTATCAACAATATATCTCTAGTCTTCCTCTATGTATAGTGGAGGTTAAGAAACTTTACTGTTTGAAGAACAAGATTAGCATTTATGGGGCAGCTAATTGGTGTAGTGGATAGAGTACCAACCCTAAAGTCAGGAAGATCTAGTTCAAATCTGGCCTCAGACATTTAACACTGCTTGGCTGTGTGTGACCCTGAGCAAATCACTTAATCCCAATTGCCTCAGAAAAAAAACAAACAAACGTGAGAGAGAGATAGAGAGAGACAGAGAGAAGCATTTATATTCTTGACTTAAATTTACTCTTTTATTGTAAAGTGTATAAAGTTCTGGATGATATTTTAGTTGAATATTTCTCATGTCATTCTTATTCTAATGAAACTTTTTAAACAACTTTTTACAACAGTGAGAACTGGCCTTACAGAATGGCAACTATTCAGATAGATCCCTAAGAACAATTTGTAGACTTGTGGGATACTGAAAAGGCCTTCCTGTCCCTTAAATATCTGTCTAAACAACCTGCCAAACAAATGAGTTTAACTCCTTCAGCTTAGGCATAATATTCCTAAAGGTCATATGGTAAACTTTGTAAATCTTGAAGACAAATGTCTCCCAAAAATCAAAAAATGAGTATCACAAGTAAGGCAACAGGTAAGAGTACATGTTGTGGAGAGAAATTATTATTTTGCCATTATATTAATAAGCAATTATTAAATTAGGATTAAGAACTTTTCTCCTTTATTTCCTCATTTAGGAACCACTCCCTGCAGGTCAGTCAGCTATCTCTGAAGGACATGGCTGATGGATGAAATGTTTCCTGACCCTCAGAGAGCATGTTCATAGATCTTGAACAGAATCCCACCCAACTAGGAGACTTTCCTTCTATTTAGAGCATAAACAGAATCTAAGATAGGTGAAATTTTGTCCCAAACAATGAGCCCTAGCCCTTGTCACCCTCTATTGGAATTTAGTGTGATCCAACTCATGAAGAAGAAAATCAACCAGACTGATCTGAGTGGAGATGAATTATTCTTTCTAAACTGCTGATTAAATTTCAGGATCAAGCCATGTTCTCAGCAGGAAGAGCTAAAGACTTCAAGCCCACCTCCTTGGTCCACAATCAGGGTTGATTTTTACTTGTTAGGAACAGCACTCCCTTTTCCAAAAGTATATTAAGACTTCCAGCCTCTTTTTGATTTTGTTTTTAGCTAAAACTCCTCTTGATTAAAATAAAAATAAGATAAATTCTGAGGGAAGAGTTTAAATAGCTGTTTCTAAGTTTGTTTTAAAATCCCATCTATTGATATTAGCCTTTCTCTGAACTTTATGATATGAGTATTGCCACCTTAGTTAAACCTGAAATGTCTGTTTTGGCTTCACTGGGAGAAACAACTGACCATTGATTTATTGATTGTTTACCAGCCTAATTAATGGATTAACTCTTAATTATCCAGAAATTCTGATTATCAGATCTTCCATTCATTACCATGCATATAAGTGCTTTGCAACACAGAATCAGTGGGGAAGAACAGGAGTAAAAGGTGTCATCAGGAAAATATATGCCAAGTAGAAAAGGTGCGGTTGTCATTTGGGAATGGCAAATGATGACAGATATATTAAAAGCCCCACTGGTGTCCTCATTGCCAGGAAAAGTTCCATTATAAGTAAATGCCCTGTGGAGAACTTATATGACAAGTGTCACATGGGTCAGACAGGCTTGGATCTGGTTGGATCTGTAAGGAAGATGATATATTCAAGGTCTCACAGGTGATTAGCATCAGAGGTAGAATTTGTACCCAGGTCAAACATGAATTTTGACTTCAGAGCCAGGCCTCCTTCCATTGTCTTAAAGGAGTTCACCCACCTCACAATTTTGTCTGGAGTTTTCCCTGCCATGTCATAGGCAAATCATTCTACTCGGTGCCTTTCTTTCCACAGCTGCCTTGGTGGTCACCATGGACCATTAACATGTGTATTCAATCATCCTACACATTCTAAGCAGAGAGGACTGAGTCTTGGAGAATGTGCTGGCAAAAAACCATTGACACTGTTAAGAAAATTCTTTTCAGTTGAAGTAGATCAAGGTTAGAGTAGAGAAGGATATCACTTCTGATCTCCCTCAAAAGCTTTTATATTCTTTCTCTTGGTTAAAATAAAAATAAGATAATATATTCTGAGAGGGAAGAGTTTAAATAGTCTGTTTCTAAGTTTGTTTTAAAGTCCCATCTATTGATATTAGCCTTTCTCTGAACTTTATGGTATGGGTATTGCCGCCTTAGTTAAACCTGAAATGTCTGTTTTGGCTTCACTTGAACTATTTTAGAAAGAGATGTAAAAAGGAAGAAAAAATGTGTGGAATCTGTGATCTGAAGAAGCTCTTTTCCCACCCACCCTGTCTCTTCCTGTCTCTTTAATTCTAAACTTTCATGTATATAGTGAAAGGAAAGTGATACAGGGAAAAGAACACTAAAATAAGAGTTAAAGGACCAGGATTTTATTCTTAGTCCTAATGTATGGTCTCAGAAAAAATTATTTTCCTACTGTAGGCCTGATTTTTTGTTTTACCTAGATAGGTAGATGAGCATAGGGATAGGAGTCATGAAGACCAAAGTGCAAATCTGGTCCCAGATGCTTAGTAGCTGTAGGACTCTGGGCAAGTTACTTAATGACTCTCTGCCTCACTTTTCCCAACTAAAAAATGAGAATCAAATGAGATAATGTCTGTAAAGTGTTTAGTGTGGTGCCTGGCACATAGTACGTATTTAATACTTTTTTCCTTCTCCTTTTCTCTTTATAATTCCATTAAATTTAGTTCATCAAACATTTATTAAGCATCTACCATAAGCCAATAAATATGCTAAATACTGGGGATAGAAAAAGAGGCAAAAGATAGTCCCTGCCCTCAAAAAATTTACAGTCTAATGTGGGGAAACAGCATGCAAACAACTATATACAAAACAAGCTATACAGTGGCTCTACTGGGCTTATATCCCAAAGAGATCATAAAAAAGGGAAAGGGACCTGTATGTGCAAAAATGTTTGTGGTATTCCTTTTTGTAGTGGTAAGAAATTAGAAACTAAATGGATGCCCATCAGTTGGGGAATGGCTAAATAAGTTATGGGATATGAATGTTATGAAATATTATTGTTCTATAAGAAATGATCAGCAGGATGATTTCAGAGAGGCCTGGAAAGACTTACATGAACTAATGCTGAGTGAAGTGAGCAGAACCAGGAGATCATTGTACACAACAATGGCAAGATTATACGATGATGATCAATTCTGATGGACATGGTGGCTCTTTTCAATGGCGAGGTGACTCAGGCCAGTTCCAATGGTCTTGTAATAAAGAGCCATCTGTACCTAGAGAGAAAACTGTGGGAACTGAGTGTGGATCACAACATAGCATTTTCACTTTTTTATTGTTATTTGCTTGCATTTTGTTTTTTCTCATTTTTTTCCTTTTTTGAACTGATTTTTCTTGTGCAACATAATCATTGTAGAATATATATAGAAGAATTTCACATGTTTAACATATTTTTGATTATTTGCTGTCTAAGGGGAGGGGTGGGGGAAGGGAAGAAAATGTTTAGAACACAAGGTTTTGCAAGAGAGAATGTTGAAAATTATGCATTTGTTTTGAAAATAAAAAGCTTTTTAAAAAAAAGAAAATAAAAAAAAAACAAGTTATATATGGGACAAATAGGAAAAATTAAGTTGGGGAAGGCACTGGAATAAGAGACCATGAGGAAGGCTTCCTGTAGAAGATGAAATTTTAGGTGGTACTTGATAAAGCCAGAGAGATCAGTAGTTGGAGTAGAGTGAGAACATATCAATCAAGGGAGACAGCTAGAGAAAATGGCCAGAATCAAGACATATAGGAGGTCAACGTTGTTGAATTAAAGAATACATATTGAAGAATAAACTGTAAGAAGATTGTAAAGGTAAGACTGGGGCTAGGTTGTGAAGGGCTTTGAATGCCAAAGAGACCTTTTTGTGTTTGCTTCTGGAGGCAATAGGAAACTACTGGAGTTTATTGAGTAGGAAGGTGTCATGATCAGACCTGTATTTTAGAAAAATCACTATAATAACTAAATGGAAAATGGGTTAGAGTTAGGAAACACTGACACTAGTTGACCCACGAGAAGGCTATTTCAGTAATCTATAATATGTTAAAAAAAAAAAACTAAAATGAACTAAAGTGATAAAATAAACTAGATTGAAGAAGCAGTATGATAATAGTGAATAGAATATTATACTCAGATTTAAAAAGCTCTATGTAGACATTAATTCTGTGACCGTTGAAAAAGCTTTTTTTAGCTTTTTTTTCCTCTATAAAATGGGGGAGGGGGAGAAATGTGGATTTGATCTCCAAGGCCCCTTTAGCCTAAAGCTATGATACTATAATGAGATAATCTCTAGGATCTTTAGGCTCTAAGTGTCTAGAAGCCTCTTTATTTCACAACTAAAAGCTGTGATATGATACAATAAAAGCTTAATGAAGTAAGACAATAAAATGATAATTACAAATATTATATAGTACTTTAAGGTTATCAAAGCACTTTCCTCATAACAATTTCTTAGGTAGTACAAATATTATTTCTGTTTAACACATGACAAAATCAAGACTCACAGAGGTTAAATAACCTTCTTAGATCACATAATCTATAATCTATTAGAATAGATTTTGAACTTGTCCTTGCTGATTCCACATCCAAGTATTATTTCCCTCAGCAGATACATAAAACAAATTCAATTCAACAAACATCTATTAAGCATGTATTATGTTCCAAGTACTGTCCTAAAACACTGGGGATATAGACATAACTAAATTGGACCTATACTTTAAGGTACTTACTTTTGGTATGGAGATAAAAGCTAAAACTCCTAGTAAGACTAAAATATATCTCCCTATCATATCTTTGTATGAAAGAATTATTCATGTAAGAAGATAATTGAATTATGAAAACAGAGGCCTTGATTGTTATTGATCCTGATAGAGAAATGCTCCTCCCATCAGTCAGTATTAGATTTTATTTTTTCCAATATTTAGCACATAATGGTCCCTTAATAAATGCTTATGATTAATTGAATGATTTTTTCTTTTATATTTTAAACTTAACCACCAAAAAAATGTCCTGATGCAAGCACAAAAAAAGTGTTATATAAAAAACTTAACATTGATTATGTACAGTTTAAAAAAATAATAATAAATATATAAACCAGACATGCTACTTAGAAAACTGAGTCTGTCTTGATCCCTTAACCTTTGTAGATAGCTGAACTGACCCGGATGTAGCTAAGGGATACAGTGTTTGGAGGATAAGATCTGGGGTCAGAAATCTTCCTGAGTGGCCTCAGACATTTACTTAGCTGTTTAACCCATGGCAAGCCACTTAACTCTGTCTCACTTTTCTCATCTGTAAAATGATCTGGAGAAAGAAATAGCAAACCACTCTTGGAGTATCTCTGCCAAGAAAATCCCAAATAGTGTCACAGAGTCTCGAACAATTGACAACTGAACAATAGCAAACTGCCCTGAATTGGTAGCTTTGTACCTGTTTGTCATGTACCTTCTATATTTTTAAGGTTTATTATGTTTATTTCCTAAACAAATATTTTAAATGTTAATCTGTCACTGAAAATATAATCCCTCTCCCCAATGAGCAAAATTTGGGGCTAATCACTTAATTTCTGTCTTCCTCAGTTTCCCCAATTCTAATGCTATAATAATAGCATTTATATCCCAGAATTGTTAGAAGGATCAAATGATTTATAAGTTTATAAAGAACAGATTTTAGGATTTAGCACACAATAGGAACTTAATAAAAACTTGTTCATTTACCCTTTGGTCTTTTCCCTATAAGGGTCTGAGTAAACAAATCATAGAACATGGATATGTTGAAATAATATTTTGCTATAAGGAATAACGAAGTGAACAGTTTCAGTAGAAACATTTGTTGTTCAGTCATTTCAGCTGTGTCTGATTCTTTGGGACCCCACTTGGGATTTCTTGGCAAGAATATTGGAATGGTTTGCCATTTCCTTCTCCAGCTCATTTTATAGAAAAGGAAACTGAGGCAAACAGGATTATGTAACTTGCCAGTTACTAAGTATCTGAGGACATACTTGAAATCAAGAAAATGAGTCTTCCTGACTTCAGGTCTGAGTGGGTGTCACCTAGCTGCCCTCAGAGGAAACTAGAAAACCTGTATGAACTGAAGCAAATTGAGTAGAAATAGAAGAATAATGTATGCAATGATAACAATAATATAGAGAAAATATAATAATGTTGCAAGACTTTGGAACTCTGGCTAATGCAACAATAAACTATGAGTACAAAAGAATGAAGGTGAAACACCCCACTCACTTCCTGTCAGGGAATTATGCACTTAAAATGCAGAAAGAGACATACATTTTCAGATATAATTAATGTGAGAAAATGGTTTGCTGGTGTGTGCAGCTATATTTTAAAGGTTTTCCTTTTCTTTTTCCAAGAATTTGCTCAGTGGGAGAGAGGTTATAGTTTCAGTGACATAGTAATATTTAAAATACTTGTTACTTGAGAAAATACACATAATAAACATTTAAAAGAAAAAAGCATGTGCATAGCATACATGTGTGAATCTACTAATAAGCAGCCTACAAGCTCTTGGAGAAAGGGAAAAGGAGGAAAGGGATACATTTTTATATTTGACAGTTGGTTGTTGCAGTGGATAGAGCACCCTCTAATACTTACTAGCTGTGGAATCTTGGGGAAATCACTTAACCTCTTTGCCTCAGTTTACTCATTTGTAATATAGAGATAATAACAGCACATACATACTAAGATTATTGTAAGAGGAAAATGAGATAATATTTGTAAAATTCAGAGCCTGACATACAGTAATCATAACATCTATATAAATACTAGCTATTATTATTATCTCATATACTTTAACAAAGTAGCAAAAAAATTATTGTTTATTTCTCTACTTTTTAAAAATTTTAAATATTGTAGCAATGCTCTTATCCCCCATATTTACTACTACCTAGTTTATCCCCACTGCTCAAACTCCATGCTCTGACTAGATCTCCCTTATAGCAAAGGCTTAAATTTTAAATCTGTGGTTTATTCAGGTTATTATACTTTATTCATTATTACACCTTTGACTACCCACTTAGAATACTTTTATCCTCCACAGTTAACTTCCCACTCATGCCAAATAAGGTGTTAAAATGAGAAACGAATGGCTCACAAAAGTGTAAGAATAGTCAGGAAAGCAAATGTGGGACTTAGTGGAGATTTGTGAAAAAAAATTCTACAAATCATAAAAATAACTTGAGGTTCGGTAGTATCAAGAAGGAAAAACAAGAAATATCACTCTACCATTTGGGAATAATGGGGATATGCTATTCTCAGAAGACAGAGATGTTTAATTTTCATTTTGTTTCCATCTTCTTTGCCACAGAGATGAACTTGGGAGGAAAACAAATGATGTTATTGTTGTTGTTCACCCTTCATTTTCGAAGATGATCAGTATGAGTTGGATTTAAGTGAGGCAGAGTTGCAAAAAGTCTTCAGCTTCATACTCTCTTCCAGAGTCATCCAAGTCCAGAAGCAAGGATGAATGGCAATGGCCCAACATGCAGTGAATGACCTTGACATCTCTGATGACTGACTGTCGCAGTGAGGCAATGCTTCTTCTTTCCTTCTTTCCTTCCTTCCTTCCTTTCTTCCTTCTTTCTTTCCATTCTCCTTCCTTTGTTCCATCATTCATTCATTTGTTCCTTTCTTTCTTCCTTTGGTCCTTCCTTCCCTCCTTCCCTCCTTCCTTCCTTCCTTCATTCCATCCTTCCTTTGTTCCTTCCCTCCTTCCCTCCTTCCTTCCTTCCTTCATTCCATCCTTCCTTTGTTTCTTCTTTCCTTCCTTCCCTTCTTCCTTCCCATTCTCCTTCCTTTGTTCCATCATTCATTCATTTGTTCCTTTCTTTCTTCCTTTGGTCCTTCCTTCCCTCCTTCCCTCCTTCCTTCCTTCCTTCCTTCATTCCATCCTTCCTTTGTTCCTTCCCTCCTTCCCTCCTTCCTTCCTTCCTTCATTCCATCCTTCCTTTGTTTCTTCTTTCCTTCCTTCCCTTCTTCCTTCTTTTCTTCCTTCCTTCCTTCCTTCTTATCCCTTCCTCTTTCTTTCTTTCCTTCTTCTCCTACTGTCCAAAAAAGCAATCATATCCTTTCCTGAGGATGCTTTGTCCAAAAGGAGATTCTTTGCCTCAATTGCCTTAATCGCTGAATGGGTGTGGCCTCCGTTAAACAGATCTGTTGAAGACTTAGCTTAAAAAGAACAACTTCTCCCATTTCATCCAGGGTCATCTCCAGTCTTCTTGATCTGTATCTTTTGCCAATGGACCCAGTTGGAAAGTGAGGCAGGTGATCTTGCACAGCCCTCCCTCACTTAAATCCAATTCACTTGCATATCATGGTATAACCTCCCTGATATCATGATCCTTTTTGAGAATGAAGGACAAACAACAGCAGCAGCAGCAGCAGCAGCAGCAGCAGCATCAACAATAACAACATTTTGATTGCTGAAACCTCACAAGATATTTTGGAATTTAGGGGCTAGATTACTTTTTTTTCTCTTCCCTATTTATTTATTCTATCATTAAAAAAATGGGACAATTAACTCTTTTGTCCCATGTAGTTTCATTTATTATTTTTTAAAATATAACATTGGAAACCTAGGCCTTGATAAAGTGTATTGGGAATCAATTCCTTAATTTTAAAAAATGATTATTAGAAAACACTATATCTCTCTCATACCATTATATTGTCCTGCATTAGTTATTTTATAGTATAACATATTTGTATATCTCTTATTTGCTCCCTGCCAAACTATAATAAACTCAGTGAAAACAGAGATTATGTCAATTATTTTGACATCTTTCCAAGGATTTAGGGCAGGGCTTTATACATAATAAACCCTTAATAAATACTTGTTCAATGAATGAATAATTGTTGAGAAGAGAGGGTTGTTTTTTTTTTGCCTTATCAACAAAACTATTGTATTAATAGGTCAGAAACCAAATCTTCATCTTCTTTTATATAGCCTACAATAGCTACCATAGTGACTCTATGTTGGGCAAGAGGGAAGAATAAAGAATTGTCAATAGGTTGAGAACATTTTTTTTTCTAATAATTCACTAAGGCAAAGTAAGAAAATCTTACATTTCTCCTAAGGAAAGATCTTTAATGTTTTTTAATTTGTACATGCAGTCAAAAGATTTTTTAAAATGTCTTTACATAAAAAAATCTAACACCATAAATCAGAAGGAAGCATAGTAAATGTCTCCCAATTTTAGCATTAGAATGATTAAAAAGTCACCAATCTGTTCTTATGGGAGTTATTTATTTATTTATTTCCTAGGTTTATTACAAGTCTGGAAGATTACCCTTCTTTAGCTTCTATTTCAATGTGTGGTGGTTATTTCTATATTTGTAAAGAATGTGTCTGCATTTTGCACATTTCCAAGATGATCTGCAGGTGTGAATTCTCTGCGCTGGGACTCAAGACAACTTAGTATTTTTTTTTTCTAATTCTTATCATTAGAAATGCTGAGGTTCTGAGGATTGATTTACTTTCAGCAGAATGCTTTAATTTCTAGTAAATTATTAATTTTTAATGTAACAAAATCCTGATAAAGTGATATTTGTTCATGAACTTTTAGAGTTTATGATTTTGAGTCTTTGGTGCCTTATTATGCAAGAAGAATTTAATAATAATAATGCATGTTTCTATAGAGTTTCAACATTTAATGAGAGCATTTCTTTCAATAGTTTTCTGAACTTGGTAATGAACATCTCATTATTCTCACTTGAAAAGGGATAAAATGAAAACAAAAACAAAATAAAAAAACTGGGGAGAATAATGGACTTGCATACAATCACACAACTGAAAAAGTGAGCTAAAAAAGTGACAGAGTCAATCTTCCCTCCTAGTTTTTCTGATTTTAAGTCTAGTATGTTGTTCTCTATTACACTATTTATGAAGCTGATCTGGACAGTGCTACAAAGAAGATAAGTCTATCTGAAATGAAAAAGCAGAATTTTTTCAACTTTTATAATAGGAGCCCTGATTACTTTTTAAGCATTCCCTAGAAGAGGTAATATCCCATAGTAGATAAAATGCCAGTCATGGCACTAGGAAGACTTGGATTCCAGTCTCACTTCTAATGAATTTCTTTTGTGTGACCCAAACTCTTAAGACTGTAAATTGCAGAGTAGGTGCTGATCTGCATTTATTAAACTTACCCACTAGTTTCTTTGCCAATTAAATCAGCAGACTAGTATAAAAAACCGTGTACCAATAATCTAGAACAATGACTGTCATGGGGAGCAACATCTTCAAAATGAGATACCCACACCTCAGGGGAAGTACAAGACAATTCATTGGTATGTGTAAAGAAAATGTTAGAGTGGGAAAATACAGTTTTATGTTGTTAAACTGGAGACAGTAAAACCTGGGGCAAAGCCTGTCTCTTATATTTACTAGTTATGTAACTTTGAGCAAGTCACTTAAAACACTTAACCATGTTTCTGTTATTCAAGGTCCTATTCAGACTCCTAGAAGAGAAATAAATTTAGTCAGCAAAGTTCAGTAAGCCAGTAAGCCTACTATAGGGATTTTGAAATGTATTATTGAAGAGAATGCAGAATGAGGTCATAGAAATGTATATAAGGTATATGTGTGTTTGTGCATGTGTATGTATATTTAATATATGTGTATATGCATATGTGTGTATCTATAAAATGAGCTGGAGTTAATGGAGAAATGCCAAACCACTCCAATATCTCTGCCAAGAAAAACCCAAGCAGGGTCATGAAGAGTTGTTTTGCTTGATTATGTTTATTTGTTACAAGAAATTTTATCTTTTCTTTTTCTTTTTTTTTAAGTGATAGGGAGGGAGTGAAAAAGTGGAAGGTGATTCAGATATGGAATACTGTGCTCACTTTCAGATGAAATCACTATTAATTTTGCTTAATTGTTTTATCCTGTTACAAGAGAACTCTCAAAAAGTGAAATAATCTGAAAATATAATGTAAAAAAAATACCAATAAAACTTTTTTAAAACAAAAAGAGGCTGTGTCATTGTATGTAATTAAGTGAGCTATGGGTATTAAAATGTAGGGCAAAAAAAAATGTTATTTACTAAATTCCCTTGAGAGCAGAGAATGAAGTAGTATATGGGAGGCAATTCTTTCTCTGATTTATAACCCAATTTAGGCTTAATGTTCAGTCATGTGAGATCTTTCCCAGGCAGGTAGGCAGTAGCCATTCTCCAACTGGGCAGTAGGTAGGCAGATGTTCATTCCTTTCTCAGTCTCTGAGTGTTCCTATCTCCCACACAGATACCACAATGGCTACAAAGCCTGGTTTCCACTTCTGCAGATAGTAGAATGGCTATGGTTGTATGATTATTCCCTTATTTTCTTATCTTCAGGAAGGATAATGGGCTTACAATTATATCTATTACACATCTGATATTTGAAATCTTAGAAATATTATTCTTTTGTGGTTTAGGATAAAAGGCACTTTCCCTAATTCTAAATTATTTTTCTTCACATCTGTCTCTGCCAGGGAGGGTGCTAGAACGAAGTAGATCACCCCAGACTTGAAGGATAACAATTAGTTTTAATCAAATTTCCCTTCCCACTACATGCTTATTATATAAACAACAATCACAGGTAGCAAGCAAATATTTATCAAAGCAAACAAACAAATCTGAAAAGTCATACAGATTAAATTAGGCAAGTGAAAGCACTAGAATTAGAAGCTCTATGACCTAGGAGAAGAGAGTGAAAAAGTCTTAGTTTAATCAAGAGGGGGATGATTTCACACAGTTAATTCATCCAATCTTTGCAATTGCAAGTGCTGGGGATTGAGAGATACATTGGGTTCTGGCTTTTCCTTACATGCCTCCAGTTCCAGAGAGATCCCCGATTCATCTTTTTGTTATTGTTGGGTTTTGCTGAGGCATTTGGGGTTAAATGACTTGCCCAGGGTCACATAGCTAGTCTATTAAGAATCTGATACCAGATTTGAACTCAGGTCCTCCTGACTTCAGGGCTAGTGCTCTATCCATTGCACCACCTTGTTGCCCATGATTCATCTTTCAGAGTTCACAGTTTGCTTCTTCTACCCTCTTCTCTCTTTGCTCCTTCTGCTTTTCTCCCCCCAAATTCTTTCATCCAATCATAACTCATGAAACCTTACCCCATATATTCATCTGGTATGGCTGTATTGTCCTTTAAGACACCACACTTGGAGGGGTTGCATGAGTCAAATTACCAAAAAACAAAATAAAACTAACAAAAACCCTTTGAAATGGAATGATCCCAGTGGATGAAATTGAAAAAACTTCATGAATTGGTCATTGTCCTTCATTCCCAGAAAGGGCCAAAATGATATCACTTTGTTAGAGTCAAGTTAATGTATCCAACTGTGACTGATCATATCAATATGAGCTTGAAATATTTGCCACAGGTGGGACACAAAAGTCCCTAAGAATAGTAAGCAAAGTAAATGATTCATGTTTTCCCTTTGGGTCAACATTATTTTTAAGAAATACAATTATCAACAATGATAATAAGTAAAAACAAGTATCAAAATAAACTGAAGTTAAACCCCTACCTTGAAGTGCTGAATCAAGAAGTCTTAAGCTAAAATTTGTTAATTAATGAAGCATATTCAATCACATCACTCTCACTTAAAACATATTTTAATGGGTCCAAAAATGGTTTTGCAAGATTCATAATTATATATTTTAAATAATGTTCATTTATCTTTGCTTCATTTAAATGTATATTTTGCATAAATTTTACTATTTCTACAACAATATATGCACGGGGTTGTAAAAATAGACAATGATTTGAAGTATATAACCAAAACATTTATTGATGGAGTATCTATTCAAAAAACATTTAGAAACCATTAAAATAGATTAGGAAATCAGGAATAGCAAAATCAAGAAAGTTTTCAGGTTACAAGATTCAATCTAGCTATAGACTTTTCATTTTGATTTCTCAGGATTTCCCTTATATTTCCTTGTATTGCATACTGACCAATCACCTGTGCTCAGGAATGGGGTTAGAAAAGAAATTCGCTAATCAAATGCACACAGCTGGTTTGAACAGGAATCCAGGTCAAGGTGTCAGGCAGAATGAAGTTGAATGAAATTAAGTATGGAATAATTTCAGTAACTAATTGAGTAGCTAGACTGTGGTTACTAAGAAAGGATTAGATTGGGCAAGAAATTTTCTGTTCCCAGTCTAAAGCTTATCTTCAATTGTAAATGGAGCTTTTCTGACTGGAGGGCTAAATTTCCAGAACTGAGTCAGCTGCAGGGTTTCCCTGAGGCAATGAAGAAAGGATTCTCTCAGGAGACTGATTCTCCATTGCAAGTTAAGTGTAGTAACTGGAAGCAGAGGAAGATCTTTAACTTTCTGACCCAGGAATGTAGAGATCCATACTGGCCAGACAGCTGTTTAACCCATTGAACTAAGCTGTCCTCAAAAACTCCAATTGGGATTCGTTAATGTGCTATTTATGTGGTGCATTTCTGTATGTACTTAGGAAATTCTTTTACTTATTCACCCTCCATAAATACTAGCAATTCAAATATTCTTTTTTTCTCCTCTGTATTTCCATTTGAGGGCCTTCAAAAGTGTTTCAATATCATATACTGTAATTCAACACGTGGTAAATTTTGAAAGATTTGAATATGAAAAAATATGAAGTGGAAAGACTGTCTTTTTTCCTGTTTGGTAGGAATAATAAATATCTCTAATTCAAGGTTAAGATAGGTTTCTACACAGATACAATAAAAATAAAACATTTTCACTTATGTTGCTATATGGCAGTCAGTCAATTCACTAGTATTTATTAAGTGCTTAATATGTGCCAATACTATAGATACAAAGAAAGGCAAAAGCAGCCTTTGACCACAAATAGCTTACTTTCTAAGGGGAGGGGGAGAAAACATGAATAAATAAGCAGCTATAAATCACATTTAGAGTAAATGAAAAGTAGTATGAGAAGAAAACTGTAACAGCTGGTGCTTCAATAAAGTTGCCAAAGATTTGAAGTTTTCTGTGGATCTGCATAAACTCAGTTCTCAATCAAAGCTCATGTGTATGTTTTAACAAATCTAGAAAACACATTACTGTCATATGAAAAAGTTATCAGCCTTTTGGCAGTCGCACCACAATTGCTAGCCAGTATCTTCTGTTGGTCATCACTTCATGTCTTTTTGGTACTTTTCTTCATCTTTCTGCTGTATAAATTCTGTTGGGCCCCCCAAGTGGTCTCAGTTTGCTGTGCTGTTTTTTGCTATGATATACTGGTTTTAATTCAATATCTTTAGGGCCCTCTCTGACTCTTTGCTACTATTTGGTGAAATGCAATAGTAAGCCTCACTTTGGTAAGGGAGAGCAAAAGTTAATTCCCTAGGACTATAAACAACTTACTCAACAAAAGCCAGTAAAATCCCCAGGTTAAGATTATTTTAGTTTGAACACCTTTCTCTTGGTGCTAACTTGAAATCCCTCACATCTGTCATCTATTTGACATGGAGTTAAAAAGGTCTTTCATCCCTTGTCAAATCTTAGATCATCAACCAGTCTGAATTTCCAAAACCTGTTTTAGAAATTCCACCCAACAAAATCCCACTAGAAATTAAAGCCTCCCCACCTCCTCAATTTTCAAATAAACTTGGAGGGTAGAAATAAAAATGCTCAGTGAGATTCCTCATTCTTTTCCTTTCACCATCTCTGGTGGAACATTGGCTACCAAATTAATTAATTTTCTTTTTCTTTTACAACCATATCATCTTTGCATATAGTGCTTTTCTACCACCCTCTTTATCTAATTATCTTCTGCTTGAATAATGAATTCCCTTCCATTGCCATATTTAGTCTTAAGCTACTTGTTGCTAAACTTAGTAATATCTATGAGGTCAAGTAATAGCTGGAAATAACTTGTTAAATCAGGTATAGCTGGGATACTTTGGAGAATTTGGATTGGATAAAAGGCTCTTAAGCTTTTTTATTGCGTCATGCGACCCCTTTGGCAGTCTTTTGGAGTACAATTTTTATATTTAAATTACATTTTGCATGTAGGCCCTGGAGATTATGAGTTTAATTACTGCCCTTTTTCTTGATGTTTATTTCTTGTGAATTATTGGGTCATTTTCCTGTTGTTATTATTCTAATGTATTGTTCGATATGGTCTATATATCTAGAAGCATTTGCTTATAGCTCCCTCATTTTCAATTTAAATTTTTCTTATCAAATCTACAAAACTACAGGCAAGTTTATGCCTGCTAGCTATTGTTAGAAATGTGCTGTCCCTATCCACCACCCCTCTGTTTAAACCCATTGTCTCAAACATTTCCTAAATGTTCCCAAATGGCCCCCTCCCAATTTTTTAAATTTTTTTATTAAAATTTTTTTGTTTTCAAAATCCATGCACAGATAATTTTCAGCATTCATCCTTGCAACCCTTGTGTTGTAAATTTTTTCTCTCCCTTCTCCCCATCCCCTTCCCTAAATGGCAAGTAATCCAATGTATGTTAAACATGTGCATTTTTTCTATACATATTTCCACAAATATCATGCTGCACAAGAAAAAACAGATCAAAAAGGAAAAAAAATGAGAAAGAAAACAAAACGCATGCAAACAATAAAAAAGTAAAAATACTATGTTGTGATCCACACTCCGTTTCCACAGTTCTCTGCCGGGTATAGATGGCTCTCTTCATCACAAGACCAGAGGAACTGCTCTGAATCACCTTGCGGTTGAAAAAAGCCATATCCATCATAACTGATCATCATATTAGCTTGCTATTGTTGTGTACAATATTCTCCTAGT